>NC_089588.1:98538273-99213332 GCF_019320115.1 Miscanthus floridulus | reverse complement strand
GCTTCTAATCAGCTACTCCATCGTGACCTCCCCTGCAAGACACGCCTGACAGTTACCACAACTACAGAGCCTTTTGGTGAACGGATTAATCACTTAGGACTGAAACAGAGATCTAGGGTTAGAAAGAGTTTAATGGGAATTTCACCAGAGGAAGTGGAGCAATACTAACTAGATCCAATCGAAACGGTGCAACAGGATAGATCGAGTGCAGGACGCAAAGGCCAGAGATGATTGGAACCTGGACATCAGATAGAAGAGACGGTGGACACGGACTGTTCAAGCCCTAATGTTGGCCAGCACTCGTCGCTGCCGCATCGCTTGCCGCCTGGACCCTCAAATCTGATTTGGTTCAACTCCGCATCAGTGCTCATCTGCGCTCGCCGCCGAGACGACCCTCGGTGAGGGCAGCGAACTTGACCACGCACCTGCTGCACCTTGTATGCTCAACGCCGCCACCTGCACAATCAAGATGGTCGCTATGCTTATGGATTCCTCCTTGCGTGCATGATGGAGGTTAGATCTAGGAGTGGGAGAGATCAGAGATGGGTTAGTCTTGGGGGAAAGGAAAGGGTCACGGAGGTGGGGAGACGAGGCGTCTGGAACGCGGTTATGGTCACTTCTCGTAGGAAGCGGGGAGGTGGGAATTGGCTTCTCACGCATATTTGTAGCGTTGCTAGACATCCTATGCAAAGACAGGGGTTTGGGTTAGGTCCACTCTGTGGAAAATGTTGGATATAATAAACACCATAATGATTTATTGTTGACTGCATTGATCATCCTTAAGGGATATATATAGAGCCTCTTTGGCAGGGCTCCTGCAGAGGTTTCAGCTCCGGCTTCTACAGGAGCTGTGCCAAACGCCTGTTTTGGAAAGGGCTCCGCATGGAGAGCCGGTCAAGAGCCGGAGCCATTTTTTGCCTGCGCAGGAGAAGCCTAAAAAACAAGCTTCACGTGGCTCCTCGCTGTGGGTTCACGTCGTCTAGTGCGAAGGAGCCGTTTTGCCAAACGTTTTCCAGAACAGCTTCAGCTCCTCCAGAGGAGCTGCTCCTCCAGAGGAGCCAGAGCCCTACCAAACAGGACCATAGTATGCAGGAGAGAGACTCGAAGGTGTACTAGGCCTCATCGGACTCTATCTCTGGGATTCTATCTTTATCTATAGAGTTCGTTTCCATCCCCAATTATTTTATATAACCTTACATACCTTTATTTCCGACATTTCCCCTCAATCGTAGCAAGAGTGAAGCTAACGAATGCGATTGGATTTTGAAGTCTTGTCTTTCAAACTACCCTTGCTGCTTCTCCGCCATCAACCACGCCTCTTATGGAATCTAGCACCTAAGGGCAGTGCCTTCGTTCCCTTCTAGTGTTGTCCTTTCTACCCCCCCTATATTCCCTTCCGCAGTCATAGCAGGAGTGACATGGATGATAGTGGTGATAGGGACTCTTTTACTAGTGTTGTTGTGTATTTGTTGACATCGAGATAGTCGATCCTATAGTAGCCAATGTCAAGGTAGTTGCATATCCTCCACATACAAAAATTGCAAGCTCCATAGGATCCCCGTAGCATGAAGAGCGGCTTGGGGATAAGCCGTATTTTTTATTCATAGTACACCCCGACCCCGCGTCGCTCTCTAGACAGGGCGACACGAGCGGCACTCCATCCACCCCAGCCTACGCCGCACCTCTCCCTCGAAGCTGTGCCTCGCCGCCGCTGAAGGCAACCGCCAGGATGCCCATGCAGCTCCCAAAGGGCGGCGGTGGCGAAGTTTTCTCAATCCTTGCACGGATCAATGAGGGGCGCGGGTGGCTGACCCCAGGAGTGCCAGGCTGGTGATCGCTGGCGTGAGAGAGGCGTGGGCATCTGCTCGGTCGGCCATTGGCTTACCGGCTGCTGAAAGCTCTAGTTTGGTTTTGATGAATTGATGAAACTCTAAGTGCTAACCTAGTTTATCAAAGTGATCATGAGATAGGTAGCACTATTCCAAGTGATGGAACAATGGTGAAGATCATGATCATGGTGTGGTGACCATGATGATCAAGTGCTTGGACTTGAAAAAGAAGAAAGAGAAAAACAAAAAGCTCAAGACAAAGGTGAAATTTAATAGGAGCTTTTTAGTTTGGTGATCGAGACACTTAGCGAGTGTGATCACATTTATGATAGATGGTCGTACTATTAAGAGGGGAGCTCTTATCGGACAACTCGATCATCTAGTGCCACTAGGTGTTGAAATACTTGCATTGCATTTTAGGCCTAGTGCACATCGGTGAGAAGTGATTAACCATTGAAAAATGTGTGTGAAAATACTAACACACTTGCACATGATGGTGAAACACTTAGAATGTTAGCATATTTGCAAAGGTGGTGAAAAAGGTGAAGAAAAGGAGGCATAGCCGGGCTTGTGTTGCTGCCCTGAGGGCACCGCCACCCGTGTGATGGTGCACCACCACCCCTGTGGTGGTGACCGACAGAGGAGGCCGAGAGGGACATGTTCTAGGTGGCACTGCCACCCCTTGTCTGTTGGTATCGCCACCCCTAGGGCGGTGTCCACCTGGACGTGGCCGAGAAGGGCTAGTGTTGTGGCTAGAACCGGAAGTGGCGGTGTGCGCCGCCATAGGCGTGACGGTGCACCGCCGTGGGCACTGTCACGTTGTTTGGTGGCACAACCCCTTTTCAACAAAGAGCGGGTGAACTAGAGTTGGTCACCATCGTGGGCACCGCCACCCCTCGGTGGTGCACTGCCCCATTTTTCTAGAGCGCATGGATTTTTAGGGTGTTGGCCGGGGTGGCACCGCCACCCCCTGTCCGGTGCCACCGTCGCCTGTCCGGTGACCGCTGACAGTCAAACTAGCCGTTGGATTCGACCGTTGGGGGGCACTGTCACCCTTGTGATGGTGCACCGCCACCCCTGTGGCGGTGACCAGCAGAGGAGGCCGAGAGGGAGGTATTCTGGGTGGCACCACCACCCCTAGGGCAGTGCCCACCTGGATGTGGCTGAGAAGGGCTAGTGCTAGGGCTGGCACCAGAAGTGGCGGTGTGCACCGCCACAGGCGCGACGGTGCACCGCCGTGGGCACTGTCACCCTGTCTGGTGACACCGCCCCTTTTCAACAGAGAGCGGGTGAACTAGAGTTGGGCACCGCCACGAGCACCGCCACCCCTAGGTGGTGCACCGCCCCATTTTTCTAGAGAGCATGGATTTCATGGTGTTGGCCGAGGTGGCACCGCCACCCCCTGTCCGGTGATCGTTGACAATCAAACTAGTCGTTGGATTCGATCATTGGGGGGCACCGCCACCCCATGTCCGATAATTGCACCGCATTGTCTGGTGCCCTCGCAGAAAGCTGCTCTAAAGGGGTAACGACTCTATTTGCTTGTGGGCTTATAAATAGAGCTAGTGGCTGGCCTTAGCCACTCTCTTGGCACTTCTAACAGCTACATACACCCTTTGAGAGCTGAGCACACCACTCCACTCACTTACACACTTGATTTCATCATCTTGAGTCAGATTGGGGAGCCTCTGGTGCATTGCTTAGTGTTCTAGCATCTTGTGGCACTAGTTGGGTGATTTGGGCTGTTGGAGTTCTTGTTACTCTTGGTGTTTGCCGACACCTAGATGTCCCGGTGATTGGTGGATCATCGAGCGGAGGAAGGTGATTGTCTCTGGCTCCTATCATTGTGATTGTGAGGGGTTCTTGTGGCTTCCCCGGTGGAGCGTCAAAGGCAACTCTAGTGGATTGCGTGTGGCTTGTGAATCCTTATCTTGTGTTGGTTGTGCGGCACCTGGTTGCGGGTTTGGCATGTAATGCCAATTAGCGCATAAACCTCCAAGTGAGTGTATCGCCACAACGAGGACTAGCTTGCCGGCAAGCAAGTGAACTTCATAGGAAAAATCATTGTGTCTTGATTGTCTCCTTGGTATTCATTGGTATTCATTGATTGATCACTTGCCACGACGATATACCTCTCTACCACTCTCTTGTATTACATTGTTCCTTTACTTGTGTAGAGCTTGTGGTAATTGAAACTAGTTAGTGTAGCTCTTAGTTGTAGTTCTCTTGCTAGCTTGCTCACCTAGGTGTAAATTAGTAACTTAGTCTTGTTGTGATATACTAGAGATCATAGATTTTAGAATTGGGTAGGTAGCTTCAACACAAGTGTAGTGCTAGCGTAAAATTCGCTTCGCCATCTTATTCACTAATCACTTGCCTTAGTGTTGTTGTAGAATATTTAATAGGCTATTCACCCTCCTCTAGCCATTAGGACCTTTCAGCTGCACGCCACTCGGAGGACTACCTCGCTTCCCATCCTCCGCGCTTGTGCTTTCGAGGGCGATCGGTGCCATCCTCAACGGTTTCCAAAGGTGCAGTTCCAGTGGCCGGTGGCATAGACTCGGTGGACGTGGATACGGATCAGGTGCCTGGGGTGGGGTCTTGTCACCCCACGGTCAGAGCTTCCGCGGCGCCACCGTGGCCTCAGGTGTGGGCGCGGCAGCAGCACTCAGCAATAGCGGGTGTGGCCGTGGGGTGCTCGGCACTGGCATGACGGCATGCAGTGGCCGCGTGCTAGCATACGACTGCTACGAGGGTGCCGACGATGACGAGCGGCCGTGGGGCATGTAGCTAGAGGGCTGCGACCTACAAGTGGTGGGCTGCGATGGAGTAGTGCCACTGTTGCATGTGCGACAGAGCCAAGTCTGGTTCTGTAGGATGCCCGGTCGAAAAGGGTGGTGGCCGACACAACGTCTGACTGTTGTGTGCAGCTAGGGCATCGATGCCCCTCTAGAGGGCTTTTCCATGGGGCGGCTGGACATCGACGATGACACTGGTGGTAGGTAGGCGATGATCTACATCTTGGGGCGAAGTTTGTGCTAGGGAGAACCTTGGGCGAAAGCTTTGGAGATGGTGACGCTTGTGGGCGGCGCTTCTCTTGTTGGGGCGTCGTGTTGTTCCCCTCTAGCATTGTCTTCCAAGGGTGAAAACCCTAACCTGTCCATTTTTTGGACAAGCGATAGTGATGCTTTCGGCGTCGTTCCCTTCTTTGAAGGCGTCATGGTTGGAAAGTTGTCTTGGCTTTGATAGAGGTCAGCCTTGGTGGTTGCCTCTGCTTCTCGACGCCCACTTGATGTTTGGAGGTCGGTCTTGCAGAGTGAAGTCGGAGCTACTGCTTCAGAGGATATGGCTCCGCAACGATAACACGGGGTGGACTTTCCTTCGTTGACATCTTGGGGTTTCTGCATGTGAGGTTTGGTGGCTGGCGGGAACGGGGCTTTGGTTTGAGATAGGAAGTTGGAGCTACTCTTCTGACGTGCTTGAGCTTGGCAATGATGACTTGTAGCGGCCTCGTGCTTCTGGTCTGTCTGCCTGACATTGTTAGGGTGGGTCGTCTAAGGTTTGCCATGGGAAGTCGGAGCTGCTGGCTTCTCTGCAGCCATGCTCGGTAACGATGACTCATGGTATTGCTTTACCGCATCGCATGGGTGGGTCAACCATTCGGATGTCCTGTTTGGTAGGCATCATGTGTTTGGCTAGCCATTATTGTACATGAACCTCTATTTCTTCTTAATTGAAAGACAAAGCTCCTGCCTAGTTAAAAAAAATAAGTCGCATTTTAAGCGCATTGGTTGGGCCACAATACTCGACAAACGGGTGACTAGCAAGTGGGTTTTCAGCCCAAGTCAACTAAGATGGCTTAAACTACAAAAGGAAGCTACAACAATGGCAGAAGGGACGAAACTTCTTGTACCTGTTCTTGCTCTTACCTCAGATTCCCTACTTCCCTTAACTCAAGTTGTTGTTATTTTTGACTGATTCTTGTCTGAATACCAAGGTCCGTGAAAGCACGTGAATTAGGTGTCAAACGCTGAGGCCCACGCACCGACTTCCAAATTCTGAAATCGCTCGGTCCCCTCTCCCCCCGATCTCTCACGTCACCCTGTACCTTCAACTTCTTCAGTCTAGAACCGAACATGACAAATTAACAAAGGACTTCCATGATGATTAGAGAAAGATATGAAGGGTTCTTTTCCAAGGGAGATGATATAAACTGGCTAGCGGTTTGGGACGATGGACGCATGCTTGCATTTTCTGTACAGTGTTTAGGCCTATGTACTAGTTCCAGCGGCGGTGGCCTGGCTGGAACTGGAATACAGTGCTGCACTGTCACCGTCACCGTGGGTTTCCGAGCATTGCGCTCTGCACTAAAAAATTACAAGATACATATCAAGGTGACCCATGAACTAATTCTGCATTTCTGCATATACTTTGATCAACACAGTTCTCGTAACTGGCGCCCAAAGTCAACTGGTGACAACAACTCCTGCAGCTGCGGTTGCAACTTGCATGCCAGCTTGACAATAATAGAGATGGGTGTGTTTTACTTGTTCTGGATCCAGCAAGGAACCAAGACTTCTTAGAGCACCGCTGAAAGCAAGACTCCTTAGAGCACCGCTGAAAGCTACAAGCTGCTCGCCGCCGTTGACGGGGGCGGCGTTGACGGCAAGCTTCGTCGCGAATTCATCCGGCGGTGTTCGTCACTGAACTGTCAGGTGTGTATGTATGCGCATTCTCTCCATCACCGCACATTCCCATCCTGTCGAGTTGTGATAGCTAGAAAACCAATTTGCGTGAGATGTTCAGGGTTCTGAAAGGCTAGATAGAATTTTGGGGGAGTTTCTTAAGGATTGCTCCTATGTTTTTAGGAAACAGGACGACCTAACGGGCTTCTAGTTGCATTAACGTAACCGGGGTACGTAGTACACAGAGGGAAGCAGAGATTAACACGTTCCAAAAATGTAATGTCTTGTTTTAGGTTGTTGTTGACTGTTAGAAAGTCTGTCTCTTGATTATTTCTTCTTAAAATCTATGACACATACACAAGATTAATTGCGCAACCATTATATTATAGGTCATTAAATCAATTCACCAAATAACGGTATTTCTTTATGACTAGGCTTTCATTCCAACATAGTAACCTTGCCTTATCATGGAGCTTTCTATACATTACTTGGATGTTGGTGTAATTTTATTATTTTCATGCCATGTAATGGTGCTTTAAGATTCCTCATGAATCAGCACGGAAATCCCTTTTGAGTATGGGAGTTCGAAAATACAGCTATAAGATGTAAGGTACTACCTCAGTCCTAGAAGGAACCTGTTAATCTTGTTTTCTCCTGATTCAAGCTATCTTAACTTATAGGCTGCAACAAGAATCATCATAGCTTAAGCTAAGGTAGTTTTAACTAGATGCATATTGAAGACACATGAAGTGCTATCCCGAGAGAGAAAACTAAAGATATGTATCAAAATTTTAAAAACATATAGTAGATAATTAATAAGTTCATCAAAATTGGATAAATAATTAACATATTTGACTTTGTAAAGTCTTTGATGCATATCTTTGATCATAAATATCTTGTATAACGTGTTCCTAAAAATCCTCAGGATTGATGAGATTTGCAAGTTTTCCAACACAATTCTACGTTTGAATCTTACATGACCATACCAAATACTACTTCCCTCCCAGAATTATTATGTGTATTTTGATCAGGAAAAAGTCATACAGAATAGATTTTGACTCCTGGTTTCTCTTACAATATAGTGTCATTTCTAAAGGATCAATATCATCTCAGGGCGTTTGGAATAGAAATCGATACAAGTTTTATGTCTTATAGTTGTATATAATTTGACAAATTGTTGGTCAAAGTTTGTAAGGTTTGACTTTTCCCTGCGCAAAATGTGATTATTATTATTTTGTGATGGAGAGAGTATTACTGTTGCAATTGATTTGTTCCTATAACTGCAATGGATATCACATTAAAGAATGAAAAACAGAGAGAGAGAGAGAGAGAGAGAGAGAGAGAGAGAGAGCACTGATAAGTAATTTTGATTACTTGTGAGCACTAAACACACAAACTTCTAATATACTAGTGTCCTCTTTTGTTGTAGCCAGTACAAAAGGATGGGTTGTTGAGTTAGTGTTCTGTGGGCCTAAAATTCCGATAGACATGTATTTCCTTTAAATGTGGTTTACAAAAACATGGAATTTTTAAATAAATGTTACAATGCCTTGATCAGACATTAATAAGTTGTTTTCTTGCAGGGTCTATACTGTCATTTTGTACTAGGATCTGTGTTGTTGGCATGGATTCAAACATTCAGTTTATGACTAGGATCTTATCCATGGGTGCTATGTGGCAAAAAGTTATGCGTTTCACCGAAGATGAGATTGAAGCACTTACTAACAACTATGGCACTCTTATTGGGAAGGGAGGATATGGAGAAGTCTATAAAGGGATCCTTGATGATCACTACGATTTAGTTGCAGTGAAGAGATATATCCGTGAAAATTTGAGGAAAGAGTTTATGGAAGAAGTAAGCATCCATAGTCAAATGAACCACAAGAACGTGGTGAAGTTCATAGGCTATTGTGTGGGTGAAAGTACTCTAACATTGGTAACTGAGTATGTTCCTAAGGGAAACCTCGATGACATACTGCACAATAGTGACACTGCAATTCCCTTGGATATAAGATTGGGTATTGCTATAGGGTGTGCGGAAGCATTGAGCTACATGCACTCGATGCATTTATCAATTGACAGCCTTATTTGTCATGGTGATATTAAGCAGGCCAACATACTTCTAGATGATAATTTTACAGCCAAAGTATCTGATTTTGGGTTGTCAAGGCTTCTTTTGGGTGGAATTACTCAATATGCTAGCAAGGTAATAGGAAGTATAGATTACATGGATCCTGTATTGATGCATACAGGACGACTTACTCCGAGGAATGATGTCTATAGCTTTGGAATAGTTCTCCTGGAATTAGTAACTCGGAAAAGAGTAAAACAAGGTGACATGAATCTCATCGGAATTTTCGAATGTGCGAAGGGGAAAGGGTTGAGGAAACTATTTGATGAATCAATAGCAAACAAGAATACTTTTAAGACTCTTGAAGAAATTGTGGAACTTGCAATGGCGTGCCTGAGACTTGACATAAAAAATCGCCCTGAAATGAATCATGTGGAAAAATGTCTTCGGGTTCTTAAGAGAGATCTGAAGTGCAGACAAGAACATGCATCTTCGCAATCCATTTTGTCAACACACCATTCATGGCACACAAAAGACAAGCAAGAGAGTGCACAGCTTAAGAAGAGTGGTAGCTTTTTCAAAAGAAATGCTAGCAATGTTAAGATTATATCAGAATTCAGCAATGTAAGAAGTTTCACAAAGGCAGAGCTAAAGGAAATCACAGATAATTACTCACATATGCTCAGTGGAGGTATGTCAGCTAAGTTTTATAAAGGAAGACTTGAGGACAACACGGTGGTGGCGGTCCGGAAATTTCGTGACACAGATTCTCAAGAGGCATTCATCAACGGAGGGATTGTCCTTTCTCAAATTGCCCACAAGAATAATATTATCAAGCTTTTGGGTTGTTGCTTGGAAGCCGAAACTCTAGCTTTTATATATGAGTATGCTGATAAAGGTAGTTTACTGGACATTCTGGGTAGCCAAGAATATCTCCCACTAGATCTACGTCTGAGGATTGCAATTAAGACTGCAGAAGCATTACAATACCTTCATTCACCAGCAACTGGTATCATCGGACATGGTAGTGTTTCAGCATCCACTGTACTTCTTCATGATAACTTTGTACCAAAGCTCACAGATTTTTCAGGGGCTTCTAAGCTTATCATGGACAGTGGAAGTAATGCTGGTGACAGTGTAATTAACAGCGTTCTTCTTGAAAAGGTGCTTGACAGTGACCCATCTCGTTACAAGACGGTGTTGATGAATCTGGAAAGCGATGTGTACAGGTTTGGCAGTGTTTTATTGTCACTCATTAGTAGGGAAAACAATATTTGTTTTGATGACCTTACTGTCGAATTTACCAAGGCTTACCAAAAGGACAACAGTGGGAAGGCAATGTTTGATAAGGATATAACAGCTGAACAAGATATTGCTGCTCTTGAAGAGATGGGGAGGTTGGCACTGAGGTGTACTATTTTGAATGCAGACGGGATGGTCATGAGGCCGACAATGCAGGAAGTGGCGGAAGAACTACAAAGGATTAGGAGATGTTGCAAGCTACGCACGAGCGAGGCAACTCCACATGTAACTGAAACTACGGCTACAGCTGCGGCACCATTGGAGCCAAGGCTACCAAACCTGATGCGCCACTTGTTTGGATATCGACGAATCTCCATCACTGATCCTATACGTACAGGCTAATTCTAAACAATGTGAATCCAACTAGGATATATGTGATGTTGTCATTTTTTTTTGTTTCATACAATGTTTTATGTGGACTTGTTTGTGCTTCCAGATGTCAGAATTCACAGACAAAAGTCTACAAAAGAGTGTCTTTGGCTAGATTGTTTATCATGCACTTGATTTGATAGTGTTACTGAAATTGATGCGTATTTAATGGAATGTGACTCGGAATAGTATGTTGCTAAACTGAGTTAAAAGTTTACTTGTCTGTTGATTTTGACCTACTATTTTTTTCATACTCTTTTAAGGCTTTTCCGTAGCAACGCACGGCATTTGCTGGTATGATATATGTTTGCTTGCTGAAACAATGCCTGTGACTATGGCATCAACTTTCTTTAACATTCCCCAAACAATGCCTGTTGTTGAAGAATCATTGAGATCTTCTATGTCTCAAGAGAGGGTAAATGGTTTGGCAACATGATGCATTGAAAAGAAATTATTGGATGAGATTGATACCATCATCATTGACTTTGCATTGAGAAACGTTAGAGGAAACTTTTAACTCAATTTAATATTTATTTGGTACGAATATTGCTTTTAGTGAAATGTTATACGTGGTAACATTTTATATATACATATTGAGAATTATTATTATCATATTTATAAAGGAGTCCAGAGTTTTAGTTTGGCTCTAGACCCCGATATGCATATTGGTACTAGAATGGAGTCCAGAGATGCTACTTTTTTGAAAGTGAATACATCTAGTCATGAACCTATAATACCCCATGAGTAATTTATTCCAATAGAACAAATTGAGGAACACCATGTGCAAAAATCCTGAGGAGGATAACATTGTAGTTATTCAAAAGAGTAAGAGACAAATGTGTACCTTGTCGATGACACCAAGAACTATTGAAAAGGCATATTCTTAATACTGACTGTTGGAAGAAAGCCGTACAGAGTGAGATTGATTCAATTATGTCTAATGGAACTTAGGAAGTCATTAAACGTGATGAGAGTCATTTGAGCCAAGAAATTGGTAATTGACAGTTGTACAGAGTTGGTACAAGTGGATGTACAGGACAATTATAGTTAAAAAATAAAAACCTTTTTCAAAAGTTGTTATCAAATTAAAAATATAATGCTTTTTGCAAAAAAATATAATTCTTTACAATAAAAAACACTAGCATCCCACGTTATTTGTGCAGGTCATCTTGTTAGTTTTTTCTTAAATTTACGGTGGGAGGTAATAAATTTTGTTTTCTTGATTCCAAATTTTCATTTTTTTAATTTCTGGTAATTGGTAGGACAAGTTGTAGTGTATCCAAAGGGCTCTGGTCTTTAAAGATGCTCATAAGCGTAGGATTTACGTGTGTGCATTTATAGAGGTGAGTGTGCTTACGTTGTGAGTAGAGCATTGCACTATAATTCGCAAAAAAATGGCTTAAGAGCCTCTTCAAGAGCCATTTTAAAACTCACTCTCTAATTTATTATTTAAAGAGCTATTTGTATGAAAATTAATTGTTTTCTAGTATAACTTTTCACCCTCATCAGCTTTTCTATATATACGTACCCTAGACAGCTAGACTTGCTCTTTATTTTTTCTAGCAAGAAATCTATAGTCGCCTTGCTTGAACTTATTAGCCGTAGAAACCATCAACCGAACAGCTATGGCTAGATTTAAGATCTAATTAGACAAGGTGTTGCATGATATTTTTTTTACCAAAATCTCTATTTCTATCGATTAGTATGAAGAATATAAAGAGACTCTTGTAGTTGCTCTTAGAGTATCTCCAAGAGCCTTTCTAAATCTCACTCTCTAAATCATCATTTGGATTGTCATTTGCATAAAAATCGTTTTCTATATATTTTCATTCTCCAACAGGTTTTCTATATCTCATGTGCACTCTGTAGAGCCATTCTCGTCTTCTATTTTTGATTAACGAAAAATTCGAAATAGAAGATGGCTATATTTGGATGACCATTTAGAAAAGTTGTTGGAGGGTATTTTTTACTAAAATCTCTATTCGTAACATTTAGGAAAGATACGAAGAGTTTCTTGGAGATGCTTTTAGATTCCTATATTTTATCATTCCTTTTTTTAGTCTCTCACTTCAAAATGGACTAAAAGATCGGGATGCATTGCATTGCCGTGAAATTTGTGGTGCTTTGCTGTGGATTGGACCCAACGGGCCCTTGAATCCTGTGATCATTAGGAAACGCAAATGGCCCATTAATAAATGGGCCGGCTGAGAGCACGCGCTTTGGGGAAGTGGTGTTGCCTCGTCCGCTCCCCGCGGAGCGGTGGCGGCGAACGCCGGCGCGACCACTCCGGCGATCTCCGGCAGGTCCGCTCCTGCTTCTTCCTGCCTTCCCCGTTTATTAACCGCTATAAGCCTTCCGCTCCTTCTCACCATCTTCTTGCGCCGCAGCGGCCCCCCGTTTGTTCACAGACATGCCTCCGAGTAAAAGGGCAAAACTGGACGGTGCGGCTTTGCCGGATGCTGGCGGCGATCGCATCAGCGCGCTCCCGGACGACGCCCTCCATCACGTCCTCGCGTTCCTCCCGGCGGAGGACGCCGTGCGGACATGCGTGCTCGCTCGGCGCTGGCGCCATCTCTGGAAGTCCGCCACAGGTCTGCGTATCGGGTTCGGCCATGGAGATACACCGCCGTTCGTGGACAGTCTCAGACACTTCGTCAATCATCTGCTCCTCCTCCGCAAGCGCGATTCCTGTCTCCTTACATGCGAGCTCAGATTAGGGCCCCGGGTATACTGGTTGGTTGAAGAGCGAAACAATCTGAATCTCTGGATCCGGCATGTTGTAGACCGTGAAGTTCGGATGCTCAGGCTCGAAATCCATGACTTCTATTATGGATTTCACTTAGACAACTTGCCTCTTGTCTCTCAGCACTTGAAAACGCTAGCACTTATCGGTGTGTGCTTAAATAGTCTCTGCAACTTCTCCAATTGTCCGAATCTGGAACATCTAGTGATTGCTGAGTCTTACATTTATGAGGCCCCCCAGATCTCGTCAAAATCCCTGAAACACCTGAGCATCAACGATTGCTATTTTGGTTATAAGGGATCGCACACTCTTATTTGTACCCCAAACCTTGTTTCACTTAGGCTAGATGGTCATTTCGCCTCGGTTCCAGTTTTGGGTAGCATGCCATCATTAAAAGAGGCATTTGCCAGAGATCATATTTGGGATTGTGGAAGTGAGGATTGTTTCTCTTGTAATGGTTTCATACCTGACGAATCCGACTACAAGAACAAATGTTTTCTTCTGCAAGGATTGTCAGAAGCTGAGAATTTGACATTGATGTGTGACTACAATGGGGTACGCTTTTGTAAATTTTGTCCGTTAACACCTTTATTACATTGTTCGATTATTATTATTTCCTGTTTTGTCCGACTATTATTTTTTCGATTGCTATGTTGTCCTATTATTTTTTTTCCATTCTTATGTTGTCTGATTAGTCTGACTGATTGTATTTCTGCTGTGGTATTTATATCAAGTTTTAGATATTCATAAAAACAAAAACCCGGGTCTGTTTTCACACTGAATAATAGTCATTTTTTTCTGTCTGCATTTTGTCCAGGTCGTTTTCCGCAGGGATTTGGAGTGGTGCCCAACTTTTAACAACTTGAGGACTCTACTGCTGAATGAATGGTGGTGCTTGGATCCTGACTTCTATGGGCTAAATCTCATTTCAAGCACTCACCGGTTCTGGAGGAGCTCAACCTTCATCTTTTTACTAAGGTATATATATTTTATGTAACTACTGCTTTGTTGAACTAATTATATGTTATTGGTTGACACTGATGGATTACTGTGGTTTATCACAGGGACCTCAACATAAAGTGGAAATGATAGCAGGTACAATCAAATGGTGAGACCAGCTACTATATTAAAACACATGAAGGAAATTGAAGTCAAATGTGATGTGGTTAACGAGCAAGTTCACAAAGTTTTGAAGTTTCTGGGTACATTTGGCATACCTAAGCGAACTAGCAAAACACTCGGTGTTCTCTACAATTTATTTAAACTTTCCTTCATGTGTGCAAATTAAATCAAGCATTGAATAAGCTCCTAACTTTCTTGGAAAGCATTCAATTAACTTAACAATGAGGGTGACATGTTTGAATCCTTTTTTTTGGCAATCTTTTCCAGAGAGCTAGGAGATATACAGAGAGGTGCTGAAATTAAATGCTCTGCATAAACAGTATACATTATCTTCTGGCAGTTCTTAATATTTTAATTAGCTCTGAACATAAACATAAATATCACTACTGGATTATTCCATGAGATTTTTATAATATTCTATGCTTCCAAAGCTTTCAGTGCAACCATCATGCTGTTGCTAAACAAACTAGAACACAAGTGGAATTGGGGCTGCCAGAGGGCAGCTTGGCCAACAGGCCGCTTGGATTGTATTGAATTGCAATGACAACTTAGATACAAGAAGATGCTAACCACTGCATATATAGGCAAGTGGTGTACCTACTCCTTAGCATATTCTAACTGCATAAAGCAGATGCTATGATTCCTACTTGGTTGCCAAGGCACCATGATCAACTTGGTTGCCAAGGAACCTGAAAATTACATGACAGTGAATAGTAAATAGGTAACCGGATACATTGAGGTTCAGCACTAGGCTAACACCCTCACATGCAGCTTTGGCTTCTTAAAATATCAATCTGTTTCTTGTTTGTAGGAACCAAGTGCATGTACTTGATTAGAAATCAAAGCTATGCCTTTGGCTTCACGTATGATGATATTGTTTGTAGTCTTCTCAAATACAGCTGCATAAATAGTAATATCCTTACACCAAATGTTCTTGGGGGAGTAAGGGTTGGAAAGCTGTACTCCTCATGTTTGCAGTCATTTTATTACATTTTCCTTCTTTCTACTATTGCGCAGTTTGCCAAGAGTAGCCATTGCAGCAGAGCACCTCTCTCCCTATTGTGCCCCAAGTTAATCCTTTGCGCCGTCCCTTCTCCTATGTCCCCAACCACCACCTGCAGCCAAGGTGGAGTTACAGCTGTGCAGATCGCGCTATGGGCGGTGGTGTCCTTTGTCAACACCTTTGGAGTGCAGATCTCTGGCGCTGGAGAAACTGGAGCCCTGAACTTGTCTGCGCTGCTGCAGTGCCTCATTCTTTTTTTTGAATGAACAGCTCTGCCTCTCAATTAAGGAAGGAAAGAGAGTTTATGTACAGAAAGTGCCATCGGCACGAAACCCCCAATGGGCACAGAGTAAAGTAAAGCACACAGCACACACGTCCTGGGGGATAGATACAAGGTCTAAGTCAGGTTGTTGAAGACCCTAGAGCATAGGTTGATGTCCTCTTTGGTTTTGGAGGCTACCTGCCGGACATCCATCACCAAATTTTGGAAAATCCTTATGTTTCTTTCCTTCCAAATGTTCCACATTGTGTAGATGACCACCCCATTGAAGTGTCTACGTCTCTGCCTTGGGATGTTGGCCGCCCCCTGTTCCCACCACGCCCTTATGCTAGATGGCTGCACCTGATGCCGAATTAAGTCCACATCGAAGTGTTCCCACCCCAGCACATGGCCAGACTTCTATGGCCAGGGGGCACAACAGGCACAAGTGAAGGGCCGTTTCTAGTGGTCCATTGCACAGCACGCAATGGTCTTGGTGTGGCCAATTTCTTAGCTGCAAGTTGTCTGCCGTTAGGATCTTGTTTTGTATGAGAATCCAAGTGAAGACTTTGCATTTGTTTTCGGCATGTGCCTTCCAAATAAGATCTGGGCGGAATCTGCGGTAGGATCCTTGGAATTGTATGCGGTATGCTGATTGGGTTGAGTAAATGCCATCTGTTGACCACTTCCAAACAATGGAGTCCCGTATTCCAGGCTGCAGCTGGATGCTCTGTACCCTGAGCCACAGTGAGACGAATTCCTCTAAGTGAGTGGCTGTTGTGATCCTGCCTCTGAGCAAGCGAATCCAACTGTTATTGTGGAGCTCTTGCTGGACCGTTCTGTTTTTCCTCTTAACAAGTTCAAAGAGGTGTGGCGCAAGGTTTTTGGGAGCTTCACCGTCCAGCCAACTATGATGCCAGAACTGTGCTTTCTTACCGTCCCCAACCGTGACGATGGTTGAGGCATTGAAGAGGAGTCTATCCGCTGGTTTACAAGGCAAGTCCATACCAGCCCAAGGTTAGGAGGGATCTGTCCAGTCCTGCCACAGCCAACGCAATCGCAACGCTCTCCCAAATTTCTCCAAGTCTGGGACCCCAAGGCCACCAAGCTCTTTTGGTTTTGACACTGTCGGCCAGTTGACAAGGCAGTGACCTCCATTTGTGTTCTCTTCCCCTTTCCAAAGGAATGACCTGCGGATTCTGTCAATTTGTTTTTTGGTCCAGGCAGCAAGTGGGAAGACAGTGAGGTGGTAGGTAGGCATAGACGATAAGACCGAAGTGACCAGTGTTAAGCGTCCTTCTTTGTTTAGCAACTTGCCCTTCCAGCCCGGTAATCTCTGGCCGATTCGCTCTATGTGGGGTTGCACGTGTACTTTACGCAGTGGCCTGTAGTGCAGCTGTAGACCAAGGTAGCAGCACAGAAAAGTGTCTCTGGTCCCCGAAAAGGACGAGAGAACATCATCAAGGTCGATATCTTCGCATCTAATCGGGTGGCCGGAGCTTTTATCCATGTTTATGCACAGCCCAGACACCTTCCTGAATGTCTCAAGAATGATCTTGACGGCGTCGATGTCCTCTTTTTTTGGGTTTACGAAGATTGCAGCATCATCAGCATACATGGACGTTCTCCACTTTGCCGCAACAAGAGGCAGCTGCGTGAGGACGTTGTGGCTGGTGGCAAGGTCCAACAATCGCTGCAATGGGTCCATGGCTAAGATGAAGAGCATAGGTGATAGCGGATCACCCTGGCGCACCCCTCTGGCGTGGCGGAATTTTCCTCCAGGCACACCATTTAGCAAGGCTCTAGAGCCGTATTCCTCCTTGCTGTGCATTCTTCAGTGGAGCTGAGGATAGTGAGGAAGAACCAGGAGCTGAGTCCTGGACATAGAGATGAGGGGTGGTGGAGGTTAGTGATCTCCATGGCATAGAGCTGTCAGAGAGGAGATAGGATAGGTAAGGATGCGAGGACAGATACACAGAAGGTTAATATTTGCTAGCTGTCCGAGTTATCACGTCAGTCTCATGTTAATATTTTCAGCTGCAGGTATCTCATAATTTGGGAACTGGGATTAATAATTCAGATATCTAGTGTGGTGGGCAAAGAATTGTGCTGAATTATGGCACAATAACATAAAACTAAATGGGGTTAGTTGGGACTTGGGGTAAAGACCCTTAGGTAGAGCAGGGGCGGAGAAAGACACTTGTTTATTTCTTGCTTTTGTAGTTATAACTCGGACACTTTTGTAGTTATTCCTTGGCCGGTAAAATAACATTTATTTCGTAACAAAGACAATCTTACCAGCTAATAGAACCTTTCTTAACAAAGATCTTATCTCCTTATGACTTTCTTCCCCTAATAGTTAAATTAGGCTCCAGCTGCGCTGCTTCTGCCATCTTGCGACATGTATGCTCACAGGGGCTGATTCCCATTAAACCTTCAAGCCATGTCATGCTGGCTAGCAAATTCTCATCATGCTAATATTGTCGTCTCATTGTTCAGTTTACTTTTCTGCCTTTTGCTCACTGATGGTTTATACTAAACTTCAAACTCTGATGTGATGAGACGATAATGTAGGGGTTCTTGTCAGCCAGATGCATTCATGTCATGGCTTATGAGTGCAGAGAAAAAAATCGGATATCATAGCTTGGAAAACTATTTGACTTGAACCTTTTGCTCTACTGCATATTTGTATAGCATATCAATACTCAGAGACAATCATATTGAACTGCATGCTGCATTTCCTACTTGCTGAATTGTTATTTGGCATTTTAAGTTTTATTCTCAAGTAATGGAGTGTTTTTTTTTTCTGCCTGTAAACTTATTGTGCTTTTTCGTGTACAGATTTCCTTTTCAAGTAAGGAAGAGAAAAACTGGGAGGTTGATAGATCTACCATCTCTTGGCTATCCTGAAATGTAAGGCTTAAGCTTGTGCTGCTGGGGACATAAGTACCTTGTATCCGGATGGTCTAGGATTGAGCCACTCGTTAGTATAACTTTATGTGAACACTTTATCTGAACACGATGATTGACGTGAACCTGGCTAATTATGTCATTTTATCGCTGTTTCACCTTTTGCTTTGGCCTGCATCGATTTACTCGGTTCTCTTGATCGATTGACTTTTCTTATTGTTATACTTCCCTTAGCTAAGAGGTAAGAGCTGGTGACGGAGTTCTCTGTTTCAAAAACTGTTTTGGGCTAGTTAGTTTCATCTGAGTTACTGAATAGCGATTCACAATTTCCAGAGGAATCACACTTTTGGGCAAAATTAGTAGCACGTTTGAACCAACAACTCGGCATCATGTGTGCAGCATTCACCCTCGAAAGATATCACCCTCAGTCACAAATTACTGGTCATTTTGACTTTTCTAGGTATATAGCTTTTGCTAAGCACCTATATTGGATGTCTAGATACATAAGACTCTTAAGCTAGCTCTAATCACTCTTTTCATATTTTAATAGAAGAGAGAAAAGCTAGCTCTTGATCAAGAGCTAAGCTCTTACACACATTTCAAGGTTATATGAGTGTCACGTGAAGCTATTCATGCTGAAAGCTAGTGCTAAAAGTTAGCACTATTGAAGAAGTTGTTAGAACTAATAACTAGCTTTAACCATTGCGGATGCCTTAATAAAAGTTGTGTATGTTGAAAAACTAAAACAACCTATAAATGGGAACGGAGGGAGTACAATGTTTGTGAGAGAGTAAACTCAATGCCTTACAATAGTTAGGTGGTGTTTAAATTCAGGGAGTAAAGTTTAGAGATGTCACATCGGATGTCATATGGGAGTGTTCGGATAGTAATAATAAAACAAATTATAGAAATCATCAGTAATCCAAGAGACGAATTTATTAAACCTATTTAATTCGTCATTAGCACATGTTCACTGTAGCACCATATTGTCAAATCATGGACTAATTAGGCTTAAAAAATTCGTCTCACAAGTTAGTCGTAATCTATGTAATTAGTTATTTTTAGTCTATATTTAATAATCTATACATATGTCCAAACATTCGATGCGACAGCGAGTAAACTTAAGAGGAAAGAACTAAAAAAAAGGCCTTAGTTACATTCGTAAAGATCTCTAGTCCTAGCTAGGTAAGGTTTACAAGACCTGAATCCTAGAAGGGTACGAGGCCTAGCACAACGTCGTGTGGCCCTGCTGCAGATAGTTGGATTGGGAAAAGAAAACAGAAATTGTCTAGCAATTCTCAGTGCCTCGCAGTACGAATGTCGCGGCGAGGACACGGGGGCTAGAGTGGAACTCCATAAGCAAAGACCAGACTTGGGTAAAAATACCAGCATATTGTGAGTAAGTATGCAGAGTCTTATACCTCGTGCAAGCGATAGAGTCTTACTGTCTGTGACTAAAAGGTCCTGGATTCGAGTCACGGTCTCTTCGCATTGCATAGGTGAGGATAAAACTTACTACTAACATCCTTCTCTATACCTCGCACAGAGCAGAAACTCTCTGTACTGGGTACGTCTGTGACTAAGTACGTAGTTACACGCAGCACACGAACTTCAACAGTTGCAACACGCTCACACAACGAGGGTGTGATTGTTCCCTGTCTGACTGCACCTCGGAAGCTTTAACACTGAGAAGCTTCTTTTGGCTAACGCTATACAGCCTGTTCGTTTGTTGGTTTCAGAGTGTTTTTTTCTCACAACAAACAGCACCAGTCAGGTAACCGAACAAGCTCGTGATCACAAGCATAGAAAACAAGGTCCGATTCGCATTAGAAAATATTAGATTCTCCTTAGAAACAGATTGAAAACGAGCACGGAGCAAAGGTACTAGCAGATCAATTTAAGATCTGAACCCAATTAGCAATTGACATGCAAAGGCAAAGCAAAACATATACCAGTGTTGATGTATGGTTGCCAAGTGTGGTAAATGCAGACGGTAATGGAATCGAATTATACCAATCACACTCTTTGTTTGGTTCTGGTCGGCAACGGAATAATTAAGAAACGCCACTATACTCGATTTGGAGCAGCATCCAGCTCTCTGCTGGCTAGCTCCATATCCGATTATTACGCGGGATTTGTTTACCGAAGAAGAGGTTGAAATAATTACTCCCCCCATATTAGAAATTAAAGTCATTTTGTACAAGGTTTAGTCAAACATTGAGAATATAAATCATGAATAACTTCTAAGTTGTTGAGTTTAGAAATATGAAAACTATATAAATAGATTTGTCTTAAAAAATACTTTCATAAAAATATGCATATATTACTTTTCAATAAATATTTTTATAAAAATAAGAAGTCGAAGTTATGCTTCGGAGACCGTATCGCTGTCAAAACAACTTCTTTTAGCAACTTGGAGGAAGTATATTTTTTGGACTAAGGGACGAAAAGTGTTCTGCCCAAGCTCACAAGTGAATGGGTGTAGCGCAAAAAATAGACAAAGGTCCTTGTGACCAAGCACCGCATATTCAAACTCACGCCCACATTACATCAAAAGCACGGAACACTCAAATATAGAGAAAGGCACCCCATCTAGTTCTCTAGGCTCATCTGATAACTCCAACCCCATCTTCCAAAGATTTCTAGCACCATGACTTCTAACTGCTTGCAACCGCTTTCCTCTTTAGAAACCACATTACCCACGTCTCCAAATTCCAAACTAACATGTCTTCCAAAGATTTCTAGCACCACCATGGTTTTAAAAGTTTAGGAAGGTGATTTATCCGGTTTTGGAGTTTAGGGAGTTAAAACAGACTTTTGCAAAAATTAAGAGAGGTAATATGTGAAAAGGCTTGGCAACCCATTAGCCCACCCCGACGGGAATACAACCCAGAAACATTGAACCCTAGCCCTGGCCGGAGGAAGCCCGCAACCCGACTCGGCTCTCTGCCTCCACGCTCCCTACCCCCACCTCCCTGACTCCAACTCGCGACTCCTGCCTCCACGCCTCTGCCCCCGCTTCTCCCCACCGGCCGCCGCGGTCCCGTTCACCAGTCGCGCAGCTACCCCTGCCGGACGCCGCCCCGCCTGCCACCACTGGTGACCCCCATTCCCCCACTTGGCCACTCTAGGCTCCACTCTGCAACTGTGCGGCAGCCTTGCAAGTAGCAACCAACTGGTGAGAAGTTAGCCCAGGGTAGAGCCCGTTTCTGGATCCGCCACTGCCTGCGAGCGCCGGCGCGACTACATCGGCGACCTCTGGCAATTCCGCTCCTGCTTCTTCCTGCCACCCCCATTTATTAACCGCTATAAGCGTTCTGCTCGTTCTCACCATTTTCTTGATCAGCAGCGACCCCCCATTTGTTCATAGGAATGCCTCCACGGAAAAGGGGAATGGTGGATGGTGCGGCGTTGCCAGATCCTAGTGGCGATTGCATTAGCGCACACCCGGACGACGTCCTCTATCATGTCCACTCGTTCCTGCCTACGGAAGACGCCGTGCGGACATGCATGCTCGCCCGGCGCTAGCGCCATCTCTAGAAGTCCGCCACAGGTCTGCGCATCTGGTTCGGCCATGGGAATGAACCACCGTCCATGGAGAAGTTCCGATAGTTCGTCATCCATCTGCTGCTCCTCCGCAAACGCGATTCTTCTCTCCACACTGTTGGAAAACTAGGGGTTTCCAGCAGGTAGGATACGGAAGGCCTTCGCCCAGCCGGGTGCTCTGGGCAAAGGTATATTAAGTGGAAGGGGCCCAAGCTCAATTAGTGTTTTATTATTGTATTCACCCACCACCCTTTACATAGCATCCGCTCCCCTTTTATAGGGCACTATTCGCTACTACTCCACGGTACAAATTTGCCCCTTGATAGCTAAGGTACATTCCTGGAATATCCTAACACCAGTACAAATCTTTAGGGGAATCCCGGGTCTTGTCCACCTGCACCGCTTCTGTCTCTTGGGCTTTAGCCTCAGACCCATGGGAGGCCCGTCTCCGATCTTGGGCCGCGGTGCTGTGAGGGCCCCTTTTTTCTTGGGAGAAGACAGCATAGCCTCCGCTCGAGCCACCGGAGTCTCCACCTTTGCTCCTGAGTCTCTGCCTGTGGACTCCTCCGGACATCTTCAGGGTCGTGCTCGGGCCTCCGTCCTACCGACGGCCAGTGGAGGAGGCCTTCTTGTTGCTGGTGGAGGCCTCCTGGGTTTCTTCCCAAAACGTGTGCAGCCTCCGCTTGAATCGTTGGGGTCTTCGCTCTATCGCAGGCCCCACGCGAAGGTTTCGCCTAGCATCCCTGCAAAACACTTACACAAATGTTCCAATGGTATTAGCTTATGTTTGCACTAGCCTCTGCTACTTGTGTATTGGTGTTCCAACATTTCCCCCCTTGAGGGTGCGGTCCGATGCCGAGTGGCAAAGGCTTGCCCCTTTCCCCCCTGGGTTGCCCGTATCGGACCGTTGGAAGGGTGATGTGTCGCCGTTTGACTTGTTGTGGTGGCCCGGTGCCCGATGCGCTCGCGAACAGTCACGACCGTTGGTGTTTGGAATTCGAAGCGTCCCCCCGTGGCCTATATAAAGGGAAAGTTGGTGGGAAGGCCCTCTCGTGCCGCCCGAGACATCACTTTCTCTCCTATAGCTTTCCAAGCCCCGCCTGTGCTGCTCTGCTGTCTTGTCTTGGTGCCTTAGAATTTTCCTTGCACTACTGCTCCTTTTAGCTCTGTGATGCCTTTGGAAGTGGCTTCGCCTACTAGCTCTAATCTTCGTTGGCCTAGCTTTAGCGGTCCTTATTCCCGCTTGCTTGGTGTGAGGTCTGAGGGTTAGTCAAAGAGGTACAAAGAGTGTATGTCTGCATCTGCGAAGGCTCAAGATGATTTAGACAATATTGAAGCTTCTATCGGAGACCTGATTCCCGTTTCCCCGGTTAAGAATGTGAAGGTTCAAATGGCCAAATCTTGGGATTTTGGGCCTTTGCTCATGACGGAAGAGGCAATAAAGGCTCTGGAGGATGAGGGCTGCTTCCCAGCAGGGAAGGGTTGTCCTCTGCGTGGTGAGACTGTGCCTCAGCCGAGGTTGATGAAGCTATTGTCTTCAAGGATTTTTTTGCTTGTGGCCTTCGCATACCTCTATTATATTTCCTCTGCTTGGTTCTTGAGACTTTTAAGGTATAGCTCCATCATCTTACTCCCAACAACGTTCTTATGCTGAGTAAGTTTTGTTACGCCTACGAGACATATGGCGCTCCCCTGGATTTGGATACATTTTGTGCGTATTATGAACTTCAGCGTCAGCCTAAGAAGGTAAAGGTTGACAGCGTGGAAGTTGAGTATCAGTTTGCCA
Source organism: Miscanthus floridulus (assembly GCF_019320115.1). Taxonomy (NCBI): domain Eukaryota; kingdom Viridiplantae; phylum Streptophyta; class Magnoliopsida; order Poales; family Poaceae; genus Miscanthus; species Miscanthus floridulus. The sequence goes on along the minus strand of NC_089588.1, from coordinate 99,189,707 downwards.
ATTATGCCTTTATAGCGAAGAGGGCTCAGAAGGATGGTGGTTTGGAGATTTCCTTCGTGCAGAATAATAAGTGGGAGAAGGACTAGCGTCGCTACTGGTTCTATGTGAAAACTCCTAGAGTTGTTCCTAAGATGGGGCCAAAGGTCAAGAAGTATCCTTTTGCTTCTACAATGGGAGACACGAAGCCTTCGACTCGAGTGAGGCCTCCTGCTGAGGTTGATGTGGAGCGGCGGTGTGTGACGTGGCCTTCGGCAAGGCCTACCACTTCTCTAGAGGTCATGACCTTGTTGAAGAGATGGTGGTATCTAATGTCTAGCCTTTGGGGAAACATAGGCCATGGATGACCTTAGTGAGGATGAAGCTCCCTGTCTTCGGCAGCGCGAAGGGAGAGTTCTGTCCGTGTTTCTATCTTACCCGTGCGGAAGACGAGACCGACGAGGAGTTCGTTAGTGAACTGGAGCAGTCTACCTCCAAGATCCTTGGAGAGATTTCCAAAAGGGAATATTTGTCTCGTCGCCCCATTGGCGGTACCATGCCCCGGTTAAATCGGGTATTTGAAGAGATGAAGGTGAAGTACGGGGATCGTAGGGTTCCTAAGAAGGTTTTGAAGTCGATCGAGGATAAGGCGGTGAAGGCCTCTAAGTCCGCTGCGACCCCTGTTGCTACGGCCCGAGCGGAGTCTAAGAAGAGGAAGAAGACTGACACTCCGAAGGCTGTCGCGGAGAAGAGGAAGATGGCGAAAAACGTCATGGATGCCACTGAAGAGGTGGCGGAGAGTACCCATGATGAGTCAAAAGCTGCGCGTCCCATTGTTGATGCTGGTCAGCCGAAGGCTTCCGTTGCTCGCTCGGATGAAGACCTGATGGCTTCATCTGTTAAGGCGGCGGCTATTGTTCGTGGGGCGGGAGCCTCCAGTGTGGAGCCATTGCCCTATATCCTTGGTGATGACTCGTCTGATTCCAAGGGTGATGCTGCGGGGGCTGGTTCTGCCTCCGCTTCCGCCAGTGAGGAAACCACTTCTATCAAAGCTGGTCGCTTTGCGAAGGCCCAACATTTGGAGGAGTCGAAGGCCGAGTCCGATGAGTGGTCATCTTTGGTTTTGTCCTAAGGTCTGGAGGCTGCGTCGACCTCGCCCCGTGCTAGGGGTGACAGAGCATCAGGTTTTATTGTTGAAACCTTGCACCTAGGTAAATCTATCTTAAGTGCTTTCTGTATTTTACTTGTTTTCGTAGCTCCTCTAATATGTTCTTTCATTTCTTAGCTGAATTGACCAAGGCAATGGAGACGCCAATTCCTAGGGAAAAACTGCTCCCGCTGGCTTGGATCTTACTCGAGTGGGGTTGTGTGCTCCTTCGAAGGCCTCGCTACAGCTTGGAGCTAGTCCTTCGTAGCATGTGCCCCCTGGCGGTGGAGGTTTGATTGGCTTAGCTCTTGTATTTTTCTTTGAACTTGCCGTTGTTTAGTTCTTATTGTTCACTTTTGCTTTAGGCGAAGGTTCTGCCAATACACTAAGTGGGTGGGCAGAAACCCTGCATGCTCTTTATAGCGAGATAGGAGGTTGCATTTCATATTTTTTCTGATGGTTTTGCCTTACTTTTTCTTATATTTTGTCTTTTTGCAAGATTGTGCCCACCATCATTTTAAGAAGGTGGATTTCAACAAGCTGTTGCGTTACAATCTTGAGCATAACTATGTGGTTAGTGCGTAGGCTTTGTATTCTCACCTTATCAGTCTTGGTTTTCTCTATTTTTGTTAACGTTTGTTGTTTTTAGGGACATCATATGTTGGAAATCCTTGAGGAGCGTGCGTCCAAAGAAGTTATCAAGAAGGATGAGGCTATTGAGGTCCTTCAGAAATAGCTGGACAGGGTTGAGGATGAAAAGAAATGGCTTGCTATAGAAGTGGCTGACCTTCGTGCTGCTCTTCAGACTGTTGAGGATTTGAAGATCTAGGTGGTGGCCCTGGAGAAGGACGTTCCTGTCTCGAAGGCCACTAAGGAACTTGCCCTTGCCCGATTGCAGAAAGCGATCGATGCGAATGAAGGCCTTTGGAAGGAGATTGATGCAGAGAAGTCTTCAAGCTAGGTGCTGAGTGTGCAAGTTGATATGCTACAGAAGCATTTAGAAGAGGCGTGGGTTGCTGGTGTCTCGGCCGCTGAGCTGTATCAGGCGGCTTTGGCTGGTTTTGGCGGTGCAACTTCACCTTTGCCGGCTGACGCCTCCGCCTATGGCATACTTGCCTAGTTCAAGGAAAATGTTGCTAAACTGCTAGAGTTTGTCGGAGGCGCTATGGATTTTGGTGCGCTTTTGTGTGCTAGAAATCTCTACAAGACCCTTGGGAAGCTAGGTTGCACGCATTTTGTTGGGCTCAAAGGGCAGAGGGAGTTTGAAGGGCCTTCGGAACTTGGTGAAACTTCGGGGGAGGTTACCAAGTCGGTCAGAAAATTTATGAAGTACTTTTGGTTCAAATTTGGCCACACTGATGCCCGCTCCCTGGCGGAGGCTCGCCGTGCCACGGTTAGTATCTTATCTATATGTGTATCCGTCATGATTTTTCTATCTTTTTGTTGTTCTCTTTTTGTCTTTTGTTCTTATTGATTTTTCTTGTGCTTGTGTAGTATTGACAGAAGGCTGGGGCTCAACATGCCACTAAGGAGGTACAGACGTCGAAGATCGACGAGACTACGAGCCAGAAGTCCTCTGCTGTTGCTTTTGATGCCCAAAAGCCTGGGGAAGCTGCCTCTGCACCTACGGCACCGGAGGTGTAATTTCTAGGTTTTTTAGATATCACTTTAGGCTTAGTGGATGGAGGTCTTCGCATGCTGCCTTGCATACTTGTAAGCTTAATGTAAATTTGATCTACGCAGGTTACCCCTCAGGGGCTTGCGCGAGACATTGTTCCTTTAACTATGATGCAAGATGGTATTTATGTCAGTGGAGAGTTGTGGGAGTATTGGCGTGACACTTTCCCCCATCCTTTGGTTCGTGATATGTTTAGTTTCGTTGTGCGTGATATAGATGATGAACGTGTGGAATTTACCTAGTCATTAGCTTGGCGAGGGCCTTGGCCACCAGTTTAGCTTTAAACCTATGCCAAATTGTTTGGTTAGCCTTCACGGCTTTGTAATGTATGCTTTGGAAAGCCTCAACGCTTTTTGCGTTTGTGTTGTTACTGTCTTCGGGCTCTTTGTTCTCTTTTTTTTCTTTTTTTTGTAAGGTTGTGTCTACGTTTGTGTCATCTGCGCTTGTAATGCGCTCTGTTATAATATGTTTGCTTTCTTTGAATAAACTTAGTTTGAAATAATTGGCTGGGTACTTGTTTCATTGAAGAATCTAGTTACAATTGCTACCTGTGCCGAAGGGCTCTAGCAGACAACACTTATTTTCTTGCTCTTGCCTCCGCTTCTTTCTTCTCTGGTCGACATTGAGTATGAGTCTACATGTCGTAGCGGAGAAGCTGAGGTGCTCGTATTTGATCTTGCTGATGTTGTGAAGGCTTTGGCACAATTTGAGCATTCATTGGATGCGCTAATCTTTATTCTTGATGCTTCTCCAGAGGCCACAGAGCAATTTGAGCAAGCAATGGAGGTCGAAGAAGCATTTCTTGGACATTGTCTCCGCTTGCACCTAGATCATTTTGTTTTTGCCTTCAGCTATGCTAGAGTAGATGTGCTCCTGTTGAACATGATTGATGCTGGGCTACGTCAGATGGTGTCTTCGGTTGCGGGGGATGTTACGAGCCATCGTGTGATACCCTCCCTCAACCTCTGACGCTGATTGCTTACTGCCGGACTGTGGTAATACAACGCCCCATGGAGGCTGTACGACACCAAGTGGAAGATGCGTACAACCTAAACGTGGCCTTCGCCGGGCTGCATGAGCTGTTGTATTTACGAGTCTTCGCACGATACCTTCTATAGGGTCGAGATGGCGGACTAGAGGGGGGTGAATAGTCCTTTCTAAAACTTAATCGCGCCGGCTAATCGAAACAAGTGCGGAATTAAAACTATCGGTCTAGCCAAGACTACTCCCCTCTATCTATGTTCTCTAGCACCTTGCAAAGATCCTAATTAAGTAACTAAGGTGCCAAGCTAGCTTAGAGCTCACCTATCCAATTCTAGGAGCAAGGTCACACAAACCTATGCCACTAGTATTTTGCACACCAGGGAGCTCCTACACAATTCTAGTAAGCAAAAGCACAAAGCTCCTAAGCTCACTAGCAATGCTCAATAACAAGGCAACCAATGCCAAATTAGAGAGCGCAAATACTTAGCTACACAAACTAAGCAATGTGACTAACAAGGTTACACAAACCAAATTAGCCATGCAAGGGAGCTACTTCTATGCTACACAAGCAAGAAGGTAACTAGTGAGCTACACAAGCTAACTAATTACAAGAGCAATTACACAAGAACAATGTATATGAAAGTAATTACAAGCTTGTGTAAGGGGATTGCAAACCAACAGGAAGAACAATGTTGACACGGTGATTTTCTCCTGAGGCTCACATGCTTGCCAACACGCTACGTCCCCATTGTGTTGACCACTCACTTGATGGTTCGGCGGCTAATTGGCATCACCCGCCAAGCCCGCATGTCGGGCACCGCAAGAACCTACCCCAAAAGTGAGGGTAGCTCAATGACACGCTCAATTAGAGTTGCTCTTCGCGGCTCCCACGGGGCGAGCACAATGCCCCTCACAAAGCTCTTCTCTGGAGCACCGCACAAGCTTCTTGCTGGCTTCGACAGAGACCACCACCAAGCCATCTAGGAGGTGGCAACCTCCAAGAGTAACAAGCACCACCGGCTTGCAAGACGATCACCTAGTGCCACTCGATGCAACCTCATGATGCAATCGCACTAGAATCGCTCACTCACTCGATCGGATGAACACTATCAAGCTCAAGTGAGTTAGAGGGCTCCCAAGCACTACCACATAAGCCATCAAGGCTCTAGTTTGCTCAGCAACCGGCCAAAGGCTGGCCAACACTTCTATTTATAGCCCCACAGGCTAAAATAGCCGTTACCCCTTCACTGGGCAGATTTCGGGATGACCGGACGCGTAGGTCGTGTGCACCGGACACGTCCGGTGTGGCGACCGGACGCATCTGGTCGTTGCGTCTGGTCACTGCTTGACTGCCACGTGTCCCATTCAAACAAAGTAGCCGTTGCTGCCCAACGGCCCTCTCTGACACGCTCTAACGCGATGCATCGGACGCACTACAGCGAAGTGATCGGACGCAGGAGGGGCAACGTCCGGTCAAGTCTAGAGAGCTCCAGAGCTGCTCAACTATGACCGAACGCGTCCGGTGTGGCCGACCGGACGCTCCCCTGCATCCGGTCCTCTCTGGACCAACACACGCACCCCACGTCACCATGACCAGATGCTAAATAGTGATTGCACAGCGTCCGATCACTGCTACGAGCCAGAGTCCGGTCACCTCAGCAACTCTGCCCGCGCCTAGCTAGAATATTGGACACGTCTGGTATCGATATCGGATGCGTCCAGTCATGTCAGGAATATTGCCGCCTGGGTCAGATACCAGGTGCGTCTGGTCCTCATGTCGGACGCGTCCGGTCACCCCGTGACTAGCGCATTCAACTCCTTTTCTTCATCAACTTATTCTCCTTTGCAAATGTGCCAACACCACCAAGTGTACAACACCTTGTGCAAGTGTGTTAGCTTTTCACAAACATTTTTAAAGGAGTTAACCACTCAACTTGCCGTGCCACTCGATCCTAGCAATGATGCAAAGTTAGATCACTCGAGTGGCACTGGATGACCGATATGCAAACAAGTTTGCCCCTCTTGATAGTACGGCCATCTATCCTAAACCCGGTCAAGCACTTCTCTACACAACCTATGACCGGTGAAATGAAATACCCTAGGTTATACCTTTGCCTTGCGCATTCCATTCTAACTCCTCCATTGTTGATGCAACACATGCACCAACCAATCAACAAATGATATGATCCACTTCATATCATCACATGACCGTATTGGTTCATCGATCTTGACCTCACTTGCTTTTCATCATTGCCTTCGTCCATCGGCGCCAAGTCTTGCTCAAGCTTCACCGCCACATGGTTCATCGCTCCAAAGCCTCCAACTTGCCCTTCATGCTTGCAACCGGTCCATCAAGACAAGTCTTGTCTTGATCTTCTCCACCTTAGTTACATGACTCAATGTCATGTCTCATATGCAATGAGCTCCTTCATCACATGTGTGAGCCTTGCAACATATTCACATGTGTGAGCTCCTTCAAGCCATCTTCACCGTCATGGCATATGTTGCTCACACACATGTACTTGTGGACTAATCACCTGTGTATCTCACATAAACACATATTAGTCCACCTAGGTTGTCACTCAATTACCAAAACCAAACAAGGACCTTTCAATCTCCCCCTTTTTGGTAATTGATGATAACTCTACAAAGATATGGAAATTAAGCTCTTTTGGATTCATGTTGCTTGCCCAAGCAATTTTACCATGTGTAAATGATTTTGGACAACTACCACAAACTCGAATTGATAGTATTAGCTCCTGCTACATACGTGCTAGAGTATTTGGTTTGAAGCTCGCACATATGCATAGATTGGAATTGTGGGAGAGTAATTACTACCAAATGATGCTAAGATGTATAGAGTAAACCTTTGAAGCATGATACCAATCGGAGTTGCACCTTTAAGTTCATCCTTAGCACCATGGTTAGCTAGATATCACTTGGAAATAAAAGCACTAGATACCTCATGAGATCAACATTAAAAGCAAGGTACTACCATTACTTGAAAAGCATACCAAGTGTCTAGCTATCATCCTATGCATGCTAGTTTTCATTTCATCAATCAAATTCTACAACTAGCATACACCACACAAGCATGCAATTGAATTTAAAAGCTTATGCAATGCAAGCAAGCACATGCATATGCACATATCAAATGCAATCAATCAAAGTTCATGAGCTTGCTTCCCCTACTTGTGTGCTTCTCTTGTTCAAGAATTTTGATCCTTTCACATCCTTCAATGTTGCTCCCCTTCTTTGTTTATGTCCATGTCCAAGCTCTACTTCTTTGTCTCAATCTTTGTTTATGTCCATGTCCAACCTCTACTTCTTTGTCTCAATCTTTCCCAAAGCTTTTATATCTTTGTACAATCTCTCCCCCTTTGGCATCAATTTCCATAAAAGATGTGCTTCTCATTAATGCAAAGGCTTCTTTTGGGTAGATGGTTGAGGCTTGAATCTTGCATTTTTTATGGACATCACTTGATTATTGGAATGACACCACTTGTATAGCTTCTTAAGATACCACACATAGGATCTTTGACCTTGATACCAATTGGTGGGACACCTCCCCCTAAGTCATTCCATGGGTCATCCATTTGATAAACTTGAGCTCTTTGTAGTGAGGGATGCATTCTTTATTTGATGATCGCTTAAAGTTGAGGAGCACTTGTGGAACCACCTTCTTGTATGGTTGATATCATGTGTAGAGATGTGACACCACACATATGATTGATTTGTCAATAAAAACTATTTCTTGAACATTTGCTATTATCATGACTACCATGTGTAGGATATCACTTGTAAGTTGATCTAGACACCACTTGTGAATTCTTGATAAAATACTTGAGTCTAGATGCCACTTGAAACAATTCAAACTAGATATCCATTTGTATTGTTGTCTTGTTCTTGTACTCTTGTCATTATCATGAGCTTCTAATTTTGACTTGACTAAATTGATTTGCCTAAGCTTTCAAGTCTGGTTTGAACCAATGACAAGCTTCTTCACACCTCTTGTAGGGGTTATCTTGCCAATATTGCACTTGTCACTTGTTAGCAATCCAAATTAAATTAAGTACTTGGGTTCACTAGCTCATGAACAAATTCATATACTAACCACTAGATCAATTAATCATTCAAGCAATAGTGGTAGGCTATGAATTTAAAACTTTCATTTGTTATGCATGATCCTATGAAGTATGAACTATATGCACTAACCGCATACTAGTAAGGGATGAAATGATCATGCACATTACAATGATACCTTTACTATCTTGGAGTAGAGGATAGTCACTAGTTTCCAATTAAGCTCAGCAATAGCAATAGCAATGTGAAGTCCAATTTATAGCTTGGTGAAGACCAATCATCATAGATAGAGTCCATTCTTCACCCATATGAAATGAGAACCACTAATGATCAAGTGCATTTTCTTGTTGTGGTTGGCTTGCTTCATCTTTTGATCAATGCTTGCATGAGAGAACTATTTGAAATACCACTTGAATTGCCATGACTAGCTCTCTTTGGGTGTTGCTTATTTTTCTTGAACAACTCTTTTGATTGTTTCAACTAAGCATCTCAAATGTCCCTTAGATCACCACTTTCATGTTAGCCTTCCAAGTACCACACTTGGTTTACCTACACATAGGCGGCAAGCCCCTACACTAGGGAGAAGTGACCTCTCTCCAAAGAACCATCCTTGATACTCACTTGAAATGACTTGATTGATTGATCCAAGTGATGAACTTAACTTGATGAGTAACCTTGATTCCTTCTTTAAGTCCTTTTCTTTCTACTTGTTTAAGTCATTTTCTTTCTACCAAATGATTTCCAATAGTCACTAGAACTTAAACTTCATCTTCATCTTGAGTTTGATCTTGATCTTCCAATTTAAGTACCAAATGTGTGCAAAGTATACTCCACAATCAAGTGACCTTGTACTTTTTGCTTGTTATGCTTCTAGATTATCTCAAAACCAAATTTAGGTACCTCAAACACTTATAAACATATTTCCAACTTGAGAACCTTTCAATCAAAATGACTCCAAACAAATCCAATAATTGTCACTTTTCTGGCAGATTTTATACTCTTCAAAGAAAAATGCATATCTCCCAGAGTATAGATCCCAATACCATGAAATTTGGTGGCGATGTGCTTCACTAAGTTATCTAGCAGCTATAAAAATTTGAGCTTTATTTGACTTCTAGATTGCTACCAGATTTTAATTCTTCGACCACTACTACATGCTGAAAACTGCTGCACTATAGCTAACAAGATCCACTCCAAAACCAAAACATCTCTTATCCAATTCTCATGAAATTTATACAGCATCTTATACCATAAGTCTAGAGCATCTACACCAATTTACATGCCAATCCAATAAGTTTTGATCACTCAAACATGGCTAAGATCACAACTCACTCAGATTTTCAATATAGGATAGATTTTAATCACTTGAGCTATACTTCATCAAATGTGAATCAAACTTGAAATCAACTTGTTTGAATACTTTCACAAGACATAAATCCATTCAATCCACTTACTAAATGTCATCTTATGAACTTATCCAACACAAATCAATCCAAACTTGATTACTAAGCTATTTATCCATTCAAACATCTCATAGCAAGCAACATTGCATATTTTTAACCAATTCAATCAATTCATATGCACCCAAATGAAACGATCAACAAGAGATATACCTCAGTTAGCTCATGATCAATCAATTTGCAAGCTTCAACTCAAATTCTTGCAAGCCATCAAATATATATATCCAATAAATCATCCACAACTTGAATATGACACTTGTGTGTTGTAAGCACTTTTGGACTTCACTAATTCTTGGCTTGGCATTGGGATAGGATTGCATTAAGCATCAATACTTGGCTCAACATATGACGATCAATGTGAAATCAATTGAATCAAGCCTCCAATGCCGATAGTACCTATAAACAATCATCCACTTTTTGATGGTACCCAAACAAGTTTGGGTCCTCTCAAGTTAGGAGCAACATACTTAGGCATAGCCTTAGTAGAGTAGCGGGATGTTTTGCAATCGCAACCAATGAGATACTATTTCCATCCTTTCTAAGCATATTATTATTAATAATTGAAATAGGCTTAGAAATGTTACCTAGGGGACATGAATTAGCCATGTGTCCCCTTTCCCGGCATGAGTAGCACTTTCTCTTTGCTTGAGCCTTTTCTTCCTTGCTCATGTTGTGCTTCTCATTGCCTTGCTTCTCCTTGTTTGCTTGAGCCTTCTTCTCAAGCTTCGTTTGGGCAACCCGAAGCTAGGTGACCCAATATGTCACAACTATAACACCTCATGTGAGCAATCTTCTTCATTTTCTCTTCTTTGTTCTTGCTCATTTGCTTTGCATCTTGATTCATCCTTAGACGCATTGCTCTTTCTCTTGCTTTTCTACCCTCTTCTAGTTTTCTTCTTCTTTATCATCAAATCACCACCATCTTCATGGTTGATCTTGATTTGAGTTTGGGGCTTCTTTTCTTGCTCATCTTGTGGCTCTAGTTGAGGCTTCACTTATTGCTTCACCAATTGCTTAGGTTGGGCACATAGAGGTGAGATTGACCCCATGTGCGGCACTTGAAGCATTTTACATGCTTGAGCCTCTCTTCTTCTTTCATCTCCTTGAGCTTCTCTTTGTTTGGGCAAGTATTTGCAAGATGTCCCACTTCATGGCACCGATAGCACATGAAACAGAGAAAGCTTCTCTTTCTCTTGCTTCTTCATCTTCTTTTCTCTCTTTCTTTCGCCCTTTGTCATCTTCTTCTTGAAGCCAAGGCCACTACTTATCACCATAGTTTCTTTGAGTCTTCAACATGTGCTCAAAGGTGACTTTTGAGTTGTAGCACCTCTCTAACTTGTTGCTCAAATTCTTCACTTCACTTTTGAGCTCATTGTTCTCCTTCAAAAGGTTAGTCTCACAAGACATAGAAGTAAAACAAGCATCTATTTGTGAACAACATGTCATTTCTAATAAATCATCACAAGAGGTGGATACATGCTTCTTGCCTACATCACAAGGGTTAGCAACAATATGTGATTGATCAATTGACCCATGTGATGAGCTCTCACTAGTTTTAGTTTTTCCATTGGAAAGCTCCTTAGTGAGAAAAGCATGGTCTTGTACCAAGTTATCATGAGCAACACTAAGTTCCTCATGAGCCAATTTTAGCTCCTCATGTGAACAAGTAGTAACATAAAGTAGATGCTTTTGTTGTTCACATGTGTTCTTTAGAAAAGAGTTTTCATTTTTCAATTTCTCGGTTTTAGCCATCTCTTTTTCTAAAGCTTTGATCATGCAACCATATCTATCTAGAAGCTTCCTCATATGAATCAAGATCAATCACATTTGCATTAGATACCTTAGTGTCACCTTGTGACATGAAGCAATGTGATGTAGTTGGAGAGCTTGAAGAAACATCGACTCTCATAGCCCGAGCAAGATCCATCATTATCACCATCAAGTGTGCATGGAGTAGCATCATCATTGGCATCACTTGTGGCATCATCATCAATCTTGTCAAGTGATCTTGTGGTATGATCATCATCATCATCACTTGACCATGAGGTGGAGCAATCTTCCACAATTACCGAATTGTGGCTATGCTCAACATCCTCATGTGCCTCCTTCTTGGGCTCATCATCATCATCATCGAAGACCGTCCCATACTTCTCATTGAGATAACTCCAAATCTCATGAGCGCTCTTCATGTCAATGATCTCACCAAATATGCTATCATCCAAAGATCTATACATGATGTCAATAGCTTGGGTGTCGAGATCTAGGCATTTCTCTTGTGCTTGAGTTAGATTATTTTCATCCAACACATGAGAAAAGCCTACATCCATCCACATTTGAGGGCAAATAAACTTGAAATTGCATATCATCCAATTTTTCCACAATGCAAAGTGTGTGCCATAAAAAATGTGTGGACAGTCAACATCTAGCCCATAAGTCACCATCCTCTCGGGTCGGTGAAGACCACAAATGAGAGATCCTAGCTCTAATACCACTTGTAGGGTCGAGATGGCGGACTAGAGGGGGGTGAATAGTCCTTTCTAAACTTAATCGCGCTGGCTAACCGAAACAAGTGTGGAATTAAAACTATCGGTCTAGCCAAGACTACACCCCTCTATCTATGTTCTCTAGCACCTTGTAAAGATCCTAATTAAGCAACTAAGGTGCCAATCTAGCTAGAGCTCACCTATCCAATTCTAGGAGCAAGGTCACATAAACCTATGCCACTAGTATTTTGCACACCGGGGAGCTCCTACACAATTCTAGTAAGCAAAAGCACAAAGCTCCTAAGCTCACTAGCAATGCTCAATAATAAGGCAACCAATGCCAAATTAGAGAGCGCAAATACTTAGCTACACAAACTAAGCAATGTGACTAACAAGGTTACACAAACCAAATTAGCCACGCAAGGGAGCTACTTCTATGCTACACAAGCAAGAAGGTAACTAGTGAGCTACACAAGCTAACTAATTACAAGAGCAACTACACAAGCACAATGTATATAAAAGTAATTACAAGCTTCTGTAAGGGGATTGCAAACCAACGGGTAGAACAATATTAACACGGTGATTTTCTCCTGAGGTTCGTGTGCTTGCAAACATGCTACGTCCCCATTGTGTCGACCACTCACTTGATGGTTTGGTGGCTAATTGGCATCACCCGCCAAGCCCGCACATCGGGCACTACAAGAACCTACCCCAAAAGTGAGGGTAGCTCGATGACATGCTCAATTAGAGTTGCACTTCGCGGCTCCCGTGGGGCGAGCACAATGCCCCTCACAAAGCTCTTCTCTAGAGCACCGCACAAGCTTATTGCAGGCTTCGACGAAGACCACCACCAAGCCATCTAGGAGGCGGCAACCTCCAATAGTAACAAGAACCACCGGCTTGCAAGACGACCATCTAGTGCCACTCGATGCAACCTCACGATGCAATCGCACTAGAATCACTCACTGACTCGATCGGATGAACACTATCAAGCTCAAGTGAGTTAGAGGGCTCCCAAGCACTACCACATAAGCCACCAAGGCTCTAGTGTGCTCAGCAACTGGCCAAAGGCCAGCCAACACTTCTATTTATAGCTCCATGGGCTAAAATAGCCATTACCCCTTCGCTGGGCAGACTTCGGGATGACCAGACACGCAGGTCATGTGCACCGGACGCGTCCGGTGTAGCGATTGGACGCGTCCAGTCGCTGCGTCCAGTCACTGCTTGACCGCCATGTGTCCCATTCAAATGAATTAGCCGTTGTCGCCCAACGGCCCTCTCTGACATGCTCTGACATGACGCATCAGATGCACTACAGCGAAGTGATCGGACGTAGGAGGGGCAGCGTCCGGTCGAGTCTAGAGAGCTCCCACAGCCGCTCAACTGCGGCCGGACGCGTCTGGTGTGGCTGATCGGACACGCCCCTGCGTCCGGTCCTCTTTGGACCAACACTCGCACCCCATGTCACCACGAACTAACGCTAAACAGTGATTGCTCAGCGTCCGGTCACTGCTATGAGCCAGAGTCTGGTCATCTCAGCAACTCTGCTCGCACCTAGCCAGAATACCAGATGGGTCCGGTCACATTAGGAATACTATCGCCTAGGTCAGATACCGGACGCGTCCGGTCCTCATGTCGGACGTGTTCGGTCACCCCATGACCAGCGCATTCAACTCCTTTTCTTCACCAACTTCTTCTCCTTTGCAAATGTGCCAACACCACCAAGTGTACAACACCTTGTGCACGTGTGTTAGCTTTTCACAAACATTTTCAAGGAGTTAACCACTCAACTTGCCGCCACTCGATCCTAGCAATGATGCAAAGTTAGATCACTCGAGTGGCACTAGATGACCGATATGCAAACAAGTTTGCCCCTCTTGATAGTACGGCCATCTATCCTAAACCCGGTCAAGCACTTCTCTACACAACCTATGACCGGTGAAATGAAATGCCCTAGGTTATACCTTTGCCTTGCGCATTCCATTCCAACTCCTCCATTGTTGATGCAACACATGCACCAACCAATCACCAAATGATATGATCCACTTCATATCATCACGTGACCGTATTGGTTCATCGATCTTGACCTCACTTGCTTTTCACCATTGCCTTCGTCCATCGGCGCCAAGTCTTGCTCAAGCTTCACCGCCAAACGGTCCATCGCTCCAAAGCCTCCAACTTGCCCTTCACACTTGCAACCGGTCCATCAAGACAAGTCTTGTCTTGATCTTCTCCACCTTAGTTACATGACTCAATGTCATGTCTCATATGCAATGAGCTCCTTCATCACATGTGTGAGCCTTGCAACATAACCAAGCCATCTTCACCATCATGGCATATGTTGCTCACACACATGTACTTGTGGACTAATCACCTGTGTATCTCACATAAACACATATTAGTCCACCTAGGTTGTCACTCAATTACCAAAACCAAACAAGGACCCTTCACCTTCTGGTCTATCTTTTCTAAAGAAACTCTGGCTTCCATTTTTCTCTTGCTTTGCTCTATAGTATACTGGTTCTTTGTTGGTTTGGCTCCCCCCTAGCGCTCTTCTAGAGGTATGGGGTATGAAAATGTCCTGACTGGGGCTAGTGCTGGGGTAAGACGCTAGATTTTATAGTCTACTACTTGTATGATTTATTAAATCTTGTTGGTTGGCCGATGTTTATTACTTAGGTATGTTTTGAAATTGTAATAAGGCTGACTGATTTCTTTGTACCTGGTGTATCTTTGGTCTTTATTGCTGTTGTACTTTGGCTATTAATCACTAATAGTCATCTGGTGCCTGATAAGGGTAGGTCTTCACCATGTGTTTTCTTGCCCAATGCCTATGGCAATGGTAGGTATTTGTTGGGTTTTTTGGCCTTTTGTCCATTTTGATCAATCCTTGATGCCTGAATGTGGACAGGGCTTTGCCAAGGTTGCAGCCTAATTTAGCTGTGGAGGTCATTCCTTGCTTTTGAGCCTTTGACTAAAGCAAAGGAAGGTCCTCTTTGTTGTGTTGTCGAATGCTGTGGCTCCGTTGCTAGCCACTTTCGACCTTCTCTTTTCATGGTATTCTTGGGGGAATTCCTCTTTATATTTTCAGAGGTTTTTACATGGGTCTTGCCTCGTTAAAAAAGTTACTTATATTAGGAGCCCCCTTTGTGAGGAAAAGAGTATAGGCCCTTTTGCATGAAATGTAAAGAAAATATGAAAATTGGGAGAGGTGCGGTGACCTTCGCTTATAGTTCCGTCGAGGCCACTTTTTTACATTTTAGATATAGAACCTATGCAAACTGTTGATGTTCCATGTATGAGTGGTTGTTTTACCTTCGCTGTCTGTCAAGAAGAACCACCCTAGTCTCCCGATGGCCTTCGCCGTGTATGAACCTTCCCATTTTGGTTGGAGCTTTCCCGCATTGGCCGCATTGGGCTTCCTTCTTAAGACTAGGTCTCCATCTCGTATGAGCTTTCTGACTACCTGGCTGTCTCTCCACTTTTTGGTTTGCTCTTGGTATTTTGTGACGTTTTTCACTACTTCTAGTCTTGTGCCTTCGATTGTCTCCTTGGAGTACTCTTCATCTTCTGCTAGGGCTTGTTTTATGACGCGGAGGCTCTGATGCTTGGCTTCCTTGGGCAGCATTGCTTCTTCACCATATAAGAGTTTGAACGGTGTAAATCCTATTGTTCTAGAGGCTGTGGTGTTATGGGACCACACAACCTTCGGCAATTCCTCTACCCATTTGCCCTTGCGGAGGTTGAATAGAGTCTTCGATATTGCTGAGAATATTACTCTATTGGCTCTTTCAACCGCTCCGTTTGACTCTAGGTGGTAGACTGAAGCGAAGGCTATCTTGGTGCCTATGCTTCTGCAAAATTCCTTGAATTTGTCTAAGTTGAATTGTTTTCCATTGTCAACTGTTAAGGTTCTTGGCACTCCGAACCTGCAAATTATGTTTTGCCAGAAGAACTTTTTTACTGTCTCTAATGTGATTGTTACAAGTGGATTGGCCTCAATCCATCTTGTGAAATATTCTATGGCTAATATTGCAAACTTATTCCCCCCTTGCGATGGTGGTAACGGCCCAACAAGGTCCATGCCCCATCTTTGTAGGGGCCAAGTGGGTGGGATGAGTTGTACAGTAGCCGAAGGTTTTGACTGGTGTGGGGAGGTGCTCTGGCATGCCTGACATGTCTTGACAATCTCTTCTACGTCTTGGATGTGCGTAGGCTAATAGAATCCTTGCCTGATGGCCTTCGTGGATAGTGCCCTCGGACCAATGTGTGAGCTGCATATCCCTAAGTGGATTTCTTGTAGAAGGTTTTTGCCTTTGCTCTGAGGTATGCACTTGAGCAGCAGTTGGACAACCCCTTTTGTGTATATATTCCATCTCTTAGTGTATAGCTTCTTGCTCTTGCTATCATTCTTGCTGAGCTTGCCTCATCTTCTGTGTGATGCACATTGTTCAGGCAGTCTATGATTAGCTGCCTCTAGTCTTCAGACTCAGTAACTAAGACTATTTTGAATGCCTTCACTGCTACCTGCGTTGCTGGTGCTTGTAATACTTGGTAAAAGTCTCCATTTGGTATGGGTAAGTTGTTTGCTGCTGCCTCCACCAGTTCGTCTGCTTCTGCATTTTTTGCTCTTGGTATATACAGCAGGGTGAATCCCTAGAACCTCCGCTCAAGAGCCCTTATTGTGGCCAGGTATTTGACTAATTCTAGTTCTCGTGCCATATATTCTTTTTTTGACTTGTCCTGCTATGACTTGGGAGTCTGTTTTTGCCAGTAATATTTTTGCTCTGAGTGCCTTTGCCTTGCTGTGGCCTAGTATGAGGCCTTTGTATTCTGCTATATTATTTGTTGCCTTGAATTCTAACCTTGCTGCATACTTTGTACGGAGGCCAGATGGTGATATCAAAACGGTGGAGGCCCTGGCGCCTAGATGTCCCCAAGCTCTGTTTGTGTGTAGTATCCAGATTTGAGGCTGAGGCTGTGGGGTTTGGTGTGCCGAAGGTGTCCAATCTGCCATAAAATCTGCTAGCGCTTGTGATTTGATTGTTGTTCTTGATACATAGTTGAGCTCGAACTGGGATAGTTTTGTTGCCCATTTTCCTATTCTTTCGAAGGCTTCTTTATTGCTGAGTATGTCTCCGAGTGGTTGCGAAGAGGGTACTATAATTTCATGTGCCTAGAAGTAGTGCTTCAATTTTCTTGAGGAGATCAACATTGCATATGCTATTTTTTTTTATCTCTGTATAGCTCCATTTTGCTCCTAATAGGGCTTCTAAAATGTAATAGACATGCTGTTGAATGACCTTTCACTTTTCTTCTTTCTCTGGAACAAGAAACCCACTGACCGCATGGTCAGAGGCTGCAACATATAACAGCAATGGAGCCTCTGGATCTAGCACTATCACCAAGAGTCTAGTAGCCAAATAATTTTTGAGCTGTTGGAAGGCCTTCGACTGATCTAGCCATCTTGTCTTGGCTTGGGCCAAGCATTGGAAATTGTTCGTTCATAAGCAGATCTCTTCCTGGGTTTGTCTCCGCTTTTCTTGGGCTCGACCCACCATACCCTAGAATATGCTATTTTGAGTCCTCCGGTACCCCGAGATCTAACATAATAATCAAAGCTAGGGCGACGAAGCCCAAAGTCAGGTAGAGCGGTTCGCTTGAGTTGCTCAACCGTCCCTTTGTTCGGTGCTTCGTCAAAGGGGATAGGAATGTGCACTTTTGTTCATGTGCACATCAACACAATCCTGCTACGGAGCCCAAAAAGGGGTTGTAGATACTACTGTATGAACAACGGATGCTGGCTATCTTACAGAAATACAATAGATTCCTCCATTTAAGTGGTTCTCACTTCTCCTTGGGATAATTGATTCTTTTATAGGATTCGCATGGGATCGCCCCCATTCCACCTTGTCTCCACCTCTCAAAGCTTTGAAGAATGGGAGGCTGCGTTCTGCTGACTTTGAAATGAATCTGTTTAGCGTTGTTATTCTTCCGGTGAGTTTTTGGACTTTCTTTTTGGTTGATGGTTCCACCATTGAGATTATGGCCTTCGTTTTGTCTGGGTTGGCCCTTATACCTTCGGGTCCTATGATGTACCTAAGCATTTTACCTATGCATACGCCGAAGACACACTTTTCTGGGTTGAGTTTTACCCCGGCTTCTCTTAGATTGGCGAAGGTTTTCTTTAAATCTGCTATGTGATCTTCTTCATTCTTGCTCATTACCACAATATCATCAACATAGGCTATAATGTTTTTCTGTAGCCGTGGGTCGAGGACCACCTTCGTCATTCTAGCAAAGGTTGATCCTGCGCTCTTTAGTCCTTCGGGCATTCTGATGTAACAATAAGTTCCGAAGGGGGTAGTGAAACTTGTATTCTCCTCATCTTCTTTGTTGAGCTAGATTTGGTGATATCCTAAAAAGCAGTCCAGGAGGGAAAAGCGTTTGCATTTTGCCACCTTGTCGATGGAGGCATCTATCCTTTGTAATGGAAATGAGTCTTTCTTGCATGCTTTGTTCAGATCTATGAAGTCTATGCACATCTCATCTTTCCATTTTTCTTCGGTACTAGTACTACATTTGCCAGCCATTCTGAGTACTTGACTTCTCTAATGATGTTTGCGTCTAATAGCCTCTGTACTTCGGCCTTTGCTGCTAAGATTCTATCCTCTGACATTTTCCTTTATCGCTGCTTCCTTGGTTTTATTCTGGGGTTGATGTCAAGGGAGTGCTGTATAATATCCCTGCTGACCCCTTTCAGGTCGGAGGCTGACCAGGCGAAGATGCCTTTGTTCTTGGCTAAAGTTTCTATGAGTTCTGCTTCTTCTTTTGATAGGTTGTCATCGATAGTGACCTTTCTATCTGGGACTGCATCTTCTAATGGGACTAACTTTGTTTCTTCTTGATCTTTGAGATCTGTTTTGCCCTTCGACATGTCCGGAGGCTTTGGTAAGATGTGTTTGGCTACATCGACAGAATTGATATTGCGCTGAGATTTATAGATGGCTCTTTCTATGTTTCTTGCCTCCTTCTGACTGCCATGGACTGTGATGGTTCCATGCAAGGCTAGCATTTTCATACACAGATAGCCCATATGGATGGCTGCATTAAACTTATTTGCAAACCCTCTTCCAAAGATGGCATTATAGGGGTAGTAGAGATCTACTACGTCGAAGGTCACATATTCTGTTCTTGCATTTTCCTGACCTCCGAAGGAGACTGGCAGGGATATTTTTCCTAATGCATCGATCCTCTTTCTTCTAAAACCAATTAATGGTGTGTCCAAAGGCTGCAACTGACTCTTGCTTAGCTTCATCTGGTCGAAGGCATTGACAAAGATAATATCTGCAGAGCTTCTGGACTCTATGAGAACCCTATTGATTTCCCATCCTACAATGTTAGCCTTGATCACCATGGTGTTGGTGTGAGGGTAGCTTTCCAACTGCAGATCTTGTTCTGAGAAGGTGATTTGCGTCTTTGACCAATCTATGTAGCGCACTAGGCCTTGAACTACTATGTTGTTGATCAACCTGAGGTGATCTTTCTTCTGCTTCTTTGTCTGGAACTCCATCGAGGAGCCTCTGGCTATAGGCAATATCATGTCGATGGTGGGTAGGGGTGTGTGACGGTTGAGTTGGTTTTCTAGGTTAGGTTCATTTTTGGGTGTTGCCGGCTGTGTTGGTGGGGGCAGAGGCAATGCCTCTAGCTGCCTATTGTATACTTGAGATGGCTGGTTGGTCTCGATGAATGTTATGTGCGAAGGCCTCAGGTTTATGTAGGTGAGGTTGACTTCTGCCCATTGGTTGCTAGTCTGCCCCTACTGCTGAGTACTTGGTCGCCATGCGGGTAGGAAATTTAGATAGTAGGCGTTAGCTAAAGTGGATGGTGAATTTGGGTGGAGTTTAGGCTTGGGTATATTGGGCAATATTGCTGCTGAGGAGATGCAGCGAAGGTATGGTTTACCTCTCTTGCGGGTTGTTGTGGCGGAGGTTACGGATTTGCTCTGCTTTTGATCCTTTCTTGGGTCTCCTTAGCATCCGGGCAATCCCTAGTGATGTGCCCCTTGTTCTATCCATAAAAGAAGCAATACTGCCTTCGCTGCCTTTGGTTTTGGTTTCTATTCTAGTTCCTTCCTTGGCCATTTCTCTTGCCTTTGACTTGTTTCTGAGGCGCACTATTTGGGCATGCCTTCGCCGGTTGTTGCCCTTGTTGGCTGCTTTGCCCTTGCTGTGGCTGTGGCTGGCATTGGCTTCTGTTGCCCCTCTGGGCGTTCCTGCTATTGCCCTGGAACTGCTTGCTCTAGTTTTGCTCTTCTAGCCTTCTATAGAGGTCATTGTCAGATCTACAATATTTCTCAAATTCGTTGTAAAGGTCTTCGATGGTCCTTGACATTTCCCTGGCTAGATGAGCTGCGAAGGGTCCTATGCAAAGGCCCTTGATTGCTGCTTCGATAGCAACGTCTTCCGGAACATTGGGTGCTTTTGCCTTCATTTGCACAAATTTTTGGAAGTAGTCTTTTAAGGCTTCTCCTTGATTTTGCTTGCATTGAAACAGATCCATGGAAGTCAAGGATTCACTTGTGAATCCTTTGAAATTTGCTAAGATCTTGTCACGAAGGTCTTCCCATGAATACACAGAACTTGGCTTTAGCATCGAATACTAGGCTAGCGTGTCGCCTTTGGCTGTGATGACAAAAGATTTGGCTAGCACCGCTTCATTTCCACCAGCGGAGGCTACTGTCGCCTCAAAGCTCATGATGAATTGGTGTGGGTCTAATCTTCCGTTGAATTTGGGCAAAGTGATGGGTTTCTAGGAGGGAGGCCAGGGTGAGCTCTGGATACCTTTGGATAGTGGTGATTTGGAATCAATGGTTCTGTGGGTTTGTGGCAAAGTGTAAGGCATGCTGAAATTTGGTTGAGCCATTGTATGTGGCGGGGGTTGGGTTGGCTTTGATTTGCTGAGTGGAATTGGTTGGATGTGTTGAAGCTAGATTGCAAAGGCTGCATACTTTGTATCTCGGCCTGTAGGACGGCTAGCTGTTGCCTGATCTCCGCTACCTGAGATGATGTTTGGGCTGACCGTTGATTTGCGGCGAAGGCTGCTGCGACCCTATCTCTTTCTTGCTGCATGCTCTGCAACTGAGCCTGTAATTGTTGAAGCTCTTGCTCCAAGGTGGGGTTTGGGGCTTGCTGCTCCTCAAAAGCTGGAGGTTGGTCTTCGACGGCCGGCTGTAGCCTGGTCTTCTGGGGCGGTGGCGTAGGTGCTTCGGGTGCTGCGCCTGGGTCTTCCCCTTGGTACGGGATCCGCAGGTGCCCTTGCTGAGGCTGCTCTTTTAATTGCCATTGTGGGTTTTGCTTGGCCAACACGCGGTGGGCGCCAATGTTGGAAAACTGAGGATTTCCAGCAGGTAGGATACGGAAGGCTTTCGCCTAGTCGGGAGCTCTGGGCGAAGGTATGTGAAGTGGAAGGTGGGACCAAGCTCAATTAGGGTTTCATTAATGTATTCACCCACCACCCTTTCATAGCATCCGACTTCCCCTTTTATTGAGCACTGTTCGCTACTACTTTATGGTATAAATTTATCCTTTGACAGCTAAGGTACATTCCTGGAATATCCTAACACCAATACAAATCTTCAGGGACATCCCGGGTCTTGTTCACCTGCACCGCCTTTGCTTCTTGGGCTTTAGCCTCAGGCCCATGGGAGGCCCGTCTCCGATCTTGGGCCGCGGTGCTATGAGGACCTCTTTCTCTTGGGCGAAGACAGCATAGCCTCCGCCCGAGCCGCCGGAGCCTCCGCCTTCGCACCTGAGTCTCCGCCTGTGGACTCCTCCGGACATCTTCAGGGTCATGCTCGGGCCTCCATCCTACCGATGGCCAGTGGCAGAGGCCTTCTTGCTGCTAGCGGAGGCATCCTAGGTTTCTTCCCGAAACGTGCGTGCCCTCCGCTTGAATCGCTGGGGTCTTCGCTCCATCGCAAGCCCCACGCGAAGGCTTCACCTAGAATCCCTGTAAAACACTTACACAAATGTTCCATTGGTATTAGCTTATGTTTGCACTAGCCTCCGCTACTCGTGTATTGGTGTTCCAACACACACATGCGAGCTCAGGTTACGGGACCAGACCTACCCACCTAGCCACTCGTGGGGTGATGATAAACTCGGTCTGAATCTCTGGATCCGCCATATTGTAGACTGTGAAGTTCGGATACTCAGGCTCGAAATCCAGGACATTCGTTTCAAATTTGGCATGCCACTTGTCTCTCAGCACTTGACAACGCTAGCACTTGTCGGTGTAGTGTTGACCGACAATCTCTGCAACTTCTCGAATTGTCCGAATCTGGAACATCTATAGTTCGCTGACTCTATACATTTTATGGGGCGCAGCAGATCTCTTAAAAATCCCTGAAATACCTGAGTTTCAGCAATTACTGTTATTTTGATACGGGGTTGCACTCGCACACTCTTATTTGTACACCAAGACTTGTTTCACTTAGGCTAGATATGCATTTCTTCTCGCCTCCTGTTCTGGATAGCATGCCATCATTAAAGGAGGCTTTTTTGAGAGATCCTTTCGAGGGTTGTGATGATCAGGATTGTTACACTTGTATTGACGACAAGGTACTGTTCAGATACGAATACAACAAGTGTATTCTTCTGCAAGCATTGTCGGAAGCTGAGAATTTGACATTGATGTTTGACTACAAAGGGGTACACTTACATTTTTGCACATAACACCTTTATTATGTTGTTTGATTATTATTATTTCCATTGTTGTGCTCTTTGATTATTATTTTTTCCATTGCTATTTTGTCTGCTTATGCTGTCCGATTATTATTTTTTCCAATGTTATGTTGTCTGATTAACCTGACTGTTTTTATTTCTGTTGCGGTATCTATTTCAAGTTCCATATATTCTTAAAAACTGAAGCTGGGTCTGTTTTCACACTGAATAATAGTTGATTTTTTCCTGTCTGCATTTTGTCCAGGCGTATCTTTGCAGGGATTTGGAATGGTGCCCAACTTTTAACAACTTGAGGACACTACTGCTAAATGAATGGTGCGTGGATCCTGACTTTTATGTGTTAAATTGCGTTCTCAAACATTCACCGGTTTTGGAGAAGCTCACCCTTCATCTTTTTACAAAGGTATATATTCTGAATAATTAACTACTGCTTTGTTGAACTAGTTATACGTAATTGGTTGATACTGATAGAATATTGTGGTTTATCTCAGGGACCTCAACATAAACCGGAAATGATAGGGAAGGTACAATCAAATGGAGAGATCAGCTACTATATCAAAACAACTGAAGGAAATCAGAGTCAAATGTGAAGTAGTTAACAAGTTTACAAAGTTTTGAAGTTTCTAGGGTACATTTGGCATACGTAAGTGAACTAGCAAAATACATGGTTCTCTCTATAATTTATTTAAATTTTCCTTCATGTGTGCAAATGAAAATAAGTAAGCTCCTTACTTTCTTGGCAAGCGTTCAATTAACTTAACAATGAGGGTGACATATTTGAATCTTTTATTTTGGCAATTGTGCAGAGAGCTAAGAGATATACAGAGAGAAGTCAAAATTAAATTGCTCTGCATAAACTGTATCACATTATCTTCTGTTAGTTCTTAATATTTTAATTAACTGTCAACATAAACACAAATATCATAACTGGATTATTCCATGATATTTTTACATTATTCTAAGCTTCTAAAGCTCTGAGCGCTACCTTCATAAATGAGTATCTCACACTAGATCTGTGAGATGTTACATTCCCTTGTTATAATATCAATCTTATTTTTCTTTGTAGAAACCAAGTGCATGTACTTGATTAGGCATCAAATCCATTCCTTTGGAAATATAATGGTTTGTGGTTTCTCAAATACTTGTAGCTGCATAAATAGTAGTGTGGTATCCTTACACCAAATCTTAGTTTCTGAATGCTCTCTTTTTTCTTCAGGAGTTTGCATATACTTATGTCCCATTGTCTTCCATAATTTCCTTTTAATTTTCTTCCTGTAGGAAATTGCTTAGGATTTGTTGCATTTTGTGCTTGCCTTTATTTTTATAGGGTTGGAAAGCTGTACTAATGTTTTTAGTCATTTTATTTGATTTTCCTTCTTTCTACCATTCTTTCTACAAATAATTGTTAACAAAACACCATGTTTGGTTCTTGTTTGTTGAAACTAACAGCATGCATTTGATTAGGAACAAAAGCAATGCCATTCGGCATACATTATTTGTGGATTATGCATTCATTCGTCACCTTCTCAAATATTTGTAGTTGCGTAGCTAGTAGTATGGTATCCTTACACTATAAGTAGCTTAGTTTCTGAATATTCTCTTTGTTCTTGAGGATTCTGCATAACTTATGTACTAGTTTTTGCCATGAATTTTATCAGTTTTCCTTATGCAGGAAATTGCTTAGGTTTATCATATGATTTATTTTGTTTCATTTCCCTTCCTTCTGCTGTTGCACATTATACTTTTTTCAAAATAGTCATTTATGTGTTATGTGATATGCTGCAATACTATTCTCGTGGCACTAGCATGCAGCACTAAATCATATGTGCTGTGTTTATGCAGATAGTCCTAACAAGGTCCTCTATATGTTATTTAGGTTTCTAGAGCCTCCTTTTTTGTTTCCATGGTGGAATTTATGGCACAAGGCCAAGGTACCAAAAGTAATGGGTGTTGTTGGGTTGAAGAACCTTAAGCCTGCTTGAGGCATCCTTTTTCCCAAGTAGTGTGTATATGGTGCTCACCTCGGCTTGTGGCCTCGCACCCTACCATCTTGTCTATTGAAGAGACTGATTCTTAGTCTGTAGGGCTCCGTTACTTGCACTTTGCTTCAGGTGTTTCTACTATAGCAGAAACGATTACCAGATGGTGATCAAACCGTCTTCTTGATGATGTCCCCCCTCCCTGAACTCAACTACACCGCAACAATAGCACCTCCCTCTCTGTTGCACCCCAAGCTGATGCCTTTGCGCCCTCCATTCTTCTGTGATCCCAACCACCACCTGCAACCAGGGTGGAGTCATGGCTGTGCAGAGCGTGCTGTGGGCGGCAGCGTGGATGGAGGTATCCTCTGTCGACACCTGCGCAGATCTCGGACGTTGGAGAGAGAATGGAGCCCTGAACTCGTCTGCACTACTGCAGTTGCCTCATTCCTCGTTGTGCATTCTTCAGGGAAGCTGAGGATGATGAGGAAGAATAAGGAGCTGAGTCCTGAACATAGACAAAGACAAAGAGATGAGGGGTGGTAGACGGTAGTGATTTCCATGGCAGAGAGCTGTCGGAGAGGAGATAGGATAGGTAATGATGGGAGGACAGATACACAGAGGTTTATCACGTCTGTCTCGTGGTAAATATTTTTAGCTGCAGGTGACGCTGTTGATCGCACACCGTTTGCACGCATCTCAGAATGTGGGATTGATCATTCAGATAGCTAGTGAGGCGGGCAACGCGGGCAACAAATCCATTCTGAATTGTGGCACAAGGCCATGATACTAAATGTGGTTGGCTGGGGCTTGGGTTAAAGACCCTTAGGCCACCTCGAGGTGTCCATGGACCCCTGTAACACAGTGGCGCCATTGACCTTCAAGTGCCCCACAAGAGCATTGGAGAAACTATTGTTTATTTCTTCTTTTGAAGTTGTAACTGTTAGTTGATCTTCACCAATAGTTATTTCTTCTTTTGAAGTTGTAACTGTTAGTTGATCTTCACCAATAGGCCCAACGGCCTATTGGGCCCTTGGATCTGCGCCCTGATCAGGGGCACCCAATCCTAATATGGTTGGTGGGCCCCTGTCGCACAGCACTATAAATAGAGAAGTGGGGAACTGGGCTCAACGAACGAAGTTGACCGGAGCCGCCGCAATCCCACCACAGAGAAACCTAATCCGATCTAAAGGAGTGCTGCCAGCAACGGGATGCCCCACTGCACCGCCATCGCCCTTGCAGCGTCACCACCGGTCCACTGCATCGCCACCACGACGCCAACAACCCCACGGTACCGGCGTCTACCTTGCTGCGGTGCAACTACACAAAGGCGAGGAGGCTTACCCCGGATCTACGGTTACAGAGGTACACTATGATACTAACATTGGTACCAGAGCCAGGTTGCCAGTGTGTAACCCTAACCCTAACCGGGTAAAAGCAAATTGAAAAGAGACCGGGGGTGGCGGACGTCACTGAAACCCCGGTCACCACCGCCACCGCGCGGGGAAAAGGGCCGCACTGCCGTCCTCGCAGGCGCGTGGCAAGAAAACAAGAGAAGAACATTCGTGATCGGATCAGAGAAGAGATAGGGGTCTCGGCACTTCAAGCCGAACCCTAACCCATGGACAGGCCGTGGGAAAGAAAAACCTTAACCCTAACTGGGTGAAAGAAAGAACAAAGGAAGAAGGATTCGGCCTAGAACAGAATCAAAGCCGAACCCTAAACTAAAGAAGAGAAAGGGGAAAGGATCTCAAGAACCCTAGAACGAATCCCCATCTCGATCTCGAATCAAAATCGAATCGGGTTCTTGAGAACCCTAACCCTAACTCGCATGAAGAAAGTGATTTGGTATAAATAGAAAAGAAAAGAAATCAAAAGAAAAGCGAAACCCTAACCCTAGATCCCGATTCGGATGAACTCTGAAAAGAAAAGAATCAAAAGAAAAGCGAAACCCTAACCCTAGATCCCGATTCGGATGAACTCCGAAAAGAAAAGGAATCAAAAGAAATCCAAATCGGACTCAACCGAAAAGAGAATCAAGAACCAAATCGAAGAAGGGGAAAGGGGGAACGGACCTACCTCGTCGTGCGTCGGGATGGCCCTTCGCCGGCGTGGGAGAAGAAGGGCCGAGCCGGGGGGCAGCTGCTCGTCGGGCTCGGCCAAGGGGGCGTCACGGCCAAGCCGCTCAACGGCGGCGTGCTCACCCATTGGGGAGCACGCGCGCCGGCAAGGGGGCCGGTGACAGCGCCATGGCTGCCTCGCTCCACTGCCTTCGTCGCTCTCGGTTCGCTCGCTCGGTTGTGCTCGTTGTGCTGAGGAGTGAAGAAAGAGCGGCGTAGAGAGAGAAGAGGGAGGGGCGAATGACGCTAGGGTTACGGTGGCTTCGACGCGGCGCTGGTTTTGATCGGCCGAAACGACCGCTCGACCGTCCGATTGAATTCAATGGCGCAGGATGCACGGGCCGCATCACGGCCCAGGCGGGCGAGCGCGCCGCGGCGCTTTGCCGGCCCAGGCCCACGTTGCGGCTTGGTAAGGCAGCACGCGCGAGAGAGACGGGGCCGGCCTAAGGCCAGATCTAGGCCGGGCCACTGTGCCAGTTTTGGCCCAAGATCAGTATTTTCTTTTTTATTTTCCAGTAATTGCTTATTTCTATAAAATGAAAAATAGCTCAAAGAAAATAGAAAAAGTAAATTTTCCCTATGGGTAAAATTCAAGAAATTGAGTATACTTTTTTCGCTGTTAAAGAAATATTTGATTCTCCAGTTATTTTGAACCAATGTGATATTTAATTGGAGAAAAAGAGAGTTTTTCTGCTGCTAAAGAAATTGTGTATTCTCCAGTTATTTTGAACCAACGTGATATTTAATTGGAGAAAAAGAGAGTTTTTCCGCTGCTAAACAAATTGTTTATTCTCCAGTTATTTTGAACCAATGTGATATTTAATTGGAGAAAAAGAGATTTTGACATGATTATGATGTTGTTATTTTCTGACCAACGTTGTTAATAACAATTTTGTAATTTTAATGATTTATGCATTAATTCTATTTCTGTCCAACGGTGATGTAGAATTAGTGTGTAAGAACAGTTGTGAATTTTAATGATTTTATACATTAATTCTATTTCTGCCCAACGGTGATGTAGAATTAGTGTATACGAACAGTTGTATGTTTTGATTTTGACCAACGTTGGAATCAAGACATGCAAATGGTGTTATTTTTATGTTAAGAAAAGGTTTGACCTGGTTTTCATCTTGTCTAAGGTGGACTGGGTAGTCACCTCGCCGTGTTCCACAAAGCCTGTGGCACCGATGAGGGAGACAAACGAGGATGATGCCGTTTGGGCAACTAAAGAGAGGGATTTTGAAATCCCGAAAGATGTCATATGCCCTAGTGCATAGGAAGTGGGTCACTGCCAATAAGAAATGTTTGGCTATGATAAAGAACACGATTGAGTCTGCAATTGTGGGCTCAATCCTAAAGTGTGACACGGTCACCGAGTACCTCGATAGAATAAAGAGTCAGTTCACTGGCTCTTGAAAGAATTATGCTACCCCGCTGATAAAGCAGTTGGTGACAGAAAGTTAATCTGGAAATTGTGGTATAAGAGAGCTCACGATGCGTCGTCGAAATTATGGCACTATCGTTTAGGCCATATTTTGAGGGGGAGAATAAAAGACTAGTTAAGAATAATATTCTTCCTCCATTAGAGCTCTCAGATTTAGAACAATGCAGAGAATGCATAAAAGAAAAGTATGTAAAGAAAGTTAAAGAAAGATGTCAAACGAAGCGTAGGAATTTTAAAGATTATTCACACAGACATCTATGGTTAGTTTCCTGTAAAGAGTGTGGATGGTAATGATTCGTTCATAACATTCACAGATGATTACTTCCGTTATGTCTACATTTATCCAATAAAAGAAAGAATAGAAGCATTGGATAAATGTAGATATTTAAGGCAAAAGCTGAAATCCAACGCAATTTAAAGATTAAGATAGTCAGGTCCGACTGTGGGGGAGTACTACAGTCGGCATACCCCATATGGCCAAATTCCTGGACCCTTTGCAAGGTTCTTACAGGAGAATAGCATAGTAGCACAGTATTCTATACCGGGTGAACCTCAGCAGAATGGAATAGCTAAGAGACGGAATTGTACCCTGAAAGATATGGTGCGTAGTATGATAAGTTACTCCACCTTACAGATGAGCCTATGGATGGAGGTGTTAAAAACCGCCATTCATATTCTCAATAGAGTACCAAGTAAGTCGGTGCCGAAAACACCGTATGAGTTGTGGACAGGAAGAGTACCCTCACTAAAACACTTAAGTGTGTGGGGGAGCCCTGCTGAGGCTAAAGTATTTAACCCAAACATTGGGAAGCGAAATTCCAAAACAGTAAGTTACCATTTCATTGGCTACCGAGAAAAGTCAAAAGTTTTTCATTTCTACTATCCAGAGAGACATACAAAGTTTATGGAAATGAGACACGCTGTCTTCCTAGAGGATGAATTGATGAGGGGGAGCATGGTAGCTCGAGAAATTGACCTTGAAGTGAAGCGGGTGTATGCGCCCACTCCAATGTTTCATGAGCCAATTTTCTCACTACCAGCTGTCGCTGCACCGATAGTGCAAGATACTGTGGTGCTAGCACCTGTTGTTATTCCACCTGTGGCAAAAATGAATGATGATGAGGAACCTGTTCTTCAGGATCCAATAGAACCTATTGCCACACATGAGGAGGAGCAACAACAGCCTCAAACAGAAGATGTGCCAAATGTGGAGGCCCCTAGAAGGTCTCACAGAGTCAGAAAATCAGCTATTACTGCTGACTATGAAGTATACAACACTGAGGAATTTCAAATGGAGGATGATCCTACCTCATTTGAAGAAGCCATGAGAAGTGATCATTCATCGAAGTGGTTTAAGGCCATGGAAGATGAAATGAAATCTATGAATGCCAATAGAGTTTGGGACTTGGAAATAATTCCAAAAGAAGCCAAAACAGTAGGCTGTAAATGGGTCTATAAAACAGAACTTGACTCTCAAGGGAATATAGAGAGATATAAAGCACAACTTGTGGCAAAAGGCTTTATGTAAAGATAAGGGATTGATTACAATGAGCCTTTTCTCCAGTCTCATGTAAGGATTCCTTCAGAATCATAATGGCATTAGTGGCACATTATGATTTAGAATTACATAAGATGGATGTAAAGACGACATTTCTCAATGAGGACTTGGAGGAAAATGTTTACATGGCACAACCGAAGGGTTTTGTCATGGAAGGAAAAGAACGAATGGGATGCCGCCTAAAGAAGTCCATTTGTGGATTAAAACAAGCTTCAAGACAGTGGTACTTGAAGTTTGATCAGACAATAAAGAATTTTGGGTTTAAAGAGAATATAGAGGACAATTGTGTCTATACAAAGTTTAAGAATGGGAAGTTTATCTTCCTTATCCTGCATGTGGATGATATCTTACTTGCTAGTAGTGATGTCAGTCTACTACTAGAGACATAAGTTTTTGTCCTCAAAATTTGATATGAAAGATCTTGGTGAAGCTTCGTTCGTTCTAGGGATCGAGATTCACCAAGATAGAAGCAAAGGGGTATAAGGACTGTCACAAAAGGCATACATAGAAAAGATCATAAAGAAATTCTGTATGCACAAATATAGTCCCTCACCTGCTCCTATAGTGATTTTTTTTAATTTTAACCCTTTTTTGAATATAATTTTAAATCTAACACTGTCGGTTTTTTTTAAACTAACACTTTTGGCCGCGCCTATTGCCATGGCGCGGCCAAATGCCTGTGCTACGCCATGCATGGCGGCGGGGCAGAGGCCTTACGTGGCGGCGACCATCACCGCTGACCGCTGACGTGGCAAGGCTCTGTCGCGCCACCGATCTTGGCGCGGCAGTGCCGCGCCCTGATCCATGGCGCGGCAGAGCCGGGTATAACCACGCGGCCAGTCCCGCTGCTCGAGCAAGGCCGTGTAGGCATCGCTCCCACGCCTGTCCGTCGCCACCGCAGCCGCCCGTCGCCAGCCACGCCGGCCGCCACGCCACGAACGGCGGTAGCCCCAATGGCCGGCCCTCCATTGCCGCCTCCCTCCCTTTCCTTCCATTCTCCGGCCGCCTCCATCCCTCCTCGTCCTCGTTTAAGGTTCTGACATATTTTATTTTCGTTTGAATGCTGGATATGATATTATGAATGGAGTTAAGGTTAGCAGAAAAATTATGTTTGGGAACTATGGTGAAGATATAAGTTTGAGTTTGTCAATGTTAAGGTTAATTATTTAGTTAGAAGTATGTTTGCCATGTATTTTTTTGTTGCTATAATTGTTGTTTATAATATTTTAGTTCCATTGCAAATGATTACATTTTTCATTAATTTGCGTTGTTTTGATTGATGTTTAATTCGAACCGTTTTATTAGATGGAAGACATGTTTCGGGAGCAGTTATGGCGAAAACGGGGTCGTCCTAGAGAAATGTACCCCGACGAGTCTAGCAAAGATGCCCCCGTCCCTCCTGAACTCCCTGTCCCTAATTGTGACTGTGGTCGTCCGGCCGACGTGTTTCAATCGAGACATCCTGGACACAGCGGCTCGTTGCTTCTACACGTGCAGTCATTTTAATGTAAGTAATTATTTCCGTATATTTTTCTTTTCATTTGTATTACTAGGTTACTAATATTTTGTTGAATTTTTGTTGTGTAGGACCATGAGAGGTGCTTTTTCTTTCAGTGGATCGACGGTGCAGACAAGTTTGACCCTAGGTACCTCCTTTTCGACGATTGGTGGAGAGGGCGACATCCACAAGAGCACTTCGAGCGGTGGGTTCCACCTCCCCCTAACCCCCCTCCAATGATGGCTAAGGAGAAGCACTTAGCCGTAGTTAGACGACTCGAGGAACCTCCTCTGTGCCATTGCGGAGACCGAGCCGTGATAAACCCTGACAATACGTTGGAGTTTGTGTGTCCAAACAAGTATAAAGTAAGTGCAAAGTGTATTTGTTCAAAAGTTGAGCTATATGTGTCATGTACTAATGTCACGTTATTTAGGTGTATTCAATGGCGAAGTATCGTTTCAAGGAGTGGTTGTATGGTCCTAAGAACAAATGGCCCGAAGAACCTCCAAAAGCAAAACAAAAGAAGCTAGATGAGCACAGAAAGCGAGTTGGTCGCACCGTTGAATCACCGATTGTGGTGTCTGATGAGGGAGGTGAGGAGGAGGACGACACTGCAAGACTGAGCGAGCTCATCGCTCTAGCAGAGGTGGGCTTGTCGGCGGAGGAGGCTGAGGACGACACTGCCAGACTGAGCGAGCTCATCGCTCTAGCAGAGGCGGGCTTGCCGATGGAGGAGGCTGAGGACGACACTGCCAGACTGAGCGAGCTCATCGCTCTAGCAGAGGCGGGCTTGCAAGCGGAGGAGGATGACGATGCGTTCTTCACTCAGGCCGCAGAGGCCGCAGATGAAGCGGAGGCCGCTTACTACA
The DNA here is from genome assembly GCF_019320115.1 of Miscanthus floridulus. Taxonomy (NCBI): domain Eukaryota; kingdom Viridiplantae; phylum Streptophyta; class Magnoliopsida; order Poales; family Poaceae; genus Miscanthus; species Miscanthus floridulus. The sequence continues at coordinate 99,157,683 of NC_089588.1, read as the reverse complement.
GGTGAAAGGCAAATCAGCGCAATGCAGGTGACCCTAGCCACAGCAACAGGGTTGTGGTTGAGGATTGGTACTCGGATGACGAGTTGCTGACTCAATATGTTTCTGACTGAGAGTTTTTTATTGCGACATCTGTTAGTTCCATGCATTATTAATGATCAATGTAGCAGTGTAGTAGAAATTCTATTGTGCTTGTCTTATATTCGATTTGAACTACTGATGTATTGTACCCATGTATCATGTACTCGAATTACCCATGATCGATCTTAAGTGATCACAACTGTTTGTATCATGCATTCAAAATTTATAAAACGAACATAATCATTTGCCGCGCTGTAGCCCGGGTTCAGTTGCCACATAGGATGGTTCTACCGCGCCATAGGCCACGGCGGTCTGTGCCGCGCCATAGTACATGGCGCGTCAGTGACGTGGTCAGCCAACGGCCAGCCAGCAACAATTTAGTTGTTGTCGGTGTTGTGCTAAACTACAAGTGCTGTACAAAATGAACATGAAGCTAATAAATGGACGACGAGTTGGCACATAATATTTTCATTTGTTTATGAGTACAAGTTTTCAACGATAATATTCGTTCGACATAAGTTCGACGTAATGAACTAAGTCACATGAATGTAAGGATTCCTTGAACGCCTCTTAGAAACCTCGTCGTCTAGTAGAAGAAGGGGGTCGTCGTACTCCACATCAAGAAGGGGGTACAGCTGGTGCGGCGTGGGAGGGGCCATCCTGTTACAAATGATAAACAAAGGGTTAGAGTATTCAAATTAATATTTTTAGATAAACATTATGTACCATAGCACAATTTGAACTACTTGTTATGTAATACGAACACAATATAAAATCACCTGTTATCTTCTATGCCAGCTAGCCTTGTGGCCAGATTGCTTGCAAACAGAGCAAAGATTCCTGCCACGGGTCTCGTTGAAGTCTCCCCCGCTGTACATGTCTTCGCCGTACCCTCTCATAGCGTCCATGTCCCCCTTTAGTCGCTTCTTCTTCCTTCTACCCTTCCCTACCTTCATTAGATCCGAATGCGGCACGTAGTCATAACCATTATAAGGTGGCCACTGTGTTGGGTCTAGGTATGGCTCGAAGCTCATCTCCCAAATACTAACGGTGTTCGAACGGAGATACAAGGTTGACATATATGGTAGATCCTCATAGTTGTACCCGCGAACCCTGCAGGCCGTGATCATATGAGAGCAAGGGGCATGCATGATCTGAGGGACGTTGCAACTGCACTCTACCTTCTCAAGATCAACTCGGTAGTTTCGTCCACCATAACGTTCGCCGCCCAAGCTTGTGCCACCCTTGCCCCGTACACTAAAGATATGGCAGTAGGGGTCCATACGGCTCGGCGGTGTGCTGCTTGGCCAATTCCTCGGCCTCCTTCAAATGTTCAGCTCCGGCCTTTCCAAAACGCCCCTGCTCAGCTATATTCCTCTGTGCAAGTTCCCACCTCTTCACAAAATATTCGTTGCACTTATGAAAGGAGAACTCAACAATTCCAGACACAGGCAATGATCGAACTCCACTGAATACACGGTTGAAGGACTCGAGGAGTTAGTAGTCATGATGCCATACCTGAAACCCCCCTCGTCATATGCTAACGCCCACTGAGCCTTCTGTTCCATCTGCGCCTCTAACCAGGCCTTTCCCGCTGCATTTACCATCTTGTCTAGTTCTCTCTTTGTCTCCTTGAACTCGTGCTCTGTACGTACACAACATAGAGCCTTTACTTTGTCACATACCTCCTTCTTCCGCTGACGCCGCCAGAAATTTGCGGCAAAGTGTCTCATGCACCATCTATGTACTAGAGGCGGGAACCCATCTATATGCTCACCTGCAGCATTAAGAAGCCCTACGTGACTGGTCGGAGATCAAACATATAGTGCGAGTTGGGCCAAGCACTTGCACACATAGTAAGCCGCATGAACCAAGACCACGATTCATTGTTCTCTCCCTCTGCCAAAGCAAAAGCCACGGGTACTATCTGGTCCTCAGGATCAACAGCAGCAGCCATCATCAAGGTGCCCCTGTACTTTCCTATCAGGAAAGTGCCATCAACAAGTACGACTGGCCGACAAAACTAGAATGCATGTTCTGTTTGCGCGAACGACCAGAACACACGATAGAGGACATGCCTCAATGGGTCCCGAAAAAACATCCCTCCGGTGTCCACAAACCATTTCAAGCCAGGGTTGTAATAATGCATTGCACATAAGATGCGGGGCACCCTGTTGTATGCTTCCTCCCAAGTACCCCATCGAATCGCGAGAGCGATTTGCTTAGCACGCCAAGCCTTTCTGTACGACACATCGTACCTAACGAATCCAGATATGGACTGTTGTAAAGAAGACACCGAGATGTCGTTATTGTCATCAACGAGCCCCAATATACGACGGGCAAGGTAACGTGCAGTGAGCTGCTGATGATTTTCCTTCCCCCTATTGTCTAGGCAAGTGTGGGGTTCAACAACTTTAGTTATCCTCCACTTGCCATCACTCTAGTCTCCTTCGTGCATTTAACCTCCACAGACAACCGTTTTTGCATATCAAGTGGTACCTCAACTCCTGGTCCGAATGAGTGACGGTGTACGGTCTATGGTGGTACACAGCATAGTCCTGAAGGAAGAGTTTCATCTCTAACATTATGTTGAATATCATCCTCTTCCTAAGGGGTTCTTTCTCATGGTTATACAATGAATTCCTACACAGCTGGAGACCGGTATCACAAACTGCCATATCCGTCATGCTGACATCCCTATAGTTCGGAACGCCCCTGAAAGGTACGTTCTTGGACCTTAGTTGCTCAAGCTCAAGTCGCTGTGTAAGGTGGTGGTGGAACATACTGCTGCGCTTCGCTAATTCTGGCCCATGAATCATAGGGGTTATCATCTGCAGCCAAATCTGTGACTAGTCTACCCTGAACATGGACACCATGTAAAACCTCGGTTCATACTGGTAATGGCATAGTATGAACCGGTACTGGCATGGCATCAGCCAGTGTTGCCAGAGCATCTGTACCTCCTTGGTCATCATCAGAATCGTCTGAATCACTGCTAACTACATCACCGATCCTTATCCTCCTCCTCCTGCTCCTCCTCTTCCTGTTCGAACTCATTCACATCGAAGTCATTGCTTATACAGCCTACTACAGTTGAATGAAACTGCTCCTGCGTCAACTGACCGTCCAAATCCATGTTATCCTGAGTTGCTTCCCCTTCGACACCTAATTCTTGTTCATTGCCTCCAAAACCATCAATGGACGGGCCGTCCTGCACACCATGCATCCTGTACCCATTCTCCACCACCACCTCAGCCATAGGGCACATTGGAACCTTGGAGAACCCTAGTGTAGCGGGACCAGTGAGCAGGGTCGCGCAAGGGCATGAGGACATAGTGTGCCCTAGTCTTCCCAGTATCAAACCTCCCCTTGAGTGTGAAATCATCCCCAAACTTTGTATTCAAACGGACACAAAGGTCGTTGAAGCTAGGAGGTTCATCAAACCATTCCAATTCTTCTTCCATATCCTCAAACATACCATCTTCTCTCCTAACACTTCCTCCGAAACAAAACTCTAACACAACAATCCATATGCAAAAGCATTTCAAGAAACTTCATCAAGTTGTCGAAATCATCGTACGTAATGTCCATACTACATTATTACATTTTCTAACTATAACTATACTAACTAATCAAATATTAACATCTATACAAGGCTAACTACAACAACTTATTAGACTAAATCCAATGTACAACTAGAGTAAATAACTATACTAACTAAACTACCTTACTTTACTACATATACTAACTTATTATATTACGTATACTAACTAAACTAACTAACTATATTAGTTATACTTTGATAATTTTACTAACTTTATTAACTGTGCTAACTATATTAGTGGAGTACCTCGCTGCAGCACCTAGGTGGGCAGCCACCCTGCGTGACCGGAGGTTCTGGCTGGAGGGGGAGGCGCGCCTGCGTGTGGGCGTGGTGGCTGCACCGGGCGGCCGGCGGCCTGGCTGGCACGGCTCGCTTACTGCCTCGGCTGGCTTGCTGGCGTGGGCGAGCTAGCTGGCATGCATGGGCGGACGCGGCCGCGGCGGATGGCGTCCTCGGCGGCGGGTAGGCGCGGGCGAAGGCGGGCACGGTGGCACTGCCTTGCTGCGTTTCTCGCGGAACGCCGACTGCTCGGGCAAGAGACAACGGCGGTGGTTATACCCGGCTCTGCCGCGCCACGGATCAGGGCGCGGCACTGCCGCGCCAAGATCGGTGGCGTGGTAGAGCCTTGCCACGTCAGCGGTCAGCGGTGATGGTCGCCGCCACGTAAGGCCTCTGTCGCGCTACCATGCATGGCGCGGCATAGGCATTTGGCCGCGCTATGGCAATAGGCGTGGCCAAAAGTGTTAGTTTTAAAAAAACCGACAGTGTTAGATTTAAAATTATATTCAAAAAATGGTTAAAATTAAAAAAAATCCCTATAGTCAAGGGCGACAGATATGGGGATTTTCAATGCCCAGGAACCAATATGAGATCGATCAAATGAAAACGGTTCCATGTGCTTCAGTTGTCGGAAGCTTGCAATATGCTCAAGTATGTACGCACCCTGACTTGGCATTTGTTATCGGGTTACTTGGTAGATTCCAGAGCAATTCTGGAACAGAACACTGGAAATTAGTAAAGAAAGTCTTGCGTTATTTGCAAGGAACGAAAGGCCTCATGATGACGTATAGAAGATCTAATTCACTCCAAATAGTGGGATATTCAGATTCAGATTATGCGGGAGATGATAGAAAATTCATGTCTGGATATAAATTCACTCTCGCAGGGGGAGCTATTTCATGAAAAAGCTCAAAGCAAACCGTCACTACATCGTCCATAATGTATGCCGGGTTTGTAACGTGTTATGAGGCAACGGGGCAGGTGAACTGGATAAAGAAGTTCATACCCGGTTTGAAGGTGGTTGACGACATCTATAGACCACTTAAGTTATACTGCGATAATAATCCGGCAGTACAGTATGCTCACAACATAAGTCAAGTGGTGCTGCCAAACACATTGGCATAGAGTATTATGTTGTAAAAGATAAAGTCCGAGATCAAATCATAAGTCTTGAGCATATAAGTACAGAAAAGATGCTCGCGGATCCGCTTACAAAAGGCTTACCACCCAACGTGTAGCTAGCATGGGTTTAAGGAAAAGCTTAAAATTTCTGGATAAAAGAAGGCCCAAAGATAAGTATCTATTTCAGAACAGAGTAGTGTGTTGTAGCTGTTAAATCCATCGGCAATGGACCGTGACGATGAGACATGCTTTATGCGCTAATCTGTAATGGAATGAACAAAGTAAATGATATGAAATTGAAAGATAGTAATGAGATCAAGGGGGAGAATGTTAGTTGATCTCCACTAATAGGCTCAACGGTCTATTGGACCCTTGGATCTGCGCCCTGATCGGGGGCGCCTAACCCTAATATGGTTGGTGGGCCCCTGTTGCACAGCACTGTAAATAGAGGAGTGGGGAACTGAGCTCAACGAATGAAGTTGATCGGAGCCGCCGCAATCCCACCACAGAGAAACCTAATCCGATATAAAGGAGTGCTGCCAGCGACGGGATGCCCCACCGCACCGCCATCGCCCTTGCAGCGTCACCACCGGTCCACTGCATCGCCACCACGATGCCAACAACCCCACGGTACTGGCGTCTACCTTGCTGCGGTGCAAACTACGCAAAGGCGAGGAGGCTTACCCTGGATCTACGGTTATCGAGGTACACCATGATTTCTAACAGTAACTTGTGCACTTGGCCAGTAAATAACAATTTTTTTCAATCATAACAAAGAGAATCTTACCAGCTAATAGCACCTTTCTTAACGAAGACATCTCATCTCCTTATGACTTTCTTCCCCTAATAGTTAAATTAGGCTCCAGCTTCGCTGCTTCTGCCGTCTTGCCACATTTATGCTCACAGGGGCTGATCGATGCCTGTAAGTGCTGGATAGCATATTAATGGTAACTACTCTGATTTGCACCGACGTTCACTAATATTGCCATGTCATTGTGCAGTTTACTTGTCTGCCTTTTGCTCACTTGTTGGCTTTGAAGCGAGTGAAAACATGTAACTGATGGTTTGTAAACATCAAACTCTGATGTGACGTTAATGTAGGGGTTCTTGTGAGCCAGTGCATTCTTGTCATGGCTTATGCGTGCAGAGAAAAGTTGATATATCATAACATGGAAAACTATTTGACTTGAGCATTTTTGCTCAGCTTCATATCAGTATAGCGCATATTATGACCTGGGACAATCAGATTGCACCGCAAGCTGCATTTCCTATTTGCTGAATTGTCGTTTGGCATTTTAAGTTTCATTCTCAAGTAATGGACTGTTTTTTTTTAATTTCTTCCTGCAAAACTTATTGTGCTTTTCCTGTACACATTTCCTTTTCAAGTAAGGACGAGAAAAATTGGGAGGCTGACAGATCTACCATCTCTTGGCTATCTGGAAATATAAGGCTTATTAAGCTGTGACATAGTACCATTTTTCTTGTCTATGCATGTTTTTTGTTCTATCAATTCTAGTTGTCTGGATGGTCTTGAGATAGTTCTTTGTTTCATCAACGTTTCTGGGCAAGTTTCATCTGTAACGATTCACAACTTCCAGAGGAATCGCACCATTTTGGAATATTTTCAGCATGTTTAAACCAACTACTTGGCACAGCTTGTTTGAACCAACTTGGCTCATCATGTTTTTAGTATTCACCCTTGAAAGACTACTAGGTTTCTGGGAGAGTAAACTCTCGATGCCTTAAAATAGTTGGGCAAAGCGCAGACATTGGGGGTAGAACCGAATTCACGAGCAGAGGACAAGACTTAGGTAAAAAATATCAGCACATCTATGGCACCAGGTTCCAAAAAGACTAAGCATTAATTAATTGTATGTATGCAAAAGAAGACCAAGCGTGTATGTGAGCAAACAAGACCAAACACTAATACATACTCCCTCCGGTTCTATAAAGCAAGTTGTTTTGGACATCGACATGGTCTTTAAGAAATGATTTTGACTGTAACTTTTTGTTATAAAATATTTATAAAATATAGTCAATATATACTTTTATGAAACTACATTTCGAGATGAATCTACTTACATCACTTTCATATTTTCAAACTCAACCCAAAAGAAGTTATTTGTAGTCAAAGTTCAAAATGTTTGACTTAAGACAATCTCAAAACGACTTGCTTTAGAGAACCGGAGGGGGTAGATAATACCAGAAACAATGCTCATTGTTATAACTTACATCATAACACAAGTTCACAACATTGCGAAAATGATCCTTAATTTTCTCTTGGGTCATCTTAGCACAACATAGCGAAAACGATCCATAATTTTCTCTCGATTCGGTCTTCCATTCTCCACCGTGAGTCGTGACAGTTGGCTGTGAAGGAGGAGGGGGTTGTGCTGGTTTTGGGTCTTTGCCGAAGCCCATGAGGGCGTGGCCGTGGGTGAGCAGCATGGCGCCCCCGCGGCCGGCCTCCGCGAGTCGGCCCACCAGCGGCAGGCCCACCGTGTCCCTGTTCTTCAGAGGCTTCTTGTCCCACCTGCACCATGCATCGTTGTACAGTACGTACACAGTATAGCATCATCGATCAGTTAGACTGTCTCCAACAACGAAATGCAAACCCAAAATACATCCTCCACAGTGGCTTTGCGTACCAAAAACGCTCTCCAACGGAGAACCCAGACATACAACTCAGTTTTGGCTGCCGAACGAATCGCTACCCCAAAAAGCATCCCCTCTCTCCTCCGGAGGCGCACTTGCACACGTAGAAGCCGCATGAACCAAGACCACGATTCATTGTTCTCTCCCTCTGCCAAAGCAAAAGCCATGGGTACTATCTGGTCCTCAGGATCAACAGCAGCAGCCATCATCAAGGTGCCCCTGTACTTTCCTGTCAGGAAAGTGCCATCAATAAGTACGACTGGCCGACAAAACTAGAATGCATGTTCTGTTTGCGCGAACGACCAAAACACACGATAGAGGACATGCCTCAATGGGTCCCAAAAAACATCCCTCCAGTGTCCACAAACCATTTCAAGCCAGGGTTGTAATAATGCATTGCACATAAGATGCGGGGCACCCTGTTGTATGCTTCCTCCCAAGTACCCCATCGAATCACGAGAGCGATTTGCTTAGCACGCCAAGCCTTTCTGTACGACACATCATACCTAACGAATCCAGATATGGACTGTTGTAAAGAAGACACCGAGATGTCGTTATTGTCATCAACGAGCCCCAATATATGACAGGCAAGGTAACGTGCAGTGAGCTGCTGATGATTTTCCTTCCCCCTATTGTCTATGCAAGTGTGGGGTTCAACAACTTTAGTTATCCTCCACTTGCCATCACTCTATCTCCTTCGTGCATTTAACCTCCACAGACAATCGTTTTTGCATATCAAGTGGTACCTCAACTCCTGGTCCGAATGAGTGACGGTGTACGGTCTATGGTGGTACACAGCATAGTCCTGAAGGAAGAGTTTCATCTCTAACATTATGTTGAATATCATCCTCTTCCTAAGGGGTTCTTTCTCATGGTTATACAATGAATTCCTACACAGCTGGAGACCGGTATCACAAACTGCCATATCCGTCATGCTGACATCCCTATAGTTTGGAACGCCCCTGAAAGGTACGTTCTTGGACCTTAGTTGCTTAAGCTCAATCGCTGTGTAAGGTGGTGGTGGAACATACTGCTGCGCTTCGCTAATTCTGGCCCATGAATCATAGGGGTTATCATCTGCAGCCAAATCTGTGACTAGTCTACCCTGAACATGGACACCATGTAAAACCTTGGTTCATACTGGTAATGGCATAGTATGAACCGGTACTGGCATGGCATCAGCCAGTGTTGCCAGAGCATCTGTACCTCCATGGTCATCATCAGAATCGTCTGAATCACTGCTAACTACATCACCGATCTTATCCTCCTCCTCCTGCTCCTCCTCTTCCTGTTCGAACTTATTCACATCGAAGTCATTGCTTATACAGCCTACTACAGTTGAATGAAACTGCTCCTGCGTCAACTGACCGTCTAAATCCATGTTATCCTGAGTTGCTTCCCCTTCGACACCTAATTCTTGTTCATTGCCTCCAAAACCATCAATGGACGAGCTGTCCTGCACACCATGCATCCTGTACCCATTCTCCACCACCACCCTCAGCCATAGGCACATTGGAACCTTGGAGAACCCTAGTGTAGCGGGACCAGTGAGCAGGGTCGCGCAAGGGCATGAGGACATAGTGTGCCCTAGTCTTCCCAGTATCAAACCTCCCCTTGAGTGTGAAATCATCCCCAAACTTTGTATTCAAACGGACACAAAGGTCGTTGAAGCTAGGAGGTTCATCAAACCATTCCAATTCTTCTTCCATATCCTCAAACATACCATCTTCTCTCCTAACACTTCCTCCAAACAAAACTCTAATACAACAATCCATATGCAAAAGCATTTCAAGAAACTTCATCAAGTTGTCGAAATCATCGTACGTAATGTCCATACTACATTATTACATTTTCTAACTATAACTATACTAACTAATCAAATATTAACATCTATACAAGGCTAACTACAACAACTTATTAGACTAAATCCAATGTACAACTAGAGTAAATAACTATACTAACTAAACTACCTTACTTTACTACATATACTAACTTATTATATTACGTATACTAACTAAACTAACTAACTATATTAGTTATACTTTGATAATTTTACTAACTTATTAACTGTGCTAACTATATTAGTGGAGTACCTCGCTGCAGCACCTAGGTGGGCAGCCACCCTGCGTGACCGGAGGTTCTGGCTGGAGGGGGAGGCGCGCCTGCGTGTGGGCGTGGTGGCTGCACCGGGCGGCCGGCGGCCTGGCTGGCACGGCTCGCTTACTGCCTCGGCTGGCTTGCTGGCGTGGGCGAGCTAGCTGGCATGGGCGGACGCGGCCGCGGCGGATGGCGTCCTCGGCGGCGGGTAGGCGCGGGCGAAGGCGGGCACGGTGGCACTGCCTTGCTGCGTTTCTCGCGGAACGCCGACTGCTCGGGCAAGAGACAACGGCGGTGGTTATACCCGGCTCTGCCGCGCCACGGATCAGGGCGCGGCACTGCCGCGCCAAGATCGGTGGCGTGGTAGAGCCTTGCCACGTCAGCGGTCAGCGGTGATGGTCGCCGCCACGTAAGGCCTCTGTCGCGCTACCATGCATGGCGCGGCATAGGCATTTGGCCGCGCTATGGCAATAGGCGTGGCCAAAAGTGTTAGTTTTAAAAAAAACCGACAGTGTTAGATTTAAAATTATATTCAAAAAATGGTTAAAATTAAAAAAAATCCCTATAGTCAAGGGCGACAGATATGGGGATTTTCAATGCCCAGGAACCAATATGAGATCGATCAAATGAAAACGGTTCCATGTGCTTCAGTTGTCGGAAGCTTGCAATATGCTCAAGTATGTACGCACCCTGACTTGGCATTTGTTATCGGGTTACTTGGTAGATTCCAGAGCAATTCTGGAACAGAACACTGGAAATTAGTAAAGAAAGTCTTGCGTTATTTGCAAGGAACGAAAGGCCTCATGATGACGTATAGAAGATCTAATTCACTCCAAATAGTGGGATATTCAGATTCAGATTATGCGGGAGATGATAGAAAATTCATGTCTGGATATAAATTCACTCTCGCAGGGGGAGCTATTTCATGAAAAAGCTCAAAGCAAACCGTCACTACATCGTCCATAATGTATGCCGGGTTTGTAACGTGTTATGAGGCAACGGGGCAGGTGAACTGGATAAAGAAGTTCATACCCGGTTTGAAGGTGGTTGACGACATCTATAGACCACTTAAGTTATACTGCGATAATAATCCGGCAGTACAGTATGCTCACAACATAAGTCAAGTGGTGCTGCCAAACACATTGGCATAGAGTATTATGTTGTAAAAGATAAAGTCCGAGATCAAATCATAAGTCTTGAGCATATAAGTACAGAAAAGATGCTCGCGGATCCGCTTACAAAAGGCTTACCACCCAACGTGTAGCTAGCATGGGTTTAAGGAAAAGCTTAAAATTTCTGGATAAAAGAAGGCCCAAAGATAAGTATCTATTTCAGAACAGAGTAGTGTGTTGTAGCTGTTAAATCCATCGGCAATGGACCGTGACGATGAGACATGCTTTATGCGCTAATCTGTAATGGAATGAACAAAAGTAAATGATATGAAATTGAAAGATAGTAATGAGATCAAGGGGGAGAATGTTAGTTGATCTCCACTAATAGGCTCAACGGTCTATTGGACCCTTGGATCTGCGCCCTGATCGGGGGCGCCTAACCCTAATATGGTTGGTGGGCCCCTGTTGCACAGCACTGTAAATAGAGGAGTGGGGAACTGAGCTCAACGAATGAAGTTGATCGGAGCCGCCGCAATCCCACCACAGAGAAACCTAATCCGATATAAAGGAGTGCTGCCAGCGACGGGATGCCCCACCGCACCGCCATCGCCCTTGCAGCGTCACCACCGGTCCACTGCATCGCCACCACGATGCCAACAACCCCACGGTACTGGCGTCTACCTTGCTGCGGTGCAACTACGCAAAGGCGAGGAGGCTTACCCTGGATCTACGGTTATCGAGGTACACCATGATTTCTAACAGTAACTTGTGCACTTGGCCAGTAAAATAACAATTTTTTTCAATCATAACAAAGAGAATCTTACCAGCTAATAGCACCTTTCTTAACGAAGACATCTCATCTCCTTATGACTTTCTTCCCCTAATAGTTAAATTAGGCTCCAGCTTCGCTGCTTCTGCCGTCTTGCCACATTTATGCTCACAGGGGCTGATCGATGCCTGTAAGTGCTGGATAGCATATTAATGGTAACTACTCTGATTTGCACCGACGTTCACTAATATTGCCATGTCATTGTGCAGTTTACTTGTCTGCCTTTTGCTCACTTGTTGGCTTTGAAGCGAGTGAAAACATGTAACTGATGGTTTGTAAACATCAAACTCTGATGTGACGTTAATGTAGGGGTTCTTGTGAGCCAGTGCATTCTTGTCATGGCTTATGCGTGCAGAGAAAAGTTGATATATCATAACATGGAAAACTATTTGACTTGAGCATTTTTGCTCAGCTTCATATCAGTATAGCGCATATTATGACCTGGGACAATCAGATTGCACCGCAAGCTGCATTTCCTATTTGCTGAATTGTCGTTTGGCATTTTAAGTTTCATTCTCAAGTAATGGACTGTTTTTTTTTAATTTCTTCCTGCAAAACTTATTGTGCTTTTCCTGTACACATTTCCTTTTCAAGTAAGGACGAGAAAAATTGGGAGGCTGACAGATCTACCATCTCTTGGCTATCTGGAAATATAAGGCTTATTAAGCTGTGACATAGTACCATTTTTCTTGTCTATGCATGTTTTTTGTTCTATCAATTCTAGTTGTCTGGATGGTCTTGAGATAGTTCTTTGTTTCATCAACGTTTCTGGGCAAGTTTCATCTGTAACGATTCACAACTTCCAGAGGAATCGCACCATTTTGGAATATTTTCAGCATGTTTAAACCAACTACTTGGCACAGCTTGTTTGAACCAACTTGGCTCATCATGTTTTTAGTATTCACCCTTGAAAGACTACTAGGTTTCTGGGAGAGTAAACTCTCGATGCCTTAAAATAGTTGGGCAAAGCGCAGACATTGGGGGTAGAACCGAATTCACGAGCAGAGGACAAGACTTAGGTAAAAAATATCAGCACATCTATGGCACCAGGTTCCAAAAAGACTAAGCATTAATTAATTGTATGTATGCAAAAGAAGACCAAGCGTGTATGTGAGCAAACAAGACCAAACACTAATACATACTCCCTCCGGTTCTATAAAGCAAGTTGTTTTGGACATCGACATGGTCTTTAAGAAATGATTTTGACTGTAACTTTTTGTTATAAAATATTTATAAAATATAGTCAATATATACTTTTATGAAACTACATTTCGAGATGAATCTACTTACATCACTTTCATATTTTCAAACTCAACCCAAAAGAAGTTATTTGTAGTCAAAGTTCAAAATGTTTGACTTAAGACAATCTCAAAACGACTTGCTTTAGAGAACCGGAGGGGGTAGATAATACCAGAAACAATGCTCATTGTTATAACTTACATCATAACACAAGTTCACAACATTGCGAAAATGATCCTTAATTTTCTCTTGGGTCATCTTAGCACAACATAGCGAAAACGATCCATAATTTTCTCTCGATTCGGTCTTCCATTCTCCACCGTGAGTCGTGACAGTTGGCTGTGAAGGAGGAGGGGGTTGTGCTGGTTTTGGGTCTTTGCCGAAGCCCATGAGGGCGTGGCCGTGGGTGAGCAGCATGGCGCCCCCGCGGCCGGCCTCCGCGAGTCGGCCCACCAGCGGCAGGCCCACCGTGTCCCTGTTCTTCAGAGGCTTCTTGTCCCACCTGCACCATGCATCGTTGTACAGTACGTACACAGTATAGCATCATCGATCAGTTAGACTGTCTCCAACAACGAAATGCAAACCCAAAATACATCCTCCACAGTGGCTTTGCGTACCAAAAACGCTCTCCAACGGAGAACCCAGACATACAACTCATTTTGGCTGCCGAACGAATCGCTACCCAAAAAAGCATCCCCTCTCTCCTCCGGAGGCAAATCTCCGATGGTGGCCCGCCCGTCCGCACCGGCCCCGTCCGTCCGCGCTCGCTCGTGTCGGCACCGCTCGCCAACGGCGGCAGCGCCGCCGCGCCCGCGCTCGCGGCTGCTCCTCCACCTTCGAGCGCGGTCAGGCGGACCACAGCGGGGAGGACTCCTTCGAGCCGACGATGAGGAAGGGCACCGCGGTTGGCACCGGACCGGCTCTCAAGCGGCGGCCGTCCTCGGATCCGCGCTCTCCCGGGGCCACCCTTCTCCCCGCCCCGCCGCGCCGCGTCGGATTGCGGACGCTTGTGCTGGCGACGGTGCTGCGGCGGCGGGGGCTGGCGTCGGGGACCGTGGGGGTGGGGTCCGTGGCGGGTTCTGGTCGCGGACTCGAGGGCATGGTCGTCCTACGCGGGATCTGAGCCGCCATTGATGGGTTTCTTTGGAGCATTTGGTGGCGGATGTTTTGTTTTGGTATGCTCTCTGCCTCCTCCTCCTGCTCCTCAGCTCCTCGCCGCGAGGACTTTTGCATACGCCGTTGGAGAAGACCGGTTATAGGTGTTGGACTCGCACTACTGTGCGTGACCTAAACCAATGAATGGGTCTCAGTCTGGGTACTTGTTGTTGGAGACAGTCTTAGCAGATTCATTGCGTACAGTACGTGTGTACATACAGACTATATATACAGTACGGTCTCGACCCGGCAGCATGTATATATGTGTATACGATACGAATACGGAATACATACGGGCGACAACGGACGAAGAAGACGAGGTCAGGTACGTACGTACCAGTCCTCGTGCTTGACCAATTTGCCGTCCTCCACCTGCACCTGCAGCCTGATGAGCGACGTCAGGTGTCCACCGACTTGCCCAGCACCTTGTAGTGCTGCTTGTTCTCGATCACCACCTGATCGATCATCATGCATGACGACGATGGCATTGATACAAAACATGCATCAAACACATCATGCATTATTATACATTTATACGCATCTAATCTAAGTATGGTTTAGGATGCTGTTCAGTTCATGACTTTAAGAATTGGATATCATTGTCGGTCTCGTCACTGTCGGCCTACTACAGAATTGGACATCACTGCATGCATTACTACTATAGAATTGGACATCACTGTCGGCCTCATCACTGCCGAATTTTAAGAAACCGACAGTGATAGTCCATCACTGTCGGTTTTTGGCTAAAACCAGCACTAATAGAATCAACCGACACTAATATTCGGGTCTTCACTGTCGGTTCATATCACTGTCGGTTAAGCCACGAACCGACACTATCACTGTCGGTTCGTGGCTTGAACCGACAGTGATATGATGCAAGAAAATTTCATAAATTTCTCATATGATGTTCGATTAAGACGAACTTTATATCAAAGTTGCAGTACTTGATGAGATCTACAACTTTGTAGTTTAAACTTTTTTAATTTAAGATCGTTTGGATGTCCAAATATTTTCATTTGAAATCATCTATCTAACGAAAATTACGTTCGATTTCTCAAATTAAAAATTTGAATTTTTCAAACGACCTCGGTTGGAGAAACACCCAAAACAAAAGTTGTAGATATCGAAAAGTTATGCAACTTTGTAGTTGATAGCTTTTTCATTTGAAATCATTTACTAGTTCAAAATACTATTTAAAATTAAAATTTAAAATTATTGAAAAACTCTGATTTTTCTTTTTAATCTCTGGCTAAAACTTGTAACTAGTCTTTCTGCCTCATACTAACTTCGAATTTGATGATTTTTTTTCTAAAAAAATCTAAAATCATACTCTATCAATTTATTGTGTTCTTACAACTATTATTTTATCCATCTTTTCATGTGACTGTATTTTATCTATTTAAATTTTGAATTTTAAAAAATGGCAACTTCAAACGTCATTTTGGAACAATAATTATTTCAGCTGAAAAAGTCATGAACATAGAAGTTGTAGAATTTATCAAGATCTACAACTTTTATTTTGGTCATTTTTTCATCCGATAAAGTGGTGGTGACATTGTTCACAAAATTTACGTCTCTCTCTTATAGTTTCATAAACTATAAAAGGGATATTTTACATTTATGAATAATATTACTATCACTATGTCGGATGAATAAATGATCAAATGATCAAAATAAAAGTTATAGATATCAGAAAGTTATGAAACTCTGTAGTTGACAACATTTTGATTTGAAATCATCTTGTAAGGAAAACTACGTTTGAATTTCTAAAATTTAAATTTTTTAAATGATCTTGGATGGACAAACAACAAAAACTAAAGTTGTAGATCTCAAAAAGTTATGAAACTTTGTAGTTGATAACTTTTTTATTTGAAATCATGAAAACTATGTTTGATTTTTTTTAATTTGAAATTCAAATTTTGGAAACGACCTTGGATGGAGAAACTACCAAAATGAAAGTTCTAGATATCGAAAAGTTATAAAACTTTGTTGTTGACAACTTTTTCATTTGAATTCGTTTAGGGTCCTAAATACTTATTTCAAAATCAGATAAATATAAAATGGCTAGGACGAAAATCTCATTCGGACACAAACAACTTGCAGGTGGAGTGGTTAGGGGCTAAAGACACGAAATAGGAGGTCAGGGGTTCGAGCATTGATGGCCACAAAGCGTGTGTTTTTCGCGTGAAAAATCTTGTGACTTGCGATGCCCGACTATGTGGTTGTCGGAGCCTCTCCCAAAATAAAAAAAAAATCCTTATTTTTTGGCTTGTTTTTTGGATTTCCTAAAAACCACATCAACGTTGGTTTATAAGAATCAGCAGTGATGTTAACTCCACGTCACTGCCGATATGTCACTGTCGGTTCAAAATCCGACAGTGAAGGGGGATTTTGAACCGACAGTGATGTCGAAAACTGGGGTAGTATCAGTTCAGTTCAGCAAAAACGCATGGACTGGACTGGACTGAACTGAACCGAACCGAAGAGCATCCCAGCAGCTAGACGTGGACGGCAATGAGCAAGGGGCGCGGTTGACCGGCTCCTTCCCTAGTTCCCTTCCCTTCAGATTCCAATCCACAGCTTACGTACCTCGGTTTTGCCCGGCCCCATGGGATTCTCATGTACTAGGGTGTACTCCGTGATCTTGGATTCCCCAAACACCTGCTCATGATGCATCGCATGCTTGTTTCAGTTTCAAAATTAACAACCGTCGTCAGTCAGAAACAAGGGCGGGCGACACAGGGCATTCCCACTCGTTAATTAGGAGTGAGTATCATTAGCTGTTGTTTACCTTTGGCAGCGTGTAGAATGCTGCTTTGATCTGCTTAACCCTGTATACGCATGCAATGGAATAATATGACCAATATTTAATTAATTAATTAAGACAAATGCATGAATAGACCTGATGGTTGATGAATACTACATGCTGAGGTGCCTGCCAAGTGCCAACGACGACGATGGACGAACGAGAGAGGAGGCTCGACGTACCTGTGAGCACGCAGGAGCGGGTCCTCATACGTCGCGTTTGGCGCGTACATCTCGAAGTTCCGTGCCGTCGCGCACGATCCATATCTTCACCCACACATGTATAGATAGCAAATAATTTTCCCCCAAATCATATAAACAAAGACAAAGACTTTGTTACGGGCGTGCGCTTTTAATGCCCCGCACGCCCACGCGCCCGCGCCCTCTCCCCCCCCCCCCCCCCCCCCCCCCCCCGGGTGTCCTGTGCCCCAACTCCGGCGGATCCCGGCGGCGGTCCTGCACCCGCGCCCCACCGCGCCATGGACGATGCAGCGTTGGGGGATCTGGCGGCGGTGCCACGCGACGAGGTGCGTGGGTGCTCCTCCTCCTGGATCTATGAGTTATATGGTTCCGGTGAGCTTCTCCTCTCTCTCTCTTTCTCTCATCTTTCCCAACTCCCCACGCGAGCTTAGAAGGGAAGGTTTGGGGGGAGGAAGGCCAGGTGGTGGGGATGGTTGAACGATTTAAGGGCCCTAGCAGCGATAGAGGCGGCTGGGCCAGCAGGTGAGGGCGGGGCGTCATGACAGCAGAGCTATGGGAGAAGGAAGCCATGGTGGCGGCGGGAGGGGGAGAAGGAGGCCGTCTCGGGCGTGCTAAACTCCGGCCAAGCCCTAGCGTGTCGCAGCGAGGCGAGGGGCAGCGGTGGGGGCGAGGATGAGGAGCAGACGTGGCCACGGGCAAGGAGGGAGAAGGGAGAGGAGGGGTGCTGGAGGGAGAAGGGGGAAGGAGGGCGTGGGAGGTTGCATTGAAGATGGTCGTGCATAGCCTAACGCACGCATGGCCATAATTTACCACCTCCATAAACAAAAATTAAAGAGATCGAAAGAATTCTTTCCTAACTAGTAACAATTAAAGAGTAGGTTTTTTTCCGAGAACTCGCACTACACGAATTTCATTAAGTAGATTAAAGAGCAGATCGAGTGAGCATGAGAAGAGAAGCAAGCAAAGTTAATGATAAGCGATTGAGCTTACATGTTGAGGAGGTGCAGGCATTATGAGGTCGGCGATGCTACCACCTGCCACTGGGGGCTGGAACTGTGGCGCCGCCTGCTTCTCCTGCGACCGCGCCATGGCCGCCACCGTTGCCGTGGCGTTCGAACTCCGGCCTGTGCAGTGGCAGTTGCGCTGTGGTGGCGCGGCGGATCCTCCGAAGGCAGCCGTGAAGCGAGGCAAAGGAGGTGGCATGCGAGCGATGGAGACGAGGCGAGACGAAGAAGCGATGGGAGTTGTCGATCGAGTTGGAGGAGGCTGGGTGCTTGTCTCCTGGAGAGGAGAGGCATCTAGCAAAGGCTAGCTAAGTAGGCGGAAAACTAGAGTGGAGAACAAGAAAGAAGAGTCGTGGGTAGCATTTCATCTCCGGTTCTCCATCAAGGACCTGGAAGAGTAGGAGTTGGATGTCTCTATTATAAAAACATGTTGCCCAAGTTAGGATCATTTCCCTCTCCATCTCTCATGATCAATAAGTAGATAAAAGTAGAAGAACAAATAGACACAAAGAGAGATTATTCTTTATTCCTCTGAATATTGATAATTACAACATAGAGCTCCCACAGTATATATAGTCCTGCCAAGGTCCTAAGAGTTTGGTAAGAGTCCCACATGCAAACAGACTAGGATTAGGATTCCTTCTCCTTCCTTTTCTTCTAGGATAGAGTCCTTATGTTTTACAACACTCCCCCTTGGGCGATTACCACGATATGCACATGCCTCATTAAAAGCTCCTATCCAAAAATTAGTGGGAAAAATGATTCTTGGAGAAAAGAGTAGATCACATTCGTTAATTGCATTGCACATGTTAGTCTCGTTAAAAACCTTATATGAGAAACATTCAAGTAAAAACTCACATAGGGAAAAAGAGTACAACATTTAACCTTCTTGGTCATGTATTCTTCAGGATATTCTATTCTTCATGAATAAATATTTATCTTCATGGTCTATGCATAAACTTCAGTGCTTTAGCAAATACGATCTACTTGATCTTTGTAATTCTAGTGGTTTACTTTCAAGGTAGATTCAATAAAATATGCTCCCCCTCATGAAGCCAAATTATGAACTTCATTGTTCAAACCACACTTTTCATAAATGTGTGTTTAATTAATGGTATGTAGTATCACAATACTATATCTTTCAAAAAGTTGGCTCATAATTCTTTTATAAATTATATGGGTATAAACAAGAGCAATATGCTTCATGCATAGATAACCATTTATTAGTTGTGCAAAAAAATAAAATTTATCCTTAAGGATAATAAATCCTTTCAGAGGATTATGGGGGTAAATAAGTTACATTCAATATCTAGATAGTGTATCAAACTTATACTAGAGTTTGAATACTTTATAATTCTTTCTTAGTGGATTTTTCAATTATATGTTCTACAAATCTTCAAGATTTTGATTGTACCACTAAATAATAAATCTAGTCTTGCATTTGACATTTAGGAGATAATTCAATTGCCAAAGTCATCATTATTCTTATACCTTCTATTGTATTTTTAGAGGATATCAACAATTTGTTGCTAGCTTTACAATATACAATTTCTGAGTGTTTGTATGACACATTCATGGTATTTAGGATTTCTCATTTTCTTTCTCTTGGGTCTACATCCACTTCAGGGATTAATAGTGTTTTTTCAAGAATTGACTGGTAAATCCTCCATGGATTAAATCCTTCAAGGATGTTTTCATTCTTAGTGAATAATATTTCTCTTCTATGAGATATACTCTCTACTACATGAGAGATTTATTATGTGATACATAATGTGATAGTGTTATTCACTTACAAAGTCACTCGATGACTATTCCTTCTAGGACATGCTCTTCTTGAGACTTTAATATTCATTTAGGAATCTATTATACCTTAGACTTCTTAATACTTGGTATGAGATTTAATTTCCATATGTTGCCTATTTATATTCTTCAGGAACTATATGGATCTTCATAATCCACTTATTAACTACATATTTCATATTCATTTATTTCATTTGCCAGAGATATAGCAGAACATTTATTTCTTCTTAGTAGGAGATTCAACCTCAATTGCTTTCTTCATTGACCCGATATAATCGCTACAGGCGACTTTAACATGGACTTTATTTTTTGGATCCGGGTTCTCATAAGAGAAACATTTGTAATTATAGAGGTAGCGTTGTCGACAACTATTATTTTCTCCCAACACTCTCACAGTGTGAGATTATTCTATCTCTTTGTTATTTCCTAAACAAGAGATAATTTCTTGTGTTGTGTACCCAGCACTATGATGCTCGTGCTTAGTGTGTTGGATTTCATCTTCATGATGATCCTCTTCATGAGGTGTTTAACCTTCTTCATGAAGTGTTCTCTTCATGAGAATGGAGGATTTTCATTTTATTTCTATTCAACAAGTATACACTAAACTAGAATCCACAGGCGTCCTCGTAGATTTTAGTTTGATAGTATACAACATTTAGTTTACTACTAGTAAATACAACTTTGAGTTTATAACTTCAAGTTACTCCTCATTTTTAAAAATATCTAGCATATGCTCGGCTTTATGCTTCACAAGAGCATTAGTCAAACTATCGTTTGATTTACTATGTGATACTATTCCTACTTCAAGCTTTAAGGAATAATTTTCTCTTAAGACCATTTTCCTTCTATAGAAATAATATTTGGCATTCAACATAGGCTTTCTCTCCTCCTAATGCAATATTAAATCTTTAATAGCATACTTTAAAAGATATCCCCTATCATGGGCTTAAAATAATTCAAATTCATGTATCTCCAACTACAAGTGAAGGCCCATTCATGTATGCTATGATATAGTTTTATGAGAAATATTCACGCACATATTTTAACACAGCGGTTATTATTCGCTAAATGCAGCGAGCTAAAATACATAAAGTGTACTTAAGAATGTTCAACATTTCTATAAATTTAGGGATGTTTTTCCGCTGATTTGCACATTTCATGGTTTCGAAAACTATTTCATTGTCTAGCTTCTTTATTGTTTAGCCAAAAAAATCGATCCAATTACTCACACATAAAAAATAGATCATATACTTCCAATGTATAAAATACGCAACATTCAAAATGACATGTAATTTCTTCTAGAAATTTCTAATTGCCATTAATATAAAATTCCTGAAATGTCTTTTCCTCAAAAATTCCAAATCATCTAATTATTCATCCCATCAATTGGGTCACTCCTCCATTTAGCTAATTTCATATTAACCGACCCCCCCCCCCCCTCGATCTTAGGCTAATTGGCCGTAGACCAATGTATTGCTTATGCATGCAACGCATTGAAAGCAAAATATTTCTTAGTTCAACAAGAACTAGCGTGCTAGCTAGCCAATTTAATTATAAGGGGAAAAGGTAGTAGCTACAAGCTATGAATATAACTTCTATGCTAATATTCATGCAGGAGTGGAGATAGTTATGTTGCGGCTCAACGAGAGCACAACATAGTGATACACATTCATGTGTAATGTGGAATGTTGATATTCAATC
Organism: Miscanthus floridulus; assembly: GCF_019320115.1. Taxonomy (NCBI): domain Eukaryota; kingdom Viridiplantae; phylum Streptophyta; class Magnoliopsida; order Poales; family Poaceae; genus Miscanthus; species Miscanthus floridulus. Next base: position 99,136,002 of record NC_089588.1, on the reverse strand, counting down.
TAACGTAATAGATAACAACAAAATGCAAAGCTACAAGATTACTGGCAATTAGTGCAATGTAGAGAAAGTTAACTCGGCCGAAAGGGACGTGGGCTAGGTCTTCAAGTCCTGATACATGCACTTAAAGATAGATTTAGGAATGCTATGCCTATTAACTCGGCCGAAAGGGACGCGGGCTAGGTCTTCAAGTCGTGATACATGCACTTAAAGATAGATTTAGGAAGGCTATGCCTATTAAAAATATATTATCCACATTTTCTTATATCTTTACCCAAAATTCCTCCTCCATTTCATGCCATAATTACTTTAAGTAGTAATAAGCTTCATGCATCAATGAATAATCATTTCAAATGTTTCATAGAATTCAATCATACTTCTAGTATTTAATGGTTCTGGCATAAAATTCACATATCCTAGTATACTATTCAGTGTACAACTAACAGATTTATGGTAGGATATAAACTTCTAGTTTCTAGGCTGAAGTATTAAATACTTAGTTTATGGATTATACTATTTCTTGACTAAATTGATCCTTCTAAGATCAGTTTATATGCCAGTATAGTCCAATTGCTCATGTGCTTCTAGAAAATTCAATTTTCCTTCTACCTACATGGTAGTAGTGCACAAAGAACTATAATCTTCATGGTTAATTAAGGCTTCTTTATGGATAAATCATTGCAAACTTATTTAGATAGGCAAAAATAGACAATTGTTTATATGCGAAACATATAAAACTTATTTATTACATGCAAGATTGACACAAATTACTGCAAGTAAGAATTGCAACTAAGAATATATAAATACTTCGTATTAGTCTTCAAGCTAATAAAGTAACCATTAACTCTTCTATGAGTTTACATAATCCACTTAATTTAACAGGAACTAAAACTTATAGCACCATCATCACTACTACTAATACTTCAGGATAGTAAGTTTAAAGACATACAAGTTTATGAGCACGTGGCTAAGCTCTTCTTCAAGAGAACCTTTAAATATTCTAATTCTTATCCATTCTTACATGTCTTAGCTTCTATGCTTGACATTAGCAGCTTCATGCATGCTCTACTTCATAGTCGTGATATGTAATCATGGTCCTTCTAGGATTTGTAGAGGTAGCAGATTTGTTTCGTTAACAACGTCGGGGATGTCGACGTCGTTGAAGTAGTCGCAGCCGGGATGTCGGCATAAACGGCGACGATCGGCGGCGGCTTCAACGATAATGTTTACGTAGAGGTTGTGATCCTGATAACTTGTTATAAAACATGTTGCCAACGGTTAGAACCTTCTCCTCTCCATCTCTCATAATGAACAAGTAGATAAAAGTAGAAGAACAAATAGACACAAGATAGAAAAACTATTCTATATTTCTTTGAATATTGATAATTACAACATAGAGCTCCCACGTATATATAATCCTACCAAGACCTAAGAGTTTGGTAAGAGACTACATATAAACAGAAGAGGATTATGATTCCTCCTTCTGTAGAGTCGTTTTACAACCGTTTCAGCAGACGGCGAGGCAGAGGCAGACACTCCAGAGTCCAAACTGCGTGCGCGGCAGAGGAAGGCGCTACGTCGTCGCCAATCTGGTGGCGCACGACTATACTGGGCTTTGGGCCAAGCAGGCCTTGTCTTGGCTGGGCTGGGCTAGCCTGGCGATAGACCCCCGCGAGGGCCGAGGCCCCCACAACCGAAGCGGGCCACTGCCCACGTGAAGTGAATCAGGCAGTAGAAGACAGCTTTGCCCTCGGCCTCCTCTGCCTTTTATTATGTACGTCGAGAGAAACTTGTGATTTATGGCTAGAAATCTCCATTGAGTCATTAGCAGAGTTATAAATTAATCCTACTTCATTGGGGTTCTTTAAGTGCAGCAAATGCGAATCACTTGCACCTTCTACAACTTTTGTAGAAACTAATAGAGCTCTAGATGTTTCAGAAAAGAATATCCAGCATCTAATACACTCATTATCGCAATTATGAAAAACAATAATGAAATTTTCAGGACCACCAAGCCACAAACACGATAAACCAAAAGGAACCAGATTGATTTGATAAGTTTGCAACAGCTTTTAAGAGAATTACAGTAAGTACTATGATCCGATGCCCTCACCCTGCCTCATTTAAGCTCTACAAAACTGAACATAAGAAAAGGATTTAGAGCTGCCTGAAACAGATGAAAATAGCACTCTTCTCGATCATTCCTAAGCTTTCCTCCTCTTGGTCACCTGCTGATCAGGTGTTCGGACAGTTTGTCCCTCAACTTGATTCCATTCTCATCGGCTAATTGGCACACCTGCTGCCTATAATTAGCGTCATGGTCGTTCGGCCATGCCCGTGCCTCATCCATGGTTGTTTCCTGAAGGTCTATGACTATGTTGTGCAGCAAGCAGCAGACATGGATTATCCGGGGCAGCTTGTGCTTGTCCGGACGCCACATCTCCCCCTGCAGGAACTTCCATGTGTCCTTGAACTTGGCCAGTGTCCTTGGAGCGACTGTTCTCGCTGCAGAGTGCCTGCTGTTGAACTCAGCCCTGGACTCTATGAGGTCCTTCTCATGGTATGGTGTGAGCAGCCAGGGAAGAAGGGGGTAGCCTGAGTCGCCGATCAAGTATTCCCCAATCTCTGATCCATCTGATACCTTCAGCTTGCTGCCATTCAGCCGCTCACCTTTCTCGCAACGCTTGAAAAGGCCGGAGCTGTGCAAAATGCTCGACTCTTTCATGCTACCAGGCCATCCAGTCACTATGTCTGTGAACCTCGTATCCAGATCAAAAACAGCTTGCAAAACCATGCTGTAATTCTTCTCCTGGTCAAGCCAGACCTTGCAGTTCGGTTCAGCTGATGAAAGGCACATTGTGATGTGTGTTGTATCCACAACGCCGCAGCAGTTTGGCAGACCATGGATCTTCTCAAACTTGGACTTGATCTTCTCCATTTCACCAGAGTCTGGCCAGCGCAAGTGGTGACTCGCTCGCTCCTCCATAGCCTCAATGAATCGCCAAGTAATCAGCGACACGGTTGAGTGGTTCACTCCAACTGAGGATCCTACAGTCACCAGTGACCCACCAGAGTTCAGTCTCCGCAGAGCAATGGCCACTCGATCTTCTAAACACAGCATTGTGCCATCAAGAAAGGTATAGCTGCTGGACCTCACCATCATTTCATCTTTCACCAGGTTGCATACATAGTCGAAGGCTCTTCTTGGCATTTTGAATACAGACTCAAATCTCTGTGCATCCTCGATGCAAGATAAGGTTCCTATAAGAAGGAAACATAAGACTAGTTATAAATTTATAACTTCGATAACTGGTTAGTGGTAAGCAAGAGCTGTCATGCAATGAGTTAAAAAGAGACCACAGTAATCACAGATGGAAAACGCTAGAGCGTTCTAGCTAGCTTTATTAAACTTGACAGCAAAGTATTTCTCTGGTACAGATCAAACTTCAATCTACATAATTTCCATCAATGATACGGTAACCTATGATCTTTTATGAACATGCCACAGTGCACCAATTAAGAAAGTCGTAATAATCAACAAATTAGGCATAACCAACCCTACAAATCGTAACTGCTAAGTAAGTTCGATATCGAGTAGTCAAGCACCAAAAGGAAACAGTAATATTGAAACCGCATCCGTTATCTATGTGACATCTACAAATAAAAAAATGTTTCTTTTAAGTACTTGTTTGAAGTTATGCTCGGTAAAATTGGGACAAACAAGGTTAGCTTATGAATAATAGTTCAGAATAAGTTTGGTGTTGGTCGTGTTTAATTAGGGGGGTCATCTCCCTTCCTCAAAGATTCTGAGAAAGAGCATCTCTACCCTTTGCGTACAACTTCCATCATGCTATATTTCTGCTTCAGCAAATTAGGATTTGAGAAGTCCTTCAACTTCTGAGAAATTAATTGCAACAGAAATAAATGAAGTCCAATGTACTGTGCAAAAATAGAATGGTTGATATCAGTCCTATGGACTAATGAATCACATGGCAAACTCAATCAAAAAGCTAGTACCCCGTGCTTATAAAGCAAGAAAATAGCTATCATATCTGTAGGCCATAGCTATCAGTCCTATGGACTAATGAAGACCAATGTCATAGTCAAACCGGACCGAAGACCACCTGCAATTAGCCATTCAGCTGCACTAGGCAATTCAGACCATCAAAACGAAAACTGAACTTTTTCGATCCTTCCAGCTGAATAATCAGAGCAGAGACAAAGAACTCAGTGCTCAGTTCTTGCAAACCTAGTCCAATTCGAGAATGGAATCACACCTAAAACTGGAATGTTCACTGTTCACACCTAAAACCGAACACATACGACGACAGACACTCCTCAATCCGGCCAGCGGCATTGCTCCAACTCCAGCATTACCACCACACTAATCACGCCTACTCCTCCCAACCACGATCGACAGACCCGCAAGATTACCGGCGTAATTCCTCCCTGACGCGACACAGTCTACCAATCGCCGCCCAACAGTCGGGAGCAACCAGAACCACCGCGCAATCCGCAACAAATCCTAACGGAGACAGACACGCACGGCCACCAGCCAGCGCCACGGGCAGCCAGAGGCAGACGGGGGAGGGAGACACACACGCACCTGACATACGCCTGCAGAAGGCGTCCCACCAGTCACTGGATGGGGCACCCGCAGCGGCGGCCGCCTTCTTCTCCGCCGCCGCCATCCGGCGGCGGCTGGCCCCGCGCCCGCGCACCGGCGGCATGGCGTGCGCGGAGAAGGAATAGGGAGGAGCGAGCCGGAGGCGTGCGTGCGCGGGACGAAAATCAAGAAGAAGCCCGGGCGGGCATGGACGGCTCGGCGCGCCCGCGGTGGCGTGGGGGACTCGGCGGCAGGCGGAGGATGCAGGGCATGGGGTGTGCCGCTGGGAGGATAGACGTCGGCGCGCGTGCCTCCGCCGCGGCTCGGGATGTTTGAGGTGGGGAGGGGAGGGAAGAAGCGAGTAGCGACGGCGAAGTGGCGGAGCCGCGGAGGAGGAGCACGGCGAGGCGGAGAGGGAAAAGGGAGGAGCCTCTTTCTTGGGCACAAGCACACCACAGCGTGCCTGCTACACGTAGAAAGTGGAGACTTTTCCCCACGTGCCATTATAAAAGATCGTAATCCTCGGTGTGCCTCTAGAAAAATTCAGCAGTCTTCAATGTTACTACTCAATTTTTTCGTATCGTCCATACCACTTCCGTCAGTTTAGGCTATAACACCGTCAAACTGCAGGTGTGAAAAGACGAAAATGCCCTTAAGTTCAAATATGTTATTAATTTTTTTTGAGCATCTTAACGACTTCAAATGAAAAAACTCAAAACTAGAAAGTTGTAGATCTCGTCGAGATCTATAATTTTCATATAAAAATTATTTTCATTTAATTCCACAAAAAAATATGATTTGATATGATTAATATATCTTAGAAAAATCAAATTATTTTTTTTGTGGAATTAAATGAAAATAAATTTTATATGAAAATTATAGATCTCGACGAGATCTACAACTTTCTAGTTTTGAGTTTTTCATTTGAAGTCGTTAAGATGCTCAAAAAAAATTAATAACATATTTGAACTTAAGGGCATTTTCGTCTTTTCACACCTGCAGTTTGATGGCGTTAGAGCCTAAACTGACGGAAGTGGCATGGAGGACACGAAAAAGTTAGAGTAGTGGCGCTGAAGACCGCTGAATTTTTCCAGAGGCACACAGAGGATTACGATCTTTTATAATGACGCACAGGAAAAAGTCTCTAGAAAGTGGTGTATGTGTGGCAAAGTGGAATAACAATGTGCGTGATACACATACTGAAGTGTCTTTTTATGCTACTGCTACAGTTCGACTGAGTAGAACTAGTTTCATATATTTATTTATTATTTATATACACGTGTAGATATAGGTATGGTTACATGTACATGTTCGTGTGTTTATTTGTCGAAAACGCTAAAACGAGCCAAAAGCACGAAATGAATCTATAATTCTAATACCCATTATATAAATCGGGAATGTTTCTCACTCACACGAGCTTTACATGACATGAGGTAGGTCAAAAAACATTTTGTGGAAAATACAGAATGTAATTATTATGTAAGTGTGTTTATGCATCCAAGATGCCAAAAGGAGTGAAAAGGATAGAACGGTTTTATAAGACTACTAGTAATTGTTATACATATCGAGAATGTTTTCTACTTTCGCGAGCACTACATGACATGAGGTAGGTTAACAGTATTATGTATGTCTGTTTATTTGTTGAAGACGTCAAAAAAGCATCAAAAGGCATGGAATGGTTATACATATGGAGTGAAAAAGTGGATGCTCGGGAACCCACCAGCCAAATCCCATGAAGAAATACTGACGTTTTCTCCCCAATTTTGTTGGTATTTTTTTGTTGATGGATAAGAAGGAATAGGCAAGACATATCTGTATAAGACTTTGCTTGCAAAGGTGCGCTCAATAAATCCTATTGCAATTGCTACAGCCACATGTGGTATTGCAGCAAGTATCATACCTGACGGATGCACTACACACTCCCGCTTCAAGATTCCCATCAAGCTAGATGATAACACTATGTGCAACTTTACCAAATAGAGTAGTACTGCCGAATTGCTTCGTAGGGCTATCTTGGTAATATGGGATGAAGTAGCCGAGGGCGATGGACTCGACGTGCTAGCGAGGTGCGACTAGAGGGCACTATACCACAACCAACAATTAGCGTCGGACAACGGTCGCTAAAACAGAATATTAACAACCAACAATTGGTCGGTATAAATTCTAACGGAGCATCGGTCGCTATTTTTCCTTGTACCGACCGATTTTTGGTCAGAACATATATTTAGCTGTGGCCTCGGACTATTGGTCGGAAAAAAATATATATTTAGATCCAACAATCGGTCGGTATAGCCCGTTTTCATTTTGACGCGCCTAGCCCGGGGCACCGGCGTGCAAAGAAAAATTTGTGGCCCACTAGTCAGAGTGTCACCCAAAACCCTATCTAGAGCATCCACCTGGCCACCCCCAAACTCTCACACGAGACTCGAGTGTCTCAAGTAAAAAGTCACGGTCCTCTCCGGATCTCCAGCACTGATGCCAGCTCGCTGCGGCCGCCATCCCCACCACCGCAAATGTCCTCGCCATCGTGGCCGTCGCGGCCATCGTCCACCCCGTCGTGGCCTCCGTGCCCGCCACCGCGGACGTCCTCGCCACCGCGGCCGCCGTCTGCGCCGCTACGGCCTCCTTCCACTATGCCAGATTTGGACATCACTACCGGCCTCATCACTGTCGGATTTATGACAACCAGCAGTGATGTACCTTCACTGCCGGTTATGAGCTTGAAAATGAAAAAATGATTGGGTCTGGGCTTAAACCGGCAGTGAAGGACCACATCACTGCCGGTTTGTGGCTTGAACCGGCAGTGTTTTGGCGGCCACTCATCACTACCGGTTTAAGCCAAGAGCCGATAGTGATTGGGCTCTATCACTATCGGTTCTAGCCAAGAGGCAACGGTGATAAGCCTACAACACAAAAGGCTGCAGCCGTCCTCTCCTTCCTCCTCTCTTCCATCCCGAGAACAGAGGCATGCATTTGGGCCCTTCCCTCCATTGTTGCGGTTGTTCTTCACCATGAAGCTAGCGCTTGGATTTTGAAGAATGGCTTGATCTTTTTGCTTTAAGGTTAGTAACAAACATCCACTCCTTTGATTTTGTTGCTTAATTAGCTTCGTTTTGATGGCTACATTGCTTGATTCTCATTCTAGTTCTTTCTCCATTCTAGAGAGCACTTTTCCAATTGGACATTTGTGCAAGGCTTAAATTGTGGTGAATCCACATCATCCAAAAGGTTGGTGTCTATTAACACATTTAAATTCCTAGCTAATTATTCCATGGTGGTCAAGATCATCATTGTTAGTATGTGATGCTATAATTAGTTCTTAGAAGTATAGTAGAATATGTGTTCTTTATTATTGTACAATAATTGTTTTTTACTACGATTTTCAATTTACATGGCCGGGGCTACTAATTTCAAATTTTCAATAATTAGTGTACAATAATCTTTTCCAAAAATGGTACTTTCGAGCTACGATTGTTGTTCATGAAGCTCGATTTCTTATTAATTCTTTGTAATTACTGTCTCAGTATTTTTTTGTGCAGAGATGGATCGAGAGTGGATACATCTGTCTCGAATGGACAAGCGGTACATGCATGGCGTCAGCCAGTTTATCACCGATGCCAAAGCCCATGCTGGGAATGGGAACCCTGTCTTCTGCCCATGCAAAGATTGCAAGAATCAAAGGAACTTTCGTCAAATTGAGTCTATACGATCGCACTTAATTACCAGGGTGTTCATGCCAAACTATACGATATGGACTATGCATGGTGAGGTTGGTGTGAATGTTTTGCAGGAAAACGATGATGATATGGATATGCTTGACGTAGCCATCCACGATGCTGACGAGAAACCCGGTGTCAATACGGAACCTATGGCCACAGTTAATAATGTGTTTAGGAACACGCTAGCTGACAGCACCGAGGATAACGATGGCATTTCTCAGCTGCTACGTAACGTAGAGACCAGATATCTTAGTAAAAGACAACTGAGAAAGCTAGAGAAAATGAGACAAGATGACAAAACACCATTGTATATGAATTGTCCAATGAGCAAACTAGAAGCCGATATCATGCTGTTAGAGTTCAAAATGACAAACGAATTAAGCGATAAAGGCTTCGATTAGTTGTTAGGTATAATAAGGAAAATGCTCCAAAAAAATGAGTTGCCAGAAAAGACATACTTGGCCAAGCAAATGATCTGCCCCATCGGCCTCGAGGTTGAAAAAATCCACGCGTGTTCCAATGATTGCATATTGTACCGTGGAGAAAAATACAAAGACTTGGACAAGTGCCCCAAGTGTGAAGCTCCACGGTACAAGGAAGGGCCGTTAGATGAGGGTACCAAGACCAGAGGAGGTCTCGTAAAGGTCGTTTGGTATTTCTCTATAGCTTTCCAGGTGCATAGGCTGTTTGTATGTGCAAAGTCAGCCAAGCTGTTGCGCTGGCATGGCGAAGAGCGTAAGAAAGATACAATGATGAGGCACCCTGCCGATGGGCATGACTAGAGGACTATCAATACTATGTTCTATAAGGACATCGGTGGAGAGGTAAGGCACCTTTAGTTTGCTTTGAGCACAGATGGGATGAATCCTTTTGACTAGGTTAGAAGCAATCAATTCCTTGGCTAGTGACACTCTGTATATACAACCTTCCACCTTGGGTCCGTAAGAAGCAGTCGTACATCCAGATGCCACTACTGATCCAAGGGCCAAGACAACCTGGGAATGACATCGATGTGTTTCTAGAACCAGTGATCGATGAACTAGTGGAGATGTTTGAAAAGGGTGTGCCGGATGTTTGGGATGAGTACAAAAAGGAACATGTCACGATCAAGGGAGTACTTATCGCTACAATCACCGACCTACCAGGTCGAGGTTCATTGTCCGGAGAGAAGACAAAAGGCTATACTAGATGTGTCGAGTGCTTGGACGACACCGATGCGGTAAATCTGCCAAATAACTCAAAGATAGTTTATATGAGACACCGTAGGTTCCTACCTAAGGATCACCCTTACCATAGGAACATAAAAGATTTCAATGGTACTATTGAGAAACGCGTAGCTCCAAAATATCGAGACGGGCCTACGATACTTTGAGAACTCAACAAACTGGAGGTTGTCCTTGGGAAGGGGGACAATGCAGTAACAGCGCCTGATGGGAGCGTTTGGAAGAAAAAATCGGTTTTTTTGGAAACTACCTTACTGGCCATTTCTGAGTGTACGCCATTGTCTTGATCCTATGCACATCACTAAAAATGTGTGCACTAACACTCTTAACACCTTGATGGACACCGGGGGAACATCGAAGGATTCACTAGCCACACGCCTGGACATGCAACACTTGGGAATCAGGAAGGAGCTGCATCCCATGGAGCTAGAGAATGGCTAGTTCGAACTTCTGGTTGCGTCATGGACATTGAAGAAGGAAGAAAAGCGTGCGCTTATTTCTTTCTTCAATGAACTCAAAGTCCCGACGGGCTACTATGAGAACCCGAAGAGGCTAGTGAACATGAGAGAACTTAAGTTCAACTATGGCCCTATGAAGGCCCATGACTGTCATGTCATTATGACTCAGCTGCTCCCTGTTGCCCTACGTGGTATCCTCCCCCCAAAATTTTCCGTGCCCCAATCATAAAGCGTTGCTTGTTCTTCAACACGATCTCAAAAAGGTCATTGATGTGTCTACGCTAGAGCAGCTACAGCGGGACATAGCTGAAACTCTCATTAGGCTTGAGATGCATTTCCCACCGACTTACTTTGATATCTCATTGCATCTGCTCATTCATCTTGTTGACCAAATTAGATCCCTTGGGCCAATGTACCTGCATCAGATGTTCCCTTTCGAAAGATTGATGAAAGTTTTCAGGAGGTATGTTAGGAACAGATTTAGGCCAGAAGGGGGCAGGGTTGAAGGATGGTCAATGGAGGAGGCCATTGAGTTCTGCACATATTATCTAGACATCAAAAGGGTCAGAGTTCTAGAAACTTGTCATGAGGGAATACTACGTGGCAAAGGAACGATCGAGGAGAAATCTATTATAGTAGATGACCCTGTTTCTTTTAGACAGGCACAGTTCGTTGTTCTCCAGCAAGCCAAGGGTGTGATGCCATACATTGACGAGCATAGGCAATCGCTGCAAACTCTGTATCTGAGCAGGTCATAGGCTTGGCTGGATAAAAAACATAAGGAGGAATTTGTCAAATGGTTGTGATGTCGCTTGCTTAGAATAAAGTTGGGTAATCAACTGGATGCCTTAGCCAAGGGACCTTCGAGTACATATCTTAAGTACCAAGGGTATGAGATCAATGGATTCACATTTTACACAAAAAAGCAAGATGGAAAGAGCACATACCAAAATTGTGGTGTTCATTTTGATGCTCTCGACAAAAATGGCAATGTGCAGGCGACATACTATAGTTTCATAGAGGAGATATGAGAGCTCGTCTATGGTTCGTTGAAGGCAGCTCTTTTTCACTGCCAGTGGGTCCGGCTTGTGGAAATCAACATTGACAACAAAGGGTTCACTACCGTTGATCTCACTAAGACCGCATACAGAGACGACCCCTTCGTCCTTGCAAGAGATGTTATGCAAGCCTTCTATGCAAGGGACAACAAGACAAAAGGAAGGTTAAAAGTAGTCCTAGAAGGGAAAAAGAAGATTGTCGGTGTCGATGGAGTGACGGACAAAGAAGACTACAGGGGCTATCAGGAAATGCCTCCATTCGGAGCGAACGTACCCCTACCTATCCTTCAAGAGGGTGACGAACCTGCTTACGTATGGCTTGATCACAATGAGGCCCTCATTGTTGATGCACATAAAGAAAGTTAGATTATTATTAACTATGTAGTCATTATGCAGACGTTGTTTTAGTAATTCGCACTGAATATCTAAATTATATTTTGTGTGCATCTCTATAATTTAATTATTGACTATGTAATCAAATATTGAGATGATGTTCACAAACACTATTATTTGATAATTATAGACCATTAATTAATTAGCATAGAATTAAATAATCAAGACACAAATTTTTGTGTTATTTTAGAATATAAACTAACTACATTATTTCTATTAATAAATAAATAAAGTAAAGCAAACTAACCGAACTCCCTATCCTAGCTCAGCGGTTAAGGCCATGCACTCTGTACTCTGAGACCCGTGCTTGAATCCTAGGTGGGCCAAACTTTTTTATTTTGCATTTATTATTTAGTAGTGCATTACGACGGGATAAAAGAAAAAGAACAACTAATTCTAACGTAATCCCTATTCTAGCGTAGTTCTTAAAGCTCCAAACTAAGAACCCCGAGACCTGGGTTCGAATCCTAGGCTCGGGAATTTTTTTATATTTTTTATAAAAAGGCTGCGAGACAGTGATTTTTTTATATTTTCTTACTAAAAGGCTACGATGACAGCAGGGCCCTTCACTGCTGGTTTTGGTTTTAAAACCAGTAGTGATAGCGCTGCGATGGTAGGCTCTAAACCGGCACATTGGTCACTATTCTAGTGAGGAGTGGTTTGGATACCATGACACTAAACCAAGTGTTGGGAGATATAATGACCGATGATACATATAGAGACGATGATGATAAGAAGGAAGAAAAGAAGGAGAAGAAAGATGAGAAGAAAGATGAGAAGAAGAAGAGTGTGGCATTCAAAGCCACATCATCCAAGAGCAAGGCAAGGCAAGAAACATCAAGTGAAGATGATGGCTCATGGGATGATGATGATGATGAGAAGATGGCTCTCTTTGTTAAGAAATTTGGCAAGTTCATGATGAAGAAAGGGTACCGTGCTAGAAGAAAGAAATCTTCATCCAAGAACAAGGAAGAGTCAATAAGGTGCTTCAAATGTGGAAGCAAAGATCATCTTGTTGCTCAATGTCCATACAATAGCGACAATGATGACGACAACAAGAAAAACAAGAAGGACAAGAAGGAAAAGAAAGAAAAGAAGGACAAGATGACCTTCAAGAAGAAGAAGGGTGGTTCATATGTGGTCACTTGGGATAGTGATGCTTCCTCAAGTGATGATGATGATAGTGATGATGACAAGACCACCAAGAAGAAGGCACTTGCAAGCATTGCAATCAATGAGAAGCCTTCTTTCTTCGACACTCCATCATGCTTCATGGCTAAGGCCACTAAGGTACAAATTTGTGATGATGGAAGTGATGAAGAACATAATAACGAAAATGAAAATGAAAATGATAGTGATAGTGATGATGATGAACCTACTAAAGATGAATTATTTGACATGCTAGAAGATGCTAAAGAACACTTCGACATTAAGAGAAGGGAATGCAAGAGCTTGAATAAGGAGGTAAAATCCCTTAAGCAAGCCCTTGATGAGCTCAAAGCAACTCATGAGAGGCTAGAGGAAGCCCATGAGAAGCTTGAAAAAGCTCATTCCTCTTTGCTTAATGAGCAAAATAAAAAGAAGCATGTTGAAACTTGCAATGTAGGCTTAACTTGTGATATAATTGATGAATCATTATCTATGCCTATCATTATTGCTCCCACTAACCCTTCTTGTAGTACTTCTACTTCCACCTCATCTAGTAGTGATGATTTCACTTGTGATGCCTCACTAATGGTTGAGAATGAGAACCTCAAGAAGGAGGTCAATAAGCTCACTCACACCTTAGCTAAGGCCTATGGTGGTGAGGACCGCTTGCTTATGTGCTTGGGGTAGCCAAAGAGCTTCTCTCTACAAAGAGGGATTGGGCTATACCCCCAAGAAAGGCAAGGCAGCCTTTGCTCCTCACAAGACTAGTTTTGTGAAGAACAATGGTCGGTTTTGCACTAGTTGCAAGCAAGTTGGTCATAAAGAGCATGAATACAAAAACAAGAGCAAAAATGCTAATGTATCCTCCATTAAGCTTGATTCTTTCTATATGCTTACCAAGGGTGCAAATGGTGTAAAGGCTAAGTTCATTGGTAAACCATGGATGGGCTCAAAGAAGAAAGCCATTTGGGTACCACAGAGCTTAGTAACTAACCTTCAAGGACCCAAGTAAGTTTGGGTACCTAAAAAGAATTGATCTTCTATTATAGGTCAATTACAAAGCCAGAGGAAGGCATTGGGTTCTTGATAGTGGGTGCACTCAACACATGACCGGTGATGCAAGAATGTTCAACTCAATCAACACCAATGGCAATAATGTTATGATAGTATTACATTTGGTGATAATGGCAAAGTCAAGGTCAAAGTGCTTGGTAAAATTGCAATATCCAATGACATGAGCATATCCAATGTGTTGCTAGTAGAGAGCTTGAACTTCAATTTGCTATCCATGGCTCAATTGTGTGATCTTGGATTCAAATGCATATTTAGGGTAGATGATGTAGAAATCATAAGTGTAGATGGCTCTAACTTGATCTTCAAAGGCTTTAGATATGAGAATCTATACTTGGTTGATTTCAATGCTAGTGAAGCTAAATTGTCTACATGCTTGTTCACTAAGTCTAGCATGGGTTGGTTATGGCATAGAAGGCTTGGTCATGTTGGAATGAAACAATTGAATAGATTGGTTAAGCATGACTTGGTCAGAGGCTTGAAAAATGTTGTGTTTGAAAAGGATAAGCTTTGTAGCTCTTGTCAAGCCGGCAAACAAGTTGGAAATACCCATCCCAAGAAAAGCATGATGAGCACTAGTAAAACATTTGAGTTATTGCACATGGATTTGTTTGGGCCAACACAATACATTAGCATTGGTGGTAACAAATATGGTTTTGTGATAGTAGATGATTACACTAGATACACATGAGTATTCTTTCTAGTGGACAAGAGTGATGTATTTGCAATATTCAAATCATTTGTCAAGGGCATTCACAATGAGTTTGAAACAACCATCAAGAGAGTTAGGAGTGACAATGATAGTGAGTTCAAGAACACTAGAATTGATGAGTTGTGTGATGAATTTGGAATTACACATCAATTCTCAGCCAAGTACACTCCACAATCAAATGGCCTTGTTGAGAGAAAAAATAGAACACTCATTGATATGGCAAGGTCTATGCTTAGTGAGTATAATGTTAGTCAATCTTTTTGGGCCGAAGCTATCAACACGGCTTGCTATTGTAGCAACCACCTCTATTGTCACCCATTGCAAGAGAAGACACCATATGAGCTCTTGAATGGTAGAATGCCCAACATTGCATATTTTTGGGTCTTTGGTTGCAAATGCTATATCTTGAAGAAAGGCACTAGGTTGGGCAAGTTTGACAAGAAATGTGATGAAGGATTCTTACTTGGCTACTCCACTACAAGCAAAGCATATAGAGTTTGGAATTTGGATAGTGGTACTCTTGAGGAAGTTCATGATGTTGAATTTGATGAAACCAAGGGTTCACAAGTAGAGAATGAGAACTTGGAAGATGTTAGAGGCATTCAACTTTCAAATGCCATGAAGAACATGGATGTTGGTGAATTGAGGCCTATGCAAGTGAATAATGATGAAGATGATCAAGTGCAAGTGCTCTCCAACTCAATTGTGCAAGATGATACAAATCAAGTTAGTACAAGTGGCTCTCATGATAATGAACAAGATCAAGTGGCTAGTACATCATCTCAACCCAATGATCAAGCAAGTGCAAGCAATCAAGTTCCAATCCTCCAACCAACCAATATTGCAAGGGATCATCCATTGGACACTATAATTGGTGATATTTCTAGAGGTGTACAAACAAGATCTAGATTGGCTTCATTTTGTGAGCATTTCTCATTTGCGCCATCCATTGAACCAAAGAAGATAGATGAAGCATTGAAGGATGTCGATTGGGTGAATGCTATGCATGAAGAATTGAATAACTTCACAAGAAATCAAGTATGGGAATTAGTAGAGAGACCAAAGGGACACAATGTGATTGGAACCAAATGGTTCTTTAGAAACAAGCAAGATCAAGATGGGATATTAGTGAGGAACAAAGCAAGATTGGTAGCACAAGGCTATACACAAGTTGAAGGTCTTGACTTTGGAGAAATATATGCCCTGGTTTCTAGATTGGAAGCAATTAGAATCTTGCTAGCCTATGCTTGTGCCCACAACATCAAGCTCTATCAAATGGATGTCAAGAGTGCATTTCTCAATGGTTACATCAATGAAGAAGTATATGTTGAGCAACCTCCTGGTTTTGAAGATGACAAGAAGCCCAACCATGTGTACAAGTTGAAGAAGGCATTGTATGGCTTGAAGCAAGCACCTAGAGTATGGTATGAGAGATTAAGAGACTTCCTACTCTCTAAAGGGTTCATGATGGGCAAGGTTGACACCACTCTTTTCATCAAGAAGATTGGAAAATACTTGTTTGTGTTGCAAATCTATGTTGATGACATCATATTTGGCTCAACCAATCAAGATTTTTGTGATGGGTTTGGAAAGATGATGGCTAATGAGTTTGAGATGTCCATGATTGGAGAGTTGAGTTACTTCCTTGGTCTTCAAATCAAGCAATTGAAGAATGGTACTTTTGTGAGTCAAGGCAAGTGATGAGTACAGGCCCGATCTTCCGAGAGGTAGCCGGTAAGTTCGATATGTGGAGATCTCGACGTTGGCGATCCGGCTTCAAATCAGACGCGATTCGAACCCTGCAACCGTTACACCACTGCTCCGTTGGTTATCAACCAAGCACAACTTGATTGACCTCGCCAAGAAGGCTTTTCCTGCAAGCGAATCGAAGAGCACAAGCAAGAAGGTAAAACACGCAATCTGATATTGCAAATATGAATGACCCGAATATCAATAGAGGGTTCAAGAACTCGGTTCCAAAGGACTAATCGACACAGTGGAGGAGATCAAGAACGGGAGCCCTGGATCACTGTAAAAGGATTTGTCACCACAGTTACAATGAACGATTCAGTTTCTCAATGGAAAACTAAACTCTAAACAAAACCCAATTGTGTAGCAGCGGCGGTGGCTGTGTTTATAGTCTAAGACTCGACCTAGGGTTGGGGACGGAAATTGAAATATTTTTGGGCTTTTTGTGGACTCTAGGTAATGAACAAATATGAATCTAAGGCAAACGAGATTATACCTCGCGGTAAACCTGAAATATCTGATACCAATTGATGAGTACAGGCCCGATCTTCCGAGAGGTAGCCGGTAAGTTCGATATGTGGAGATCTCGACGTTGGCGATCCGGCTTCAAATCAGACGTGATTCGAACCCTGTAACCGTTACACCACTGCTCCGTTGGTTATCAACCAAGCACAACTTGATTGACCTCGCCAAGAAGGCTTTTCCTGCAAGCGAATCGAAGAGCACAAGCAAGAAGGTAAAACACGCAATCTGATATTGCAAATATGAATGATGCGAATATCAATAGAGGGTTCAAGAACTCGGTTCCAAAGGACTAATCGACATAGTGGAGGAGATCAAGAACGGGAGCCCTGGATCACTATAAAAGGATTTGTCACCATAGTTACAATGAACGATTCAGTTTCTCAATGGAAAACTAAACTCTAAACAAAACCCAATTGTGTAGCAGCGGCGGCGGCTGTGTTTATAGTCTAAGACTCGACCTAGGGTTGGGGACGGCCAGGGGTTGGGTGCCCACAACTTGGGCTTAAGGCCCGACATGATACATGGCCAAGTTGGCCCAAATAGGTGACGCAGCACCTTGCCGTGGTCACACAGAATGATCCACGGACCTTCTGGAGCTGGGACCAGATCCAAAACGACGGCGTCGTCGTCCCCTTTCCAACGCATCCAAGAACGGCCCGTTTCGATGTCGTATGAGGAAGTTATGACCAAAACAGTGACGACGTGTCTGCTGAATCCGAGGGCGACGTGGCAGCTGAGTTGGGAACGAATTGGAACTTGGGGAAGACCATGGCGTCTGTGTGTCCAGCGTGGCGATGTCCTCATCAGCAAGTATATCAAGGACATGATCAAGAAGTTTGGCATGAGTGATAGCAAAGTCATTAGCACACCAATGGGAACAAATGGTAACTTGGATAGTGATGCAAGTGGCAACATGGTGGATCAAAAAATATATCGATCTATGATTGGAAGCCTACTCTATATGACCGCATCAAGGCCGGATGTCATGTTTAGTGTATGCATGTGTGCAAGATTTTAAGCCTCACCAAGAGAAAGTCATTTGAAGGCTACAAAGAGAATATTGAGGTACTTGAAGCATACACCAAATGTTGGTTTGTGGTATCCCAAAGGAGCAAAGTTTGAGCTAGTTGGTTACTCCGACTCGGATTATGCGGGATGAAAGGTTGAAAGGAAGAGCACCTCGGGCACATGTTAATTGCTGGGAAGATCACTTGTTTCATGGTCATCAAAGAACCAGAATAGTGTTGCATTATCAACCGCCAAAGACGAATACATATCCGCCAGTAGTTGTTGTGCACAAGTACTTTGGATGAAGGCCACTTTGAGTGATTTTGGAATCAAGTTCAAGAAAGTGCCATTGCTATGTGACAATGAGTGCAATCAAGTTGACCAACAATCCGGTTCAACATGCAAGAACAAAGCACATTGATGTCCACCACCATTTCATAAGAGATCACCAACAAAAAGGGGATATTTGCATTGAGAGTGTTGGCACCGAAGATCAACTTGCCGATATATTCACCAAGCCATTGGATGAGAAAAGGTTTTGCAAGCTAAGGAATGAGTTGAACATATTGGATTTCTCAAATATGTGTTGATGCACCCCCCACTTATATGACATGCCTCTCCTTTGAGCAATCCAAGGTAAAAGTTCATTGGCATGGCATACATCCTTGCTAAGGACATGTTTAGTGCATCTAGACATCTTTCACATTTAATAGGCTCATTCATGAAAATCAAATGAATTTGATGATTATATGGTACCACTATTGCTTCTATGCTTATTTTGATCTAGTGGTAGTATATAACATGTTCATGGGCTTGTAAACCTAGTGTTTAGTCTAGAAAATTAGCTATAAGTGTTTAACTCAACATGGTACAAGATAACCGTTATTTGGAGGTGTGAAGAAGCTTGTCCTTGGATCAAACTGAGTTAAATGTTTTTGGCAAGTATTCTAGATTGAACCAAATTTGGGAAAATGATCCTCACCCCATTGATTGACATTGATAATCTCAACCTATCTACTTTTTGAACCTTTGTGGTCATTGATGACAAAGGGGGAGAAAAACAAAGATATTAGTGATATTAGTACATGGGGAGAAAAACAAATATATTAATGTACTAAGATAGTGAAAAGACAACAAAGGGGGAAAGAAATAAAGATATAAGTGATAGGGGGAGAACTTGACATAGGAGGAGAGATATGGCAAGATATATGACAAAGGAAAGGGATCAATTACAATTTTGAGCACACAAGTAGGGGGAGCAAGCTCATGAACTTGTATGATGCATTTGAATGTGAATTTCATATGTTTGCTTGCATGGCACAAGTTTTAAATTTCAATATCCATGCTTGTGTGGTGTATGCTAGTTATAGGTTTGAATGATGAAATGAAAATCTAGCATGCATAGGTTATCTAGTGATTTCATTTCCAAATATTTCCAAGTGGTATCAAGCTAACCATGGTGCTAATGATGGTATAATGGTGCACTCCGATTGGTATCATGCTTCAAAGGTCCATCTTTTATACCTTAGCATGATTTGGTAGACATTGTCTCCTATATTTCCTATCTAAGCATATGTGCAAGCTACAATCCAAACTCTTAGCACATATGTAGGGGGAGCAATTGCTACAATTTGGGGTTCATGAAACTTGTCCATATCCTTTTACACATGGTAAATATGCTTGGGCAAGCAACATGGATTCAATTAAATTTAATTCATATCTTTGTGAAAGGGTTGTCATCAATTACCAACAAGGGGGAGATTGAAGGCTCTAGTTTGGTTTTGGTGAATTGATGGAACCCTAAGTGCTAACCTAGTTTATCAAGTGATCATGATATAGGTAGCACACTCCAAGTGGTGAAGCAAATGAAGATCATGACATGATGATGGTAATGCCATGATGATGATCAAGTGCTTGGACTTGAAAAGAAGAAAGAGAAAAACAAAAGGCTCAAGGCAAAGGTATAAATGATATGAGCCATTTTGTTTTGGTGATCAAGACACTTAGAGAGTGTGATCACATTTTGGTTCGATAGCCATACTATTAAGAGGGGTGAAACTCGTATCGAAATGCAGTTATCAAAGAGCCACTAGATGCTCTAACTCATTGCATATGCATTTAGGATCTAGTGGAGTGCTAAAACCCTTGAAAATGTTTGTGAAAATATGCTAACACATGTGCACAAGGTGATACACTTGGTGGTTGGCACATTTCAGCAAGGGTTAGGAACTTTACAGGCGGAGTGTCCGCCCGTAGAGTGCGGACAGTCCGACGGTGCCACCGGCACCCTAGACAGAAAAGATGGAGGTAACTGTAAGTGACCGGACGCTGGTCTCTGAAGGACTAGCACGTCAGGTCAGTAGCAACAGAAGAAGCGCATCGTCGGTCGTCGACCGGACGCTGGCGCTGAAACGACCGGACGCTGGCTGGCTGCGTCCGATCACACTGACATGGTCATGCATAGGGGAGTCGCTGTGTGACCGGACGCTGGGTGAGTCTGGTCAAGCATGACCGAACGTGTCCGGTCATGAAAAGTCATCTCTAGATGCTTACTGGAAACGACCGGACGCTGGGGTTCAGCGTCCGGTCACTTTGAGCTGCTGCGTCCGGTCGTCACTTAACTATTGAGATCGGGCGATCAACATTTGAAGAGAGGGGACACGTGGCACACATCGCGTGACCGAACGCTGAGGTCCAGCATCCAGTTGATATGACCGGAGCGTCCGGTCACCCCGTATTGTGCCCAGTGAAGGGGTACAACGGCTCTATTTCGTGGGGGCTTCTATTTAAGCCCCATGGCCGGCTCAAGCTCACTCTCTTGGCCATTTGCATTGACATAGCAACCTTGTGAGCTTAGCCAAAGCCCTTACACTCATCTCCATCATTGATTCATCATCTTTGTGAGATTGGGAGAGAATCCAAGTGCATTGCTTGAGTGTTTGCATCTAGAGGCACTTGGTGTTCGTGTTTCACTGCGGGATTCGCTTGTTACTCTTGGTGGTTGCCGCCATCTAGACGGCTTGGAGCAGCGAGGATCGTCGAGTGGAGAGTGGTGATTATCTCCGGCTCTGATCGTGGTGATTATGAGGGGTTCTTGACCTTTCCCCGGTGGAGAGCCAAAAGGTACTCTAGTGGATTGCTCATGGCTTGTGTGATCCTCATCTTGTGTTGGTTGTGTGGCACTCTATTGAGGGTTTGGCATGTCATGCAAATTAGCTCGTGAACCTCCAAGCGAGTGAATCGCCACAACGAGGAGTAGCTTGCCGGCAAGCAAGTGAACCTTAGTAAAAAATCATTGTGTCATCATTTGATTCCGAGGTGATTGGTCTTCATTGTTATTCATTCTTGTGATTGATTGGCTCCTTCCTCGACACGGCGGTATAACCTTCTTGCTCAGTCTCTTTACTTTACCGCAAACTAGTTGTTAAGCTCTTTAGTGTAGCTAGTTGTGAGAGCTTTTTAGTTTGGTTAGTGTGGCTCATTAGTTAGCTTTTGAGAGCACACTAACTTAGTGTAGTGTCATAGCTATTGTGTGGATAGAAACTATATAAACTAGAATTGTGGTAGGTGGCTTGCTTTTTAGTAGGCTAGCGCAACACTTGCTTCGCCTCATAATTGTCTAATTGGTTTGTTAAGTGTTGTTGTAGAAAATTTTAATAGGCTATTCACCCCCCTCTAGCCATTAGGACCTTTCACATCCACTACGGTGAACATCTAGAAAAAGGCCATGTACAGACAAGGCGGATTCATCAATGCCACCTTGTCATCTCCAACCAGTATAGCTCATAGACCACCTCGGTGCTGCTGTTTACCCCTAGTTGGTGCTAGAAGAATGCTACTGAGCTGGTTACATTATAATGTGTTGATACACATTGATTGTAACATTGACCTGTACGCAAATAGGTCTTTGTTATTGTATATGTAATTTTAGGTTAAGGTCTTTGTTATCGTATATGTAATTTATTTCTAATATTTTTGTTATTTTTTTATATATTTCATTACTATCTAAATAAATATATCGTTGTTGTTAAAATTTTCTCACTGTACTATCTAAATAAATATATCCTTTACACATATGCACCTTCACTGTCGGTTCTAGTTACAAACCGGCAGTGATATTAACTTTCACTGTGGGTTCTATTTAAAAACCGATAGTGATATTAACTTTCACTGTCGGTTCTACTTTAAAATCGGCAGTGATGTCCATGCCCCCCTATATAAAACAAACCACCGGCCACATACATCGATCCCACCCACCCACGAACTCTCACAGTCTCATTTCTCACGTTCCACTCTCACTTCTCAAGAAATCCACTCTCTCTACGTGATTTGGTCATGGCTCCTGCATTTTTCAATGGTATTGATATGTTGTCTTCTCCAATATCCTATCTATATTCATTTGATCTATATTTATATTCATGTTTGTTTGCATTCTACATTTATATATATTCTTATTCCTTGCATTCGATCTATATTTAATTATGTTGCAACATTTTACTTGGAAGAATTTTTTGTGCATATATTTTATGTTCATATTTTTTTGGCATTTTATTGATTAGGTGGTATGAACAACAGACCTCCCCCACCACAAGAACCAAGTTCCTACCCTGGCGATGAGCCATTCGCTCCTAATATGGCCATTCCATGGTTCCTTGTTCCAGTTATTGTATGAAATATTTTCCAACATCTTTTGTTTTTTGATGCTAATAAATAAGTGTAATTAGTTTAATATCATTGTTGCATACATATATGTCGCAGACTATATCCCCAATAGATTGGATACGAACAACACTTAGCTGGTTCTTTATCTCAGACATCGTCGAGAACACGACATCTAATGTAAGTGGTCGGCTATGGACGTGTGAACTCAGTTTTTTCATCCCTTTGAGGGGTGCAAATCATCGGAACCATATCCACGAGATGGGAAGACAGAGCCCGGACATGATAAGCGCCCAATTCAGTGCCGTGCGCATCTGTTTAGAGACACTTCGACGTGTTTGATATGATGTGCCTGATTTTTTCACTTCAAGGCACTTGCTTTGAATGCTGGTGATATCCCCGTCCCGCAAGCAAGCGAATGGTTTGCGAGCTACAACCGTGCGGATGTGGTAAAATGGTCACTTATACCTGAGTCGTTGTTATTTGTTGTTTATTACTGTAATAACATTCTCTAATTTTTTTCTTTTTCTCCGCATGCAGATTGCGCTCTAGGACCTTACCTATGTTGCATGTGGCTAGTGGGCCGTTCTAGACCAAGCTATGAAGCAACTCGGATATGATTAGGACTTCTGCATTGGAAACCTCAGCCAGCTCACTATAGAAGGATGCTAGTACTACATAAGGATTACTAACAGGGACAGTGGTTGTTCAGTAGGTTACATCTATGGATGACCAGTCTTTCGATATTGTGAGGCACGAGAGAGTGCACTCATACGAGCATTGACCTTCATCGATACAAGCGGATACATAACCCATGACATCAATTACCATATATGGCTACAGAGGCATGTTAGTGTGCGTGGCCTGATCGAACTTAGTAGTGATTCCAATAGTAATTAATGTTTATTCAGCTAGGTTTTCAAGGTCATAGTTTAATTGGGTTCTAATTTTAATTTATACGGCTTTGTGTGTTTAATTATTGTCATGCATGTAATTCGTGTAACATTTGCTGGGCAACTAAAAATATACATTTCGGTGTCGTATTGGTCTCAAAATTATTCTCAGGCTTGCACGTGACACAGGTGAAGGAAACACCAAGTTTGGGATTTTCCAGAGATGGTTTGCTACTTTCTGAGGTTTAATTGAATTTCCGCGCGACGACACCGATTTATTATAGGTTGAACTGAGTCTACCCACGAAAAGATCTGGAATGGTGCCAAACTTTTATACAGGCTCTAATGCGCCCTAGGGATAAGAATTTTGTGGAGGTCGATGAAAAAATCTATTATGTCCAAGATGTAATTCACCCTCTTTTGTCTCATTCAGCACAGAGAAAATATATTAATAAAAAAATGATCAGAAAAACCTCAGATCTTGTTTGGGGCCTTAATTTGGGTATACATGCTTGCCAAAAAAATTTCAAGCCATTTCAGTATAGGCGAAGTATACATTCTTCACAGAGGTATATGAGCTCTTTCATCGAACCATGACTATACAAATAGGTTATCAAGGTTTCTGTGGTTCATATGCATTTCGGTGCCGTATTGGTCTCAAACTTTTCCTTAGGCTTGCATGTGCCACGTGTGAAGGAAACACCTAGTTTGGGATTTTTCGAAGATGGTTTGCTACTTTCTGAGGTTTAATTGAATTTCCGCGCGACGACACCATTTAATTATAGGTTAAACTGAGTCTACCCACGAAAAAAATCTAGAATGGTGCCAAACTTTTACATAGACTCTAATGTGTCCTAGGGATAATAATTTTGTGGAGGTCGATGAAAAAATCTATTGGGTCCAAGATGAAAGTCACCCTCTTTTATCTCATTTAGCACACAAAAAAATAATAAATAAATAAACTGATAAGAAAAACCTAAGATCCTGTGTGGGGTCTTAATTTGGGTGCACATGGTTGCCAAAAAATTTTTAAGCCATTTCGACATAGGAATACACGTGCTTCTATTTATTCAGTATATAAAAGAATTTTTTTAATATATATAAACATCACTGTTGGTTTCAAAAAACCGGCAGTGATGAGACGAAATCGACAGTGATGCTAGTTATCACTATCGGTTTATTTTGAAAACCGGTAGTGATATATAAAAAATGAAAAAAAATTATGTCAGCCCTGGGGTTCGAGCTCGGGTCTCGGGCTGCAGAGTTCTGAGACTTAACCGCTGCGCTAATATAGGATGTGTGCTATGTGTAATTTATTTTTTCTTTTTAACCTTTAGACCACTTAATAAATTATAAAATTAAACCAAAAAATTGGGCCGCCTAGGATTTGAACACGGGTCTTAGGGGCGAAGCTGCGGGGTCTTAACCGTTGAGCCAGTCGGAGGTATTCGAAAGAAATAGAAAAGTTATCCTACTTAACCCCTAACTGCTACACACACAGCACTGCCGGTTTGATGGCACGGGTTTGTGTGGCTGTTGTGCGTTCACGGTCGCCACTGTTTATATCGGGGCAATGGACAAGATTTGACTCTGTTGAATCGCGACTTGTCCTGCTTATTCGTCTGATAAATCACACATCAGACCCCAGCTTGCATTTGGTCATTCACCATGCACGCTTATATTCTCTAGTCTCTAGATATATGTTACGTAAAAAGAATTAAGGTAGTATTATAAAGATATAGAACGAAAAAGAGAGTGAAGGATCACTCAGAACACAAAAGTAACTGGATAAAATGATTTCACGTAGTATCATGAAACTAAAAAGATTGCATAATTTTGAATTCGTAATTTTTCTCTCTTGTGGCTTACTGCTTACATGGAACTACAAAAGCATATATATACTATATATATTCTTTGTATGGGTGCATTTTTCCTACTCTTATGTGTACATACTCATTTATCAGTTTGAGTATGTTTATATACTCATTTTATGATACTCCAAATGATACTATGTGAATTTTTTTCAAAACAACCTAGATTTTTTAATATGTTATTCTAATACTATGACAGTAGTATACAAAATAAGTATAACCATATACTCAATGCATACTTGACATACATACTACCACAGATGGTCTAGTATGATCATATACTTCATCAATGTACACTTTGTCGGGCCATATACACCTTAAATCTAAAGATATACACATAGAAGTAGGAGTAACTACTCCCTGAGAGTAGGAAATAATTTCCCTTCTCTGTATTCACACAAATATGAGTAATCTAGGCAATCAACACCAACACTCCAGGGAGCATGTCATACTTTTTCATACATGTCCTTTTTTCCTCGACACTCTGCCAATTCAATTCGATTGATATTGCAACGCTTTGTCCATGGAGATAAGTACATGGGTGTAGAAGAATTTCAATTTACTCTTAAATCACTAGCCAGAACCCCACGGCAATTGCCTGGGCTAGATAGAGTTAGCTGGCATTTTGGGTTTTCCCCCTCTAAAACATATATGCATCGATTATTTGTGGCTTGCATAGGTAAAGGTAGCAAAAGAAACGGCGTCAAATCCACTTATTCCAATCCTTGTAACAAAAAGAAAAAGGATAAACATATCCATGTCCCTAAATTAAAGCAAACATATGCTAATAGATAATTGAGCAGACCATGGCACACCAGTGATGATAATGGAAGGAAAACCGCCAGCGCAAAAAAATTGGGCCGCCTAGGATTTGAACACGGGTCTTAGGGGCGAAGCTGCGGGTTCTTAACCGTTGAGCCAGTCGAAGGTATTCGAAAGAAATGGAAAAGTTATTCTACTTAACCCCTAACTGCTACACCAACATCACTGCTAGTTTGAGGATTGACCTGGCAGTGATATTTCCTCATCACTGTCGGTTTAGACTTACAACCGGCAGTGATGAACAATTTTCCAAAGTCATTTAATAATTTATAAAATTGAAACAAAAAATTTGGGCTGCTTAGGACTCGATCACGGGTCTCGGGGGCTAAGTTACGGAGTCTTAACCGTTGAGCCAGTCGGAGGAATTCGAAAGGAAGGGAAAAGTTATACTACTTAACCCCTAACTGCTACTCTCCCATTACTGCTGGTTTGAGGAGTGACCCGGCAGTGATGGTTCCTCATCACTGTCGGTTTATTATTAGAACCAGTAGTGATGAAGCTCATTGGTATAAAGCAAGGTGCGGGTTGAAATCTTCCAAATTCATTTCAACCCCGCGCCAACCCCTCCCCCCTGCCACCGGAGCACCACCCCCCACCAACGGGCACCACCGTTCCCCGCGCACCCAGCCCTGCGCTCCTCTTCTTCGATGCCGACGCCCGTGCACCGCCCATGCAGGAGCACCGCCCCACGCCGTCGACTGCCCCACACCAGAGCACCACGCCATCCATGCCCTCATTCCTCGTCCACGACACCGGCCATGCCCCTCCTCCTCCAAGCCTGCACTCCCACCACCGAGGCCTTCAGGAGCACGCAGACAGCTACTTTCCCACCCCCACGGTGAGTGCGTGGCTCACTGCCATCTTTGTGTTTGATGAAATGCCCCACCGTCTTTGTGAGGCCTCTCAGTGATTGCTCAAGCTCGAGTTGAATTTGTTAATGAAAATGGTTATACTGAGCACATGTCCATTGTTGAAATATGTTTGTTATATAAATTTGAGCACATGTCCATGCCAATGACGATTGATTATATTCAGAGGATTTCTTTTTACCAAGCACATGTCTATGCTTATGATGGTTGTTTTTAATCTAAGCATTGATCCATTGCCAATGGTGTCTTCTTACTTCTTAACACTGTCCATTTCCTATGATGTTAGTGCTGATGATAACTATATTTAATCTGAGTGTTTTCTCTCGTCTATGATGGCACTCAGACTAAGGTTATGATGACTTAATATATTAATTGGACTGAGGCTATGGTCATGTGCAATGATGATATAATCATAAGTTGTAGTAACTATTACTGAGGCTACATACATGTGTGCTATGGTCATGTGTTGTTGTCTTTTTGATATAATCATAAGTTGCTGCAGATTCCACAGTCACGATTAGTGAGTGAGTGTGCGTTGCAGCCCAGTAGCTAGGAACGAGCACCACATAGTGGTCATGTGATGCCACAACCTGCTCCATCCATGAGCACACTTTGGGAATGCACCAACTGCTTGGTGGGTTAGCAGACAGTGGAACTAGATTTTTCATTGTAGTTGATGTTCCGAATCACGACCACTTATGGCGATTCAAATTTCTCACCAGTTATATAACCCATTCTGATAACCGGGGATCAAAATCATGAAAATAGGTGTTTGTCTTTTTATGATACAGAGAGAACTTGGCACATGACCATGTTTCCAAGTTGTTATTAATTGTCTTAATCTATTAGAAACACCCATGTATTTATTGGAAATGGCTAGATACTGTTCAACTGACTTTGATAGCATCGGAGTGGACTACAATGTTGGTCCTCCTTAAAATATTACGTGTGCACAGTAAAAAAGTAATGACATATGATGCTGCATGCTAGCAAGTATAATTACTAAACCACATTGATCTCTGAATAATAAATAGTCACATTATTGAGGTAATTTTTATCATGTCAAGGATAAAGGACATTAAATAGATTTAGTTTGGTCATATAACTTGAATAATAACTCTTGTTCAGTGAGTTACCATTACCACTTACCACATGCCAAAAGACTATAAATTGGAGCTCACTAGCCTAGCCTCAACAAGTCTACGCAGTTCATATCTAAAAGGATGCCTATAACTAGATAGTGCTTCCCAAGCCTAAAAGGTGCTCAAGTTCATGTCTTAGGCTTGAACCACTATAAAAACTTTTGGTCCCTCTTTCGGAACAGGTTGTAAGTAATAGCTGTTTTCCAAACACTCCAATCTATGTAATGGTTGTGTGTTATTCATAAATATATTAAATTTTATAAGAATACATCATGTTTGAATGACAACCTAATTTACTTAAATGTATAGGCAACCATGGCATGGTATGTAGTGCATGTTGGTCACGTGCCTAGGATTTATCGAACCTGGGAAGATTACTATGCTCAAGTCAATCGCTACCCTGGTAATTTGCACAAAAAATACAACACAGAAGCTGAAGCTTTGAGGGTCTACTATAGTCATCTGGCCTACCTTGCAAACCATGGGCAACCGTCCTACTATGGTCCAATGAATGCAAACCATGGCCATCCGCTAGCACTAGAGATTGAAGAGAAGCCACCCGTCGGAGATGTGAAGATTAGGAGAATTGCTCCTTAGTCTTGGAAAGATGTCATGCTTTTATTTATGGCTATGGTCATTGCTTTTCTTATTTGGAAGTTGATGTAGGCTTATATTCGTAGAACAGTAGGTGGACTTTGTTGTATGTGGTCAAACAAACAATGAATTTGTTCTAGGTGAACATATGCTATTATTTGACTTTGTTGTATATGGACTTATTATTAGACTTTGCATTAAACATATTATATATATATATATAATATGAACATATGCTATTAGTAGTTGTTCGCAGCCAAAACTAACCTTGATCGTGTCACAGCCATGGCTCGTCGTCGCCTGTTACCCCGTCGCTGAAGAACAGATTGGCAACAAGAAGTGGCTGATATCGCTGGGATAGGAGAGCTGCATGATCCGATAAATGGTGATGATGTCAATTAGGACAGTGAGAACAAGCAGCCATGGACCCCGTTCGGCCTACTCGATCTGGGTCAAAATGACCAAGATGGCCAGGTAAATTTGGTATCATGTGACTATGTAGCCACACACGCTAATCAATTGAGAGGGTCATAGCTTACTTGGTGTCTCCAGCAGGAGCCTCCACCGGCCGAGGAGGTAGAGGGTTCGGGTAGCAGGAAGGCCAGATCCAAGCGAGGCGTGTCAAAGATTCCTGTTGGTAGGAATGCACACTGGCACATCACTGAGTTCGATGAATTCAGGGATCCACTCTCACCACCTATAGCTTTGACCAAATACAAGACTATCCTCGGGTTACTTGTAAGGGACTTCATCCTGATTAGGTACAGGAAGTGGATTGGGAAAGATGATGACCCATGGAGGGTTCCCGAAAGTGAGAAAGAATACATATGGGATATCAAGATCCTAGAGTATTTCACTTTCCCAACGGATTATGACAAGGAGTTAGTCAAGAAAAAAGCAAATGAAATCATGAGGACATGCTTTAAGAATTTCAAGGGGACATTGTACAAGAATTTTGTCCTCCAAAATAAAGAGCTAGATTTTGATGGTGGATAGTTTAGCAAGCAAAATGACTTCTGGTAGGATTTCAAGGAATACAGGTTATTCGAGGAGTACTTAGAACTAAGCAGGAAGAATAAGGAGAACTTGCAGAAAGCGACGAATCCTTATCATCTCGGCTCTCGTGGCTACGCCAAAAAGATGCCAGAATTTGAAGCAGAACTTGAATAGATGGATCGCCTTGCTGAGGAAGGCGTTCAGGTTGAGACCACCGATTGGGAGCCAAGATCGGTAATATACTGTATGGGGAGGAATGTACGCCACGCAGAGGATGGGAGCTTTAGCTCCACAAATCAACCCATGAGCGAACTCATCTAGAGGATCTCCCAGGTAATTGAGGAGGTGAGGCAAGGGACTCACACTTCTAATAGGGAGAATGCTTGATAAGAAGTATAACAAGATACACATTGAGTACCCCATAGCGGAAGATATGCCAAAACTTGGTCATAACAAAGGCTCTCAAGTGGCCTGGCGTAAGCACTTCATTAAGCTTGACCACCAATTGTCCTCTGATGATGAGGATGACTGCGAGTCTTCGCCCACCCACAATGATCACTCACCATCTCCCAACAGAGATTACTCCCCTCCTCATCCCTTGCCATCACCCCCGAGAAGACAGAGGTCTCCTTCTATTCCTCCTCGTCTGACTCCATCTTCATCAGCCCTAAGAAAAGAGAAGACTCCTCCTCCTCCTCCTCCTCCTCCATCTTCATCAGCCCCAGGAAAATAGAATTCTCATGGTCATCCTCCTCCTCCTCCATCTCAGCCCAAAACAAGATCAAAGGCATCCTCGCAATCGCAGAAAAGGTCCTTGGATTTGGTCGCTAATGCTCCCAAAGTGGACCAACAAAAAAGAAAAAGGTCATTCTATGGCATCGTTACAAACTTGATGAAAGAAAAATTTACAGCACACATCTCGAAGGAAGATTGTGTTAGTTTCTTCAATCTCTGTGCCTCACTATCTCTGTTTTTGTTGAAGTCCGAATTCAAAAGGCAAACACAGAATTAGTACGCTACAACAAGAGTCGAAGAAGTACACAATGAAGATTTAAGGAAGATACAGAAGTACATCGAAGATAACCCCGAATTAACCATGGAAGAGGCCGCGAACATCTATTATGATGTACAAGGGATAGGAACACCAGCAATGAAGTATGAAAGGGGCAATCTTGTGGTTCCCGATCATGAGTATAAAAATTTAACAACATATGTGCACTAGTTGCATGAATATTACTTGGCTCAAGCAACAGAGATGGAGGACTTTGGTTTTGATGTTATTACCCGTTCACCACATGTTTTTCATTATCCTAAAGAAGAGAAGTTCGATGTTGAGTGGGAGTGCTTGTTCTAATTATACTAGAAACGCTCTCTCAATACACAAATGTTGATGTTGTGGACTATGTAAGTACCCTACACGCACGATATTACAATTAACTACTCTCTCGGGATACAAATTGTTAACTTTTGAGCACTTCCCGTGATTTTATGTAGGTGTATAGCAAAATTTTGCATACTAAAAAGCAAATGGGAAAACATAGGCTTCTTGAACCCCTTGCGAGTCAATGAAAAGACATGTTTAGGCCTCCATGGATGTGACGTGGAAGACGTGAAAGTGAGATTGATTGCTGTTTTTGATGAATTCAAGATGAAGAACAAAACCCACATACTTCTAGCCTACAACTGCGAGTATGTGTTCTCGGCTTTTAATTTTATGCTTCTTTTTTCGTTAAGATTATTCGATAATTTGGATTCTGTGATTGCATCAACCATTTCGTCTTCATTTGTGTCAATCTTGCTAAAAATCTGATCGAGGTGTGGGACTCGAAGAAAAAAACATTTCATCATCTGGATGCACTGGTGGCAGTGCTGAATTAGTAAGCGATCCTAATAACATATTATTTTGTAATCACACATACCGCTTTCTAATGTTTCTCCTTTTAATGTTGCACTGTGTCTGAAGAAGACATATCGGTGGGACGCAGGTCCCATTCAAGGTTGTCGAAATGGAGGGGAAGTACCTAAAACAGCCGGCAGGAAACAATGAATGCGGGCTTTATGTAATGTGGGCAATGCTTCACTACATCGACGGGAAATTAGAAGAAGCAGATAAGTTGGTGTGTATAATCCCCATTTCATTTATGTCTGTTAATAATTCAACAAAATGGTTTACTGATTCCTCTTTGGATATCATCTTTTTTGAACGACAGCGCAAGAAATATAACCATGAAAGGCTGTTAGACATGGAGATCGTCGCACTGCAATCGGAGCTGGCAAAATTCAACTTAGCCGAGGTATTGGTAAAAGATGGAGTATTTTCCATCGCACAATCTGTGAAGTTGAAGGACCAGTATGGCCCAGAGCGGCTCGCTAGATTATTGTAAGAAGTCCGAGAAACATTGCACAATCTATGTAGTCGGAGAACATTTCTTTTTTATTTTGAAGAATCGAGATCTTGATAAGAACATATAACCGTAATATTTGTAATGTTTAATATTGATGGACCTGTCGTCTACGTAGCGTATATAAAGTGAAACCTGATTCCATGAAAAAATATAAATTAAAATAAATTATAAAACAATAAAATGCGAACGGGACATCACTGCCGGTTAGCAGCAAACCTACAGTGTTGGTATAACTATCACTGCCGGTTAGCAACAAACCGCCAGTGATGGTCATGATGGCACAGCCGGCTTGAGCATCAAACCGGTAGCGTTAGATTAGCTATCACTGTCGGTTCTTGTCACAACCAGCAGTGATTCTTACGATAACACTGCCGGTTGAATCATAAACCGACAGTGATGTTGGCGGTTACATTGCCGGGTGGTCTCATGAACCGGCAGTGTTAGTGGACCTGAATTCTATCGGTTTTAGTAAAGAACCGGCAGTGAAGTTGAAGAACACTGCCGGTTTGTAGGAACCGACAGTGATAGCTAACCCTCATCACTGTAGATATGGTTGTGCCGGTTCAAAATCCAGCAGTGATGGGGTGTTTTGAACCGGTAGTATTGTCGTGATCTGGGGTAGTGGTCCCCGCCGCACGGTCGTCCGTGCCGCCATCTCCTACACACAGATCCACTCCACCCTCAGGTAAACCTCTCCGCTCCGCTCTCCTCATGGCGCTGCCATCCTTAATCCAGGTGCGGTTTAGTTTGGGGAGGCGCTTTGCTTGCTCGGCTGTCCCAGCCGCCACCGCCGTCCCTGCCGCATGGTCGTCTCGGTCACTGTCGTCCCGGCTCCCGTTGCAAACATGATTTTTCGATCTGTTGGGTCTTTCCTCTGCATCTACGTGACTTCAATTCCTCGGCTGTTGTTTAGGGTTCGTGTGGGTCGTGCTGGCCATTCAATGTTCAGGAGCGCTTTAGAATGTGCACTATTCCGAGCAGCATATTGTCGGCCACGACCATGATGTGAGGATAGAAGCTGCCATTTCATTCTTCCCCGGCACTGTAGAGATTGGTTCATGGTTGATGCTATGAATAAGAAGGCTGGACTTTTCCTGCCATATATAGCCCATGTTTTATCAGCTGGTGTGGTGAACTTTTCCTATTTTTCCTCCTTGCTAATTGGGCAGCAGCGCATCTACTTTGGAGTGGGGAAAATGGGCATTCTTGATAGGTGAAACATTTAATGATAATTTCTAAAGTAAAATAAAATTAGTAGATAAAGAGTGGTACAATGTTGAGATATTACTCCTTGATGCCATATAGTCATTTTTCTCTTGTTTGTCGTACTAACAGCTTTACCCATGTTTAGTCAGACTCAGTGACACAATTATGCAATAGAAAACAATCTGTTACCCAAATGTATCCAGCAGTTAGATTGGCAAATTCTATATTCTTAATATGTGTGAACTGGATGAACTTAAAGAATTGATACTGATATTAAGTGTTAAAATAACCTCTGTTGTTTCTGCCAAAATAGGTAGCACAGGTTCTTGCAGTAATATGATAACCAAAAGACATGAGCCATTCTGTAGTGAACTCAATTAGATTGTACAAGCCAACATATGACTTGTGGCTGCTATTTGACCTTGCTAGCTAGGTTGCCTATGTACTTTTTCCTTCTGATGTACAAGTGCAAAGGTTGGCTTCAATGAAAACTTAAATATGTTTATCTATCTACATGGTTGATGATAATGTGCAATGGATTACTGTGTGGTCGATGAGTAATGTGAATTGCTAATGGATATTGAAAATGCTTGAAATTATATGGTCAATGCAAATTAATTTTATATAATCATGTCAGTTTGTAGCAATGGATTGTTGGCCGGTAAAAATATATATACCATCAAACCATTGGTCGCTAAAACTTGTAACAGATCATTGGTTGCTATAAATATAGCGTCCAATTATCGGTCGCTATAGACCCTATTGGTCGCTATAGATTTATACCGACACCATTTACCGCGACCGTTACATCGGTCGATATAACATTATCGGTCGCTATAACAACTTATAGCGACTCTTTTGCAGTCGCTATAGATTGGTTGTGGTATAGTGGGGCGCTGATGTGGCATGTGTAGACGTTGAGCTCGAATTGATGCTCAGAACTATACTTTCATCCTGCATTATTTATGAAAGCACAATAAGTTAGCAAAGGCAACATGAACATTGGCTAGCTTCTACTGGTGTAAACAAAGGTTAATGGGCTAGGGCAAACATCAACAAAAATTTCAGTCATATAGTATTTTATTAGCTAGTGTGTGTGAGAGAGGGACACATACATGCAGAGTCAAATAGTGACATACACTCATACAGAAACAAACCCACACACAAACACACCACATTATGCAGGAATAATTGTATGAGTTAAATAGTAAATATTATTCTGTAAACAAACAAAGAGCTAGCGAGCATTATTTATGTGCCCTGAACAAGAAGCCCCACCGTGTGCACTGGTGTCCACCGTTCGCTTGCAAGCTCATAACCATTGGGATCTTCACCAGGTGGATGAAGAATAGAAATGCAAACATGTCCATCAGGATGAACTGAGAATTCAATGCAAAATAATATAAGAATTGTCAGAACTTTGACATGATCAAATAGTAGACATGAATATCAGTCAGATAGAGCGAAGCTTACCATTCGGATGCCACATCTCAGAAGTAAATCTTATTGATGGTGAGCTGTTGGGATAGTTCTGGGGGAAGGTCATTATTGCATTGAAGTAGCCTACATCACTGCAAAAGTAAAATGTTGACCCTCTTAATAATTTCATAAAAGTCTAGGCAAAATGAAGTGAGATAGTAAATTGAAATTTCCATTCATTCGGCAGATACCTTCCATATGAACTTTCTCAGTTTCACTATAACAAAAAAATGCAACTACTCAATAAATACAATCACTTAAAACAAAGATGCTACTGCAGTGTTATCTACTACAGTAAAAATGGTTAAATCGTTTCGTGAACCCAACCTTAAGCAAAGAGGGTAAAAACAGCCTATCCAAGACTCAACTTTGGAGCTAGAATTAATAGTTAATAATGTATTAATATATGTTAGACGCAATGCACACCAACACAAATAATTATATTCAAGTATATCAGAAAACAAGAATTCTAGCCCTAGTTTTGATCATACTTGAGTAACTTGTTTCATCTGACAGCGAGCATATCAACACACCAAATAGTTGTATATGACTAAAGCATTACTGTACAACCTGCTCAGTATTTTTAGGGCCCTGCAGCAGGAAGAATTATTTCAGCATTGTTAAGTAAATTACAAGCAAGCATATGTGTCTGCACAATTCTTTTCGGGCCCAACACTTCCCTACCCCGGTGGATCAATAACTTCAAAATATGATAGAACTATTCTTTTCTTTTCCAAAAAAAAAGTAGGTACACTATTTTTTTCCAAAACATATATAGTTCCTTAACCATTTCCAAGGTGCTCTTATATTGGATGACAAGACATAAAAAAACAGCTTTTGGCCCCTATTTGACAATTGACACACAAAACCCTGACAAAAATTGATAATCACCTACAAGTTGGCCAAGCATTTACAAGAAAATAAACTACTGCAAGTGGGTGGGACATTTGCAAGAAAATAAACCACAACTTGCACATAAATCCACTGCGTGTGCAGAGAGAGGGATGGATCATCGCGGCCGGGATGCGAGACCGGGGGCGAGATCTAGAGACACTACCAGAAACAGTAGCTTTGTCGTGTGCCAAAGGCACTCGGCAAAGTCCAAAAAACACTCGGTAAAGGATTTGCCAAGTGTAACACTCGGCAAACAATACACATCATCTACAGTGCCAGCAAACAGCTCTTTGCCGAGTGTTTTCTATCGGGCACTCGGCAAAGACTTTGCCGAGAGCTAAAACCGACGCTCGGCCAAAAAATTACCAAAATTACACATGAATCAATCTATGTTCTCTATTGCCTATACAAAAAGTTCTGAAGTCAAACCTCAATTCGACCGTCACTTTGACTCCAAATCTTACCGAATCCTTCTCAACGCTACGATTCTTCTTTTGAGATACCTCGGTTTATAAACATCGTACGTGACAGATTGTCCAAAACCTTCTCAATTTTTAACCACGGCCTCCACGTATGATATCACGAGATCTTGACAAATCTCATGATTTTTAGACTTCGTTTTCTTTTTTTAGAATTCAAAAACCATTCGGCCACACGTTCGTGGTCGTGTTTCCTAAACAAGATGTTCGAAATTTCCTTTCATTTCCCTGGTAAGGCCTCACACCAGGCTCAATAACCTGAATATCATTTTTCTACTCATTTTATTCTATTATTTGAATCACTTGCAGTTCAAATTTGACTTATACCAAAAAATTCCTTGAAACGCAATAAATTAATTAAATATATCAAACGGATCCAGAAATACACCAAATCTTAACATGGAGTACCACATGTTGTATGTAGAGAGTAGAAAAAGTTTTAAGGTCAGAAGTGAAAAAAACTTATTATTTCATGCAGTTTGTCGCTCAAATTCATTGTATATCAATTAAAATTCTATAATTGCACTTAACAAATTAAAATTATCGATCGGATCCAAAAAATTACCAAAATTACACATGAATCAATCTATGTTCTCTATTGCCTATACAAAAAGTTTTGAAGTCAAACCCCAATTTGAGCCTCACTTTGACTCCAAATCTTACTGAATCCTTCTCAACGCTATGATTCTTCTTTTGAGATTTCTCGGTTTGTAAACATCGTACGTGACATATTGTCCGAAACCTTCTCAATTTTTTACCACGGCCTCCATGTATGATATCACGAGATCTTGACAAATCTCATGATTTTCAGACTTCGTTTCCTTTTTTTAGAATTTAAAAACCATTCGGCCACATGTTCGTGGTTCTGTTTCCTGAACAAGATGTTCGAATTTTCCTTTCATTTCCCTGGTAAGGCCTCACACTGGACTCAATAACATGAATATCATTTTTTACTCATTTTATGCTATTATTTGAATCACATGCAGTTCAAATTTGACTTATACCAAAAAATTCCTTCAAACACAATAAATTAATTAAATATATCAAATGGATCCAGAAATACACCAAATCTTAACATGGAGTACCACATGTTTTATGTAGAGAGTAGAAAAAGTTTTAAGGTCAGAAGTGAAAAAAAAACTTATTATTTCATGCAGTTTGTCACTCAAATTCAGTGTATATCAATTAAAATTCTATAATTGCACTTAACAAATTAAAATTATAGATAAATACAAAAAATTACCAAAATTACACATGAATCAATCTATGTTCTCTATTGCCTATGCAAAAAGTTCTGAAGTCAAACCCCATTTTGACCGTCACATTGACTCCAAATCTTACTAAATCATTCTCAACGCTACGATTCTTCTTCTAAGATACCTCGGTTTGTAAACATCATACGTGACAGATTGTCCAAAACTTTCTCATTTTTTACCACGGCCTCCACGTATGATATCACAAGATCTTGACAAATCTCATAATTTTCAGACTTTGTTTGCTTTTTTAGAATTTAAAAACCATTCAGCCACACGATCGTGGTCATATTTTCTGAACAAGATGTTCGAATTTTTTTTTCATTTCCCTAGTAAGGCCTCACACCGAACTCAATAACATGAATATCATTTTTCTTCTCATTTTATTCTATTATTTGAATCACTTGCAGTTTGTCGACGTAATATGGTCGGCAGTCTACCTAGAGGTATGCCCAAGGTAGTAGATTATCGGCAGATAGATGCGCAAGCTACAAACAAGATGGTGACGCAAGATAGACATGAGGTTTTATCCAGGTTCGGCCGCCGTGAAGGCGTAATACCTACGTCCTGCGTCTGATTATATTGCTGTATGTCAATGAGAGATGTTTTTTAGAATGGTCCCCTGCCCGCCTTATATAGTCTGGGGAGCAGGGCTACAGATCTGGAAACTAATCCTAACCAGTTACAATTGCCATAGGTGGTCGGATAAGGATTCCTATTCTAACCGACCATGATCTTGCTTGATCTCCAAGTTTGCCTTGATTCCTTGCATGGGACTCCGAGCAGATTGGTCGGGCCGCGCGTCGTCTTCTAGTGGGCCAGACCTCTTGGTCCGGGCTGGCCCAAGCCTAGCCATAAGGATATAGGGGTTAATACCTCCACAGCTAGTCCCCAAGCACCATGTATTATGTTGCCACACGCCGTCCGATCTTCTTCAATTAATGCGATCTGTCTTCATGTCATCTCCAACTGGCTGAAACATTGACCAAGCAAATGTGCCATTATTCTGGTCAGCACA
Source organism: Miscanthus floridulus (assembly GCF_019320115.1). NCBI lineage: Eukaryota > Viridiplantae > Streptophyta > Magnoliopsida > Poales > Poaceae > Miscanthus > Miscanthus floridulus. The sequence continues at coordinate 99,097,754 of NC_089588.1, read as the reverse complement.
GAGAGCAGTAGACCACAATTATAGCCAAAGATTCCGGTTGTCCGAAGAATGCATGGTGCTCTAAAGAAAAAAGAAAAAGATTCCTTTCCTGATGAAGTGTACCCACTTGTATTTCTGAAAAGAAATGTAAGTGACCCTTGTACAATAGTAGTTATGGCCAACAGTCAGAGCGTAGGGGTCAATAAAATAAGCACATTCACCGCAAGGTGAAGTGTGCCCACTTAGTCCCCGAGCCTGGTAGTAGGTGACGCATGCACGTGATGCCAGGGTCTAAAAAGAATTCCCACTTAAGTTGAGAATCCAATCGTCGTACAAGTGATACGAGATGCACCGGCAGGTGCATCGTATCGATGTAGTCCCCGAGCTTGCTGGAAGGCGAGGTATCAGCCTTGTAGCAAGGTCTAAGTGAGAAAAAATAAATGCCTCTCAACTGTATGTGAGTACAAATCACATGTAGCCGAGGAGAGCGGTCTCCAAGCAATGTTCGGAGAGTGGTCGGGGCATTCCCCGAGCACGAGAGTGGTCGGAACAGTCCCCGAGCACGATGGTGGTCTGGACAATCCCCGAGCACGATGGTGGTCTGGACAGTCCCCGAGCACGATGGTGGTCTGGACAGTCCCCGAGCACAAGGATAGTCACGACAGTCCCCGAGCACGAGAAGTGTGGCAAAAAACCATATGCCACTTGTACTATTATTTTATGTATTTATTCATTTACTTGCTCTGTCAAGTCCAATCTGACACGTCTGGTCAAAAAAGTAGACGGGTATAGCACGTCATATTGTCTTTTTGTCTTGTCAAGCAAACAGTTGCGTGGCACCTGTAAGTAGGTACGTCAGCGTGGGCCCTCCCACACTAGCAACGAAGAGGCGCATATATTGGCGTAGATCTCGAATCTGTGAAAACAACCATCTACGGCGCGTGTGCATGTCTCCCAATAATCCCAGGTAGACAAAACGGCATAACTCTTAGGTTAAATACAATATATGATAGGTAAGTTACTTTTTACTGGACCTCATTGCCATTTGCAGCCGCAGCTTTCTTCTTCCTCTCGCCAACTCTAATACATCCAAAATCGCCACCAATCAATCCTCCGCGATTTCCTCGTTCACCAGCAAGGCTAGATTCATGGCGAAAAGTGATGCGCAGAAGAAAGCAGGGGTCATGGCGAAGGAATGGTGGAAATCGAGAAGCAACGAGCAGACCATTGAAGACCTCATCACCATGGGGGTACTCCACAACAAGGAGCTCGCAGGATGGCGTGCGCCGGAGGGAGAGGGGTACCCCGATCCACAACCAGGTGAGATCATGGTGTTCGAAGACTTCTTTAAACGGGGATTTGGGGTTCCGGTACATCCTTTTCTTCAGGGGCTCTGTCTTTACTACGAGATTGGGATTTGCAATCTGCATCCCAACTCGATCCTCCTTGTTGCCACTTTCATACATCTTTGCGAAGCATATGGCGGCTTCTAGCCCCATTTCAATTTTTTTCGCCATCTTTTCTATCTGCGGAAGAAAGGAAGCGACGGTTCGAAGATAGCTGGGGGTGTGTACCTCAACCTCCATGATGGCATGAAAGCCCAGTACCTACACTGCCCATGGAACACGTCGCTTGACAATTGGTACAAGAAATGGTTCTACATCCATGAAGAGCCAAATACGATCACACTATGCGACGTGGGGTACATTCCGGAGAAGAGGACAAGCTGGTTAGAGAAGCCCGAGCACCTGGAACAGATTCCAGAAATATTTGGAATGATCCCGTAGAAAAAACTGGATGGTCCGAGCATGGTCGGGAGCTTCATCAGCCGACGAATCCAGCCCTGCAAGAGGAGAGTACATCCTGGCTATGAATATCAAGGTAGCGCGGACCCGACGAGGATGAGGCAGGGGGCGCTTGACAAAATCGAAGTCAAAGCCAGAATTAGAGAGCTATTTAACTTAGATGATCCAAATTATGCCAGATTGAGCAACATCGAGCACGCTTTCAAGCTTGCCCGACCTCCCCAAAGGTAACTCGTCTTGCCCTATACCCGTAGTTTTATATTGTGGTAGGATAAGTGGAAACTTACTGTGTTCACCCATTTTTGTTACCCAGGTTAATGGTCAGGATAGAGCGACAGTGTTTGTGTCGCCACCCCTTGGAGTGGAGTGGCCACAAGGAGCTGGTCCCACCACCTAAACTAGCGTCGAGATCGAAGATGAGGACGTCGACTAGGCGGTGCTCGGAGCTGGAGAGGAGGCAGCAGCCCTAGCCGCTGGTAAGCGGCCAGCTGCCCCCAAACAGCCGAAGAAGAGATCAGCAACCACCTTGCTCACTGGGGGGCGCTAAGTATCAATGAGCCCGAGGGGGGCCCAAAGGAGAACCCAGCCAGCAAGCATCGATAGACAATTTTTGCCTAGTCAGATGATGACGCAGAGGAGGGAGAGGATGTAGACACCTTTCGACTTGTCCCTCGAAAGAGGAGGAAGCAACTGGAGTCGATGGAGCAAGGTATCTCCTCCACGCCTATGGGACCCACATTGCCGATGGCGGTGAAGGATGCAGCTGGGTCTACCTTAGGAGTACCTAGGCAAGGAACGCGACCGGTGACAAGTGTGACAACTCGACCGAGCACGCCACCGACCACTACAGCGCAAAGGGCAAGCGGCGGAGGGGTCGAGCACCAAGGCCCAGCGATAGTGCTGGATGTAGAGGGAGACCAGGCGTCACCCGCACAGTATGTGGAGCAAGTACGGCCGAAGAGACGCGCCTTCTCCACATCATTTCATGCATCCAACATGTAAGTATTTGTAACCTTGATGTGAGTTAGCAGTTTGCATTGAATATGGTTGCCTTCTGAACTTTTCTCGGATGTACTAGTTCGGTATCCACAGAAAGTTCGGACCAGCTAGCCGGAAGTAGCGTGGCTCCGCCAATAAGTTCAGAGCAGACTGCCCAGCAGCCGCCCACCATGGAAGCCATAGCAGAAGATCCATCAGGGCCTCAGCAAGGGAGCAGTCAGACAACAGTCCCCGAGCAGGTGGTCGAGGGACTAACTGAGCCAGTCACGAGTGCTCCGAGCGCTAGACCTGCTGAGGGCAACACCTCAGTGTCGAGGGTGATAGAGCAGACCGAGGAGCAACGACCGGAGGTGAGAGCACAGCCCACATTCACCGACACTGAAACCCGTGGGAAGGCTTTGGAGATCACAAACGCTGCTGACGCCGGACCAGCACCAGGGCCCAAAGAAGAGCCCGAGGAGGACGAGGTGGAGGAGGTCCTGGGCCATCCACAAGACAAGCGACAACATGTTTATGTGTCACGTTGGCGGAATGACCAATGGGTTGTCCATGAGGAAATCCCGGAGGTCGAAGAAACCAAGAAAGTTGAACGGGTGGTGAAATGGCTTGTGACGGAGGTGCAGGTAAGCTTTGCTTCACCACCTGATCTTGCTGTCTAGTCAAGCTGTCTTACTTAGCTATCTGCACACAGGACTTAATGAAGACCACAAGGTACCGCAAGAAATGCTTCGACCAGATCGAGGGATCACTGCAAGCAACAAGGAGCTGACAGCGGAGGTGGAACGCTTGCGCCAGCGACTTGAAGCCGCCAACCATGAAAAGACGGTGCAAGAGTCCCAGAACCAGAACCTAGTGGTCTAGCTCAGTAATAAAGAGCGGGAAAGAACAAGTAAGTAGCCATTTTATCATACCGACTACTGACAAGTGCTGTTGCGTTGTTGGTAGTAACAGCTATAGTGCAGGCTTAGAAGCTGAAGTGATCCGTCTCCGAGAGGAGAACAGTCATGCGGTCGTGGAGTGTGATCACCTGAACAAAAACAATAGAAAATTGGTGCAAGACCAGTCGCAGCTCTGGGACCACACGACCAAGATGACAGAGGAGCTGAAAGGTAAGTTGTTCAAACCCCTTTGCTCATTTTTGTTGTCTGCCGTAGTTTGGAGTGGTCTGAAGTTTTAATAGCATGTGCGGTTTGTAGTTAAAAAAGTCAATGCAAAGAAGCATCTAGAGGCCATGATAAAAGACCGTGATGGCTGGAAGGCACAATGCCAAGAGATCATCAAAGACCGTGACACCTGGAAAAGCCGGTGCCAGGAGGTGGCAACGGGCATTTTGCCGGTCCTAAACCTCATCGATCCGGCACTAGTAGAAGATGTGCCAAGGACTCCGTAGCTGGGATTGATCGAGAGATGCCAAAAGGCATGGGGATGGTTCCAGGAGTTCGTGAAGGAGGCAGGAGAGTACGCAGGCGCACATGTGCTGAGCATGGTACGTGCTCACTACCCCCTGATCGATCTCAAGCGCCTAGAGGCTAGATACCCGAAGGAGGTAGATCCAGACAAGGCCGAGGAGCTACGGATGACCCAGCTGGACTTGTCGGCGAAAATAATTGGCGATATTAACCTGTGTGGAGGTGCGACACCACACGTATAGGGAACACCGTCAACAAGTCAGCTGGGAGCGCCATCATTTTCAAGCCAACCGACGTTGCCTGCGGTCTCGACCAGCCAGGCATCGGCGGGGCCATCTTCTTCAACTCGATCAATGCTAGAGTCCCCGAGACCCTTGCACGATGTTGGGCCCAGCGAGCAGCAGGTGCCGCGTGCCCCGACCAGCCAAAAGTATAGGCTATAGCTATAGAAGAAGATGTAGTTGTGTTATTGTAAACTTGGACCTTTTTAGGCAAGCTTGTAATAGCGTAATTGTATATCAGCATAAGCTTGTTTGTTTTGTAGAAAACGTTTTTAAGCTCGGATATCGTGTTGGTGTAACTAAGTTAGAACATGTTAGCGTTCTGTTTAGTTGTACCAGTTTAGTCGACACGTCATCCTGAAAGGTTTGTATGGCCCTGGTTTGTCTTGTGGTCGGGGTGTGAGGTGCGTAGCTTGTGCACACGTAGAAACACACAAGTCAAACCAGAGAGCACCTACCGATCACCCGTAGCGTAGAGAGCGGATCCCATGCACATGTTGGGAGGAACCGGAGACAGGGCCTGCTCCGAAAACCCGAGAAGGAATGGTGGTCGGTTTTAACTAGTTGAGTTAGAATAACAATAGACTTCAAAGTGACACATTAGAGTGGCCGGAGAAATCATAATGGCTTTGTTGAATTAAATCGAAAGTACAAGAGGGGTACATATCTTAGTAGTTAAGCATAGAAACGCCTAAGCTTGTCGATGTGCCATGAATTGGGTACGTCTGTACCGTATAGGTGAGCTAACCTGTAAGATGTTGGGCGTGTAACCTCTTTGATCATGAAGGGCCCTTCCCATGGGGTTGCGAGTTTGTGGACGCCAACCTGATTTGTCTTCCACTTCAGGACCAGGTCCCCTTCGAAGATTTCTTCAAGCGGGGTTTTGGGGTTCCAGTGCACCCTTTCCTTTAGGGGCTCTGTTTGTATTACGAGATTGGGATTTGCAATCTGCATCCCAACTCGATTCTTCTTGTCTCCACCTTCATTCATCTTTGCGAAGCATATGGGGGCTTCCAGCCCCATTTCGACTTCTTTCGCCATCTTTTCTGTCTGCGGAAGAAAGGAAGCGGTGGCTCAAAGATAGCCGGAGGTGTGTACCTCAATCTTCGTGATGGGATGAAGGCCCAGTACCTGCACTGCCCTTGGAACACGTCACTTGACGACTGGTACAAGAAGTGGTTCTACATCCGCGAAGAGCCGAACACGATCACACTGTGCGACGTGGGGTTCATTCCAGAGAAGAAGACCAGCTGGTCGGAGAAGCCTGAGCACCTAGAACAGATCCTAGAACTACTTGGGATGATCCCGTGGAGGAAACTGGATGGTCCGAGCATGGTTGGGAACTTCATCAGCCGAAGGATCCAGCCCTGCCAGAGGAGGGTACATCCCGACTATGAGTACCAGGGTAGCGTAGACCCAACGAGGACCAGACAAGAGGCGCTTGACAAGATCGAAGTCAAAGCCAGAATTGGAGAGCTATTTAACTTAGCCGATCCAAATTATGTCAGATTGAGCGACATCGAGCACACTTTCAAGCTCGCCCGACCTCCCCCAAAGGTAAATCATTATGCCTTGTACCCGTAGTTTTATGTTGTAACAGAAACTTACTGTGTTATCTCCTTTGTGTTTCCCAGATTAATGGTCGTGATAGAGCAACAATGTTCGTATCGCCACCCCCTGCTGTAGATTGACCGCAAGTTGGCGGCCCAACCGCCTAGACCAGCACCAGGACCGAAGACATCGACTGGGCAGTGCTCAGAGTTGGAGAGGAGGCAGCGACCAAGGCTGCTGGTAAGCGGCCGACGGCCAGCAAGCATCGTCAGGCGATCTTCACTCTGTCGGATGATGACACAGAGGAGGGAGAGAACGCAAACATCTTCTAACTCGTCCCTCGAAAGAGGAGGAGGTAACTGGAGTCGACGGAGCAAGGCGGCTCCTCCATGCCGGTGGGACCCACATCGCTGACCACTGTGGTGCGAAGGACAAGCGGTGGAGAGGTCGAGCACCAAGCCCCAGCATCGGTGCTGGATGTAGAGGGAGACCAGGTGTCACCCGCACAGCACGTGGGGCAAGCACGGCCGAAGAGACGTTCCTTTGCCACATCATTCGGCGCTTCCAATATGTAAGTATTAATAACTTTGATGTAAGCTTGCAATTTTCATTGATTATGGTTGCCTTCTGAACCATATCTCGGATATACTAGGTCGGCGTCCACCGAAAATCCAGATCAACTAGCCGAGAGCGGCATGGTTTTGCCGGCAATTGCAGAGAAGACTGCCCAGCAGCCGGCCATGGAGGAAAACATAGCAGAAGGTCCACCGGAGCCTCAGATCACAAGCGGTCAGACAACAGTCCCCGAGCAGGGTGTCGAGGGAAGAGCCGAGCCAAGCACAAATGCTCTAAGCACTAACCCTGCTGAGGGCGACACTTCAGCACCAAGGGTAACAGACTAGACCGAGGAGCAGTAGCTGGAGGTGATAGCACAGAGCACGTTTGCCGATGCTACGGCCCGTGGGAAGGCCATAGTGATCGCAGAAGCTGCAAACTCCGGACCAGCACTGCTACCCGAAGAAGAGGCCGAAGAGGACGAAGTAGAGGAGGTCCTGGGCCGTCCATAGGACAAACGACAACATGTATATGTGTCGCGCTGGTGTAACGACCAATGGGTTGTTCATGAGGAAATCCCAGAGGTCGAAGAGACCATGAAAGTTGAACGAGCGGCGAAACGACTGGTGACGGAAGTCCAGGTATGCTTTGCTTGACCACCTGATCTTGCTATCCAGTCAAACTGTCTTACTTAGCTTTTTACATGCAGGACTTAATGAAGACCGCAAGGTACCAAAAGAAGTGCTTCGACCAGATTGAGGGGATCACAGCAAGCAATAAAGAACTAGCAGCTGAAGTGGAACGCTTGCGCCACCAACTTGAAGACGCCAACCATGAGAGGATGGAGCAAGAGGCGCAGAACCAGAACCTGGTCGTCCAGCTCAGTAACAAAGAGCAGGAAAGAACAAGTAAGTTGTCACTTTATCACAACGAGTGCATGACAAGTGTTGTTGCATTGTTGGTAGTAACAGCTGTAATGCAGGCTTAGAAGCCAAAGTAGTCCTTCTCCGAGAGGAGAATAGCCGTGCGGTCGTAGAGTGTGATCTCCTGAAGGAGGACAACAAGAAACTGGCGCACGACCAGTCGCAGCTCCAGGACCACACGACCAAGATGAAGGAGGAACTGAAAAGTAAGTGTTCCAGACCCCCTTGCTCACTTTTGTTGCCCGCCTTATCTTATCATGGCATGACGTTTTAATGTCTTGTGCGATTTGCAATTTTAAAAGTCAATGCCAAGAAGCATCTGGAAGCCGTGATAAAAGAACGTGATGGCTGGAAGGCGTAGTGCCAAGAGATCACCAAGGATCAGGATGCATGGAAGAAACGGTGCCAGGAAGTGGCAATGGGCATTTTGCCCGTCCTCAACCTTATCGATCCAGCGCTTACAGAAGACGTGCCAGGGATGCCACAGCTTGGACTGGTCGATAGATGCCGAAAGGCATGGGGATGGTTCCAAGAGTTTGTGAAGGAGGCGGGTGAGTACACAGGCGCACATGTACTAAGCATGGTGCGTGCTCACTACCCCTTGATCGATCTCAAACGCTTGGAGGCTGGATACCCGAAGGAGATAGATCCAGACAAGGCTGAGGAGCTTCGGATGACCCAGCTGGATTTGTCAGCAAAAATAATTGGTGACATTAACCTGTGTGGAGGCGGGACAGCACCTGTACAGGGTATGCCATCAATAAGTCAGCTAGAAGCGCCATCAGTTTTGAGCCAACCGGCGAAGCCTGCGGTCTCGACCAGCCAGGCATCGGCGGGGCCATCTTCTTCAGCTCGACCAGTACAAGAGTCCCCGAGACTCGAGTAGGATGTCAGGAGCAGCGAGCAGCAGGTGCCACGTGCCCCGACTAGCCAATAGGATAGGCTATAGCTATAGAAGAAGATGTAGTTGTGTTATTGTAAACTTGTACCTTTTCAGGCAAGCTTATAATAACGTAACTGTATATCATCATAAGCTTGTTTGTTTTGTATAAAACGTATTTAAGCTTGGAACTCGTGTTGGTGTAACTAAGTGAGAACATGTTAGCGTTCTGTTTAGTTGTACCAGTTTAGTCGACACGTCATCCTGAAAGGTTTGTACGGCCCTGGTTTGCCATGTGGTCGGAGTGTGAGGTGCGTGACCTATGCACACGTAGACATAGACAAGTCAAACCAGAGGGGACCTGCCGATCACCCGTAGCGTAGAGAGCAGATCCCATGGGAGGAACCGGAGACAGGGCCTGCTTCGAAAACCCGGGAAGGAATGGTGGTCGGTTTTGACTGGTTGAGTTAGAATAACCATAAACTTCAAAGTGACACATTAGAGTGGTCGGAGAAATCATAATAGCTTTATTGAATTAAATCGAAAGTACAAGAGGAGTACATATCTTAGTAGTTAAGCATAGAAATGCCTAAGCTTGTCGATGTGCCATGAATTGGGTACGTCCATACCGTCTAGGTGAGCTAACCTGTAAGACGTTGGTCGTGTGACTTCCTTGATCATGAAGGGCCCTTCCCATGGAGTTGCGAGTTTGTGGACACCAGCCTGATTCGTCTTCCACTTCAGGACCAGGTCCCCGACCATGAAGAACCTCTCTTTAACGTTCTTGTTGTAGTACCTACGCAAAACAACAAGGTATTTGGCTGTACGTACGCAAGAATCAAGCCGCTTCTCTTCTGCACTATTCACTTCTAGCTCCCGCACTTCATTGATCTTGCCTTCATTGAAGTTCTCTACCCGTGCTGATCTGAAAGCTATATCTGCTGGGAGGACTGTCTCAGCACCGTAAACCATAAAGTATGGTGATACGCCGGTATTGCGACTGGGCTGGGTTCTGAGGCCCCAGACCACGGCTGGTAACTCTTTGAGCCATCTTCCGGGAGCTTTGTCATTTTCTCTATACATCCTCTTCTTCAGTGCATCCAAGATCGTACCATTTGCCCGCTCGACCTATCCATTAGCTCTAGGGTGCGCCACCGAGACGTATTTTACTACTATGCTCCTTTCATCGTAGAAGTCCCAAAAAGCGTTCCCGATGAACTGAGTACCTAGATCAGTGATGATGCTATTGGGTATGCCGAAGCGGTGGATGACCTGGTCGAGGAACGTGACAGCCTTTTCTGAGGATGCCTGTACCAGAGGCATGTACTCTATCCACTTAGAAAATTTGTCGATCAGCACAAAGACACATGTAAATTTCCCAGGAGCCGGTTTGAAGGGCCCGATCATATCCAGTCCCCAGCATGCGAAGGGCCAAGAGGCTGGTATTGTCTGGATCTCGTGTGCTGGTACGTGGATTCTCTTGGCGAAGACCTGACAACCCTCACAGTGGCGGACTAGCTTCTCTGCATCGGCTACCGCTGACGGCCAATAGAACCCTGCTCGGAAAGCATTGCCAACCAGCATTCTCGAGGCCGCGTGGTTGCCGTAGGAGCCAGAGTGGATTTGGTCCAGGAGATGTTCGCCATCCTCCTAGGTTATACACTTCATCAAGATTTCCTCCTTTGTGTTCTTGCGCCATAATTTGCCATCGACGAGCAGATACTGCTTACTGCGACGCATCAAGCGCTCGTTTTCTGTCCGATCAGTGTAACCGCTGCCATCTGTCAGGTACTTGATGAAAGGTACTCTCTAGTTGGGCTCATTAGTGGTCGGAGGTGGCTCGGTGGTGCTTGACGCCGGAACCGTAGCCACCAATAGCTGGTCTGGAGGCTTGTCGACCATGGGATCTTCCTCTTTGATGGAAGGCGTGAGTAGGTCTTGAACGAATACGCCATGTGGGACTTTAGCTCGGGATGATCCTAACTTTGACAGCGCATCTGCTGCTTGATTTTTGTCCCGGACCACGTGTGTGTACTCGATACCGTAGAACTTGCCTTCCAGCTTTCTGATCGATTTGCAGTATGCATCCATCTTTTCGCTGGTCATGTCCCAGTCCTTGTTGAGCTGGTTGATGACCAGAGTCGAGTCTCCGTAGACATAGCGACGTTTGACACCGAGCTCGACCGCAATGCGCAAACCATGTAGGCATGCTTCGTACTCGGCGGCGTTATTAGATGCTGGGAAATAAATCCTGAGGACGTACCGGAGCTGCTCCTTGGATGGTGACACGAAAAGGACTCCTGCTCCTGCGCCTTCGATGTTGAGAGAGCCGTCAAAGTACATCTTCCAGTACTCATCGGGCCCCTGAGAGGCAGGTGTGCTTAAGTCTGTCCACTCGACGATGAAATCGACGAGTGCCTGAGATTTGATTGTAGTACGGCTTGCAAATTCCAAAGAGAAAGGGCATAGCTCCATTGCCCATTTGATGATGCGCCCATTCGCATCCTTGTTACGAATAATGTCTCCCAGAGGGTACTCGGTCATGACCACCACATGATATCCGTCGAAGTAATGTTTCAACTTTTGGGATGTTATCAGTATGGCGTAGATCAGTTTCTGAATCTATGGGTACCTAGTCTTGGATTCATTGAGTACCTCACTGATGAAATAGATTGGTCGATGTACCTTGTAGGCGTGGCCAGGCTCATCGCGCTCGACCACCATGGCAGTGGAGACTACCCGATTAGTTGCCGCAATGTAGAGTAGGAGAGTTTCATCTTCTCTGGGAGCAGTGAAAATCGGAGGTGATGTAAGGTATTGTTTCAGCTGTGTGAAGGCAGCGTATGCTTCCTCTGACCACTCAAACTTCTCGGATGCTTTGAGTAGCTTGAAAAACGGTAGTCCTTTTTCTCCTAATCTTGATATGAAACGACTGAGAGCAGCCATGCATCCGGTAAGCTTCTGGACATCCTTCACCTTTTTGGGTGGCTTCATGTCTAAGACAGCTTTGACTTTCTCCGGGTTAGGGCGTATGCCGTCGTAACTGACAATGTTGCCAAGCAGTATACCAGAAGGAACACCAAAAATGCACTTCTTTGGGTTTAATTTCCATTAGAATGTATTAAGGGCTGCAAAGGTGCGTTCTAGGTTGTCAACAAGGGTATGTGCTTCCTTGGTTTTGACAACTACATCATCAACATAAGCCTCGACGAGGTCGTCTTTTATCTCGTCTTTGAGGCAGGCATGTATGGCGCGTTGGTAGGTAGCCCCGGCGTTCTTGAGCCCGAACGACATGGTCGTGTAGCAGTAGGCGCCGAAAGGCGTGATAAAAGATGTCTTGATCTGGTCGTCCTTTTTGAGAGCAATCTGGTGATAACCAGAGTAGCAATCGAGAAAGGAAAGCAGCTCACAACCGGCGGTTGAATCTACGACCTCATCTATGCAAGGTAAGCCAAAGCGATTTGCCTCCCTTTGTAGCGAGGAAGCAGACGACGGGTTGTCGGCATGGCTGAAGACGATGCTGGCGTGGCCAGAGCCAGATCCACCGTGGTTGGAGCCGTAGCCGATGCAGGTGAAGCAGTGGCCGACGCAGATTGAATCCGCGCCTCCTCTGTGGTCATGGCGATGAAGTCGTCGGAGCTAGTGGTCCAGGTGATCTGGCCGATGGTGAACGTGAGGCCGTTCGGCGTAGCCGTGGAACCAGGGATGATGACCATCTTGTTCATCTGGAGAGCAGTACGCACACCCCCTACCTGGCGCGCCACTGTCGACGAAATATGGTCGGCAGTCTACCTAGGGGTATGCCCAAGGTAGTAGATTATCGGCAGACAGATGCGCAAGCTACAAACAAGATGGTGACAGCAAGACAAACACGAGGTTTTATCCAGGTTCGGTCGCCGTGAAGGCGTAATACCTACGTCCTGCGTCTGATTGTATTGTTGTATGTCAATGAGAGATGTTTTTAGAAGGGTCCCCTGCCCGCCTTATATAGTCTGGGGAGCAGGGTTACAGATCTGGAAACTAATCCTAACCAGTTACAATTACCATAGGTGGCCGGATAAGGATTCATATTCTAACCGACCAGGATCTTGCTTGATCTCCAAGTTTGCCTTGATTCCTTACGCGGGACTCCGAGCAGATTGGTCGCGCCGCGCGTCATCTTCTAGTGGGCCAGACCCCCTGGTCCGGGCTGGCCCAAGCCTAGCCGTAAAGATATAGGGGTTAATACCCCCACACAGTTCAAATTTGACTTATACCAAAAAATTCCTTGAAATGCAATAAATTAATTAAATATAGCAAACTATTCCAGAAATATACCAAATCTTAACATGGAGTACCACATGTTGTATGTAGAGAGTAGAAAAAGTTTCAAGGGCAGAAGAGGGAAAAAGTTTAGGCTTTGCCGAGAGCCAACACAAAACACTCGGCAAAATGATTAATTTGCCGAGTGCCATCCAGAAACACTCGGCAAATAATGTCTTTGCTGAGTGTCACTAATGGACACTCGGCAAAGTGCTAACGGTAGGGCGCTCAAGCTGGCGGCCAGCGCATGTGCTGCTATTTTGCCGAGTGTTTCGTTATAATTTGCCGAGTGTTTACTTTAAGGCACTCGGCAAATAGGGTTTTCTGCCGAGTGCAATATGTTTGCCGAATGTTTCCACGGCGGCACTCGGCACACAACAGGTTTGCCATGTGCCCGATAGATTGCTCTCGGCAAACCCTCAGGCACTCGGCATTCCTACTGTTTCCAATAGTGAGAGAGAGAGTCGGGGAAGGGAAGGGAGAGTGTGTTACGTTCTGAGGTGAGGCCGGAACACACAGAGGCGTTGTTGAGGAGGGCATGGCCGATGCAGAGGACGTGGGAGGGGGAGGGCAGGCGCGGAGCTAGCGGGCAAGGCAGAGGTACTCCTAGGCGCCGTCGCCGTTGTGCTCCACCTGCTCCTCTAGGCGCTGCAGGCGCGCCTCGTCTTCTGTTGACATCACAGCCGCGACTGCCGCCACCATGGGGGGATTGGCTCACTCGCTGGGCTAATGTGGTGGACATCGGGAGCGTGGAGGCGGAGCCGTGGAAGGGAGGGGCGCAATCGCCTTGCTCGGGGTCGGCATTCGATCGATCGGAAGAGAAGGCTTGCAAAACAAATGGGAATGGAGGTGTCGTAGATTGGGAGGGAGGTGCGGCGCAAGAAAGGAAATAGCCAGAGAGGAGGAAGCATGCGCAAATCTCAGGCGGGTACAGGTGGCGGGTGCGGTGAGGCGTGGGTGAAAAAAATTAGGCATGCGTGACTGAAAACAATCGAAACAGGGTGTTTCGTCATATAAGTAAGGTCTTTTTCGCCTTAGGTCTGTCTGTCAGATCTATATCAAACATTAGATGGAAAATTAAAACACAACCGAGGGTGGAGACCTTAGGTGGGTAGGGGGCTTTTAGGTGATAGCTATTTTACAACTCTTCGCTCTTTCATAGTATAGATATAGATAGATAGATGTAAATGTGCTTATTCATCCAAGATGCCAAAAGGAGTGAAAAGGATAGAACAGTTTTATAAGACTACTACTTTCGCGAGCACTACATGACATGAGGTAGGTTAAAAATGGAACACATGACACAGTATTATGTTTGTGTGTTTATTTGTTGGAGACGTCAAAAAACACCAAAAGGCATGGAATGGTTTTATAACACTAGTAATCGTTATATATATTTGAAATGTTTTCTACTTTTATTACTTACGAGCACCACGTCATGTGAGGCAGGTCAAAAAAATATGGGTGAAAAAAACATAGCACGATATTATAATTAGCATCTAAAATATATAACAAGTGTGGGTTGTAAAATATATACAGTGTAATAATATAATTAGCTCCTAATATATAACTAGTATGATTTAATTTGGTTCGGGAAAAAATGTCTGGTTTAATCCTTAAAGTATTTATTTATACTTTGTTTTCTTGAGTAGAGTGGCACATAGGCAAATTTTGGCAGAGCGCACAAGGGAGAGGTGTTGTGGACTAGGTCAACGCCGCCACCCTTCGTTTCCCTTTCATGAGAAATGTTCAGCTTGGAGGTGGACGCCGGGAGCGTGGAGGCGGAGCCGCAGAAGGGAGGGGCACGATCGCCTTGCTCGGGGTTGGCGTTCGATCGATCGGAAGAGAAGGCTTGCGAAATAGATGGGGATGGAGGTGTCGTGGATCGGGAAGGAGGTGCGGCGCAAGAATGGAAATAGCCAGAGAGGAGGAAGCACGCGCAAATTTCAGGCGGGTATATGCGGCGGGTACGGTGAGGCATGGGTGAAAAAAATTACACGTGCGTGACTGAAAACAATGGGAATAGTGTTTTTCATCATATAAGTAAGGTCTTTTTCGCCTTGTGGTCTTTCTGTCAGATCTATATCAAGCGTTAGACGTAAATTTGAAACACATCTGAGGGTGGAGACCTTAAGTGGGTAGGGGGCTTTTAGGTGACAGGTATTTTACAATTCATTCGCTCTTTATAGTATAGATAGATAGATAGATAGATAGATAGATAGATGTAAGTGTGCTTATTCATCCAAGGTGCCAAAAGGAGTGAAAAGGATAGAGCGGTTTTATAAGACTACCAATAGTTGTTATACATATCGAGAATGTTTTCCACTTTCGCGAGCACTACATGACATGAGGTAGGTTAAAAGAAGTGGGTGGAACACATAACACAGTATTATGTAAGTGTGTTTATTTTTTGGAGACGTCAAAAAACAACAAAAAGCATGGAATGGTTTTATAACACTAGTAATCGTTATATGTATTTGAAATGTTTTCTACTTTTATTACTTACGAGCACCACGTCATGTGAGGCAGGTCAAAAAATATGGGTGAAAAAACACATAGCATGATATTATAATTAGCATCTAAATATATAACAAGTGTGGGTTGAAAAATATGGATTGTAAAATATATAGAGTGTAATAATATAATTAGCTCCTAATATATAACTAGTATGATTTAATTTGGTTCCGGAAAAAATGTCTGGTTTTAATCCTTAAAGTATTTATACTTTGTTTTCTTGAGTGGAGTGGCACATAGTACGCAATTGGGGCACAACAGACAATGGAGAGGTGCATACGCACCATGGTTTGATGGATGCATAGGTGCTATAGATGGCACGTACATAAAGGTTGAGGTTAACCGTGAAGCAAAAGCTGATTTCTTCAATAAGAAAGGCGAAACAACAATTAATGTTTGTGCCATCGTCGATATGGATGGCCGTTTTCACATACATGGGGGCCGGGAAGGCGGGGACATGTCATGACATGGCGGTGTTGAAAGACTGTCAGGACGATGGTTCGTTCCCACATCCCCCAGCAGGTTTGTGATGCCTTGATTGCTTGTTGTTTGTCCTTATTGGTGATCTGTTCATAGGACTATGTTTACACCAAAAATCTGGAAGAAGAGTCACTAGGACTCGAAAACTCCCAAGATCATGTCATCAAGGAATAAATTGCGTGCAGATCGAAAACAGCTGATTCGAATACAAAAACTGGAATCGGCTTTCTTCAGATAACTCCAGTAGATAACGACAAAGGCTATGATCGGTGCCAGGGCGAGACATGTTGGACTCTATAAAAAGAGAAAGATTAGAGTCTAAGTTATCTTAAATTAGGAATGTCTTCTCTAAGGTCAAAAATTGTGATAAGTTATGTTTAGACAGGAGTCATGCGTAGGTCCCGGGTATAAATATCAAACCCCGGCTATTGTAAATGACACACAATCAATCAAATACAAGTTATTTACTTTTTCGGCTCTGGCCCCCCTTAGGAGTAGGAGTAGAGTAGATCTCGGCGAGTTCTTCAGCAAGTACGGCTACATCGATCTGGTCGACCTCCACTGCTTGTCTGTAAGTACCGTCATGGCTTATACCTCTGTTCGTACGGCTGCATCGATCCGGTCGACCTCCACTGCGACTATGGTATGAGTTAGTTATCGACTCTTGTCTAGTTCAAGTACGGTTGCATCGATCCGGTCGACCTCCACTGCTCGAACTTGATTAAGGTCAAGTTATCGGCTCTATCTAAGGGTGGCGTTCCTTCGAGTAGATTCATTAAGTTACCGATATTGCTTATTGCTTCTATTATTTATTTAATTACAGCAATATCACTTCGCCCGATTGAGATTGATCCAGATCGGCCTTATATCTTTTTTAACCCATCGTTTGTTAATCTAAACTGATCTAATCTGCACTTTAAATGATGAGTTATGCTTTATCGGCTGTTTTATATCAATCTTGATTGTGCATAGCGTGCGATTAAGACGTGTTCGATCTTAAGTAGATTTATTGGTTAGTGAAAACTGTTCCATGGCCCGTTATCACGGCCTGTGTGAATCTGCCTCACACCCAACTGTAAGCACCGTGGAGTGGGGATCGTTAGTTGGTATATCTGTTTCTGAGAGGGCATGATCTTAACTGTGCGCTATGCCTGAATCGGCTGTTTTAGCCGATATCGAGCGCTTTCACGAACAGTTCACATCACAAGATCGTTGAAGTAGCGATAGGTTGAAAAATGTGTTAGCCTCATGATCTTATTATTGTATTACGGCCTGCATGATTCTGCCTCATGTCCCACTGATATTAGTAACAAGTTAGGGTCGTCGAGTCTATTGTTGTTTCTACGGCCTGCATGATTCTGTCTCATGCCCCACTGGTCATAGCGATAGATGAGATCTAATATATTCATTAGATTTATCTCTATTAAATGGTTGAATGATGATGAACTGTTTCTTTTATAAAGGAGCTCGGTTACTTGCAGTCATTGGCTTAGCATAAACTAATTACTGTTGATATCTTTTTGCCAGTGACCAATATTTGTATAAAACAATGATATTCATCTAGAATGATAACCGATTCTTCTTACACAACCCCATGAGCTTTAACCGATTTATTCTTACGAATATGCTGGAATCGACTTTTTAGTCGATTTCCTTTCATATCGGCTCTCAGAGCCGCACATTCGGGACTGTCTGGCAACATTGGCATGTTCCGCCCTTAATTACTGATAAACTTTCTCTCCTTGTCAATTGCAGGGTCAAATTGACTGGCACGTCTCGGGAGGAGTGCGTAGGATCGACCACCCCTACGCTGAAGCTAGGCGGATCTCCAGCTCCATTGAGCAGACCCTTCCGGCTTACTGCGTGTGTCCTTGGCACGGGACAAAATTCCATGTCAACAGACTAATTGGTGATCTGTTGTCATTTCTTATAGGCCGGTACTACCTGGCGAACACGGGTTACACGGACATGCCAGGTTACATGACCCCCTTCAGAAACACAAGGTATCATATCAACGATTTTAGGGGTGTAGAGTTGCAACAGTTGCAGAGGGAGGAAAAATTCAACTACATTCATGCGAAGTTGCGAAATATCATTGAAAGGAGGTTTGGGGGATTAAAAGAACATTGGCATATTCTGAACGGGGTGCCGTACTACAAGAGGATGAAGCAAGCTATGATAATCATTTCATGCTTTGCTTTAGAAAATTATTTGTGGATGCGTAAGTACGGAGCTGATCCACCTTCGTATGAGCTGCTGGAGTGAGTTGAGCTAAATCGGGGAACCCCAACCTCTGGAGTTAGGGAGTTAATATCTATGGCTGTGTGGAGTGGTATCTGATTTAGGAAAGTTGAGGTAATGCAGCTACTTCCTATCTATGTGGCTGTTGTTTTCGGTACTGAATTGTGGTACTTAATTACTCCTCAAACATTAGCACCTCAAAATTATAATTAGATAACTGTTAGTATACTAAGTTTTTCTTTGCATAGTTGATTACACCTCAATCATGTGAACCTGTCATTGCTGGTAGAATTGCAATGGTAGGATCAGGAGTGGTATGTGTTTTTGAGATATGTGAATGGGTAGCACCATGCTGAAAAATTACCGGTCATGCAGGTTCATCTACACATTTCGTTGCATGGGGATCTTTCTGTGCCTGATGACTTGCTCTGGGCATATTGCTGCTGAATCTGGATGCTGCTTATCAAGAGGCTAAGGAAAAATCAAGCAGTTGTCCTATGTTCCTGTTGTTTTCTGGAAGTCTGATCCTTATCCTCTATTAAAGAGCCTTTTTTCCCTTCTGTGAACCTGTGTGTAAGGTTGGATGTTGATGTTACTTGTCTTCCTCGATTTTTCAGGTTAACACCAGCGGATAGTTTCTTGGTCTGGCTGAGATGGTGGGTCGGGTTGATTTTATCAGGACAGTTGAATACTGGTAGCAGGACAAGTGGACTGGTTGCTTCCCTGTCAAGTGGCACATTGTGAAGGACATTCCTAACAGCTCGTTGAAGCACATCATTCTTGAGTATAACGAAAACAAACCAGTTACAAACAGCAGAGATACGCAGGAGCTGAGTTAAGTTCCTTTCAGTTTTTCTCTTGTTTTGTCAGTTATCTCCACTGATTGTTGATGGTAACACATTGTAGCAGAAATTCTTGATATGCATGAATCAGGAAGCCAGTACTCTTTTAAGGTTGCGGTAGCTAAGTTTTCGCATACTTTTTCATGGTGTCTGCAGGTTAAGCTTAACCAAGGCCTTCTGGTTTTAAAGATTTTCAAGGATCATGTCTGCAAGACATCCATCTTGGATGACTTTAGCTTTTATGATGACCATGAAAAGATAATGCAGGAGAAGAAATCAAAGCGTCAACATCCAGTTGAGGTGTGTGAGTACCAATCTACTTCATGTAATGAGCCCTTTTCTACTGTAGTTGTATGAATGCTAGCACTTGCAGTTTCCCTTGTTAATATGAGAACTATGGAAATGTTGCTTATGTTCCCTAATATTTCCTTTGAACATGAACAAGTTCATAGCCTTGTTGCTGCGGGTTATATGCAGCAATGGAGGTTCTGTAGAATTGGTTTGAGCATTTTTTCTATTATAAGCTCATGTGGATTGGCAATTTGGCACTATTCTGCTAGTTTCATGGTATCCATCAGTAGTGTTTACCCTTATTTGGATGTTGAGAAACTATTTCAACTGCCATTTTCACCCTGCAGGTCATGAATAGAAAGTTGGCAGCCACCCTGCTGAAAATCAAGCTACTGATGGGAAGGAGAGCCTGCAGAAACCTGAGGCCATAGGGGAACAAAAACACTGTGGTGGAGAATAGTGTGGCTCGGGGATTTCAAGGACTTTGTGAGATCAAATTTTGACAAGTTCTTGTGAATGGATGGAACAAATGTTGTATACGTGTTGTATGGATGAAACAAATAGACTTTAAATTGTTGGTTGAACCTGTTTTTGTTGACTGAAAATTTGAAATCAGCATGAGCTAGAATTGGCTGGAAACCACCTGTTGTTGTTGGCACCATTATTTGAAGTTTTAAAAACCAGCTGTTGGCTGGAGGCTGGAATTGGCTGGCTGGGCTGGCTGGTCCAGCCCCAGCACCAGCCAGCCAGTTCAGCCCTGACGAACAGGCTGCTAGTTTTTAGGAATTTGAACAAATTGATTTGACTTTGAATGGCCTGATATTTTATTTGTCTTTTTATTGTGTTTGTTGCTGCACGTGAGCAGGTATTTGATAAGGTCTGGTCGTTGATTGTTGGAATTTCATTTACTTTTTATTGTTTTTATGTCTCTGTAAAATCTGGGTGTAATTTTTTTCCCTTTATCTACCAGATTCTGATATGGTTTCAAGAACCTAGGTGTCATGTAATGATTGGATGAAAATCTAGGGTATATTTGTTTGAACTTATTAGCCGGTTTATCAGCTAGAATCTATATTATTTTTTTCTTACAACAAAAAATAGTTTTAGTCAACTTTAATACCAGCCGAACACGCCCCTGATCGATGGATTGGAACCAAATCAATCGAAAGATGTGTACTCACTCCCCCCCTTTAAATTTTAGCTGGGATTGGCCTTGAAGATCGGGATGCATTGCATTGCCGTGAAATTTCTGGTGCTTTGTGTGAATTGGACCGAACGGGTCCTTAATCCTGTGATCATCGGGAAGCGCAAATGGCGCATTAATAAATGGGCCGGCTGAGATCACGCGCTTTAGGGAAGTGCTGCTGCCTCGTCTCGTCTTGAATGCTGCTACAGGCCTACAGCTGTTCACCCCGGACCGTCCAACTCCCCGCAGAGTGGTGGCGGCGACTCCTGCGAGCGCCGGCGCGACCACACCGGCGTCCTCCGGCAGGTCCGCTCCTGCTTCTTCCGGCCTTTCCCGTCTATTAACCGCTAAGCCTTCCGCTCCTTCTCACCATTTTCTTGCCCCGCAGCGACCCCCCATTTGTTCACAGGAATGCCTCCGAGGAAAAGGGGAAAGCTGGACGGTGCGGCGTCGCCGGATCCTGGCGGTGATCGCATCAGCGCGCTCCCGGACGACGCCCTCCATCACGTCCTCTCGTTCCTCCCGGCGGAGGACGCCGTGCGGACATGCCTGCTCGCTCGGCGCTGGCGCCATCTCTGGAAGTCCGCCACAGGTCTGCGCATCTTATTCGACCATGGGAATGAACCGCCGTCTATGGAGAAGTTCCGCCAGTTCGTCATCCATCTGCTGCTCCTCCGCAAACGCGATTCTTCTCTCCACACATGCGAGCTCAGGTTACGCGATTCTTCTATCCACCGTCGTAGACACTGGTTGGGTGATGATGAACTCGGTCTGAATCTCTGGATCCGCCATATTGTAGACTGTGAAGTTCGGATACTCAGGCTCGAAATCCAGGACCTGTATTTCATATTTGACCTGCCTCTTGTCTCTCAGCACTTGACAACGCTAGCACTCGTCGGTGTAGCTTTGATCGACAATCTCTGCAACTTCTCGAATTGTCCCAATCTGGAACATCTAGAGTTCGCTGAGTCTACATTTTCTGGGGTGCTGGAGATCTCTTCAAAATCCCTGAAATACCTGAGCTTCAGCAATTACTCTTATTTTGATATGGGATCGCACTCGCACACTCTTATATGTACACCAAGCCTTGTTTCACTTAGGCTAGATATGCATTTCTGCTCGCTTCCTGTTCTGGATAGCATGCCATCATTAAAGGAGGCTTTTTTGAGAGATCCTATCGAGGGTTGTGATTGTGATCTGGATTGTTACACTTGTAACGATGACGACGTACTGGTCGGATACAACAAGTGTACTCTTCTGCAAGGATTGTCGAAAGCTGAGAATTTGACATTGATGTCTGACTACAATTGGGTACACTTACACTTTTGCCCTTAATGTCTTTATTATGTTGAATTATTATTATTTCCATTGTTGTGCCGTTTGAATATTATTTTTTCCATTGCTATTTTGTCTTATGCTGTCCGATTATTATTTTTTTCCATTGTTATGTTGTCTGATTAACCTGCTGTTTTTATTTCTGTTGCGGTATCATTTCCATTGTTAGAGCATCTCCAAGAGTTCCCTATTTGTCTTCTTAATACTTGATTTTTAGAAAAATCAGAAAAAATCCCTCTCCAACAGTTCCTAATCCATCCTCCTAATATTTAGGCACTTGGAAAAACTGACCTAGTTCCGCGTAACTTTACGCGGCTCGAGTCGCGCGGATCCTCTCCCGCGCGGTTTCCGCCGTCGTAGTCGCTGTAGTTGATGTGCTGGACGGCGTCGGGCCCGACCAGCTCGTGCTCCACGTCCTGGTACAGCGAGCCGCCGCAGGCGACGTTGAGCACCTGCGAGCTGCGGCAGATGCCCAGGTAGGGGATGTTGCGCTCCAGGCAGCGGCGCGCGAGGCGGAGCTCGATCGAGTCCTTTTCGTGGTCGATGGCCGCGTCGCTCGGGTGCAGGCGCCGCACGGCCTCCAGCTGCTTCGGCGAGAGCGAGCCGTCGGTGCCGGCGTCGGCGGAGTCGTAGAGGGACGGGTCGATGTCCTCGCCCTCGCAGAGGAGCACGCCGTGGATGGGCTCGAACGAGTCCAGCAGCGCGTGCACCCCCGCCACGCGCGGCACGATCACCGGCACCGCGCCGTAGCCCATGATGAGGTCCAGGTGGTACTCACCTGATGAGGACACAGACAAACAGCGCACGCATGCGCCATGCAGGGGCGTCGTCAGTTGCATACGAGTACCGTCCAACGAAATCCATGACCATTTGTTCTACTATACAAGGCTAAATTAATGATGAAACCTCTCCGTCTCCGTGATGCCGCCGGCGGCAATCGGAAAGGAAAACTCACCGACGAAGTCGACAAACTTGTTCTTGCGGACTGTGACGTCTGGCGACAGAAAAAAAGCCGCAAAAAATAGATGTGAGACCCAAATTTGTTTTTTTAAAAGCAATTTATTAGAAACTCTTGGAGATGGCTTTCTTTTTTCCCTCCCAATACTTTTTTAGGAGTTGTAAAACTACAAGTTTTAGGAGAAAAAAATAGGGAACTCTTGGAGATGCTCTTATATTCCTAAAAACTGAAGCTGGGTCTGTTTTCACACTGAATAATAGTCAATTTTTTCCTGTCTGCATTTTGTCCAGGCTTATTTCTGCAGGGATTTGGAATGCTGCCCAACTTTTAACAACTTGAGGACTCTACTGCTAAATGAGTGGTGGTGTGCGCATCCTGACTTTTATGGGTTAAATTGCATTCTCAAACACTCACCGGTTTTGGAGAAGCTCACCCTTGATCTTTTTACTAAGGTATATATTCTGAATAATTAACTACTGCTTTGTTGAACTAGTTATATGTTATTGGTTGATACTGATAGAATATTTTGGTTTATCTCAGGGACCTCAACATAAAGTGGAAATGATAGGAAGGTACAATCAAATGGAGAGATCAGCTACTATATCAAAAGACCTGAAGGAAATCAGAGTCAAATGTGAAGTAGTTAACAAGAAAGTTTACAAAGTTTTGAAGTTTCTGGGTACATTTGGCATACGTAAGTGAACTAGCAAAATACATGGTGCTCTCTATAATTTATTTAAATTTTCCTTCATGTGTGCAAATGAGAATAAGCACTGAATAAGCTCCTTACTTTCTTGGCAAGCGTTCAATTAACTTAACAATGAGGGTGACATATTTGAATCCTTTATTTTGGCAATCCTTGTGCAGAGAGCTAAGAGATATAGAGAGGTGCTGAAATTAAATTGGTCTGCCTAAACAGTATCACATTATCTTCTGTTAGTTCTTAATATTTTAATTAAGTGTTAACATAAACTGGATTATTCCATGAGATTTTTACATTAAGCTTCCAAAGCTTTTTGCGCTACCATCATATATGAGTATCTCACACTAGATCTGTGAGATGTTACATTCCCTTATTAAAATATCAATCTTATTTTTGTTTGCAGAAACCAAGTGCATGTACTTGGTTAGGCATCAAATCCATTCCTTTGGAAATATAATGGTAGTATTTGTGGATTCTCAAATACTTGTAGCTGCATAAATAGTAGTTTGGTATCCTTACACCAAATCTTAGTTTCTGAATGCTCTCTTTGTTCTTGAGGAGTTTGCATATACTTATGTCCCAGTGTCTTCCATAATTTCCTTTTAATTTCTTCCTGTAGGAAATTGCTTATGATTTGTTGCATTTTGTGCTTGCCTTTATTTTTGCTGGGTTGGAAAGCTGTACTAATGTTTTTAATCATTTTATTTGATTTTCCTTCTTTCTACCATTCTTTCTACAAATAATGTTAACAAAGCACTAGTTTGGTTCTTGTTTGTTGAAACTAACAGCATGCATTTGATTAGGAACAAAAGCAATGCCATTCGGCATTGAAAGAAGAGATGGCTCGGGAAAACTTAGTAGATTGATTATGGAGGTACCAAATTAGTACAATATATAGGCAATGATTGTCAAGGGTTTATAGAAACACCCAATCAACGGTGATCCTTGCCTAAACCAAGACCATCTACCATAAAACCCCAAGGGGCGCCTACAGGCGCACTTAGCCCCAAGCCCAGGGCGTAACAGCCCATACAACCCAAGCTACAGCCCATAATATAGCAGTCTAACACGCCCCCGTAGTCTGATCGTCGCCACCGCGCACGTTCAGGCTGGACCTGAACTCTGTGAAGACCGAAGATGGAAGACCTTTGGTGAAGATGTCCGCATATTGGGATGAGGTTGGCACATGCAGGACATGAACATTACCAGCAGCAACCTTCTCCCGAACGAAATGGAGGTCAATCTCGATGTGTTTGGTGCGCTGATGCTGAACCGGGTTGGAGGACATGTAGACGGCGCTAATGTTGTCACAATAGACCAAAGTAGCACGCCGAAGGGGGGCATGGAGCTCGAGCAAGAGCTGACGCAGCCAAGAGGCCTCAGCAACACCGTTGGCCACCGCGCGGTACTCAGCTTCAGCACTGGATCTGGAGACTGTATTCTGACGCTTGGATGACCAGGAGATGAGATTATCACCGAGGAACATAGCGTAGCCCGAGGTGGACTTGCGTGTGTCAGGGCAACCAGCCCAATCAGCGTTAGTGTAGACCACAAGATCAGTGGCAGGAGATGGCCGTAACAGTAGACCCAAGTGAAGAGTGCCCCGAACATAGCGAAGGATGCGCTTGAGTGCTGCCAAGTGTGGTTCCCGTGGGTCATGCATGTGAAGGCAGACTTGCTGGACAACATAGGCGATGTCAGGTCGTGTGAAGGTCAGATACTGTAATGCGCCAGCAAGACTTCGATAATCTGTTGCATCAGCCACAGGAGGGCCATCAGCAGCTGCAACCTTGGGTTTGTGTCGATCGGAGTAGAACACGGCTTACACTCAGCCATCCCAGCACGGTCCAAGATATCCAGCATGTACTGCCGCTGCGAAAGGAAGAGACCGTCACCACACTGCTGAACATGCATACCGAGAAAGTGATGCAGTTTGCCAAGATCCTTCATTGAGAACTCCTGTTGGAGGGCCGAAATGATCCGCCGAAGGAGACCCGAGGAGGATGCTGTGAGGACGATGTCATCCACATACAGGAGGAGATAGGCAATATCTGAGCCGCGCCTGTAGATGAAGAGCGAGGTGTCTGACTTGGCTTCGACAAACCCGAGAGACAACAGAAAAGTGGCGAACCGACTGTACCAAGCGCGAGGAGCCTGCTTCAACCCATACAAGGACTTGTTGAGCTGACACACGAAGTCCGGGTGGGTGGGATCCTCAAAACCAGACGGCTGTACACAATACACTGTCTCTGACAAATTGCCATGTAGGAAGGCATTCTTCACATCGAGCTGGTGCACGGGCCACTGGTGAGACAGAGCCAAAGAAAGCACGGTGCGAACTGTGGCAGGCTTCACAACTGGACTGAAAGTCTCTGAAAAATCCATGCCAGGCCGCTGAGTGAAGCCGCGAAGGACCCAGCGTGCCTTGTACCGCTCAAGTGACCCATCGGCGTTGAACTTGCGCTTGAAAATCCACTTCCCGGTGACCACATTAGCCCGAGGGGGGCGGGGAACAAGATCCCATGTGTGGTTTTGGAGAAGAGCAGCATGTTCTTCCTCCATAGCAGCACGCCAATTCGGATCGGCGAGTGCGCTGCGGAAGGTCTTGGGCACTGGAGACAGTGGCGTAGCATGATAGAGAGCAGGAATCCGGAAGCCGGTCTTCGCGCGCGTGGCCATGGGGTGCTGGTTGATCACTGGGGGGACAGCAACAACACCCTTGGGCAGCGGTGCAGGTGCAGCAGCTGGCTGGACAGCAACTGGCCGGACAGCAGCTGGGCTCTCCCGGCACGGCGTAGGGGCAGCAGCTGGCTGAACAGCAGCTTGGCGCTCACGGCGCGTGTACACGTGACGGACTGCAGGCACTGGGAAGACAGGCAGCGGTGGGAAACCGGGCGGAGGTCCGCGCTGCTCGGCCAAAGCTGCAGGTGACAGTGAGCTCGAAGAAGTCGGTGCCGCACGTGGCCGTGCAGACGATGGTGACATCGTAGCCGCACGTGGCTGTGCGGGCGAAGGCGAGGCAGGGGCCGCACGTGGCTGTGCGTGCGAGGGGGCAGGCGCAACTGGCGGACTGGCTGGGAGCGCATCAAGCGCTGCTGAACCAGCCAGGTCATCATTGGTGTTAGCCGCAGCCGCACGTGGCTGTGCGAGTGTCGAAGGATCAGTGCCTGCAGATAGAAACTTATGTGCTGGTCCGATGGGAGACGACACATAGTTAGTAATGTCCAAAAAATCAAAGTCTGCGGGTGATGGAGTGGAGGCACGCTCAGCTATAGGGGAATGCTGACTCGTCAAAGACGACGTGACGAGAGATGATAACTCTATTGGAAGAGAGATCAAGGCAGCGGTATCCTTTATGATGAGCTGAATATCCCAGGAAGACACACAAGGTGGATCGAGGGGAAAGTTTGTGGGGAGCTGTGGCGGACAAGTTGGGATAACAAGTGCAGCCAAAAACGCGTAGGTGATCATAGGAGGGCGTTGTGCCGAAGAGGGCAAAGTGCGGGGTGGATGAGCTCAGCGTTTTGGTGGGCAAGATGTTAATGAGATATGTGGCTGTCTGCATAGCTTCGACCCAGAATGAGGGTGGGAGGGAAGCCTGGAACAGTAGGGAGCGAGTCACATTGTTAATGGAACGAATGATACGCTCGGCCTTACCGTTCTGGGCGGAAGTGTATGGGCACGACATGCGGAGGCGAACACCATGGGTAAGGAAGAACGTGCGGGAGCTGGAGTTGTCAAACTCACAACCGTTGTCGCACTGAACTGCCTTGATGGTGGTGCCGAACTGAGTGGACACAAGGGCAAAAAAGTGAGCGATTGTCGGAAAAAGCGTCAGATTTCAACTTCAGAGGAAACGTCCATAAATAATGTGAACAATCATCAAGAATAGCCAAGTAATATTTATAGCCCGAGACACTAAGAACAGGTGATGTCCACAGATCACAATGTATCAGATCAAATTTATTGGACGCTCGAGAAGTTGACAAATGAAATGGAAGACGCACATGACGACCTAATTGACATGCATGACAGACAGTAGTAGTATCATGACGACAAGTAGGAAGACTCGACGCAAGCTTGGAGAGGGCCTCGTGTCCAGGATGACCGAGGCGGCGATGCCAAAGTGAAGACTCGGTGGCGGCGACCAAGGATTGAGCAGCTGGCAGCCGGAGAGGGTACAACGGTCCGGAGCTATTGCACCTGACGATCACGTTCCGAGACAGAAGATCCTTCACAGAACACCCAGTCGGATCAAACTCAACAGAACAATTGTTATCAATAGTGAACTGGCGAACAGAAATTAGGTTCTTAATAAGTTGTGGGGAAACCAGCACATTATTAAGACGTAAAGATGGTGAAATAACTGTAGAGCCAGTGGATGTAACGGGGAGTAAGGATCCGTTACCGACAACAATGGACGATGGAGTAGGATACCGCAGGAAGTAGTATGTGAAAGCGAATTGGAATGTGATGACATGTGAGAGGTTGCACCTGAATCGAAGTACCAGTCATTGTTGTTTTGTGGCTGCTGCAGCGTCATGGTGCTGAATGTCGATGCCAGAGATTGCTGATCCCATGTAGGAAGTCCAGCGTGCGGTTGGTAGTAGCCGGGGGGTGGTGCAGTCCAAGACCCGGCGTTCTCCAGGACCGGGGCAGGCACAGCATGCTGTTGAAGAGGCTGCTGGGCCAGCAGAGCGTGCTGAGGGGTGCCAGGCAGTGGCGCAAGTGGAGGCCGCTGCCCAGGCTGTGGTCCAGGCCACATTTGGATGGCCCCGGCCCACGGGCGGTAGGAGGGCCATGGCGCGCCCTGTCCACCAAAGGGCGCGCTGGACTGGGCACCTGGCTGCGTGCCAGTGGGCGCCGGTTTGCCACCAGCGCCGTCGCGCCGGCCGCCGCGTTTTCCGCGGCGGTTCTTGGAGGGAGCAGAGCCACCCCCGGAGCCTGCGCTGGAGGCTGCAGGCTGCTTAACAACAGGAGGACGCGACAGGGGCTGACGTAGTGGTGGAAGCGGTGAGTGCTGTCGATTGAGACGACGACGTGTTCTCCATCGTCAGCTCCTCCAGGAGGAGGTCAGCCTTCGCGTCCAGGAACGTGGGGAAGGGGCGCCCTCGCCGGAGATGCATGCCGACGGTCTTGAAGCGCTCATTCAGACCGCGAATGAGGTTGAGGACTGAGGGTGCGGTCGGTGACGACTTCACCTAAGTCACCAAGCGTGTCCGCCATGCGCTTGAGCTCCTTGCAGTAATCGGTGATGGACAGATCACCTTGAACGAAGTTGCGGAGCTTGGCGTCGAGGAGGAGGGCGCGTGTCTCGCGGTTATTGAAGAACTGGGACTCCACGGCGCGCCAAGTGTCGCGGGCAGTGGAGTTGCGCGCTGAGATCGTCGCGGCGAGGTCGTCGGAGATGGTGCAGAGGATCCATGACTTGACAACGCAATCCATGCGCTGCCAGTCAGGGAAACCAGGCGCCGGTAAGTCCTGCAGGACATGGTGTTGAAGGGAATACTTCCCAACGATGAGGAGGAACTGATCGCGCCACCGATTGAAATTGCCGGCGTTGAGGTCGAGAACAACCGTGACAAGATTGCGGATGTTCTGGACCGCAACAGCCTGGGAGTGGAGGTTGGCGATTGCAGCAGCCTCTTGCAGAAGGAGGGCTTGATGCAGATCGGTGTTGTCGTTGTGGTCGGAGGCGTGATCGGAGAGGTCGTCCTCATCGTCCCCGTCCGCGGGTGCGCCAGCGGCGGCGCGTTCCTGCTCGGCGCGTGCCAGGGCAGTCGCGAGCGTGGGCGGTGGCGGTGTCGTGCTCCAAAGCGGCGGCCTGGGCTTCCTTCTCAGCTGTGGCGGCGCGCGCGAGGGCAGGCATCGCGCTCAGCCTTCCGTTTGGCTGCGCGTAGGCGCGCAGCGGCATCCGCATCGGCAGCAGCTTTGGCGGCGGCAGCAGCCTTGGCCTGGGCATCGGAGTCCAGGCTGGATACCGTGGGGACGGCAGCCTTGGAGGCGGCGGCGGCGGCTGCCGATTTGGGAGAGGGTGGAGGAGTCCCAGGCATCGCAGCACAGGGAAGCCGGCGCAGATGGGTGGGAGAAGCGCAGCCGAGGGGAGGGCGCGCTGGGGAGGAGCGCAGCCGAGGGGAAAAAGGCGCGCTAGGGCAGCGGAGGTGGAATCGGGGTGAATACCCAGACTCGTGATACCATGAAAGAAGAGATGGCTCGGGAAAACTTAGTAGATTGATTATGGAGGTACCAAATGAGTACAATATATAGGCAAGGATTGTCAAGGGTTTATAGAAACACCCAATCAACGGTGATCCTTGCCTAGACCAAGATCATCTACCATAAAACCCCAAGGGGCGCCTACAGGCGCACTTAGCCCCAAGCCCAGGGCGTAACAGCCCATACAGGCATACAGCCCAAGCTACAGCCCATAATATAGCAGTCTAACAGGCATACATTATTTGTGGATTATGCATTCATTCCGTCACCTTCTCAAATATTTGTAGTTGCGTAGCTAGTAGTATGGTATCCTTACACTATAAGCTTAGTTTCTGAATATTCTCTTTGTTCTTGAGGATTCTGCATAACTTATGTACTATTTTTTGCCATGATTTTTATTAGTTTTCCTTATGCAGGAAATTGCTTAGGTTTATCATATGATTTATTTTGTTTGATTTCCCTTCTGCCGTTGCACATTATACTTTTTCAAAATAGTCATTTATGTGTTGTGTGATATGCTGCAATACTATTCTCGTGGCACTAGCATGCGGCACTAAAGCATCTGTGCTGTGTTTATGCAGATAGTCCTAACAAGATCCTCTATATGTTATTTAGGTTTCTAGAGCCTCCTTTTTTGTTTCCATGGTGGAATTTATGGCACAGGGCCAAGGTACCAAAAGTAATGGGTGTGGTTGGGTTAAAGAACCTTAAGCCTGCTTGAGGCATCCTTTTTCCCAAGTCGTGTTTACATGGTGCTCACGTCGGCTTGTGGCCTCGCACCCTACCATCTTGTCTGTTGAAGAGACTGATTCTTAGTTTGTAGGGCTCTCTTACTTGCACTTTGCTTCAGGTGTTTCTACTGTAGCAGAAACGATTACCACATGGTGATCAAACTGTCTTCTTGATGATGTCCCCCTCCCTGAACTCAACTGCACCGCAACAGCAGCACCTCCCTCCCTGTTGTGCCCCAAGCTGATCCTTTGCGCCCTCCATTCTTCTGTGATCCCATCCACCACCTGTCAAGGACCTCGGGTCCTCGGATAGCTGGACCTCGGCTACGTAGTTCGTAACCGCGATCCGTCTTCTCCGGCGAGGTTTTCCCCTCCGCCGTAGGCTTGGCTTTGTTGAGAGAGAGAGATAGTTTAGGAGATAATAACTTGCTTAATCTCAAATGTCACACCCTTACAGGATAAGTAGGCCGGCGGCCTAACAAACTTGGCAACAACCATTTGGAAATAAACTAATTTAGAAATAAACTCTCCTAATATCATGGCCATGCAAATCTAGCCACTTTCACCGGCCCTGCCTTCCTCCTGCGCGCTACTCGCGCCTGCTGCGGAAGCCCGGGCCGCGGCTCTCCTGATATCTCGGGCCCGCCGGCGACGTGCATATGTATGGCCCCACATGACATCTCTCCCCCCTCGAGATCCAGCTCGTCCTCGAGTTGAAACGTCGGATACTTGCTGTGGAAATCATCGAGATCCTCCCAGGTAGCCTAGGAAGCCGGTTCACCACGCCAGTGAACCAAGACCTGACGGACACCGCGCGCCAAGCGAGCTTGCTCGACCCGTGCCGGCTCTGGGACCACCACGCCATGGTGGATGTCTGGTAGTGGTGGTGGAGCGGATGGAGGCGTGCCGACGAACTTCTTGAGGGTGCTCACATGAAACACGTCGTGGATGCGAGCCTGCGGGGGTAGCTCAAGGCGCACGGCGACGTCATTGATGAGTTGCACCACACGGTAGGGCCCCGGGTAGCGAGCTTTGAGCTTGCCTGTCGTAGATTGGGGCAGAGAGGACGAGGCGCGCTGACGAAGACGAAGAAGCGCCCAGTCACCCACTGTATATGAAACCGACCAGTGACGCTTGTCGTAGTGGAGCTTCTGCGCTGCCTGCGCTTGTTCTAGCCGGTGACGGACATCGGAGAGGAAGGCCTCACGCGCCTCCATGTCCCGAGCGACTGCCGCGACCCACGTCTCGCCAGGCTCATATGAGCGGATGGTGGGCGGGTCCCGGCCATACACCACGCGGAACGGTGTCTCGTGCAGGGACGACTGGTAGGCGGTGTTGTAGATGTACTCGGCCCACGGCAACCAGCGGAGCCATTGACGGGGACGATCGTCGGTGAAGCAGCGCAGGTACATGACGATGACGCGGTTCGCGGCCTCCGTCTGCCCATCGGTCTGGGGATGGAAAGCGGATGACATGCGCTGCTTGGTCCCGATGAGACACATGAGCTCGCGCCAAAACGTTGAGGTGAACATCGGGTCGCGGTCGGACACCATGGACTGCGGCACGCCGTGAAGGCGTACAATGTCGGTGAAGAACGCCTGTGCCACGGACTCGGCGGTGTATGGATGAGCGAGGGCGATGAAGTGGCAGTACTTGCTGAAGCGATCGACAACGGAGAGGATCACCGACTTCCCGTTAACACGGGGCAGCGCTTCGATGAAGTCGAGCCCGATATCCGCCCAGAAGACTGTGGGGATGGGCAGCGGCATGAGGAGCCCTGCCGGGTTGAGGTGCTCCGACTTGTACCGCTGACAAGTGACGCACACTCGTACAAAGTCCTGCACAAGACGACGCATGTTTGGAAAATGAAAGTCACGTCGAAGGCGGTGCAGAGTACGCTGGACGCCCTCATGGTCGTCGTCGTGGACCGTCGCGATGATCTCCTGCAGGAGAGGGGAGGACGGTGGTATGTAGAGGCGCCCATCGTAGAGCACCATGCCGTCCGCCACGGTCCAGGGAGCCGCGCGTGACCCAGCGCGGACTTCGTCGTGGATGGCCACCAGCGCGGGGTCGAGGGCCTGAGCGTGGCGAAGCCGGCCGATGAAGTCGAAGCGGGGCGCTGAGATCGCACGGAGACCGCCCGTGCCGTCCTCGTCGTCGCGGCGTGAAAGCGCGTCCGCCACCGTATTGGACACCCCCGACTTGTACTCGACAGTGAAGTCAAAGCCGAGTAACTTCCCGACCTAGTGGTGCTGCGGAATGGTGGCGAGACACTGGTCGAGAAGATACTTGAGACTGTAGTGGTCCGTCTTCACGAGGAAACGCCGTCCCCACAGGTACGGCCTCCAGTGCCTCACCGCGAGCACCAGGCCGATGAGCTCCTGCTCATACGCGGCGAGGGAGCGATGCCGGGGCGCCACGGGCCGGCTGAAGTACGCGATCGGATGGCCCCCCTGTAGCAGTACAGCCCCAAAGCCATAAGTAGAAGCGTCGCACTCGACGAGGAAGGGCTTGGTGAAGTCCGGCAAGGCCAAGACCGGAGCTGAAGTCACGGCCGCCTTGAGTGCGCTGAAGGCTGTCTCGGCGTCGGGATTCCACGCGAACCCCTCTTTTTTGAGGGGGCCGTGAGGGGGGCCGCGATGGCGCCGTAGTTGTGGACGAATTTCCTGTAGTAGCCGGCCGGCTGAAGTACGCGATCGGATGGCTCTCCTGTAGCAGTACAGCCCCAAAGCCATAAGTAGAAGCGTCGCACTCGACGAGGAAGGGCTTGGTGAAGTCTGGCAAGGCCAAGACCGGAGCTGAAGTCACGGCCGCCTTGAGTGCGCTGAAGGCTGTCTCGGCGTCGGGATTCCACGCGAACCCCTCTTTTTTGAGGAGGGCCATGAGGGGGGCCGCGATGGCGCTGTAGTTGTGGACGAATTTCCTGTAGTAGCCGGCCAACCCGAGGAAGCCGCGCACGCCGAGCGGGGACGCGGCCAGTCGTGGATGGCCTGGACCTTGGCGGGATCCATGGCAACGCCCGACGCCGAGATGATGTGGCCGAGGTAGGCGATGGAGTCGACGCCGAACGAGCACTTGGACCTCTTCACGAACAAGCGGTGCTGGCGTAGCAGGTCGAAGACGACTCGGAGGTGGCGAAGATGGTCCGCCCACGAGGTGCTGTAGATCAAGATGTCGTCAAAAAAGACAAAGACGAACCGGCGGAGGTAGGCGCGTAGTATGTCGTTCATCAACGCCTGGAACGTGGCCGGAGCGTTGCACAGCCCGAACGGCGTCACCAAAAACTCGTAGAGGCCATCATGGGTGCGGAACGCCGTCTTGTGGATGTCGACCGGTCGCATCCGCACCTGGTGGTACCCAGAACGTAGGTCCAGCTTGGTGAAGAAGCACGCGCCGTGAAGCTCGTCGAGGAGCTCATCGACGACGGGGATAGGAAACGCGTCCTTGACGGTGAGGGCGTTGAGGGCGTGGTAGTCGACGCAAAACCGCCATGAGCCATCCGCCTTCTTCACGAGAAGGACTGGGGAGGAAAAGGGCGAGTCGCTGCGGCGGACGACGCCCTGCTCAATCATCGCCGCGCACTGGCGTTCCAGCTCATCCTTGTGGGCCGCCGGGTACCGGTACGGACGAACGGCGATGGGGGCGGCGCCGGGCTTGAGGACGATGGCGTGGTCGCGGGTCCGCTGTGGAGGAAGGCCCTTCGGCTCGGTGAAGATGTCCCCGTAGGCGGCCAGGAGCTCGTCCAAGAGCGTCCCACTGGCCGCGGCGATGGTGCGCAGACGGGCGGTAGTTGACGATGGCACCCCCGACCAGCAGATGGTGCGCCCGTGACGCTGGAACGACATGGACCGCGTGGCGAAGTCCCACACGATGGGCCCCAGCGTTCCCAGCCACCGTGTGCCCAGCACCAGATCATACCCTGCGAGAGGCATAACAAACAAATCGGTGTTGAACGCGGTGTCGTCGATGGAGAACAGGGCGTTCCGGATGACGCCAGGGCAGGCCACCCGTTCGCCATTAGCAACTGTCGCCATCATGCGAGGGCGGGGTTGGACGGGCAGCCCGGAACGTCGCGCCGCGTCCTCGCCGATGAAGCTGTGGGTGGATCCGCTGTCCAGTAGGGCGAGGAAGGACGCGCCCCCTACAGACACCGTGACTTGGATCGTGTCGGCGACCGGCACGCCCGCGACCGCGTGGAGGGAGAACA
Organism: Miscanthus floridulus; assembly: GCF_019320115.1. Taxonomy (NCBI): domain Eukaryota; kingdom Viridiplantae; phylum Streptophyta; class Magnoliopsida; order Poales; family Poaceae; genus Miscanthus; species Miscanthus floridulus. The sequence goes on along the minus strand of NC_089588.1, from coordinate 99,063,366 downwards.
CCGGGGACTCCGTGTCCGCCGCGTCCTCAGCCGCAGTGGTGTCGTCGTCGTCCATGGCGCAGTCCAAGAGGAAGAGGCGTTTGCAGACCTTGTTGTGACCGCGGCTGTACTTCTCGTCGCAATTGAAGCACAAGCCGAGGCGACGCCGTTCCTCCTGTTCGGCCTGGCTGAGCCGCCGCACGGGCCGTCCCTCGACCGTGGTAGTGGTCGCGGCCGCCTTGGCTGCTTGAGGTTGGGGCTGGATGTGGCGCGTCCCCGGCGTGGGTAAGACGCCCCGTGCAGGAGCCTTGGCCGAGGCAGTAGTGTACTGTTCCATGAGCTCGAACTGCCGCGCGATACTCATTGCGGCGGCGAGGGATTGCGGGTTTTGGGTTTGGACGGCGAGGCTCAGCGGTGGTAGGAGACCCCCCGTGAACAGCTGGACGCGCTGGTCCTCATCAAGGCGTCCGGCGCGGGGAAGGAGGCTCTGGAAGCGATCTTGATACTCTTCGACCGTGCCCGTGCGACGACACGACGCGAGCTCGAAGAGAGGGGCCGATCGGAGCGGCGGCCCGTAGCGGAGGTTGAGGAGCTCCTTGAAACGCATCCATGACGGGGTACCCTCGTCCGCCTGAACCTGCATGTACCACATCTGCGCCCCATCAGTGAGGTTGTAGGACGCCATCCACACGCGCTCCTCCGGCATGATTCACTGTTGGGTAAAGGACTCACACCGGTTGATGAAAACCAGTGGGTCGCTCTTGCCGTCATAGTGCGGAAAATCCGGCCGCTAATGCTTGGGCGGGCGGTCTTGGTGATGCTCTCCGGTGCCAGGCCGTGCGCCCGATGCGGACGAGCTGGTGGCGGTGATGTCGGCGATCGACTTCTGCATCAACGTCATGGACTTGGTGAGCGCCTCAATGGAGGCTTTGAGGTCGTCACCCATGCTGCCCAGGCAGGACGCAACGGAGGACGAGGAAGCAGATGAAAGGGCGGCGGCGGCAGCGGCTGATGGTGGATCGGCGGCTGGGCGTGGTGAGGTGGACCGAGACGACGAGGATCGCCGGGATAGTGATACCAGGTTGTCAAGGACCTCGGGTCCTCGGATAGCTGGACCTCGGCTACGTAGTTCGTAACCGCGATCCGTCTTCTCCGGCGAGGTTTTCCCCTCCGCTGCAGGCTTGGCTTTGTTGAGAGAGAGATAGTTTAGGAGATAATAACTTGCTTAATCTCAAATGTCACACCCTTACAGGATAAGTAGGCCGGCGGCCTAACAAACTTGGCAACAACCATTTGGAAATAAACTAATTTAGAAATAAACTCTCCTAATATCAAGGCCATGCAAATCTAGCCACTTTCACCGGCCCTGCCTTCCTCCTGCGCGCTGCTCGCGCCTGCTGCGGAAGCCCGGGCCGCGGCTCTCCTGATATCTCGGGCCCGCCGGCGACGTGCATATGTATGGCCCCACATGACACCACCTGCTACCAAGGTGGAGTCATGGCTGTGCAGAGCATGCTGTGGGCGGCAGCGTGGATGGAGGTATCCTCTGTCGACACCTGCACAGATCTCTGGTGTTGGAGAGAGAATGGAGCCCTGAACTCGTCTGCACTACTGAAGTTGCCTCATTCCTCGCAGTGCATTTTTCAGTGGAGCTGAGGATGATGAGGAAGAGCGAGGAGCTGAGTCCTGGACATAGAGAAAGACAAAGAGATGAGGGGTGGTAGAGAGTAGTGATCTCCATGGAAGAGAGCTGTCGGAGAGGAGATAGGATAGGTAATGATGGGAGGACAGATACACACAGGTGGCTTTATCACGTCTCTCATGGTAAATATTTTCAGCTGCAGGTGACACTGTTGATCTCACACCGTTAGCATGCATCTCAGAATTTGGGATTGATCATTCAGATAGCTAGTGAGGTGGGCAACAAATCCATGCTGAATTGTGGCACAAGGCCATGATACCAAATGCGGTTGGTTGGGGCTTGGGTTAAAGACCCTTAGGCCACCTCGAGGTGTCCATGGACCCATGTAACACAGTGGCGCCATTGACCTTCGAGTGCCCCACAAGAGCAGGGGAGGAGGGAGAAACTATTGTTTATTTCTTCTTTTGAAGTTGTAGCTTGGGCACTTGGCCAGTAAAATAACATTTTTTTTCATAACAAAGAGAATCTTACCAGCTAATAGCACCTTTCTTAACAAGGACATCTCATATCCTTATGACTTCCTTCCCCTAATAGGCTCATAGTTAAATTAGGCTCCAGCTTCGCTGCTTCTGCCATCTTGCCACATGTATGCTCACAGGGGCTGATGCCCATAAAACCTTCAAGCCATGTCATGCTAATATTCTCATTGTTCAGTTTACTTTTCTGCCTTTTGCTCACTGACGGACTTCAAACTCTGATGTGATGAGACGATAATGTAGGGGTTCTTGTCAGCCAGATGCATTCATGTCATGGCATATGAGTGCAGAGAAAAGAAAAATCAGATATCATAGCTTGGAAAACTATTTGACTTGAATTTTTTGCTCTGCTTCATATTTGTATAGCACATCATAACTCGGGACAATCATATTGAACTGCATGATGCATTTACTACTTGCTGAATTGTGATTTGCCATTTTAAGTTTCATTCTCAAGTAATGGAGTGTTTTTTTTTTTCTGCCTGTAAACTTTTTGTGCTTTTTGGTGTACAGATTTCCTTTTCAAGTAAGGAAGAGAAAAACTGGGAGGCTGATAGATCTACCATCTCTTGGCTATCCAGAAATGTAATGCTTAAGCTTGTGGTGACGTAGTACCTTGTTTTGCCTATGCATGTTGTTCTGTCAATATCAGTTATCCGGATGGTCTAGGATTGAGTCACTTGTTAGTATAAATTATGTGAACACGATGATTGACGTGAACCTGGTTAATCATGTCATTTTATAACTGTTTCACCTTTTGCTTTGGCCTGCATTGATTTACTTGGTTCTCTTGATTGATTGACTTTTCTTATTATTTTACTTACCTTAGCTAAGAGGTAAGAGCTGGTGACGGATGAGTTCTCTGTTTCATCAACAGTTTTGGGCTAGTTTCATTCTGAATAACGATTCACAATTGATGGTCTAGGGTGAAATTATAAACATGGCCCTTCAATATATACGAAAATAATTAGTGACATGTATGTTTCTATATACAATGTGATAAATAAACACTTATAAAAATTCATCCAAAGACTATTTATATCAATCAAAATTTGTACATATTACCTTCAAAATTTCTTTGACGTTTTCTCGATGCGAAGCCGACACTGATGGTATGTCAATTTCATCCAACAAATTCTTCTGGATGCATAAGGTTGCCAATTGTTTAAGGTTCCTTTAGTGTCATTACAGAGCTCGAATGGTTCTTCGGCAGCTTTTACATTGAGAAGCTTCTCTTGGCTAACGCTATGAGGTATGAGCACAGGCATGCAAAGGCAAAGCAAAATATATTTACAGCGGTACCTCGGTGAAAACGAGCAGCCTAGCTAGCTCTATATATACAGCACACATGTTTGCTTCAAATTTGTAAATGATTTTGTATTGTTCTTCCTATAAATAAAATGGACAACAGTAGGTATATATACAAGTAGCAGACTGAATTTGTCTTAATGTATTCATCTCATAAATAAGTACTGTATATTGTAGGGATGCAATTGGTGTTAGAAGGTGATGTCGGGTAATCCCGAGATTAACTTCGGACATCAGTTTGGTCCACCTATAAAGAAAGTTCCAAAACCAACTAAGCTAATATTGTCGTGATCTGCAGCGTATGTCAAGCCATATGAGTGGCATGGAGAACAGACAGTGGTATTATTATTATTATTTTTGGTCTGGCGGACCACATTCTAACAATGGGCCTGAGGCCATGCATTACAATTTACAGGGCTTGCAACTGGTCTGTGGGCCATTCTCTGAATGGATCTAGCAATCATCATGCTACTCCAGAAGATGTAGAGATGAGCGCCAAGAAATATATAGAGGTGCCTGAAGGTGCTCTGCTTTTTTCTTGGGACATCTGTGGATAATAACATGCAAATGTGCAATGGAATTAACATATTTTCCTTTTTAATTTGGCATTATTGGGACGTAACCGTTTTAGGGAAGTATAAACCTATCACTCTATTCAAGACTTGTATATAATAAACAATTTAAAATGCTTTGATTAAAGTAGCTATCTGATGTTAGGTCTAGAAATTACCATGTTAATTAGGGAAAAAAAGCATCCCTCTACATATTGATAAATTACAACTAGTATTATTATCTTAGTATTTGGCCAAAAACAGCTCTCCACGTTAATGCTTTATGGTTAGAAATCTCCATTGAGTCATTAACAAAAATTAAATTAATCCTACTTCATGGGGGTTTCTTGAGCATATGCAAACCGCTTGCACCTTCTACAATTTTCCTAGAAACTAACAGATCTCTAGAAGTTTCAAAGAAGATCAAGCTCGAGATGAAAAGTAGTAGAGATCTGACATTAGAAATCGATGTGCATCTAATACACTCATCATCGCAATTATAAAAAAAAATAAACATGAAATTTTTAGGACCACCAAGGCGCAAACATGATAAACCAAAGGAGCCAGATGCAAAACTGAACATAAAATAGGATTTAGAGCTTTTAAGAGAGTTACAGTAAGCATGATCCGATGCCCTCGCCTGTCTCATTTACAGCTCTGCAAAACTGAACATAAAAAAGGATTTAGAGCTGCCTGAAACAGATGAAATAGCACTCTTCTCGATCATTCCTAAGCTTTCCTCCTCTTGGTCACCTGCTGATCAGGTGTTCGGACAGTTTGTCCCTCACCTTGGGCCTGTTCGCTGGTTGGTTTCTGGGCTGGTTTGGGCTGGCTGGTATTGGTTTATTATGAGAGAAAAACACTGTTAGCTGGTTGGTTTGGGCTGGCTGAAACCAACAAGCGAACAGACTGCTTGATTCCATTCTCATCGGCTAACCAGCACACCTGCTGCCTATAATTAGTGTCATGGTCGTTCGTGCCTCATCCATGGTTGTTTCCTGAAGGTCTATGATTATATTGTGCAACAAGCAGCAGACATGGATTATCCGGGGCAGCTTGTGCTTGTCCGGACGCCACATCTCCCCCTGCAGGAACTTCCATGTGTCCTTGAACTTGGCCAGTGTCCTTGGAGCTACTGTTCTCGCTGCAGAGTGCCTGCTGTTGAACTCAGCACTGGACTCTGTGAGGTCCTTTTGGTGGTGTGAGCAGCCAGGGAAGAGGGGGGTAGCCTGAGTCGCCGATCAAGTATCCCAATCTCTGATCCATCTGATACCTTCAGCTTGCTGCCATTCAGCCGCTCACCTGAGCTTGAAAAGGCCGGAACTGTGCAAAATGTTCGACTCTTTCATGCTACCAGGCCATCCAGTCACTATGTCTGTGAACCTCATATCCAGATCAACTACAGCTTGCAAAACCATGCTGTAATTCTTCTCTTGATCAAGCCAGACCTTGCAGTTCGGTTCAGCTGATGAAAGGCACATTGTGATGTGTGTTGTATCCACAACGCCATGTTATTTACTTTGGATCATCCGTGGCGTAGATCAGTGGGGTTTCATTTGGTTTCTCGTAGAAATGGTGTGTACGGAGAGGGACAGACAGGGAGAGGGAGAGTTAGGGTTAGGCACTCACCATCGGTAGGCATTGAAGAGGCGGATCCGGCCATCACAGGTTCGCCGGTGAAGATCTGCGCTAGGCAGCGACGGTCGGAGAAGAAGAGCATCGCAGTGGAGACCGGGGTGAAGACCGTGGTGGCGCAGCGCCGTGGCGGCGGCGGTGCATCCCGTCACTGGCTGCGCCCCTCTGTTAGATCGGAGTAGGGTTTGCAGGTGGGGCGTACGGCTTAGGCCAACCTCGTACTGAGAGCCGCCGACCCCACCTCTATTTAATGCGCAGTGTGACGGGGGCCCGCCAGCCATAGATGGACTGGGCGCCCCCGATCAGGGCGCGAGGTCAAGGCCCAAGTGGCCGTTGGGCCACTGTGGTTGGGAGATCAAACCAACATTCTCCCCCTTGATCTCAACTCATACTTTAACTTTAAACTTTGACTTTAATCTCTTTCACTTTTATTTGTTCCATCACAGATTAGTGCATAGAGCATGCTTCATCATCACGGTCAATCGCCGATAGATTTAACAGCTACAATACACGTCTCTGTTCTGAAACAGATTCTTTAACTTTGGGCCCTTTATTGTCCGGAAATCATAGGCTATACCATAAACCCATGTCGACTGTGTGTTCTCTAAACACACTGGGTGGTAAGCCTTTTGTACGCGGATTCGCAAGCACTTGCTTGTTACTTATATGTTCAATACTTTAAGTATGATTCCGGACTTTCTCCTTCACAACGTACAACTTTAACGTCAATGTGTTTGGCAGCACACTTGACCCGTTGTTATAGGACCCGTTGTTATAGGAGCGAACTACTTGAATGATTATTGCTGTTGTATACCATTATCAATTCCGGGTGTAAGTTCTTTTAACCATTTCGCCTGTCCTTAAGCCTCATAACAAGCTATACTGTGGGTATGCATCTTTGATGACACCACAACTGTTTCTTTGGAGCTTTTCCACAATAAAACTCCAACTGCGAGTGTTAGCTACTATGTGGGTTTCACTAAACATCTCGCCAAAATTTAACATTTGTACCCACAACTATTTGAGAGTACTTATTCTTTCTTACTCACCATGAGGCCTATAAATCTTTGCACAATTGCAAAACATTCTCAACTCCATTCCAGTGATCTATATCTGGACTGGACTTCTGCCAAAACATCCCGGATACATGAACTATGTCAGGGTAAGTTCTTACTTATAAGCATTCATTAAGCTTCCAACAGCTGAAGCATATAGGACGTCCTTTCGATCTCACATTGGTTCTTGGAACATTGAAAGTTCCCAAAACTATTACCCTTGACTATAGGAACAGGCGCATGTTTATTCACATATATACTTTATTTCTTTAGAATCTTCTCTAAGTATACACTTGAGATAGTTCTAATACCCATTTTCCTTTTGTCTCGGTAAGTTCCAATTCCTGGAACGAATGACGCTTTACCAAGATTATTCTCATTGAAACTTGAGGACAAGAACTGCTTCTTCTCCAACAGTAGATTAACACCACTACTAGCGAGCAAGGTGCTATCCACGTGCAGGATTAGGGAAATTGATTTCCCATGTTTAGACTTTGCATAAATACAATTATCCTCTATATTCTCTTTAAAACCCAAACTTTCTTATTGTACTATCAAACTTCAAGTACCAATGTCTTGAAGCTTGCTTTAATCCATAAATAGATTTCTTCAGGCAATATCCCTTACATTCTTTTCCTTCCACGACAAAACCTTTTGAGTTATGCCATGTAAACTTTTCCATACAAATCCCCGTTGAGGAATGTGTCTTTACATCTTTCTGATGTAATTGTAAATCGTAATGTGCCACTAATACCATTATGATTCTAAAAGAATCCTTGCATGCTGATTATAATCTATTCCTTCTCTTTGTGTAAATCATTTCACCACAAGTGGCGCTTTATAGCTTTCAATATTCCCTTTGGATATCTTTCTATATTCCCTTTGGAGTCACCTTTATCTTGTAGACCCATTACAGCCTACTGTTTTGGCTCCATTGGGAATTTCTTCTAAGTCCCAAACATCGTTGGTATTTATCGATTTCATTTCATCTTCCTTTGCTTCTTGCCATTTAGACGAGTGAACGCCTCTCATGGCTTTTCAAATGAGGTGGAATTATCCTCCATTTGAATTTCTTTCTTATTCTTTGAGACCTTCTAGGGCCTCGTGGCACTTCTTTCATATGGGGCTATTGTTACTCTTCATTGCCAAAAAGCAATTGTTCTATAGCCTCATGTATCACAAGATCCTTATTTACTTATTCATCTTCTTTAAGAGCTAACATCAGGTGTTGTATATGTCATACAACATCAACATGTATTAAGCAATTTGTTGCTCTAAAACACTGTAGTGGATATGTAATCCCACTTCTATTCAAGCCTTAGGTATCTACATACCATGCTCCCCCAGATTACTCTATTTTCTATAAAGATGTTGTATCTTCAAATTTCTTATTTTGGATTTAATCTGCTAAAACTCATATGGCGCGTTTAGCACCGCCTTGATAACTCTGAACTCGTCCAGTATGAATACTAGCCGACTATGCTATCTTCATATCGGAACTGTAAAAAGTCCAAGAATTTAGCTATTTCTTTACTTTAGGGCTATCGTTATTATGACTGTCTTACTCCCTCAACGATCACATTCATCTTTTATAGATCAATTTTACCTTCAATGCATAGTATGCATTGCATTATCTAAAGTACGGGGAAGTATCTTTCTTATTTGTCTTTCTTAATTAATCTTACATTTCTCCCCCTCGAAATGTGGTATGAACTTTTCTACCACAATTTCAAAACATTTAGAACTCTTGTGAATGAGGAAACTTTGATTACTTACTTCATCCACATGATTACATCATGCAAACAAAATTCGCATGGGAGTACATTTTCCTCATTACACTTCAAAACTTAACATAGTCTATTATTATCAATACTTCTGCAAGTCACACTTGCATATCATTCTTATCTTTTGGTTCACATGTAACTTTCTTTTGTTCTTAAACTCATTGAGTACTTAATGACCATGACACAATCAGAGTGTACAGTCAATACTAGGATAGCATAAGAGCTATCCCAAACTTCTCTCCATGTGCGGGATACACTTAGAGCACATGAGTCATCACATCCTTCTCCCGCCATGCGGGATAAGTACTATGCCAACTTTACCCCGCCATGTGGGTATTTTCTCAAACTTTTCTCGTCATGCAGGTACTATCACAAACTTTTACCATCATGCGAGATAATTCCCTTAAATGGACATAAATGCCAGGATTGGCTCGTGTTCAATCATCAAATTTAGAAATAAATCCGAATATTCTTTTAACACACATGTTTAATCCAATGTTGGTCAAATTAAACATGTATATGACTTTTACAACTCTCATAAGTGAAACTGAAAATAAATTCTTCTTCACAGAGAGTACATAAAAGACATTTCTCAATGAAGACTCTCATTGATCTATCTCTTTTCTTGGATCAATATCCTAGAATTCTTTTCTTTTGAAGCCATTCTTTAAAGAGAACACAGTCCCTTAAATAATGGCATTCTTTCATACATAACTTGCCCTTAGGCATTTCATCAACTGAGTCACAAGTACCCAGCTCATTTCTCTTACTGCCTTCAAGAATGAAAGCATGGAGGTCTTTTGTCTGAAAAAATATTCAACAATAATGCTCATTAAACTTTGAAATCTTTATGTTCTATTCTATATCACCGTTGGGCAGAAATAGAATAAAACATCATTCTTCTACATTAATTCCACATCACCGTTGGGCAGAAATGGAATTAATGTATAGATCCTCAATAATCTTGAAAGCATAGAACTGCTCCTCAAAATTAAATTCTCCCGTTGGTTCGAATTTAATTAGAAGACAATCAACTTCATTGCAGCGGAAACATGAAAATACATTTCTCTAGTTTAAGAGCATTCCTTGATCTTTAACTTTTCTCTGAAAAATTGGTCACTTTGATGCAAAATTCATCAGAGATTTAAACTTTAAACATAGAACTCATAGAATTATAATATTGTTATCATCAACGTTGGTCAGAAAATAACAATACCATAATTTAACTTTAACTATCAACCAACTATTCCTCCAATTAAAATTTTCCCGTTGGTTCCAGTTTTAACTAGAGGATAAACTTTTCATCATTTACTGAATAACTACAACTGCTCTTCAAATTAAATTCTCCCGTTGGTTCGAATTTAATGAGAAGATAATAAACTTTAACTTCACAGCGGAAAAAAGAACTCATTTTCTAGAATTTTATCCACAGGGAAAAAATAAATACTTTTTTCTATTTTCTTTTGAGCCAATTTCCATTTTTCAATTTTCTGGAAAAGGAAAAATGCGAAAACAGGCTCATTCTTTATTGTTTCGGCCCAAAACCGGCAAAAAGCCGGCTCAGCCCACCTCTCCGCGCGCGCGCAGGCCGCACCCAGGCCGCAACCTGGGCCTGGGCCGGCAAAGTCGTTCGGCCACACGCGCCTGCCTAGGCGGCGAGTTGGCCCGCTCTATCTCGGCCGTCCGTGCCGATCCATTTAGATCCGACGGTCGAGTGGTGTGGGGGTATTAACCCCTATACCCTTACGGCTAGGCTTGGGCCGGCCTGGATCAAGGGGTCCGGTCCACTAGAAGATGACGCGCGGCCCGACCAACCTGCTTGGAATCCCGCGCAAGGAATCAAGGCAGATTTGGAGATCAAGCAAGATCCTGATCAGTTAGAATAAGAATCCTTATCCGGCCACCTATGGCAATTGTAACTGGCTAGGATTAGTTTCCAGATCTGTAACCCTGCCCCCCGGACTATATAAGACGGGCAGGGGACCCCTCTAAAAAACATCTCTCATTGACATACAGCAATACAATCAGACGTATGACGTAGGTATTACGCCTTCGCGGCGGCCGAACCTGGATAAAACCTCGTGTCTGTCTTGTGTCACCATCTTATTTGTGGCTTGCGCATCTGTCTGCCGACAATCTACTACCTTGGGCATACCCCTAGGTAGACTGCCAACCATATTTCATCGACAGTGGCGCGCCAGGTAGGGGGTGTGCGTACTGCTCTCCAAGCGAACAAGATGGTCATCATCTCCGGCTCCATGGCTACGCCGAACGGCCTCACGTTCACCGTCGGCCAGATCACCTAGACCACTGGCTCCGATGACTTCATCGCCATGACCACGGAGGAGGCGCAGATTCAATCTGCGTCAACCACTGCATCACCTGCATTGGCTATGGCTCTGACCACGGTGGATCTGGCTCCGACCACGATGGATCTGGCTCCGACCACACCCGCATCGTCTTCAGCCACGCTGACAACCCGTCGTCCGCTTCCTCGCTACAAAGGGAAGCAGATCGACAACACCGACCTGCTCGACTCCATCGATCGGGTCGGCACCAAACTTGCTGAAACCCTAGCTCTGGTAAGTTCAATTCAAAGTCAACCTAATGAGCAGGTAACCGCTACCCACAACAGATCTACCCAACCAGCTCGGGCCAGTCGTCCTGCACGACTCGGTACGGATCTCATGGTCACATCTACTCCTGAAGGGCGCTCCGCTCGTCGCCGGCCAGCCTTCGCGATGGGTCTCCGGCTCTCCGAGTATGAAGCCTCGACGGAGAACTACCAGGCCCAGCCCTATGGCCTACGCAACTTCATCAACATGGTCTGGATTGAGGATTATCGAGAAGGATCCGTCCACACAGTTCAAGAGGGTGGCTCCAGCTCTTCGTCTGGCATCGCATCCAATGCCTCTGTTCACACCGAGCTCCAGCATCATGACGATGAAGGCGTTGAATACGATCTAGATATCCCAGACCACGCCCCGGGATTCCCACAATTCCCGTCTTTCCCACCAAGGCGAGGGGACTTGATCAATGTTGTCAGTAATGACGAACCACCGGCAGTTGGCGAAACAGAACAAGAAAGGCTTGCACATGAAGCACGCAATATTGACCGGTTTAATCACCGACAGATCGAAGCCGAGGCAGAAGAGGAGGCACGACGCATAAGGGTCCAGCCACGCGACCTTAACAATGCCTTCGACAGGGTGGGGGACAAACATGTCTTCAGGACTCCAAGCGCCAACGTAGCTGTTGCTATGGCGACAATGCAACGACTACCCAATACCCCAGAAACCCAGGCAGTTCGCGATGATATACAAGCTTATCTGACGGCTGCTATGGCTCAGACCGCAGAGATTGTAAATCAAGCCCGGGCTCCATCCATCTCAGTCGAGTCAAGCCACAGCCGCCAGTACTCAAGTCGCTCACAGCCACTCAACCAACGTGGCTCACGCAATGATGACCCCTCAGACAACCGTCAAGGCGGAAACGGTGGCCATGATGGTGGTCGGGACGACAACCGCCGCAACTACCGGGATGACAACCGCTGAGACAACCATGACAATCGTCGTGATATCCGCGGTCGCAAGGTTAACCAGGGTGGCAACCGGGATCGCCGTGATGGCAATAACGATCTCCGCCATTACCTTGGAGAACACGATCTACGCGATCGCATCAACTAGAGAGCCCACGATCGTGCATCCCACGAAAGTCATCGCCGTATGGAATACGATACTACCCACGGCCCTCCGGGTTTGAAGCAGTTTACTTCTCACCTTCGTCAAGTCATATGGCCCAAGAACTTCAAGCTCGAGAAGCTTCAGAAGTATGACGGCAAGGAGAACCCCGAATTATGGGTTATGCTCTACGAAACCGCGTGCAGATCAGCCATGGCTGACGAGCACGTCATGTCTAATTACTTCCCAGTCGCCATCGGCCATGCAGGCCACCAATGGCTGGTCAGCTTGTCGGCGAACTACTTCGATTCTTGGCAGGAGCTCAAGCAAGCTTTCATCAATAACTTCATTGCTACTTGCGAGCAACCGGGCAACAAATATGATCTGCAGTGGATTCGAGATCGGAAAGATGAGCCACTGCGCGAGTACGTCCGGCGTTTCTCAGAGATGCGCATCAAGGTCCCGTCAATCTTCGACAATGAGGCAATCGAGGCTTTCATCACTGGCCTCCGCTTCCACGATGCCTTAAGGGACAAGCTCCTCCACAAGAGACCTGAATCAGTCACAGCGCTCCTAGCCACTGCTAAGAAATATGCGGACGCCGACGACGCTAAAAAGATAATTATCAAAGAAGCAACAAGGGTTCCACACTCCGACCACCCCCCACACTGCGACGACTACCGCAACCAGCGCAACGACTCCCGCAACCACCACGACCAACATAATCAGCGGTGTAACCACTGTGACGATTACAGGGGCAAGCGTGCTCGGGAAGACGACGGCGAGGTCAACACCGTTAAAAAAGGTGGCGGACGTCGTAACTACGAAGAAGACTACGCCAAAGCATTGAAAGGGCTCTGCCAGCTCCATCCCAAGTCAAACCATACCATGGAGAATTGTCGCGTTCTCAAGTCTATCTACACACGTCAACAGGCTCCGGATACATCCGACAAGCCTAACGACGCAGGGGAACAGCGTAACGAGGACAATGACGATGAAGACGCAGATCCCCATCACAAGTACGTCAAGCAAACTGATCGCGTGCACACCATCATTGGAGGCAAAGTTTCCATCGAGACCAAGTGAGAACGCAAGTTGTTCGCCCGTGCCTGCTTGAACGTGGCTAACACCGACAACCTCATCACCGATCCACGGCTCCCTCCTTGGTCTCACTGTGAGATCTTCTTCAGCAGAAAGGACCAATGGGCTGCAATACCTGAGCCAGGATGTTTTCCCCTGGTCCTCGATCCTTGTATCAACAAGGTTCAGTTCGACAGAGTGCTAATTGGCGGCGGCAGCTCCATCGATATACTGTTCAAGAACAGTCTACCAGCCCTGAAGATAACCCAGGCAGATCTCAAGCAATATGAGGCACAGTTCTGGGGCGTTCTCCCCGGACAGAGCTCTACACCTCTCGGGCAGATCACGCTACCTGTGCAGTTTGGGACCCCGGACCACTTCCGCACCGACTATGTCAACTTCGTGGTCGCTGACTTCGATGGCACCTACCATGCTATCCTTGGTCGACCATCGCTCACCAAGTTCATGGCCATACCTCATTACAGGTATTTGGTGCTCAAAATGCCTACCGAGAAAGGAGTTCTAACTCTCAAGGGCAACGTATACGTAGCTTATACCCGCGAGGACGACAGCTTCAAAATAGCAGAGGCTCACGACCTCTCTATTCGCATGGCTGAGACCATGCTCGATGCCAAGAAGACCTCAGCCGACCACCTAGAGATCCTAGAGCTCGAGGCTCCACGCAAGAACATCAAGTCCAAGGAGCACAAGGTGATTCAGCTGGTCGACGGTGATCCCAGCAAAACGGCCCTTATTGGGGCCAACCTGGATCCCAAATAGGAAGACGCGCTTGTCAGGTTCTTGAGGAGCAACATGGATGTGTTCACATGGAAACCTGCTGACATGCCCGGTGTACCTCAGAACTTGATCGAGCACTCCTTGAATGTCAATGGCAAGGCCAAACCTATCAAGCAGAAGCTACGACGGTTCGCTCGCGACAAGAAGGAGGCGATTAGGGTAGAAGTTACACGGCTTTTGGCAGCCGGATTTATCAAAGAAGTGTATCATCCGGACTGGTTAGCCAACCCGGTTCTTGTACGCAAAAAGAATAATGAATGGAGAATGTGCATTGATTACACTGATCTCAACAAACACTACCCTAAGGACCCCTTTGGCTTACCTCGCATAGACGAGGTCATAGATTCAACCGCCGGTTGCAAGTTGCTTTCCTTTCTCGATTGCTACTCTGGTTATCACCAGATCGCTCTCAAAAAGGACGATCAGATCAAGACATCTTTTATCACGCCTTTCAGCGCCTACTGCTACACGACCATGTCGTTCGGGCTCAAGAATGCCGGGGCTACCTACCAACGCGCCATACAGGCCTGTCTCAAAGATGAGATAAAAGACGACCTCGTCGAGGCTTATGTTGATGATGTAGTTGTCAAAACCAAGGAAGCACATACCCTTGTTGACAACCTAGAACGCACCTTTGCAGCCCTTAATACATTCCAATGGAAATTAAACCCAAAGAAGTGCATCTTTGGTGTTCCTTCTGGTATACTGCTTGGCAACATCGTTAGTTACAACGACATACGCCCTAACCCGGAGAAAGTCAAAGCTGTCTTAGACATGAAGCCGCCCAAAAAGGTGAAGGATGTCCATAAGCTTACCGGATGCATGGCTGCTCTCAGTCGTTTCATATCAAGATTAGGAGAAAAAGGACTACCGTTTTTCAAGCTGCTCAAAGCATCCGAGAAGTTTGAGTGGTCGGAGGAAGCAGACGCTGCCTTCACACAGTTGAAACAATACCTTACATCACCTCCGGTCCTCACTGCTCCCAGAGAAGATGAAACTCTCCTACTTTACATTGCGGCAACTAATCGGGTGGTCTCCACTGCCATGGTGGTCGAGCGCGACGAGCCTGGCCACACCTACAAGGTACAGCGACCAATCTATTTCATCAGTGAGGTACTCAATGAATCCAAGACCAGGTACCCATAGATTCAGAAACTGATCTATGCCATACTGATAACATCCCGAAAGTTGAAACATTACTTCGACGGATATCGTGTGGTGGTCATGACCGAGTACCCTCTGGGAGACATCATTTGTAACAAGGATGCAAACGGGCGCATCGTCAAATGGGCAATGGAGCTATGCCCTTTCTCTTTGGAATTTGCAAGCCGTACTACAATCAAGTCTCAGGCACTCGTCGATTTCATCGTCGAGTGGACAGACTTAAGCACACCTGCCTCTCAGGGGCCCAATGAGTATTGTAAGATGTACTTTGATGGCTCTCTCAACATCGATGGCGCAGGAGCAGGAGTCCTTTTCGTGTCACCATCCAAGGAGCAGCTCCGGTACGTCCTCAGGATTTATTTCCCAGCATCTAATAATGCCGCTGAGTACGAAGCATGCCTACATGGTTTGCGCATTGTGGTCGAGCTCAGTGTCAAACGTCTCTATGTCTACGGAGACTCGGCTTTGGTCATCAACCAGCTCAACAAGGACTGGGACACGACCAACGAAAAGATGGATGCATACTGCAAATCGATCAGAAAGCTGGAAGGCAGGTTCTACGGCATCGAGTACACACACGTGGTCCGGGACAAAAATCAAGCAGCAGATGCACTGTCAAAGTTAGGATCATCCCGAGCCAAAGTCCCACATGGCGTATTCGTTCAAGACCTGCTCACGCCTTCCATCGAAGAGGAAGATCCCATGGTCGACAAGCCTCCAGACCAGCTATTGGTGGCTACGGTTCCGGCGTCAAGCACCACCGAGCCACCTCCGACCACTAATGAGCCCAACTAGAGAGTACCTTTCATCAAGTACCTGACAGATGGCAGCGGTTACACTGATCGGACAGAAAACGAGCGCTTGATGCGTCGCAGTAAGCAGTATCTGCTCGTCGATGGCAAATTATGGCGCAAGAACACAAAGGAGGAAATCTTGATGAAGTGTATAACCTAGGAGGATGGCGAACATCTCCTGGACCAAATCCACTCTGGCTCCTACGGCAACCACGCGGCCTCGAGAATGCTGGTTGGCAATGCTTTCCGAGCAGGGTTCTATTGGCCGTCAGCGGTAGCCGATGCAGAGAAGCTAGTCCGCCACTGTGAGGGTTGTCAGGTCTTCGCCAAGAGAATCCACGTACCAGCACACGAGATCCAGACAATACCAGCCTCTTGGCCCTTCGCATGCTGGGGACTGGATATGATCGGGCCCTTCAAACCGGCTCCTGGGAAATTTACATGTGTCTTTGTGCTGATCGACAAATTTTCTAAGTGGATAGAGTACATGCCTCTGGTACAGGCATCCTCAGAAAAGGCTATCACATTCATCGACCAGGTCATCCACCGCTTCGGCATACCCAACAGCATCATCACTGATCTGGGTACTCAGTTCACCGGGAACGCTTTTTGGGACTTCTGCGATGAAAGGAGCATAGTAGTAAAATATGTCTCAGTGGCGCACCCTAGAGCTAATGGACAGGTCGAGTGGGCAAATGGTATGATCTTGGACGCACTGAAGAAGAGGATGTATAGAGAAAATGACAAAGCTCCCGGAAGATGGCTCAAAGAGTTACCAGCCGTGGTCTGGGGCCTCAGAACCCAGCCCAGTCGCAATACCAGCGTATCACCATACTTTATGGTTTACGGTGCTGAGGCAGTGCTCCCAACAGATATAGCCTTCAGATCAGCATGGGTAGAGAACTTCGACGAAGACAAGGTCAAAAAAATGCGGGAGCTAGAAGTGAATAGTGCAGAAGAGAAGCGGCTTGATTCTTGCGTACGTACAGCCAAATACCTTGTTGTTTTGCGCAGGTACTACAACAAGAACATTAAGGAGCGGTTCTTCATGGTCAGAGACCTGGTCCTGAAGTGGAAGATGAATCAGGCTGGTGTCCACAAACTCACAACTCCATGGGAAGGGCCCTTCACGATCAAGGAAGTTACATGACCAACGTCTTACAGGTTAGCTCACCTGGATGGTACAGACATACCCAATTCATGGCATATCGACAAGCTTAGGCGTTTCTATGCTTAACTACTAAGATATGTACTCCTTTTGTACTTTCAATTTAATAAAGCTATTATGATTTCTTTGACCACTCTAATGTGTCACTTCAATGTCTATGGTTATTGTAACTCAACCAGTCAAAACCGACCACCATTCCTTCCTGGGTTTTCGGAGCAGGCCCTGTCTCCGGTTCCTCCCAACGCGTGCATGGGATCTGCTCTCTATGCTACGGGTGATCGGCAGGTCCCCTCTGGTTTGACTTGTCTGCGTCTACGTGTGCATAGGTCACGCACCTCACACTGCGACCACATGGCAAACCAGAGCCGTACAAACCTTTCAGGATGACGTGTCGACTAAACTGGTACAACTAAACAGAACGCTAACATGTTCTCACTTAGTTACACCAACATGAGTTCCAAGCTTAAATATGTTTTATACAAAACAAACAAGCTTATGATGATATACAGTTACGTTATTACAAGTTTGCCTGAAAAGGTACAAGTTTACAATAACACAACTACATCTTCTTCTACAGCTATAGCCTATCCTATTGGCTGGTCGGGGCACGTGGCACCTGCTGCTCGCTGCTCCTGACATCCTGCTCGAGTCTCGGGGACTCTTGTACTGGTCGAGCTGAAGAAGATGGCCCCACCGATGCCTGGCTGGTCGAGACCGCAGGCTTTGCTGGTTGGCTTAAAACTAATGGCGCTTCCAGCTGACTTGTTGATGGCGTACCCTGTACAGGTGCTGTCCCGCCTCCACACAGGTTAATGTCGCCAATTATTTTTACCGACAAGTCCAGCTGGGTCATCTGAAGCTCCTCAGCCTTGTCTGGATCTACCTCCTTTGGGTATCCAGCCTCTAGGCGTTTGAGATCAATCAAGGGGTAGTGAGCACGCACCATGCTTAGTACATGTACGCCTGTGTACTCACCCGCCTCCTTCACGAACTCTTGGAACCATCCCCATGCCTTTCGGCATCTATCGACCAGTCCGAGCTGTGGCGTCCTTGGCACGTCCTCTGTAAGCGCTGGATCGATAAGGTTGAGGACTGGCAAAATGCCCGTTGCCACTTCCTAGCACTATTTCTTCCATGCGTCCCGATCCTTGGTGATCTCTTGGAACTGCGCCTTCCAGCCGTCACGTTCTTTTATCATGACTTCCAGATGCTTCTTGGCATTGACTTTTAAAACTGCAAATCGCACAAGACAATAAAACGTCATGCCACGACAAGAAAAGGCGGCCAACAAAAGTGAGCAAGGGGGTCTGGAACACTTACTTTTTAGTTCCTCTTTCATCTTGGTCGTGTGGTCCCGGAGCTGCGACTGGTCGTGCACCAGTTTCTTGTTGTCCTCCTTCAGGCGATCACACTCTACGACCGCATGACTATTTTCCTCTCAGAGACGGACTACTTCGGCTTCTAAGCCTGCACTACAGCTGTTACTACCAACAACGCAACAACACTTGTCATGCACTCATTGTGAAAAAGTGACTACTTACTTGTTCTTTCCTGCTCTTTGTTACTGAGCTGGACAACCAGGTTCTGGTTCTGCGCCTCTTGCTCCGTCCTCTCATGGTTGGTGGCTTCAAGTTGGTGGTGCAAGTGTTCCACTTTGGCCGTCAGTTCTTTATTGCTTGCTGTGATCCCCTCAATCTAGTCGAAGCACTTCTTTCGGTACCTTGCGGTCTTCATTAAGTCCTGCATGTAAAAAGCTAAGTAAAACAGTTTGACTGGATAGCAAGATCAGGTGGTGAAGCAAAGCATACATGGACTTCCATCACCAATCGTTTCGCCGCCCGTTCAACTTTCATGGTCTCTTCGACCTCTGGGATTTCCTCATGAACAACCCATTGGTCGTTCTGCCAGCGCGACACATATACATGTTGTCGTCTGTCCTGTGGACGGCCCAGGACCTCTTCTACTTCGTCCTCTTCGGCCTCTTCTTCGGGTATCGGTGCTGGTCCAGAGCTAGCAGCTTCTACGATCACTATGGCCTTATCACGGGCTGCAGCATCAACAAACGTGCTCTGTGCTCTCGCCTCCGTCCGCTGCTCCTCGGTCTGACCCGTTACCCTTGGTGCTGAGGTATCGCCCCCCGCAGGGTTGGTGCTCGGAGCATTTGTGTTTGGCTCGGCTCTTCCCTCGACCCCCTACTCGGGGACTGTTGTCTGACTGCTGGTGGGCTGAGGCTCCGATGGATTTTCTGCTATGGGTACCTCCATGGACGGCTATTGCGCGGTCTTCTCTGCAATTGCTGTCGGAGCCATGCTGCTCCCGACTAGTTGATCTAGATTTTCGGTGGACGCCGACCTAGTACATCCAAGATAAGTTCAGAAGGCAACCATAGTCAATAAAAATTGCAAGCTTACATCAAATTTACAAATACTTACATGTTGGAAGCGCGGAATGATGTGGCAAAGGCACGCCTCTTCGGTCGTGCTTGCTCCACATGCTGTGCGGGTGACACCTGGTCTCCCTCTACATCCAGCACTGACGCCGGGGCTTGGTGCTCGACCCCTTCGCCGCTTGTCCTCTGCGCTGCAGTGGTCGGCGATGCGGGTCCCACCGGCACGGAGGAGCCACCTTGCTCTGTCGACTCCAGTTGCCTCCTCCTCTTTCGAGGGACAAGTCGAAAGATGTCTGCATCCTCTGTGTCATCGTCCGACAGTGTAAAGATCGCCTGAAGACGCTTGCTGGCCGCCGGCCGCTTACCAGCAGCTTTGGCCGCTGCCTCCTCCCCAACTCTGAGCACGGCCCAGTCGACGTCTTCGATCCCGGCGCTGGTCTGGGCGGTTGGGCCAGCAACTTGCGGCCAATCTACACCAGGGGGTGGAGACACGAACACTGTTGCTCTATCCCGACCATTAATCTAGGAAACACAAAGGAGATAACACAGTAAGTTTCTGTTACAACATAAAACTACGGGTACAAGGTAGGATGATTTACCTTTGGGGGAGGTCGGGCGAGCTTGAAAGCGTGCTCGATGTCGCTCAATCTGACATAATTGGGATTAGCTAAGTTAAATAGCTCTCCAATTCTGGCTTTGACTTCAATCTTGTCAAGCGCCTCTTGCCTTGTCCTCGTTGGGTCTGCGCTACCTTGGTACTCGTAGCCGGGATGTACCCTCCTCTGGCAGGGCTGGATCCTTCGGCTGATGAAGTTCCCGACCACGCTCGGACCGTCCAGTTTCTTCCATGGGATCATCCCAAGTAGTTCTGGGATCTGTTCCAGGTGCTCAGGCTTCTCCGACCAGCTGGTCCTCTTCTCTGGAATGAACCCCACGTCGCACAGTGTGATCATGTTTGGCTCTTCGCGGATGTAGAACCACTTCTTGTACCAGTCGTCAAGCGACGTGTTCCAAGGGCAGTGTAGGTACTGGGCCTTCATCCCGTCACGAAGGTTGAGGTACACACCTCCGGCTATCTTCGAGCCGCCGCTTCCTTTCTTCCGCAAACAGAAAAGATGGCGAAAGAAGTCGAAATGGGGCTAGAAGCCGCCATATGCTTTGCAAAGATGAATGAAGATGGAGACAAGAAGAATCGAGTTGGGATGCAGATTGCAAATCCCAATCTCATAATACAGACAGAGCCCCTAAAGGAAAGGGTGCACTGGAACCCCAAAGCCCCGCTTGAAGAAATCTTCGAAAACCACAATCTCACCTGGTTGTGGATCGGGGTACCCCTCGCCCTCCGGCGCGCGCCATCCTACGATTTCCTTGTTGTGGAGTACTCCCATGATGACGAGGTCTTCGATGGTCTGCTCGTTGCTTCTTGACTTCCACCACTCCTTCGCCATGACTCCGGTTTTCTTCTAGGCGTCACTTTTCGCCATGAATCCAGCCTTGCTGATGAAAGTGGATACGGTGGAGGAGTGATTGATGATGATTTTGGAGGTATTAGGGTTGGCAAGAGGAAGAAGAAGGCTGTGGCAGTGAATGGTAATGGGGTTCGGTAAAAAGTAACTTACCAATTCTATACTATATTTAACCAAGAGTTCTGCCGTTTCGTCTGCCTGAGATTCTTGGGAGACGTGCGCACACGCCGCAGACGGTTGTTTTCACAACCTCGATATCTATGCTAATATATGTGCCTCTTCGTTATTAGTGTATGCGTCTCTTCGTTACCAGTGTGAGAGGGCCCACACTGACGCACCTCCTTACAGGTGCCAAGTGACTGTTTGCTTGAAAGGACAAGAAGGCAGTATGATGTGCTATACCCGTCTACTTTTTTTTACCAGACATGTCAGATTGGACTTGACAGAGTAAGAAGATAAATAAATACACCAAATAATAGTACAAGTGGCATTTGGTTCTTCGTCGCACGTCTCGTGCTCAGGGATGGTCCAGACCACTATCGTGCTCGGGGACTGCCCAGACCACTACCGTGCTCAGGGATGGTCCAGACCATTATCGTGCTCGGGGACTGTCCAGACGACTACCGTACTCGGGGACTACTCCGACCACTACCATGCTAGAGGACTTTTCAGACCATTACCGTGCTTGGGGACTGCTCCGACCACTACCGTGCTCGAGGACTGTTCCGACCACTGCTCGGAGACCGCTCTCCTTGGCTACATGTGATTTGTACTCACATACAGTCGAGAGGCATTTATTTGGACCTTGCTACAAGGCTTATACTTCGCCTTCCAGCAAGCTCGGGGACTACATCGGTACGATGCACCTGCCGGTGCATCTCGTATTGCTTGTACGACGATTGGATTCTTGACTTCAGTGGAAATTCTTTTTAGACCCTGGCACCACGTGCCTACGTCACCTACTACCAGGCTCGGGGACTAAGTGGGCACACTTCACCTTGCGGTGAATGTGTTTATCTTATCGACCCCTACGCTTTGACTGATTGCTAGAATTACTATTGTCCAAGGGTCACTTACATTTCTTTTTAGAAATACAAGTGGGCACACTTGATAAGGAAAGAAATCTTTTTCTTTTTTCTTTAAGAGCACCATGCATTCTTCGGACAACCGGAATCTTCGGCTATAATCGTGGTCTATTGCTCTCTGTTCTGACCAGAATGCTGGCACATTCGATTGGTCAATGTTTCAATCAGTTGGAGATGACATGAAGACGGATCGCATTAGTCGAAGGAGATCGAACGGTGTGTCGCAGCATAATACATGGTGCTCGGGGACTAGCTGTGGGGGTATTAACCCCTATACCCTTATGGCTAGGCTTGGGCCGGCCTGGATCAGGGGGTCTGATCCACTAGAAGATGACGCACGGCCCGGCCAACCTTCTCGGAATCCCGCGCAAGGAATCAAGGCAGATTTGGAGATCAAGCAAGATCCTGGTCGGTTAGAATAGGAATCCTTATCCGGCCACCTATGGCAATTGTAACTGGCTAGGATTAGTTTCCAGATCTGTAACCCTGCCCCCCGGACTATATAAGGCGGGCAGGGGACCCCTCTAAAAAACATCTCTCATTGACATACAGCAATACAATCAGACGCAGGACGTAGGTATTACGCCTTCGCGGCGGTCGAACCTGGATAAAACCTCGTGTCTGTCTTGCGTCACCATCTTGTTTGTGGCTTACGCATCTGTCTGCCGACAATCTACTACCTTGGGCATACCCCTAGGTAGACTGCCGACCATATTTTGTCGACAAGCGGTGAGATCGGGTGAATAAAAAACCCACCGACGCCGGCCTCCTCAGAAACCCTAGCTCACTTTCTCCTCTCCTCTCTCTCTCTCTTCGCCGCTCTCTCTACTCTCTCCAGTACCGCAGCACCGAGCGACGAGCAGGCGAAGCAGTGGAGCAACGGCGCCGTCGCCGGCCCCCTCGCCGGCGTGCGCGCTCCCCAGCGGGTGAGCGCGCCGCCGTCGAGTGGCCTGGCTGCAGTGCCTCTTTGGCCGGAGCCCGGCGAGCAGTGCCCCCGGCTCGGCCCTTTCTTTTCCCCGCGCGTCGGCGTGACAGCAACGCTGCGCAGCGGCGGGGTAGGCCACCCCTTCCCCTTCCTCCCCTTCGGTTTTGCTTCTTTTTTCTGTTCTCGGATTCAACCGATTGGGGATAGTTAGGGTTAGGGTTTCTTTTCTTTTTAGGGTTTCACTGTTTATCTTCCCCGTGATGTCTTCACAGGTTTGAGGTTCGGTTTCCAGTTGAAACCATGTTTTCATCTCTATCCCAAAACCCGATCTAGGGTTTGGATTAGAGTTTCTTTCATCCGAATCAAATTCGAATCATTCTACTTCTTTCTCTTTCTACCCCAAGATCTAGATCCACACCTAGGGTAACAACCTGCTCCGGTACCATTGTTATTTACTTTGGATCATCCGTGGTGTAGATCAGTGGGGTTTCATTGGGTTTCTCGTAGAAATGGTGTGTACGGAGAGGGACAGAGAGGGAGAGGGAGAGTTAGGGTTAGGCACTGACCATCGGTAGGCATTGAAGAGGCGGATCCGGCCATCATAGGTTCGCCGGTGAAGATCTGCGCTAGGCAGCGACGGTCGGAGAAGAAGAGCATCGCAGTGGAGACCGGGGTGAAGACCGTGGTGGCGCAGCGCCGTGGCGGCGGTGGTGCTTCCCGTCACTGGCTTTGCCCATCTGTTAGATCGGAGTAGGGTTTGCAGGTGGGGCGTACGGCTCAGGCCAACCTCATACTGAGAGCCGCCGGCCCCCACCTCTATTTAATGCGCAGTGTGACGGGGGCCCGCCAGCCATAGATGGACTGGGCGCCCCCGATCAGGGCACGAGATCAAGGCCCAAGTGGCCGTTGGGCCACTGTGGTTGGGAGATCAAACCAACACGCCACAGCAGTTTGGCAGACCATGGATCTTCTCAAACTTGGACTTGATCTTCTCCATTGCACCAGAGTCTGGCCAGCGCAAGTGGTGGCTCGCTCGCTCCTCCATAGCCTCAATGAATCGCCAAGTAATCAGCGACACGGTTGAGTGGTTCACTCCAATAGAGGATCCTACAGCCACCAGTGACCCACCAGAGTTCAGCCTCCGCAGAGCAATGGCTACTCGATCTTCTAAACACAACAATGTGCCATCAAGAAAGGTATAGCTGCTGGACCTCACCATCATTTCATCTTTCACCAGGTTGCAGACATAGTCGAAGGCTCTTCTTGGCATTTTGAATACAGACTCAAATCTCTGTGCATCATCGATACAAGATAAAGTTCCTAAGAAGGAAACGTAAGAGTAGTTATAAATTTATAACTTCGATAACTGGTTAGTGGTAAGCAAGAGCTTTCATGCAATGAGTTAAAAAGAGACCACAGTAATCACAGATGCAAAACACTAGAGCGTTCTAGGCTTCTAGCTAGCTTTATTAAACTTGACAGCAATTTGCCCTGTTCGCTCAGCCATGGTAAAGTGTTTTTCTCTCATAACAAAACAACATCAGTCGGTTTATCAGCCGCAGAAACTACCAGCCGAACAGGTACAGATCAAACTCCAATGTACATAATTTCCATCGTTGATATGGTAACTTTATGATCTTTACGAAGATGCCAGAGTGCACCAATTAAGAAAGTCATAATAATCAGCAAATCAGGCATAACAAACCCTACAAGTCATAATTGCTAAGTCATAACAAACCCTACCGGCGCAATTCCGCCCTGACGCGGCACAGTTCTACCAATCGCCGCCCGACGGTCTGGAGCAACCACCGCGCACGCAATCTGCAACAAATCCAAACGGAGACAGACGCACGGCCACCAGCCTGCGCTACAGACAGACAGCCAGAGGCGGACGGGGGAGGCAGACGCACCTGACATCCGCCTGCAGAAGGCGTCCCACCAGTCACCGGGCGGGGCACCCACCGCGGCGGCCGCCTTCTGGCGGCGCTTGGCCCCGCGCCCGAGCACCGGCGGCATGGCGCGGGCGGGGCAAGGAATCGGGAGGAGCGAGCCGGAGGCGTGCGCGCGTGCACGGGACGAAAATCAGGAAGAAGCCCGGGCGGGCATGGACGGCTCGGCGCGGGCGCGGTGGCGTGGGGGACGCGGCGGCAGGCGGAGGATGCAGGGCATGGGGAGTGCCGCTGGGAGGATAGACGTCGGCGCGCGTGTCTGCACCGCGGCTCGGGAAGTTTGAGGGCGGGAGGGGAGGGAAGAAGCGACGGCAAGGGCGCGGAGGAGGAGCATGGCGAGGTGGAGAGGGAGAAGGGAGGAGCCTCTTTCTTGGGCACACCACGGCACGGGAAGGATGGAATTGAAAAAAAAAATGTATTACTATTCATCTATTTGTGCCTACTACACGTATATATACACAAAAGTGGAATAACAACGTGCGTGATACACATACTGAGGTGTGTTTTATGCTGCAGCTACAATGATACTGAGTAGAACTAGTTTCGGATGTATATACAAGTGTAGATGTACATATAGTTACATGTACATGATGTGTTTCTTTGTCGGAACGATAAAAGGCGCCAAAAGGACGGAATGGCTCTATAAGGGCAGTCCCAATGGTGCATTGATGATGGTTTCTATCCTCATTAAATGACTTGCCACGTAGGCAAAATGCTGACATGGCAACGTAATTAATGAAGAAAGAGAGCAAAAATCATAGAAATGGTTTCTTCATGAAGAAACCAGGTCTACTCTTGACCCAATGCACCAAGAAACCATGAAATCGCCATTGGGAAGAAACTACTAGTTTCTAGGGAGCTCGTGTCGCACTCCCATTAGAGGAAGAAGATAGAGTTGGGAGAGAGAAAGAGAAAATAGTTATTACTCATAGAAACCATGGGTTGGAAAGTAGTACTTTTTTGGTGCGATATCCTATGTTATAGAAACTACTAGTTTTTTTCATTGGGACTGCTATATATACCGGGAATGTATCTCACTCGCGCGAGCTCCACATGACATGAGGTAGACCCAAAAAACATGGGTGGAAAAAAATACATAGCATAGTTATGTAAGCTTGCTTATTTATCCAAGATGCCAAAAGACGCCAAAAGAATGGAATGGTTTTAAAGACTAGTAACTATAATACATGTCGGTAATGTTTTCCACCCTTGCGAGCACCACGTGGCATGAGGTAGGTTAAAAAAAAAGTGGGTGGAAAATAGGTAATACGGTATTTATATAAGTGTGTTTATTTATTGGAGACGTCAAAAGACACAAAAAAGATATTTGAAATGTTTTCTACTCTCACAAGCACCACGTCATGTGAGGTAGGTCAAAAAATATGGGTGAAACACATAGCACAATATTATAATTAGCGTCTAAGATATATAACAAGTGTGAGTCAAGAAGTATAATGTATAGAGTGTTATAATATAATTAGCTCCTTATATATAACTAGTCTGATTTAATTTGGTTCAGAAAAATATCTGGTTTATAATCCTTAATGTATTTATGCTTTGTTTTCTTGAGTAGCGAGTGGCACATAGGCAAATTTGGGCAGAGCACACAAGGGAGGCGTGCTGTGGACTGGGTCAACGCCGACACCCTTCCTGTCCCTTTCATGAGAAATGTTCAGCTTGGAGGTGTCGCCATTAGCCTATCATTTGCTAGTAGTAATCCAAATCTTTTCAACAAGCCAGTCATGCTACCTGTAATACTCAAATCAAATCTGTATTTTGGGGACACTCAGTGCTTGTTTAGTTCCCAAAAAGTTTCCCAAAAAATGCTACAGTAGCCATCACATCAAATTTTGGGATACGTGCATGGTGCATTAAATGTAGATGAAAAAAAACTAATTGTACAGTTTGGTTGGAAATGGCGAGACGAACGTTTTGAGCCTAATTAGTCCATGATTGAGCACTAATTACCAGATAAAAACGAAAGTGCTACAGTACCAAATTCCTAAAATTCACGCACTAAACACAGCCTCAGTCATATCAAGTGGTGTGCCGTCTCGTCGGTGTCATGGCAAAGGTCAACCATTTTTTCTATAGTAGTAATTTTCATTTCCATCCACTGGTAGAGAACCGAGCTTTACTCCCGGTGGGGAACCCCCTCTAGTCCCGGTTCCCCACCCGGGAGCAAGCATCCGGGACTAAAGGGGGGTCCTTTAGTCCCGGGTCAGGAACCGGGACTAAAGGAGGACCTTTAGTCCCGGTGGGTAACACCAACCGGAACTAAAGGTGCCTCCTAACATGCCACGATGGCCGGCACCTTTAGTCCCGGTTGGTAATACGAACCGGGACTAAAGGTTTTTTTCTTTTTTCTTTTCTTTTCATTTTTTTGTTTTCTTTTCAAAATAGGTTTTCGAAGTCGTATTGTACGCTGCTAATTATACATTTATACGCGCATATAGTATGTTTCGGTTCAAGCACAATGAACGTATTAAATCACACAATTCAAGCATAGAAATATATATATATATATATATATATATATATATATATATATATATATATATATATATATATATATATATATATATATATATATATATATATATATATATATGCATGCATGCATCATATATATATTTACATGCATGCATGCATATGTGTATTTTACATTATATTATTTCATGTGCATATATTACAAAAGATTGCATTATAGTTGTTGTGACATAACAAGTTTTTTCTCATCCTCTAGCTTGGCTTCAATGGCAGTGTTGGGTCGAAGTAGAACTCGCCCTTGGAATCGATGACCTGCTCATTAAAAAATCCGGCTATAGACTCTTGAATTGCTTTGATTTGGTTTTGCCGTATGACCTTTTCCTCCAACCATCGAGTCTACAGGTTTGAATTAAAGGAAAATAAATTAATATATGTACATATATATATATATAAAGACATAGTAACACAATCAATAATAATAATTAAATGAATATATAGTGTATTTTTAACGTACTTTGAGTCTCTCTGTAGGAGTTCTTTGGGAGAGCACCTTGATAAACTTGCAAACATAGTAACCACAGTAGTTGTTCCCCTGTTCCTGCCTCAGACACCACTTTACGAGAAAAAGATTTGTCATCCAATCTGGTGATCCGGTGAAAGCTATATGTTTAATTAATAAAGATGATGCGATTCAGGGGACTTACTTTCAATGGGATTACATTCAGTGGTGCTTTGCATTTTTCCATGTGTTGCTTCTCAATAAAGGTTTTCCAAACACTGCCCAATAAAAAATTTGCCACGTCATCAGATATAGTTAATCATCATGTTTGTGTGTATATATAGTTGCTAGAGATCCCGAAATTACCTCTGGATAATATCTATCATATCTTGGTAGTCTTGTTGTGGTTTTCTCATCGAGTCATAGATTATCAAGTGACTTTTCACCAGATCGATGTCCATCAATATCCAGTGATTGCTGCATGTGTTTATAGGATATAACGCATAACACTCATTAATTAACTAGAATCAACATATGAGCCATTAAGGCTATGATCGACATGATTAACACTCACTTGAAGTTATAGGGAAAGAGTATATCCTTCTTGTGGCGTTGGTTCACTAAAAAGTTCATGAGGTTACTCTCTGACTCAGACTTCCAATTAGTCATTGGAGTAATTGGGTCTTTGAATACTATATGGGGATCAACAAAACCAATTTCATTGCAGCCTTCCTTTCTGAGCTCTGTCATTGTAAATCTGCATATATATAGTACTTGTTAGGATAATTTATATGCATATACACACATATGATGAGTTTAATAATAGATCGAAAGAATTATTACTTACAGGCAATAGCAGCTAATGATAACTTTGTCCAGAGAGGTCAGGTGGCATAGTTGATGAAATTCTGCAAAGTCAACATACATAACATCATCGCCACGGAACCAATGTTCGTCTCTAATTCTGACACCAACGCAGAAGTCTCCACTGGTAGACGCCTGCATGTACCACTTGTTTAGTAGGTACATTTGCGTCCCCAGATCAGATAAGGCTTGAGGGTTGTATAGACTCTGGCCTAGTACAAATTTTTTCTTCCAAATATCAACCTCCGCCGCACTCTCAATGTTTCCATCACCAAACATCTGGTAAAGGTCGAGACTAGTCTCATCAAGAAATTCACCAAGGTGATCCAAATTGACATCCGGAGGTATGTTTGCCTGATGCATTAATCCTAAATTCGAACCATATTCATTACCAAC
This sequence comes from Miscanthus floridulus, assembly GCF_019320115.1. Classification (NCBI taxonomy): domain Eukaryota; kingdom Viridiplantae; phylum Streptophyta; class Magnoliopsida; order Poales; family Poaceae; genus Miscanthus; species Miscanthus floridulus. Next base: position 99,034,129 of record NC_089588.1, on the reverse strand, counting down.
AACTAGCGGGGGGATTGATTGGTGCGCTTGTTGTCCGAGTTGGTCAACTCCTTTCCCTGCCCGCTTCTTTTTCTGTGCCGCCTCAATTGACTTGGTGAGAGTGCGGTCATAGTCTGATAACGTTGATTTGGACGGCTTACGAGATTCCCGCTGTTGTTGCTGGTAAGAAGTCACATTTTTTCTTAAAATATCCGGAGCTACGAAGAAGTACGGTTTCTCTGGGTTTCTCCTTGCTTCTTGATTCATTTTAAGTTTGTCATAGAATCTAGACATGTCTTTTTTATATGCATCAGTACCTTCTTCCTTCTCTTCAGATATTATTTTGGGAATAGCCCTTGGTTTCACGGTGGCTTTCTTTGCAGGCGGGGACTGGTTCTTCGTTTGAGGGGCTGGCCTCTTGCTAGGCTTCTTGGTAGGCGGGGGCGGGGGAGGCGTTGGAGACCTCCTTGGAGGTGTTGGCAGCGGTGTTGGAGACCTCCTTGGAGGTGGCGGCTGCGGCGTTGGAGACCTCCTTGGAGAGGGTGTGGATGCAGCCTCGTCTTCCAACACAATGTCATCGTACAGAGCACTATGATGATCTGGCGATTGAACAATTGGATTTAGGTTGGGGGAGGATCTGCTACAAAAAAAGGAATGACATATTATTATGAGCAGATTGTTAATTATTTAAGCCAATACAAATTAATGATGTAGTGTTTTCATCCGCACGTACCTATGGTGAGGTAGTTCAGGAGGAGGTGGAGCCGACATCCCTGGAATGATGATGTAGCGCTTGCGCCATAGAATGAATGTCTTCTCCGCTTCTCCTAGAGTCTTCTCGCCATCACCTCCAGGAATGTCAAGAGGCAAATCACTAAAACCTTTTTCAGCTTTATCTACCGAGATGGTAGCATATCCTTCTTGGATTATATTCCCATGAATCCTTGGTGTCTTGGTTCGGTCGATAGGATTAACAAGATCGATAGCCACCTTGATTGTGGAATTCTCCTTCGGAATGTGTAGCTCACACGTTGTACAAGGTTCAGTGACGTCATCCACAGGGAAGCGCAGTCCTGTGTCCCCTTGATTTGGTATCTCCGTGGAAGCGCAGCTGCTTTTCAACTGAACAGATTGGCTAATGTTGATTCCTGGCTCTGATGCCTGCTTGCTTGCACTCACTGCTATTTGCACTTGCCTTTTGATTTCCTCCTGCATTCTCGCTTCAAGGTTTTTTTCCCGCTCCTGTGCTTCACGCACCGCTTCCTCCAACCTCTGGAGCCGTTGTGCCTCTTCTTCCTTCTTTCTCTGGCGACTTCTGTAGGAAGGTCTGTCCTGAGGGAATCCATGCTCCCACGAGACACTTCCTTTGCCTCTAGTTCGGCCACCATGTTCAATAGTCCCGATGGCGTATGTCAGCTCATCCTTCTCTCTGTTGGGCCTGAACGCACCACTAGCAGTAGCTCTCTGAGCATAAAACAATCTTTCTGCTGCTTCTTGCAGTCTTGCGCCATAAACGCACTTCCCTGTCTCCTGGTCTAGTGTTCCCCCATGAGCGAAAAACCAATTCTTTGCACGTTCTCCCCACTCGAGTGATTCTGGTCTGATACCCTTGGCAAGAAGGTCTGCTTCCATTTTGTTCCACTTCTTAATGGCAGTCGGGTAGCCACCTGATCCCAAGGTATGGTGGTATGTCTTCTGTTGGGCATTACGTTGGCATCTTGAAATAATGGCATATCATATAGTGATGAATATATGGCGGTTGATGGGCTGGATCATTAGCGGATGGTTCGTAGCGTTGTTTCCAAATAATATATAGCGTGTTTATTATACAAGCCATGGATTTACATCGATCTAATTAATTTCTAAAGTAATTTCATTGGTGATCCTTAATTATACTTGTCATGAGTTCAGGTCCCAGTGATCTTAAAATGTATTTTTGTACCATAAAATGCAGTTTTTGACACTCTAATTAAACTTGCTAATTTATCCATATAATATCCAAATATTCAAAACTTGCCTTAAGATATGTTTTTATTTAAAATCATTTAGAGTTCCAAATATTCATTTTTAGTTTCTAGATTTTGTGATTCAAAATTTGGAATTTTCAATCGACCTCGACCGTTGACATGGCTTACACCAAAGTTGTAGTTTTCGACGTGATCTATAACTCGGCAGTGGAGGGCTCGGACGAATATACAAAGAGATCGACGAATATATCACCTCGATCAAGCTCGGCAGTGTACTGGAGGGCCTCGGGCCGGCGCGGTGGGGCAACGCGCGGTGGAGGGCCTCGGGCGCGGAGGAGGGCGCGGTGGAGGGCCACGGGCAAGCGCGGAGGAGGGGCATGGGCGCGCGCGGTGGAGGCCGCACGAGGAAGAAGACGGCGGCGCCGGTGTCACGGAAGGCGAACGGACGCGGCGCGAGGAAGAAGAGGGCGGCGGTGTTCGACGAGGAAGAAGACGAGCGGATCGATCTGCCAGGCGCTGGAGGTTATATAGCAGAGAGAATTACTCCCGGTGCCAGCCACCAACCGGGAGTAAAAACCCTTTACTCCCGGTGCGTATTACCAACCGGGAGTAAAGGTTCCTTTACTCCCGGTTGGTAACACGCACCGGGAGTAAAGGCTTTTTTGGCGGGCCACGAAACTGCAGCCCACCTTTACTCCCGGGTGGGCTTCCCACCCGGGAGTAAAGGTGGCCTGCAGTTTCGTTTCCCGCCTGTTTTAAGCCTGTTTTAAGCAATAGTCTTGTTAAATACAATAGAAATGCAATAGTTTTTATTAAATACATAGTAAATTAAATAAAAGGCATAAAATTATTTTGTTAAAAATATGAATTTTATTTTTGTTTATTGCACATAGGAAAAATCGATAACCTAACTTTTTTTATTTTTTGTTAGAATTATAAAACATAATGTAACTAATATTTATTATTTCGTTAATGCAAAAATGTAGTGTTTAATTAAAATTATTAAAATTATTGGTTTTGGACAGGAAATTTGTTTTCACATCATTTTAACGTTAATATTTTAATTTTTCATCACTCAGTATCCTAATTTACCTTTTTGAGAGAGAAATCCCACCAAATCAAACATTGATTTAATTTGAAACATGACATAATAAACATCTGAATTCACAATTATTACATAATATCTCAAACACACACTATATTAAATCACTATATCATCAAGTGGGCACAGCAGTGAACTTCTTCTTTACGTATGTCCCTTGGTTATGATCGCTTCATAACCATGGAGTGTCCTCATCATTTACCAAGATGCTAGGGTCTTTGTTCACTTTGAAGGGCGGAATTCGGTCATCCTTTTCATATTCTTCTGACATGTCCGACTTGTCCTCAATTCCCACGATGACTCTTTTCCCTGAAAGAACTATGTGGCGCTTTGGCTCTTTGGTTGAGTCATTATCGTTTTTCCCTCTTTTTGGTTTGGTAGACATATCATTGACATAGAACACCTGATTCACATCCTTGGCAAGGACGAATGGTTCGTCTTTGTACCCAATATTACTAAGGTCTACTGTTGTCATTCCATACTCGTTGTCTACTGTTACCCCGCCTCCGGTCACCTTGACCCATTGGCACTTGAACAATGGGATCTTCAAAGTAGGTGCATATTCTAGTTCCCATATTTCATCTATGCGTCCATAATATGTCTGCTTATTCCCATTCGGGTCTGTGGCATCTATGCGGACACCACTGTTTTGGTTGGTACTCCTTTTATCTTGGGCTACTGTGTAGAATATGTTCCCATTTATCTCGTACCCTTTGTATGTGACGATATGCCATGATGGTTGCATAGCCAATAAATACAGTTGCTCATGGATGCTCTCATCACCTTGACATTTTTTTCGCAACCAACCGCCGAAAGTTTCCATGTGCTTATGCGTAATCCAAGCTTCAGTCTTCCCTGGAAACTCGGATCGTAAGAGATCCTTGTGTGTCTCAATATACGGATCTACCAAAGAGGAGTTCTGTAGAACTGTGTAGTGCGCTTTATTGAAATAATCATCATCCATACCAATATATGTTTTCCTCCCTAGTGTCCCCTTTCCGCTTAGTCTCCCCTCATGTCTCGATTCAGGAACACCAATCGAGTCAAGGTCGGGAATAAAGTCAACACAGAACTCAATGACCTCTTCTATTCCATAGCCCTTGGCGATGCTTCCTTCTGGGCGAGCACGGTTGTGAACATATTTCTTCAGGACTCCCATGAATCTCTCTAAGGGGAACATGTTGTGTAGGAACACAGGACCGAGAGTGAAAATCTCCTTGACTAGGTGAACTAGGAGGTGTGTCATAATATCAAAGAAGGAAGGAGGGAACACTAACTCAAAGCTGATGAGACATTGAACCACATCATTCTGTAGTTTAGCTAGATCAGTTGGATCAATTGCCTTCTGAGAAATTGCATTGAGGAATGCACAGAGCTTTACGGTGGCTAGACGTACATTTGGAGGTAGAATTCCTCTTAATGCAACTGGAAGTAATTGCGTCATGAGAACGTGACAGTCATGGGACTTTAAGTTACAGAATTTCTTCTCTGGCACATTTATAATACCCTTTATATTCAAGGAGAATCCAGATGGTACCTTGATGTTGTTTAAGCATTCAAACATGATTTCCTTCTCCTCTTTGCTTAGAGTGTAGCTAGCAGGACGTAAGTAATGGCGTCCATCATCTATCTTCTCTGGATGCAGGTTGTCTCTTTCTCTCAAACAACGCAGGTCCTGTCGTGCTTCAAATGTGTCCTTAGGCTTTCCATACACACCCATAAAGCCTAGCAGGTTCACACAAAGATTCTTCGTCAGGTGCATCACGTCGATCGAGCTACGGACCTCCAGGACTTGCCAATAGGGTAGGTCCCAAAATATGGACTTTTTCTTCCACATGGGTGCGTGACCGTTAGCGTCTTTCGGAATAGGTTGGCTTCCATGTCCTTTTCCAAAGACGACTTTCACATCATTGACCATATCGAGTACATCCTCACCGGTTCGGTTGCGAGGCTTGGTCAGGTGGTCTGCCTTCCCTTTAAAATGCTTACCTTTCTTTCTTACGGGGTGATTTGCAGGAAGAAATCGACGATGGCCAAGGTACACGACCTTTCGACATTTTTTCAAGAATACACCTCTAATATCACCGAAGCAGTGTGTGCATGCATTATATCCCTTGTTTGACTGTCCTGAAAGATTACTTAGAGCAGGCCAATCATTGATTGTTACGAACAACAATGCTCGCAGATCAAAGTGTTCCTGTTTGTACTCATCCCACACACGTACACCTTCTTTATTCCACAAAATGAGAAGTTCGTCAATAAGTGGTCTCAGGTACACATCGATGTCATTGCCAGGTTGCTTCGGGCCTTGGATGAGCACAGGCATCATAATGAACTTCCGCTTCATGCATAACCAAGGAGGAATGTTGTAGATACTTAGAGTAACAGGCCAAGTGCTATGACTACTGTTCTGCTCTCCAAAAGGATTGATACCATCTGTACTTAAAGCAAACCTTAAGTTTCTTGCGTCATTTGCAAACTCCGGGAATTCTCTGTCGATTGCTCTCCACTGGGATCCATCAGCAGGGTGTCTCAACATATTATCTACCTTACGGTCTTCTTTGTGCCATCGTAACAATTTTGCATGTTCTTTGTTTCTGAACAGACGTTTCAAGCATGGTATTATAGGAGCATACCACATAACCTTGGCAGGGATTTTCTTACGCGGACGTTCGCCCTCAACATCACCAGGGTCATCTCGCCTGATCTTATACCGCGACGCATGGCATACCGGGCATGCATCCAATTTCTCGTACTCTTTGCCACGGTATAGGATGCAGTCATTAGGACATGCATGTATCTTCTCTATTTCTAGCCCCATAGGACAGACAACTTGTTTTGCTTCGTAGGTAGTGGCGGGCAATTCATTGTACTTCGGAAGCATCTTCTTTTGGATTTTTAGTAACTCTCCAAATCCCTTGTCAGATACACCATTCTTTGCCTTCCATTGCAGCAATTCTAGTGTGGTTCCCAATTTTTTCTGCCCTGCATCACAAGTTGGGTACAACAATTTCTTGTGATCTTCTAGCATCCGCTCGAACTTGATCTTCTCCTTTTCACTTTCACATTCTCTTTGTGCATCACGAATGACCTGACAAAGATCATCAGCCGGCTCATCTTCTGCGGCTACCTCTTCTTCAGCTTCTCCCATTGCAGTATCATTGAAGCACGCACCATCAGGAATAATATCATTGTCGTCCCATTGTTCTTCTTCACCTTCTTCCATTACAACACCGGTTTCTCCGTGCTTTGCCCAACAAATATAGTTTGGCATGAAACCCGACTTGAACAAGTGTGAATGAAGAGTCCTTGAGCAAGGATATTCCACCGTATTCTTACATATGGCACATGGGCAGCACATGAAACCGTCGCGTTTGTTTGCCTCGGCCGCACGTAACAAAGAATGCACACCGTCAATGAACTCTTGGGAGCGGCGATCAGCATTATACATCCAATAACGGCTCATCTGCATTACATGACATAAATATCATATTAAAACCTAGATCATAATTAATTATTTATACAACATGCGTGCCACCACAAAAGATACAAATTTATGAAAGCATCGCTACAATGTAGACAATCCCAACTACCACTAAAAGAACTAAAGCTAAAATACATTTCAGGAGCACAAGGATTTCGCGACCAATCTCAACTAAAACAGACAGATCCCCCGATTGTGCAACATCTTTGGGCTTCTTCGGCTGGATCACTGCCTCATTAGCCGCCGTATCTGCCTGTTGTGCAAGATATTTTTGCACGAGTTCAACATACTCTTCCTCCCAGTAGAAGCCTGAACATCGTCCACTGCCATCCCACTGAAATTAAAACAAAAAATTAGAACTTTAATCACAACCATCATGAAAATAGGTATAAACTAACCATAATCATTAAATACGATAAAATAACTCACATTGCGATCCGGACACTTGTAGAAGATACGATCCTTGTTGGGACCCTCCTTCTTCACTCGGTACTCCATCACAATCTTCGTCTCATCACGACACTTGCCGCATGGAATGAGAGGAAGGCCCGGCCTAAGTCGCTTTGGAAACCCATGAGAGGCCGAGGACCCGGAAGCAGTTGCCATCTACTCTCTATACTCATTTTTTAATACACTATAAATTTCTCCTTTTATAAACAAATAAAATTAACAAACTATAAAATTATCTAGATCTCTAAACAATGATATTTTTAATGGTCATTGTGTTCTCGTCTTTTACTGCGGCAGGTAAGTAATTCATATGATATTTCCGCAAATTAACAGAAGAATGGGAATGTACACACATAACAGACTACTACGTTTAGGTACGGTGATTGACAGACTACTGCGACGATATCGGGACATGTGAATAAATAACCATCCGTACTAGTTGACCTTGCTTACGTGATCAGCTCGGCGAGCATGTCTCCACCGGACGGCACCGTACTTGGTCAAGGAAGAGCTCCGATTCTACGAGGAAGGGAACACGGTCTTCCACGACCGTTGTCGCTCTCCCTCGTAGAATCAAAGCTCCTCCTTGACGTCCGTTACCGCTCGGCAGAGAACATCCTTGCTGACCTGAACACGGTCCGCAAGTTCAACTAGTAAGGATTTGCTATAATTTTCTAACTATTTTCTAACTTTATATTTATATATACTACGTTTAGGTACGGTGATTGACAGACTACTGCGACGATATCGGGACATGTGAATAAATAACCATCCGTACTAGTTGACCTTGCTTACATGATCAGCTCGGCGAGCATTTCTCCACTGAACGACACCGTACTTGGTCAAGGAAGAGCTCCGATTCTACGAGGAAGGGAACACGGTCTTCCACGACCGTTGTCGCTCTCCCTCGTAGAATCAAAGCTCCTCCTTGACGTCCGTTACCGCTCGGTAGAGAACATCCTCGCCGACCTGAACACGGTCCGCAAGTTCAACTAGTAAGGATTTGCTATAATTTTCTAACTATTTTCTAACTTTATATTTATATATACTTTAACCTTCTTTCATGTAAATATACAAGCTTGAAGTGATTTTGAGCTCAAATTGCTTACAAATGAAAAAAACCACAATAAAGAACCATAAATATATATAGTGAACAAAACGGCATAAGATAATGGTAAAAAATGAGAGTATGAGATTGGTAACCTTTACAACTGAAGAATCGACGGAGGAATCGAAGAAATCGACGGAGGAATCCAAGAATGGATGGAGGAACAATGGAGGGAGGGAGGAAGCAAGAACACTACTGCAGTGAGCTTCAAAATGTGCTGAGCTCGGGCTCGGGGCCGGGAGGAAGGAGGAGACGGCCGATTTATAAAGGGAGAACATTTAGTCCCGGTTGATGGATCCAACCGGGACTAAAGGTAACTTTCCAACCCCGGGCGCAGCCACGGCCCGGGAGTAGACCTTTACTCCCGGTTGGAGCCACCAACCGGGAGTAAAAGTATACCTTTAGTCCCGGTTGGTGGCTCCAACCGGGACTAAAGGTCCCTGCCACCTCTGTCTGGCGCAGTAGCCGTTGGGCAGGGACCTTTAGTCCCGGTTGGAGCCTCCAACCGGGACTAAAGGTATTTCTAGTCCCGGGGGCAAAAAATTCCGGGACTAGAGCCCATTTTGGTCGAGGATCAAAGGTCTGTTCTCTACTAGTGATCTAAGCTCGTATGAAAAAGGTGATTTTTCAAAAACAGTGTGAATAGAAGGAATAAGTGGCCCTCTTAGGCTTCGTTTGGAAACTCATAACCTCGGGGGTTTCCTCGTGTTTTCCTTGGGACAAAACCACGTGTGGAAATTGGGCACCGGCCAATCTAGATTTTTTTTTATTTTTAACACTTTTTTAAATTAATTTTAAATCTAACACTGAATTTTTTTTTAAAACTAACACTTTTGGCTGCGCCTAGTGCTATGGCGCGGTAAAATCACTCTGCCACGCCATGCATGACGTGGCAGCCCCTGCCGCGCCCTTTCACCTAGCGCGGCAAGGGCTGGTACAGATCGCGTGCTGGCTCCCTTCCTCCTCCTTCCCTCAGTCCCTTTGTCCTCTCTCCCTCCCTCCCTCCCTCCCTAAGTCCTATCTCCCTCCCTCAGTCCTCAGTCCCTTTGTTCCTCCTCCAGATCTCGCCCACCTCCCCTCTAGAAAATCCCTCCTCCACCGCCCCTCCCAACCAGATTGGCCTCTAGAGATGCCAAGGCATGGTAAAATCTTCGAAACCAAGGTAAACCCTACGATTGATTTGTAAAGTTTATTGTTCTTGGTTCCTAGAACGAAATCGAAACCCTAGGATTGATTTGTTCTAAATTTGGAATTGGATGTTGGTGGGAACTGCATACACCCGTTTGCCACTTCCTAGTGGGGTTCCAGTTTCGATGTGCTACTGCGGTGATCCTTGCAAGGTAGAGATTTCTGATGAGGAGGAAACATACAAGCAGAGGTACCGGATGTGTGACAATTACGCGTTTGAGCCTACACCTCGTCAGATCCGCATTGGGTTGATGGTGAGAAACTGATATTGTGCAATATTTTTTTATGTGCCATATGAAATCATGTATGGTTTATTAGGTTGCATGTGTAATAGTTGCATGTTTTGCAGACCCCTCCACCGCTTTGTGATTTTGAGCAGTGGATCGACACCGATATCAAGGAGAAAGATAAGTGGTATCTGGGGAAATTGAAGGAGTGAGAGGCGGAGCGGAAGGAGTTGGCCGATAAGAGACCCCGGGAGGAGGCAGCAGAAAAGGAGCACGCAGGCATGCTACTCAGCGCAGGGTGGAAAAGGAGAAGAAGCTTGAGCGTGTTCACCATGCGAAAGCAGCAATGGAGGAGAATCCCGATGCTTTGAGGAAGGGAAAGTGGCCTCGTTGCACTCAGTAGTATGTTAGATTTGGTAGTTTCATGTTTAGTAATGAACAATGTTGTCATTTATTGCATCTTTCAAACTGATCTAGTGTGTTGTTCCAATGTACTGCACTTTTTCAGTATGTTGTTCCCATGTACTGCACTTTTTCAGTGTGTTGTTGTTTCATTCATGGTGGTCATAATCTGCATTCCAATATTGCGCAGTTAATCAAACGAGTTCACGTACTAGAATTAAAAGGTAAGGAAGTAGTGCAATACATAATTAAACACAAACAACACATGAAATGACATGTGAGGACCTATACGAAAGCTTGGTAAAGAGGTCCTGAGCTAAACCTAACATGTCTTAGGAAATTAAACCAAACAACAAACACACAAACTATAGACTAAGAATTAAAAGACCTGCGATAGAGTTATTCAAACTTCACCCAACATAACTTAGGTCCTAATCACTCTCGCATCTAGAGAACGCAGATTGCTGTGAGAACAACTGTGAAGAGCCTTGTCCATAGTACCAATTTCATGGCAGGTGCACTTGCAATAAGGATCATTGCACAATGCCTTGTTTTCCATCGGAACATCTTGCGCTTGTTCTTCATGAGTGTTTTCTTCTTTGGGTGCGGACATGGTTTCAACCTCCCTTTCGAGGTCAAATATGCGGTTTTGTAGGTACTGGATGTATTCTTCGTACAGGTAAATGGGTGGTGGATCAACCCATCTAGTGAAACTACAGTTGTCCTCGTCATCGAAGCTCTACACAATATGTAATGTTGTTAGTATGCAGAAGATGACTACTACGATAAGATGCGTGGTATGACTTATCCATCCACGAGGGCATCTGAAGAACCGACGCCCTCCATGAAGACCACCGTCATACATCTGCACTACACAGTTCTCACCGTGGCAACATTTTGGCCACTCTTCTTTCCTGTTATCATATGGTCGCAACCAACTTGTTGGACGAAAATCCTTCTTACCCTCCAATGGGAAGTTCTCTAGTGGATCTGGGTACCAATCTGGACCATAAGATCCTAGCCAAACTATCAGAACATTTCCATTTCCCTACCCTGATGCACCCGACATTGGTATGCACTTCTTCTCTTTGGTGGTGTCTTTAGTTCTGCCCTTGGCGTCTAGAAAGAAGTTGGAGGCGTCGATTTAAAGGAAGTGGCATGGACGTGGGCTGTGTTGGTCGATGTTAATGCTCACTGAAAACGCTAAGAAGCATGCAGTGTACGACGTCGGTGACATGACCAGACCAAGCCTGAAAAGTCTAGGCAGCTACACGACAGTGACATGATAAATCACTAAAAAGGCTAGATGCTATAGGTGTACTGGTCTCTGCTTCTTATCTGACTCCCTCTGTTTACTCCAGTGAACATTGTCCATTGAAGCAAAGTATACGATAAAACTTGAAGCGAAAACAAAGTTAAAAATGCGAGAATAGATAAGTGGGACGTCAGCTCAACGAGCAGCCAAGTGTGGTCGTGCCACCCTGCACGGCGCGGCAAGGCCGCTGCGCCACCCTCCCTGGCGCGGCAATGCCACCACGCCACCCCGCACGGCGCGGCATGGCTGATGCACCAAGCCGCATGGGCGGCAGTCTTGGAGACGGCAAACCAGAAAAAATCTTAGGGCGTGTTTGCTTTCTTTACTCGGAGCTGTGTTGCCTCGCCAGGAGAGGATTTCGAGTGAGTCCATGTGTTTGGTTTTCTCGCCAGGGTGTATTGGAGTCTATGCGGGCGAGGATTGGCTTGCTGGCGTGAGAGAGCAAAAACGGCTCACCCGGCTAGGCGAGCTCCTCGTCACTCGTGCCAGCAAGGCAAGGCAAGGCGAGTTGACGCACGGAACCAAACGCGCCCTTAGGCGCGATTGGATATAAGCTCAAAGCGCGTCGTCTATTTTGCCGTGTCTGGTGAACAAAAAATTTGATAACAAAGCTAAGTGCACAGGAGATAATCTAACTTCATCACTGCAACACCTTCCATATACTACATAAGCTCCATAGTACATAGGTCCTCAAATAGAAGTTTGCCATAAACATAAGTCCAGTTCACCATGTCCTCCTACATAAGTGATACTCCAAATCCTATGTCCTAGGACTGTACGGGTCCCGCGGACGCCTCTGTCGCTTCGGACGTGAAGGTAGCACGTTAGGAGTAAACCCCACGTTGGTGCGGTCACGATGCTGGGGCTCCCGGTGAAACTATGGTGCATTACTGGTACCCTGCAAGTATAAGGTAAGCAGCGTTAGTTAGAATACGTAGGTACCTTACTTCAAAAGTTTGGGGAAAAGGTATAGGGAGTACCTGTTCATCTCCCTAAGTAGGAAGCGGTGCACCACCTAGCTGAGACATGCCGATCTCATCGTAGTCATCGTCATCATAGTCCTCATCGTCATCGTCGTAGGCAGTGTGCATTGATGCCGATGCTCCTTCTGCAGGGCCCTTGCCGTGACAGAGCGGAGTACGATCACCAGCCATCATGTCAGACGAACCGGCTGCTATCGGCAAAGAGCTCTAAGGGAAGGGACTAGACATCGCCAGGTCGTATGGTGGCTCCCACGGTGTATCCATGCAGCTGAGCTTCTGAGCTAGCTTCCTAGTAGTCCTCCTCACTTTCTGCGAAATTATGTGATACGGAATAATTAGTCATTATTAAAAATAAAGTAGACCGAGGTTTATTATAATGGCATTGCATATAGATTGTACATCGACAAAGACGTGAAGAACGCCCCACTACTCCCCTCTAGTCTCGTGAAGTCAAAGGACTGCTTCGTTGGAGAGACTTGACAACTGTGTGGCCTGCACACACAATTCAGGTACCTCCCAGTTAGTCTACGTATTTGAATGCATGAGCGATTACTTGTGTGAATATTTAAATATCTTACCACGTATCTCTATAGCCGTGCTCTCTCTGGTTGTGTCTCCGTCCTAGTCACAACGTCGTACACATCGCAGATGTCCTCGTCGTCTGACTCGTCCTCGATTGCGACGTTAGTGTGGGGGGCTTGATATGTGTCCTCGTGGACCTGTGCAACCACTCGAGGTAACGGTCGAAGGTGTGTTGGTCGTGTGGTTCTCCATTGGTCACCTGCTGCCTCTGCCTATTCTCCCAGAGCTAGATGTAGCTATAGTGCGTTACGCGCCAATCCTTCTCCCTATACCTGTTCCTCCGATTGAACCTGCAATTGAATGAAAGTTAGTGGTTCGATACACACAAGAGTATTTTAGGTTCTGAATGATTCAAGTGCTATGTGCTCCCACTTGTGCAAAGCTTGGTTCATCGAGTACAGCGACGGTGGGTATGGCTGCCTTTCTTCCGAACTACCTGCACACCCTATAAGGGTAGTGCATCTCGACGACGTAGGAGAAAATGAGTGGGACGTTTGAACACCACTCGTCCAACTCTTCCTCAGTGCGAGGACTCAGGTAGTCCTCCAGCTCTCATCGACCCCAAGGACACCAAGTCACCTGAAATTTAAGTGACTCAGTTAGCTTCTGATTTCTTGTAAAAGCAGCAATACAATCGACGTGTATAAGCAAAGTGGTCGTAACCTGGTGCTATCTCAGGATGTCCAGTACGTCCGTTTAGCTCCTGTACCACCGCTGTGGGTTGCCTCTCACTATCTCTGCTTCTTTCCAAATGTACAGAGCAGTGGGGCCTACATCCTCGTGATTCCATTCCTGCAGTGAACACGAAAATTTAGTTGTCAAGTGTTGATCACTATATTTAGTGCTGACAATTGTATTTAAGTGGTTTCAACTACATAAAAAATCGATGTACTTACAGGCAAACCACGAAGAATGGGTCTCCCAACTAGCCATCGCTCCCAACACCAAACATGTAGTAGGTGCGAGCAACCACCTAGCTAGGCTGGCGTTCGGCGTTGTGCGACGGCAGGCAACGCAGAGCTGACGATACGTCCATGCTAGGACCGTGCTGCCCTAGCTATACGCTGCTATGTTCTCCCACGGCTAGCTAAGTATGCCCAGAAACGACCAGCTAATGGTGTTACCCGACACATTGGGGAACATGAACACGCCGAGGAAGTGCCACAGCCAAACTCTAGCGTACCTCTCGATCTCCACCTCTGGCACGTCTGGGTTCAGTGGTGCCCCAAAGTGGTGTGTGATCCACCACGAAGTGACACCAGAAGTTTTTCTGAAATTTTCAATAAACAATAAGACAGATTCAATGTCAAAAAACAATGAAAGCAATAAATATGGACAATTTCCTTACTTAGAATTTTTAGATTCCTCATCATCAGGTGGCCTAATGCCACAGAACTGCTCTACCACGTCCATCCAGTGATCGGGGTCAACGATCCCAATCACTGGAAGCCCCCTCCAACCGAAGACACAAAATAAGCTTCACGTCTTGCAGCGTGATTGTCATCTCGCCGCAAGGAAGGTGGAAGGTGTGGGTCTCCGGCCTCCACCTGTCGGATTATATTTCAAAAATAGAAGTGTTAGTAGTAACAAAAAAATTAAGATAGGGTAACAAAGATAAATAAAGTCCTACCTATCGATAACTGCAGTGAGAAGTGAAGGGTAAAGGACCGGTAGCCCGGAGTTGAAAACCTGGACCAGCTCAAGGAAGCCGGCACGCCGTATGTAAGGCGCATATCGCTCGTCCTAGCGGTGCCCTTGGTGCGTGCGTGGCCTCAGAGGAACCAAGGGCACCGGAGGCTCGAGGTCCAACAACTGGTGATCTCGGTGGTCCTTGTCGTAGTGCTGCTCAAGAAGGGGTACTCCGGATGTTGATCCATCCTGTTTGAAATTGGAAATGAAAAAGTTAGTAAAAACATTAAAATTAATATAACATGATGGAACATGAGTGCATAAAGTCATAGGAAATTAAAAAGTAACATCATTAAGCATAGCAAACATTAACATTAATAGAAAATGATGCAACCTGCATACATACATAAAAGCTAAGCAAAATTAAATGTAACATTAACATTAATAAAATATGGGCGACATATACACATGTTGCCCTTGTCTTCTGTGCCTGGTAGCCTTGTGACTAGGTTCATGGCAAATGGAGCACATATTGGTACCACGCGCCTGGTCAAAGTCCCTCCCTCTGTACTTGTCTCTGCCGTAACCTCTCATAGCATCCTCCATGTCACCCTTAAGTCGCTTCTTCTTCCTCCTACCCTTCCCTACCTTCAGCAAATCTAGATCCGGGAGGTAGTCGGGACCATGGTAAGGCAGCCACTGTGTTAGGTCAAGGTATGGCTCGAAGCTACTCTCCGATATACTAACGGTGTTCGACCGGAGATATAAGGGTGACATATATGGCACAACCTGGTAGTCATATCCGCGGGCCCTGCAGGTCATGATCATGTGGGAACAAGGGACATGCCTAATCTGAGGGACGTTGCAACTGCACTCTACTTTTTCAAGATCCACTCGGTAGTTGCAACCACCATAACGTTCGCTGCCCAAGGTCATGCCACCCTTGGCCCGTACATTGTAAACCTGCCTATTTGGGCCATAGGCCTCGGCGGTATGCTGCTACGCCCAACACTCAGCCTCGTACAGATGTTCTTGTCTGGCCTTTCCCCTTGGCGAAATGTTGCCTGCGACCCTCCTTTGCTCGAGGCCCGACCTCTTCACAAAATATTCGTTGCACTTGTGAAACGAGAACTCAACGATTTCGGACACCGACAACGCTCGAACTCTAGGGAAGACCTTGTTGAATGACTCCAACGAGTTCATGGTCATGATGCCGTACCTAAAACCGCCCTCATCATATGCTAATGCCCACTTGGGCTTATCTACCATCTACCCCTCCAACTAGGCCTTCTCCTCTTTGTTTAGCATCTTGTCTAGTTTCTTACTTTGTCTCCTTGAACTGGTGCTCTGTACATACACAACATAGGGGCTTAACCTTGTCACAAACCTCCTTCTTCCTCTGACGGCGCCAGAAATTAGTGGTGAAATGTCGCATGCACCATCTATGGACCAGAGGCGGGAACCCATCAAGATGTTCTTCTACAGCATTAAGTAGGCCTACGTGACGGTCAGAGATCATACATATCATGAGAGAGGGGCCAAGCACATGTACCCGTAGAAGCTGCATGAACCATGACCATGAATCAACATTCTCTCCCTCGGCCAAAGCAAATGTCATTGGTACTATCTGATCCTCTGGATCAATAGTAGCCACCATCATCACCACGCCCCTATACTGTTCGGTTAGGAATGTGCCATCAACAAGTATGACTGGCCGACAATACTGGAAGGCATGTTCCTTCTGAGCAAATGACCAAAACACATACTGCAGGACATGTTTCACTTCACCGGTGTAGTGGTTCTAGAAGTACTTCCCTTCGGTGTACATAAACCATTTCAAGTCGGGGTTGTAGTGAGTCATTGCACATAATATCCCGGGAACCCTATTGTACGCTTCCTTCTAGCTACCCCCAATGAATCTCCAGGGCAATCTGCTTAGCACGCCAAGCCTTTTCGTACTTTGGCTCGTAACCTATGAATCCAAGTATGGACCGAATCAAGTTCGACATCGAAACGTCGTTATCGTCATCAACGAGGCCCAATATGTGACAGGCAAGGTATCGTGCTATGAGCTGAGCATGATTTTCCTTCCCCTTATTTGACAGGCATGTGTGGGGTTGACACTTTAATTATCGTCCACTTGCCATCGCTCCCTTTCTTCCGAGCATTTAGCCTCCACAGACAACCTACCTTGCATATCATGTGGTACCTCAACTCCTTGTCAGAATGAGTGACGGTGTAGGGCCTATGGTGATACACCGCATAGTCCTGAAGAAACAGTTTCAGCTCAGACATTGTATTGAATACCATCCCCTTGCTAAGAATTACATTCTCATGGTCGTACAATGATTTTCTACATATCTGTAGGGCGGTGTCACAAACTACCATATTCGTCAGGCTGACGTGCCTATAGTTTGGAATGCCACGAAAATGTACATTCACCGACCTCAGTTGCATCAGCTCTGTCACTGTGTAAGGCTCTGGTGGAACGTATTGCTATGCTTTGCTCAACCTAACCCATGAATCGTATGGGGTACCATCCTCGGGCACATCTCTGACTAGTCTTCCTAGGACTGGCATAGCATGCTGTACTTGACTTGGTCCTAGCACATCTCTGACTACTCTCACCTGAACTGGTACTGGCATAGCATCTCTGCCTCCTTGCTCGTCGTCCGAATCCTCTGAATCACTGATAACTACATCACCAGTCCTTTCCTCCTCCGCCTGCTCCTCCTCATCCCGCTCGAACTCATCCACATTGAAGTCATTGTTTATAAGGCCTACTGGCATCCGCCTGGAATCATTGACTGCCATTTGAGACGAATAAAGCTACTCTTGCGTCAGCTGACCGTCCAACGCCATCTCTCCCAGTGTTGCGTCCACATCGACCCCCCATTCATGTCCATCGCCTCCAATTGCATCAAAGGACAACCCGGCCTCCGCATCCTCAATCATGTACCCATTCTCCACCACCACCTCAGCCATGGTCACATTTTACCCTTGGATTACCCTTGTGTAGCGGGACCAGTGAGCCTAGTCGCGCAAGGGCATTAGGACGTAGTGTGCCCTAGTCTTTCCACTATCAAACCTCCCCTTCAGTGTGAATTTCCCGTCAAACTTTTCCTTCACACGCAAAACAAGGTCGTTGAAGCTAGGAGGATCATCAAACATTTCCAATTCTTCTTCCATATCCTCAAACAAACCATCTCCTTTTCTAACACACTACTACACAAACGATTATGCGCAGCGTTGCACTTTTACACTCCGTGTCGGTCACCTATTTGTGTCCGCTGCGATAAATCCCTCGATTTACCGCGGCGGGCATTTTTTATTTACCGTGGCGGACATCTTAAGACACCCGCCACGAAAAAAAAGTATTTTCCGTGGCGGGCATATTAAGATGCCCGCCACGGTAAATCGATTTACCGCGGCGGGCATCTTATAAGGCCCGCCTCGGTAAATGCAGGCCCAGCTCAGAGCCCAGACGCAGCCCATATTCGATTTTCTACTGGGCTCGTATATAAGTGGCACTTCACTTCTTGACCTAGCCTCACTCCACTTCCCAGCCGCCTCCATCACTCCACCTCCCTCCCGTCCCCTTCCACGGTCCAGATGGCCGGCGGCAACCCTCCCTCTCCCTCCCATGGCCGGCGGCCGGACTCGTCTCCCTTCCTCGCTCGGCTCGGTGGCGTGGATCCAGGGCGGGCTGGCCCCCACGCGCGTCAAGCTACGGCGGGCATGGAGGAGGCGACGGCAGCAGCGACGGGCCTCCTCACACCGTCTCGCTCTCCTCCTTCTCCCTCCTCCAGGTGCCGTGGCGAGGAGCGGCTATGGTGGGGCTGGGGCCCGGCTACGGCAACGCTGGGCCAGGACAGCGCAAGGAGGGGCCAGGGCGGCGCAAGGTTGGGCCACGGCGGCGCAGCGAGGAGGTGCAGAGCGGCGCGGCGAGAAGGGGCAACGGTGGCATGGGGATCCGGCGGCGGTGGACTGCAGCGGCGGATTCGAGGCGGGCTGTGGCTCCGGTGCTTGCGGATCCGCCGGAGGCTGCCTCCAGCACGGCGGATCCGGCCCCAGCACTTGTTGATTTGTCGGTGGAGGGCTCTACGGCGGCGGATCCGGTCCGTGGCGTCCTCTACGGCGGCGGATCCGGGCCACTGCGGCGGCGCGGCGGATCGACGACGGCGGTGGGATCCAGGTCCAACGTGGGCCCAGATGTAGCCCGGTGGCAGATCCGGCAAGGTCGAGACCCCGGCGGCGGATCCAGCGAGGTGCGGTGGTGCCAGTATTGGGTTGTGAATGGGCTCGTCGGTGGGCTCGAGAATGGGCTCGCCGGCGGGTTCCTGTGTTTTTTTTGTTTTTTTTGAAACGTTTAACCGCGGCGGGCATCCTAACGTGCCCGCCGCGGGAAATCGATTAACCGCAGCGGGCAAGGCCGCCTACCGCGTTTAAGCCACGATTTACCGTGGCCTCTAGGCCGCGGCGGACGGCTTTGCCCGCCGCGGAAAATCGAAAACGCCCGCCTCCAGTAAAGTTTTTGTAGTAGTGACACTTCCTCCATAAAAACAAACGGACTAAACAATCCATCTAAAAAACAAATGAGGAAATTGCACCAAGTCTTCGAATATATTCCTAACGAACTACCGATACTAATAATAACCTACTAACTACAATACAACCTAACTAATCTAATATAAATGCCTATACTAACTATACTAACTATTATAACTATACTAATCTATAATACCTATACTAACTATGCTAAGTACACTAACTACACTAACTATACTAACTATTATAACTATACTAATCTATAATACCTATATAAACTATGCTAAGTACACTAACTACACTAACTATACTAACTATTATAACTATACTAAATACCAAAACCAACTAACTAACTATACTACTACAAACTAACTAATCTAAATACCTATAATAACTATAGTACTACCTAAATAATCTCAACAAATAACTAACTATACTATATCTACTAACAAATAGATACTCTAACTAAATATAATAATCAATCAAACAAGTTTTGAATCCTAACCCTAACTACCAACGATTCGATTCAAGAAACAAAGGGAGAAGGGGATTACCTTGACAAACAAGAGGGGAGATTGGGGCTCACCCCAATCCACCCGCAGCGGCTGCAATAGGCCGCCGGCGGCCTAGGGCGGTGGCCGACCGCGCCGAGCGCAGGGGAGCGAGGGAGGGAGGAGGCCGGCGGCGGGAGGGAGAGCGAGCCAAGGTGGAGGACGGCGGCAGGATGGACAGCGAGGGATGGAGGAAGCCGGTGACGGCGTTGATCTGGAGGAGGGGAAGCAAGTAAGAGAGAGAGGGAAGGGAGCCTGGCCACGCCCCTGTATCAGGCGCTACCGTGCCAGGGCTGGTGGCGCGATAGGGCCGGCCACGTCAGCGGTCAGCGGCCCGACTGACTGCCACGCGGGCACCCTTGCCGCGCCGCCATGCATGGCGCGGCAGCATGAGTTTGCCGCGTCAGCACAGTAAGCACGGCCAAAAGTGTTAGCTTTTTAAAAAAAAAATAGAAACCATGTTAGATTTAAAAATAGTATTAAAAAGTGTTAAAATTTAAAAAAAATTCCCAATCTGCCATGGCATTGGAAGCGCTCCCAACGGGGACACCTCACCCGACCCACGAGTTTTCCGCGGGGCAGGGCCTCCCAGCCTCGACCCCTCGGGCGGCTCTTCACCGGATGCCTCCTGTCCGTGACGCAATCAGGAGCGTCGCTCGACAGCCGTTGCCGCCTCCAAAAATCCGTTCTCGATGCATACATAGGGCTGCTACAGCCAACACTCCTTTCCACCTCGCCTAGGTGCCCTTGGGCCTCGACTCCGCGCACTGCTTGGCCAGACAAGACACGGCAGGATTGTTCCAAATAGCGACAGGGGAGGGGAAACGCTGCCACGGGAACGAAATAACAGGGTTTAGAACTAGCCACCCTCGGGGGCTGTCGTGCCTCCCCTATCATCCAAGCTAGGCCTTAGTGTGTGATTAATTAATGTAGATCGGCCACTCATATGGTGACTAGTACAGCAGATTGCCCTTTGAATGGACGATACATTCATTACTTTTAGTCCCCTTTGAATGGATTATACATTACTTTTGTGTACTACAGAAAACTTTTAGTCCATCTAGTTGAGATCCATGCTCGCGCTGCAGCTCTCATCTGACCGTGGGCTATTTTTCGTTTTCGGCCCACTTTGGGGTTTGTCTGCTCCAGTGGACTTCGTTTTCTGTTTTAGCCCATCTAGACGTTTTGGGCCTAAGTTTTTTCTCGTCTTTCATCTATTGGATTGCTGCGTGTGTCAACAGTGGCGTAGCCAGGATTTGTAGCTATGGTGGTCCATTCTCTAAATTTTCTTTTAACCGTTATAAATTTAACTCGTCAGTACACAAGTATATGAATTACAAAATTCGATTAAGCATAAAAGGACATACAGAGTTCATAAAATAGATGAGTATAGTTTTCTTAACATAGAATTGAAATATTACAAATTTGTTCTTCTGGAACGGAGATGGAGAAGAAGCCTTTTTCTTTGATTCATATTTCTGAAAAAGAGAGACAATATCACCACTCTTCATTTTTTACAAATCTGAAAGAGAAATAAATAATCCCAATGTCCAATGATACAATGTTTTAATTAAATATTTAAATCATTTCAGTGCTACAATAAAATTTTAAAATTGCGATGAAATAGAAACTAAATTATTTCTGCATACCGCGGCAGTGGCGAACTCCAAACTGGGATGTGTCGTGAATTGAAGTTGAACTGCAGATCACTAGATCGTTGATTGTCTCCTGTTTAGCAGTTTAGGGCTTAATCACTTGATACAGAGAGAGACGTGATAGAACTTTGGTAAAGAAAGGATATGAGGATCAACATACAGGTACTGAAGTGCGTTGCTAGCCTCTGACTCCGACGTCTGGCCAGCGGGCGGCGGCTGCTCCGGCGCTCCGCTGCTGCAACTGCAACGCTGCAGTCCGTCGAGTCGAGCGGTTGGAGTCAGAAACCAAGGGGCAGGTCGCGGTCTTGCGTTGCGGACGTCGCTTCGAGTCTTCCACCAGGTTCGATCGGCAGCACAGGCGAATAGGCTTTGGGCCAAAATACCGAGGGATATTAGACTTTGGGCCAAATCTACAGGGTGGTCCGCGGCCCACAGGGACCACCCTGTAGCTCCGCCCCTGTGTGTCAATGAGGCTTTGTGAAGCCAAAACACGCAGGGTGGAGCCCATAGTTTGTGGCAGAACGATGAGCCCATGGCACATGGAGTCAAAAGAGGTTTTTTTTTTTTTGGAAGAAATGTCAAAAGAGGTTTGAAGCCTACATACACGCTAAAAGTTCATATCATGGTTAGTTTCCACCACGTACCAGTTAATGTACGTAGAGACTAGAGAGTGCTAGTTTCCGTTCATTTTTTGTCACTTTTGCAGTTTGCTTGAGCTGGTCGAGAAGGTTGACTTCCTAAAAAAATATCAGTCAACAAATCAGTATTTTGGTTAAAAATGTGCTTCCTCACACGCCCTTTCTACCAAATCGTGAATTAATGACTTAGTCATATGAATAGAACCTGCTACTTACATGTATGGATGGAAAATAGAAATGGATATCCGACATTCGTATCCGCTAAAACTTGTAATATGGATATTTTTAACGTGGATACTAAATGGATGTATCCGAATTTATTTTTCGGTATTTTCTCTATCCGATTTCAGATCCATATTGACAAAAATACAGAATATCCGATATTTTTCCGTATCTGTGAAGAACAAGGTTTAATGAATCTATTTAAAAGTTCTCTCTCCATGACTAGTGACTAATTATTTAATTTTAATATTACTAATGATGCATTGAAACTATTTAATAGTACATCTATAGATAACATTTAATACTATTAATAATACTAAAAGATTAAATTAATTTTAGTATTTTTCTAATTTCTTAACCTAATATATTTGTTGTTGCAATTATTTTAATACTTTAATTAATTAATTTATTTACTTATGAAATTATTTTATAGGATTTATAATTTTTATGATAAATATTCTATAAACAATGATTGATTAATTGATATATTTAATTATTAAATGTTTATTTATAACTATACTATTTTTATGAGCTATCCTTGTCTAGGTTATATACCCACATGCTTTAATCTCTAATTGTGTAATAATTTTGTAATTACAAAAATATTGATAAAGCAAAATGGCTACTTGTTGCCTACCATTCTTACTTGAATTTCTTCACTTAACCTATCATTTTGTTAAATATTATACATTGTAATTTAGTTCTCTTCAATATTGGAGCTTATTAGAAGTGTATTTTGATTTTATTTCACTTTGGTTATTGATGAACTTAGTCGTAAAATTCTATTCATGTACGTTGAATTTAACAATATGCATTGAGTTGAATTGAGTAAATATTTGAATAGAAATCCGAATCCAAGACATTAGTTTTGTATCTATATTAAAAAATATTCGTATCATATTCGAATTTAAATGTGGTAAAAAGGTGATATCCGGATCCAATTCCATGTGAATCCGATCCGTTAAAATCCCTACTTACATGTGTGTTGCCTTCTGCCTGATGCATGCTGCCTGACATGCCTCCACCTCCAACCCTAGCCACTCGGTCGCTAGCTAGAAGATTGGCGCCTGCTTTCTCGACCTCAATCATGTTGGTGGGTGCTGTTAGCGGATCTAGTGTCAGGAAGCCATAGCCGGCACGCGCTCTTGAAGGAGGAGGCTTCATATAGAAGAGCATCGCTATCATGTCGAGCTCATATGTCAAGTCAACATCACACATACAGTCGGCATGCCACATCACCACATTGAGTGGGTTAAAGCCCGTTTTGGACTAGTGCCGGCACATAAGACAAGTTTAATTAGGGACCTTGTTATCAAAGTTAAGAGTTAAGGACCTAGATGGCACAACCATACAAGTTTGGGGACTCGAATGTCAAAATTGAAGTTGATGATTCGAATGACACCGTTGTCAAGTTTTGGTTCTGCTAGTGATTTCTACTTTTTCTACTACACGCGTGGATGCCCTAGCCCAAGCTCTGTAACGGCCAACAACATGGAGAAGATATCCATCGCCATCACTTTACCCATCGCCCATCCACCTTCGGCGCTTGGGCAACCGCTAGTAGCGCATCAACCAAAAAAAAAAATCCCGCGCATCTACCTCTCCAGCATTTTGGGACCGAAATTTCATCAAAACCCCCTAAATTTTGCATTTTTCGCAGGGTACCAAAAAATGCATGTCGGTCAAATTTTTCAGTTGATTTTGGCAAGCACACAAATTCCATGCCGAACTGGGCCAATACTCCGATTCCCGACACCCAGGCAGCCAGCCCACATACACTCCACATCTTCCCTTTTTGAATTTCCCCAAATCGATACTCTTGAGTCGTGACTCAAG
The DNA here is from genome assembly GCF_019320115.1 of Miscanthus floridulus. Lineage (NCBI taxonomy): Eukaryota > Viridiplantae > Streptophyta > Magnoliopsida > Poales > Poaceae > Miscanthus > Miscanthus floridulus. Next base: position 99,010,263 of record NC_089588.1, on the reverse strand, counting down.
TGAGCCGCCGCCAGTCAGGCTGCATGTGCCGCCTCACCTCTCAACAATGCCGCCCCACTTCCCACCATTGTGGCCCCATTCGTTTGACTGAATTTGGCTGAAAAACGCTATTCCGACTAAAAAAAACCAAAAAAATCGGATTTAAGGCCATCCGAGGCCTGTCGAGCTCTTGTCCCCGGTCCCCACGGCCTAACACACGGTCTGGTCGGTCGCCGGGTCGTTGCTCTTAGATAGCATTAATTAATTTATGTTTCAGTCCCAAGCCGTGTACCGTTGGGTGCTGGCAGCCCGGCACATATAGTAAAGCCATGTTCTGGTAGGATGATGAATCACATTTCTCCTTCAATAGACAGCATCTGTTAAGTTTTGTTATTTGCAAATGTGTTGGAGATGGATTAGAGAGAGTTTCAACTAAAATGCTGCCATTCTTCTTTCTTTTCTTTTTTGGCAACGCCAACACTCAAGACAGAAAAATCCATTTTTCCGAGCAGCCATCGCCATCTCTCAATCTTCGCGAAGAGATAGAGACAGGGAAAGATTATTGCCTAGGTGACGCCGGAAAGCGACGCGACCCATCGTCGATTCCCGGAGCCATGCTGCGTATAGGACCTATGGGCGACGGCGACGGCGACGGCGATCCGGTGATGATTCCTACGGATAACAAGGGTGTGTTTAGTTAGTGAAATGAAAATTTTTGGGTGTTACGTCGATATATCGGAAGGATGTTGGGAGGGGTTTTTGGATACTAATAAAAAAAACAAATGACAGAACCCATCAGAAAACTGCGAGACGAATCTAATGATACTAATTAATCAGTCATTAGCACATGTGGGTTACTGTAGCACTTAAGGCTTTTCATGGACTAATGAGACTTAAAAAATTCATCTCGCGATTTTGCCGAGAACTGTGCAATTAGTTTTTTTTTCGTCTACATTTAGTACTACATGTATGTGCCGTAAGATTCGATGTGATATTTTAGGGTGAAAATTTTTGGAAACTAAACAGGGCCTAATACAGGCTGTCGGTGTTATTCATATAAGACAAGGATTAGATGACTCATTCAACTACTTGATTCTGTTAATCTGTTACTCATTCATAGTATCTACTACTTTTCAAAGTCAAGCGTGGCGGTCAACGACGCCCGTTCGCCAGCTGTCTGCGGAGGAGCTTATAATTGTGCAGAGCGCCAGAGCTACGGAGGCGTCCTCAATCAGAGCAGAAAAGGCTGAGGATCGGAGGAACGGGGAAAAGCTGCGCGCCGTCGGCGCCAGGACCCTGACCCGGGCGGCGGCAAGTTTCGCCGTGAAATAAGCGGCGCGCCCATCGGCCGCCGCCGGCGAGGTGGGCGTGCGCGGCTGGCCATTCCGAGTCGGGTGCTCTCCATCGCACGTACGTTTCCTGCCCTCCCTGTCTCTCGTTCTCTGTCTTTTTCTCTGAGATGCAGAAAAGCATTTTGGCGAGATCTTTTAGAGCTTTTTCTCCCCAGCCATCAATCTTGTGCAGATTGGTGGATACATATGAAAAGCATATATATGTGCATGAGCATTTGGTCAAAGTAGGGCTGGGTTGTTGCGAGTTGCGACGTAGTAGGGTTGTTGGGGGTAGGTAGTTTCTTGAAATTACAATCTTGGGGGAAACTTTGCCTACGTGGCTTTGCGCCCTGGTTGCCTATGAAGTTTATCCGTTAGGTCGGCTCCATTTTTAGGAATCACAGAGATTTTCCTAAGTAGCATCTATTTGGCTCAGCTGAAGAAAACTTGCCATTCAAGGTTCCTCCTGAACTGAACTAGATAACCCTTTTGGACTGTGCCGTGGGAGTTGAAAAAAAAAGATGAAAGGTAAACCCATGAATTTCCCCAGTAGGGTTGCTTAAATTCACAAGGAAAGGGCACACAGGATACTCCACGTCAAATTTCATTCATGCGTCCTTACAAAAAGGTCTAATTTCATTAGGTTGTGCACTGTGCTAAGATTCCTTAGAATTCATAACTATACTGATTGCTGACTGAACTGTTCTGGGCTTGGAAATTAAAAACAAATATAGTGTCCTCTGCACATGAAGTTAGATGAATCAACTGACCATGTCTTCCAAATAATGACATTTAAAAAATCATTTTTTTCAGGCTGTAAAATTTAGCTCTTGATTGCGGGACCTAAATCACTGGCCACCTGGAGCAGAGTACCCAGAAGCTTATGACTGCAGATTGCATCCATGGGTTCAATGAGTCAAAAAATTAAAATTTTTACAGAAGATGAGATTACAAGTATTACTAGCAATTATAGCACTCTTATTGGGAAAGGTGGTTTTGGAGAAGTCTATAGAGGGATCCTTGATGCTGACAATGATCTAGTTGCGGTGAAAAGATATATCCGACAAGACTTGCGCGAGGAGTTTATGGAAGAAGTAAACATCCACAGTATGATGAACCACAATAACGTGGTGAAGCTCATAGGCTACTGTGTTGGTGAAAGTACCCTGATGTTGGTAACAGAGTATATCTCCAATGGAAACCTTGATGACATACTCCATAGAAGTGAGACTCCTATCCCTTTGGATGTAAGATTGGGTATTGCAATAGGGTGTGCAGAGGCACTGAGCTACATGCATTCAATGGATTCACCGAGTGACAACCATATTTATCATGGTGATATTAAACCTGCCAACATACTTTTAGATGACAATCTTACAACAAAAGTATCAGATTTTGGACTGTCAAGGTTTCTTTTCAGTGGTACTACTCAGTTCACTACAACCTTAAAAGGAAGTATGGGTTACATGGATCCTGTATATTTTCATGAGGGGTGTCTGACCCCGAGAAGTGATGTATATAGTTTTGGTATAGTCCTCTTGGAACTAGTAACTCGAAAAAGGGCAAAATATGGGGATGTTAACCTAATTCCTACATTCAATAAAGCCTGTGCCAAGGGGAAAGGATTGAGGGAACTATTTGATGCAGCAATAGCTGAAAAGGATAACATGAAGATTCTTAAAGAACTGTGGAAATTAGCAGCTCAATGCTTGTCACTGAACATCCATACACGTCCTGAAATGAATGAAGTGGCAAAACGCCTTCGGATGCTCAAGAAAGATCTAAAGGGTAGTCCACAATCCATATTGGCAACACACTCTATATGGGCGAAACAGTACACACAAAGCTCAAGGCCTCCTAGTTTGAAGAAGAAATTGAGTTTTTTCAAGGGAAATACTAGTTATTCTAAGATTCTATCTGAACTCTGCAATGTAAGAACTTTTACAAAGGAGGAGATAAATGAAGTCACACATAACTACTCCTATCTACTCAGTGGTGGGACATCGTCAGCAACTGAGGTTTATAAAGGAACACTTGAGGACAATACAATGGTGGCGGTGCATAAATTAATTTATGAGGACTCTGAAGAGGCATTTATCAACGGAGGGATGGTCGTATCTAAAATTGCCCATAAGAATATTGTCAAAATTTTGGGTTGTTGTTTGGAATCCCAAACTATTTCTTTTCTATACGAGTACATTGCTAAAGGTAGTATCTCTGACATTTTGGGTAGCCAGGAAGATTTCCCAATAGACTTACGTATGAGGATTGCAATTAAGACTGCAGAAGCATTACAATACCTACATTCATCAGAAACTGGTATCATCGGACATGGCAGTGTTTCAGCATCCACTATACTTCTTGACAATAACTTTGTACCAAAGCTCACAGAGTTTTCAAGGGCATGCATGCTTTTCAAGAAGAGTGAAACTGCTGGTGGTGTAATTAGTAGCAGCCTTCTAGAAAAAGCTCTCAACAATGACCCGTCTCGCTACGGTTCTGTGTTGATGAACATGGAAAGTGATGTGTACAAGATTGGTGGTGTTCTCATGGCACTAATTAGTAGGGATAAGGATAGTGATCATGATGACCTACTCGCCAAATTCACGAAAGCATATGAGACTGAAAAAACTGGGAAGGCTTTGTTCGATAAGGATATAACAGCTGAAGAAGATATCATTCTGCTTGAAGAGTTAGGGAGATTGGCACTGAAGTGTACCATTTTGAATGCAGACAAGATTTTTATGAGACCAACAATGAAGGAAGTGGCAGATGAACTTCGAAGAATTAGGAGATCTTGGAAGGAACACAGGACAACCGAGGCAGCTACACACGTAACTACTGAAACTACTACAGATGTGGTGCCAGAAGAGCCAAGATTACCGAACCTGATGCGCCACATGTTCGGGTACCGTCGAATCTCCACCAGTGATCCCATACGTGTATGCTAAGTAGGATTTTAGTGATATTTGCATTGTCTTCCTCTTGTTCCTTTTTTTTTAATATATAATGTACCTGTTTCTAGAATTCCTAGCTTGTGATGTCGAAATTGTATATATGTTTGCTTCCCTTTTACTTTAACACGTATGGTTTCCAGAAATATTATGTGAAAATTAGTCAGCTAGGTGATGATCTTTATATAGATCTGAAGTCATCTACTCCACTAGCTATTATGTTGTTGGTCAGCTCGTGCTGTTCAGTAACAGAGCATGGAGTTTTAGCGTGTATATGGACAATCACGGATGCCTTTTATGCCGTGTCCACTTTATTACCCTTTCTTTGCAGACATCTTTTGTGTTCTGAAGTACATGTTTTTTCTTCCGTGATCTTGCACATCAACATATGAAAAAGCCATATTTTACCATCTCAGGGCATTCATCTGCATACTCGTTGGTCTCAACACAATATTTGTGCTTACTCTTGTCTTTATAACAAACAAATGTAGGAGTATGCTAGAAATATTCGTTCATACCAATGATGACGGGCAAACAAAGAACACAAGGCGAGTAGTTCATCTTAAAAAGTTGTAGTAGAACCAATACAAGTTGGCAGCTAGAGAATGACCTTGCGACTTCTGGTTGTTCTGCCAAGAGGCACAAGATTCACAAGTTAGCACGCACTACTACTTGTTGTTTTCCTTCTTGTTTTTCACGTCGTGGTCGCACAAGTTCGATCTGCACCGTCACCACCTTGTTGTTCTTCACGCACTTGTCGTGCGTCAGGGCCGCCGACGCAGTGGACGGGGCTCGACGCCGCCGCGGCCGCGAGAGAGTGGGTGGGTGGACCGATCAGTAGGCCCGTGGACCTACCTGGTGCTGCACCGCACCTGGGCTGGATCCACCCAGCAACCCGCATTGGCGTATCGACGCTTCCGTGTGGACCGGCCGTGCGAGTCCTCAGATTACTGGGCCTGAGCCGTCCCCGCTAGCTGATGCCATTTTGTTTTTCTGCAAAAAAGGTATATTTGGGTCCGTTAGCTGCTTACTACTGAGATAATTCGAATTTTAGTTTATATTATATTAGACACTGAAAGGGATCAAGATATAAATGCGGACGGTTACATGAAATGTGTTGGACGTGCCCTAAAGCAATGGTTTGGTTTTCTTCACCGACAGAACAGAACACAAGGCAACAAATGCAGAGTCCACTTATCTGTGTGATTCAACCATTCGCAGTTGGATTCACCAATCTCATGCCATCCGTAATAGAACAGTCGGAAATAGTAGTACCTAAACAACTTAAAGGGCTTGTAATTCTGAGCACGTAAATGGTAAACAATAAGGAGAATCACTCTCTCTTTTTCCCTTTTAGCGGCAAATATGCCGATCTATATCTATACCTAATAATAAAGAGACAAAACTTCTGTCTTTTTTTTTGTGTGGGCCATTCTATTTAGTCTAACCACACGGCCCACTCAGGCCACCCTACTGGCCTTCTACCCGCATGGCCTGCTCGCCTGCTCCTCTGGCCACTACCGCATCCTTCGCTCGTGTGGAGCACGGCCCAGGCTGCCGTTCGCCCGAACTCGCCCGCTCGTGTGGAGCCCGGCCCAGCTGGCAGTTTTCGAAGTGGGAAATTGTTAAAAAATACAACACAATGGTTCTCCAAGGGAACGAACTCGAGACCACAAGCGGGCCTTGCGGTAGAAGGCTAGTAGTGTGGCCAAGTGGGCCGTGTGGTTACACTAAATAGAATGGCCCACACGGAAAAAAGAGACAAAAATTTTACCTCTTTATTATTAGATATAGATATAGATATAGATAAAACTATAAGTTTAGCCCATAGTGAACCATGAATTAACTGGTTAAGTCAACACCACATGCCAAAATGGGAAAAAGATTAAAAAATATGCTATCAAGTAGAATCGAACTTACAACATTGAAGGTGAATAATATCTTTTATATTATGTGAGGACAGCATAAAAATAAATAATGTAAAAAACCTTTTATATTATGTCAGGATAGCATAAAAATAAATAATATAAAAAACGTTTTATGTTACGTCAAGATAGCATAAAAATAAAAAATATTAAATAAAAAACAAAAAATGATGGTTTTTAGGGAACTGAACTAAGTACCTTACACTTACAAATAGATAAGTATTTACAACTAGACCACATAACTGTGCTCAGTATTTATTGTCCTTCAGCTTGTATAAATGCACATATGCGGGCTCAAGAAGGCCGGCCTGGGCACCAGCGAGCCCCAGCGTAGAGAGCAGCGCACGTGAGTGCGTGCGCCCTCGTGTGGAGGCCGAAAATATTCTTCTTGTGGATGTCTTTATCTGAAACCTATTTATTGAGTCGTTTGGGAGAGCTCCAGCTTCAGTTTCTTCAAACAGAATCACTGCCAACCAGCTAAATGCTCAAAATGCTAACTGATTTAGGTGGGGATCAATAAAGAATTACTTCTCTATTTACACTACGAGGTGAGCACTACGCAAAAAATAATTTTTAGCAATGGTTCGATTTTTTTATAGGGGCGGCTGGTGATGGAGCCGCCCCTACAGTGACGTGCTCGGGTGTCCAGACACCAGCCGCCCTTACAAATGGAACAGCAGGGGCGGCTGGTGTTACGAGCCGCCCCTACAAATGTGGTATGATTTGTAGGGGCGGCTCAATCACCAGCCGCCCCTACAAATGCCCCCCATATAAAACAGATGTAGCACCTTCTTTCTCCTCGGGTCACTCACTCCAACCCGTGAAAGAAAGGTGGGGAGGCCTTGGGCACCTCCTAAAAATTGCTCTACTAAGGGGGGAAGGTTTTGGTCTCAAATCCTTTGGTGGAGAGGTTGTAGAAGGTAAGAAAATGCTATTCCATACTTTTTTTTGAAGTTTTAATAGTTGGTTAGTGAGTAATTAGAGTTTTGTTTTTCTCTCTCTTCTATGGTGCTTGAGTTATTTATGAAGCAAATTAGACCCAACTTTTGAATGTACTAGGATAAATTAGGGAGGGGAACAAGATCATACCCTTATTTGGTCCATGTTTCTTGATTTTATTGAACAATTAGTTAGTTTTATGGATGTTTCATGTGCATGTGGATCTAGATCTAGGGTTTGGTTTTTTTATTAATTTCGTTTTTGTAAATTTATGTTTGATGAAATTGGACTAGGGTTTGTATGAAAGATATTGGGTAAAGTATAATTGTTGCTAATTGTTGTCTTTGAAATTATTTATTGTAATCAATAAATATGTATTTTAATTATTTATGGATAAATGGGCCGTTAATTAATTTTCTTTTACCATGGTGTATTTGTATGCTTCATGTAATTATATTAGATTTATATTCATATATATCTGAAGTATATACAATTATTCTCAAGTAATTATTAATTTGTTTCATTTTTACATATATCTGAATAAGTACTCCTTTAATGTTTGTTTTGTTGCTGTTGTAAAAGATGGAGTACAGAAACTCTTGGATGTATGGTTCGTTAAGGTTCAAGGCAGGTTTCCGTGAAGAGGTGGATAAATTTATTGAAGCCACAAAGAAGCATGCAACGACATTGAAAGAGAATAAGGATACAATTATTTATCCAGGTAAAGATTGCAAGAACCGTATGGTATGGACAGATGTGACTATCATCAGATCACATTTGATTATGCGAGGATTTGTTGAGGACTACACAGTGTGGATTCATCATGGTGAAACGGTTATTGTTAACGACGAGGATGAAGAGGAATACGACGACGAAATCATAGAATCCCTGTCCCAATATTCAGCAGAGCTTGATGCACGAATGGATTTCGAGTTTGGCAATGAACAAGGTGGTGATGCTGGTGGTTGGGATGGTAACGACGAAGTTGGTGCCAATAATGATGGTGGAGCATGTGTCGGGGATGAAGATGATTTGGAGGACATGATTCGAGCCATTGGACCAGAGATTTTACTAAATAGCCCGAAAGGTCTAGAAAATTTAGAAAGGGTGACAAAAGCATCGAAGGAGACTGTGTATGGTGTTGAAAAGGGTTGTCCGATACATTGGACATTGCTACGTTTTGTGCTTGAGCTGCTCATCCTAAAGGCTAAGTACGGCTGGTCAGACTGTAGTTTCAATGATCTATTGCATCTCCTATCATGGGTGCTGCCACAACCAAACTCAGTTCCCACCAACACATACCAAGCGAAGAAGGTCATAAGTCCATTGACAATGAGGGTTGAAAAAATCCATGCATGCCCCAACCACTGTATACTTTTTCGTGGCGAAACGGTCAAGTCACTAGATAAATGTCCCCGGTGTGGGGCCAGCCGGTACAAGAACAATGACCTTTACGGTGGGGACGAACCCTCCATGGGGAAAAAGAAGAATAAGAAGGGTACCAAAAAGGTGGTACAAGAATATCAGCCCCCAGAGGACACTCCATTAGGCAACAATGCAAAGCAGAGAAGAATTCCTGCCCTGGTAATGTGGTACCTGCTAGTGACCGACCGCTTGAGACATATCTTCCTAAACCCTAAAGAAGCCGCACTCATGACATGGTGGGATGATGAGCGCAAGGTGGATGATGATAAGATTGCACACCCGGCTGATTGTAGTCAATGGCAAAGGTTGATGAGAAGCACAAAGAATTCAGCGATGACCCAAGGAATGTACGGTTTGGCTTAAGCACCGATGGAATAAATCCCTTCAATGAGAGGATGAGCGACCACAACACATGGCCAGTGATCTTGACCATGTACAACATCCCAACATGGCTGTGTCAAAAGAGAAAGTACCTTCTCCTCACTATTCTTATTTCTGGCCCTAAACAACCAGGCATTGATATAGACGTGTTCCTCGAGCCCTTGATGCAAGAAATGGAGAGGCTATGGAGGCATGGGGAGCAGATGTACGATGTGTTCCGAAAGGAGGACTTCATATGTAGAGCAATAATATTTGTTACTACCAATGATTACCCCACGCTGTTTGCTTTGTCTGGACAGATCAAAGGGAAGACGGGATGCTTGGTTTGCTTGGATGGTACTACATGGGTGTACCTGGATGCATCCAAGAAGATAGTTTACCTAAGGAACAGATGCTTCTTAAAGATAAGTCATAAGTACCGCAGCAAATTATTCTTTAGATTTTATGACAATGCCCCGGAGATTGAACCCCCTCCGGAGAGACGTCATAACGGAGAACATGTGTACAGAATGGTGAAAAACATACGTGTCGTCTATGGAAAGAAGAATCCGGATGGGACGAACAGAGATAGAAGCACACCTCCTGTCGAAGGCGTACCTTTCAAGAAACAATCAATCTTTTTTCAGTATCTGCCTTATTGGCCAGACTTGAAGGTCCCCCATGCCATTGATGCTATGCACGTGCAGAAGAATGTCTTTGAGAGTCTCATTGCTACCTTGATGGACACAGGCAAGTCAAAGGATGGTCTGAAAGCACGGAAAGACATGGTGCAGCTAAACGTGATGCCACAGCTTCACCCAGTACCTGAGGCTAATGGAAAATACACTCTGTCCGTAGCATGCTTCAACCTAACACCAGACGAGAAGAGAGCTATATGCACTTTCCTGAGAGGGATCAAAGTCCCGACTGAGTTTTCAGCAAATGTGAAGAAGCTAGTGTCGATGAAGGACTTGTCAATAACACACTGCAAGGCTCACGATTGCCATGTGATGCTGATAGTATTTCTACCTATTGCAATCAGGGCTATAAAGCCAGAGTTCTTGAAAATGGCCATCACCCGCATGTGCTACTTCTTTTCAAAGATCTCACAGAAGACGATAGGCAAGAAAGAGCTGAGTGACCTACATGAATTTGTGGTGGAGACACAAAACCAACTGGAGATGTGTTTACCTCCTGCTTTTTTTGATATAATGCCACATCTCATGATTCACATGGTTCATCAAATACAGGCGCTTGGCCCTTGCTACTTGCATGAAATGTGGTCCTATGAGCGGTTCATGTCAGTTCTAAGTCGATACATGCATAATCGAGCATACCCAGAGGGCTCCATGATAGAGGGTTATAGTACTAAAGAAGTCGTCGAGTGCTGTCAAGAGTACCTAAAAGTACAGAAAGGGATTGGTAAACCCGATTCTCATCACAAGGGTAGGCTGACTGGGAAGGGCACCAGTGGTAGAAAAGTGTTCATCGACCATGATTACAAAGAGGTGAGTCGGGCGCATTACAGTGTCTTGCAGAGTACACAACTGATGCAACCGTATATTGATGAACACTTGGCTATCATTATGGCAGAGAGAAATGGCCGTTTGGATGATTGGGTCATGAAACAACACAAGCAACGACTAACTACATGGTTGAAGGACCAAAACATACCGCCTAGAAAAACCATAGACTCTATTACCATCAGTAGGTTGGCAGAGGGGCCATCGAGACAAGTGACATCTTGGAATGCTTATGACATCAATGGGTATACGTACTATACCCACGCAAAGGATAGTAAATATGTGAACCAAAACAGCGGCGTTCAAATAGAGGCTCTCGATGGATTAGGACGAAAGATCCAATACTTTGGCATCATTGAAGAGATATGAGAACTTGACTATGGAAGGGATATAACGGTGGCCCTATTTCGATGCCGCTGGATCAAACAACACAAACTGAACGAGATCAGATTGAGAGTCTTGGACCTCGAGAATCTAGGCTACCAAGATGACCCTTGGGTGCTCGCTTCACGTGTCGCACAAGTTTTCTATATGTCTGACCCACAAAGTAACCTCCCCCCGAAGAAGAAGACAAAGCACGTGGTTGCCTCCAGGAAATAGCACATTATTGGAGTTGATGGCGTGGACGATGTTGAAGCTTACAATAACTACGATGAGATGCCGCTATTCACAGACTTTCCTAAGAAGATCAGTGTTGTGGAAAAGAACCTCCCCAAAGACATAATGCCATGGGAATGAAAAAGGTGTCAAGGGAAAGTCGTTACAGCGGGCTAGCTAGTTGTTGAACGTGGAGTGTTTGTGTAAGTGTGTGTTTGTAAGACTTCATTTATGCATGCGTGTGAGACTATATATTTATGTACGTTTGTAAGACTACATATTTTTGTATGTGTGTGAGACTACATTTTATGCATGTGAGACTACGCTTTGCAACATCCAGATGACTCTATTTGAACATCCACTCTATTACTACTAAAACTTTATGAAATCACTTAACACTTTATGAAATAAAGAAATGACCAAAATAAAAGTAGGAGATCTTGATGAGTTTTTCATCTGAAATCATTTACTCTTTCAAAATATTATTTCAAGTTGAAATTGTTTGATTTTCAAAATTTGAATCGTTCAAACAAAGTCACATGACAAGATGACCAAAATAAAAGTTGTACATGTCGATGAGTTATACAACTTTTATGTTTACAACATTTTCATTTTATTTAATTTAAAGTCATAAAATTGTAGTCGAAGTTTTAAAATTCAAATTTATAATTTTTATTTATTTTTGTTTTCTATATTGTTTTGACTACAATCGTTTATATATATATTTCTTCATATATATAATAATACAAAATATTATATTTGTGCATATACATAATTGTTTTTATATTACTTTTATTTTGGTCACAATTGTTTTATATATACACAATTATTTTTATAATACAGAATTAATAATTTAAAAAAAATAAAAATATATTTCTAGGGGCGGTTGGATCAGGAACCGCCCCTACAAATGCATTTGTAGGGGCGGCTGGATCAGGAACCGCTCCTACAAATGCATTTCTAGGGGTGGCTAGATCAAAAACCGCCCCTACAAATCATCATGTCTATATATATGAGGGCGCACGGGTGTTGTCTTCATTTGGGCGCTCTCTTCTCCTCCGACGCCGTCAGGCTGGCCCACCGACGCCGGCCCGCGCCCCTTCCCCGCCGACGCTGGCCCACGCCACTTCCCCTCACCCGCGCGCCCCATCTCCGCCCCCGCGCGCCTGCTCCTTCCCCGCACCCACGCGCCTGCTCCTCCCCGCCCTAGGGTTTCTGACCCCGTTGCCGACGCCCGCTCGCTCCCCGGTGGTTGGCCCCCGCCGGCCGGCCGCTTCCCCTTACCCGCATGCCCCATCTCCGCCCCCACGCACCTGCTCCTTCCCCGCACCCGCGCGCCTGCTCCTGACCGCCCTAGGGTTTCTGACCCCACCGCCGATGCCCGCCCGCTCCCCGGTGGTTGGCCCCCGCCGGCCGGCCGCTTCCCCTCACCCGCGTGCCCCATCTCTGCCCCCATGCGCCTGCTCCTTCCCCGCACCCGCGCGCCTGCTCCTCCCCGCCCTAGGGTTTCTGACCCCGCCGTCGACGTCCGCCCGCTCCCCGGTGGTTGGCCCCCGCTGGCCAGCCGCCCCAGGACAGCCCGTGCGGGGAGTTTCCCCTGTGTAGGTCGCTCGCCCCAGGACCTGCTACAGCTCTGTTTCGCGCGGTGGTTGACGGCCGTCTTCAACCTGTGCGCATTGCCGGCACCTCGTCTCCAGCCTCCACTAGTCCTCGCCACATCTCGATCTGCTGGAGGAGCTGAGCCCACCGGTGACGAAGGTATGCTGCGTGCTAGTTATGATGATGATATTTGCAATGTTGCGGGTGGTGGCTGTCTCCTGGACTATCCCTGATCTGTGCATTTTGACTATCCACTGGATTATCATTGAATTATTCTAGCATACTGCTTGAGTACATAATTATTTCTTTAATGATCTGTTCTGACTTCCTGGATTATATACTATAGTAAAACTTAATTATTTGTTTTTTACCAGCAAGTACACATGTTATTTCTTATTTGCAGTATGACATAATATGATTTGTGGTAGGTTCTTGCATTGTTCTAGCATGCTGGCTTGACTGTATTTTTTTATGAAAACTTATGCTACTTGCTGGACTATGATAGTAAAGTTGTATTACTTGCTGGACTATGATACTTGCTTGACTGTATTAGTTGACAGTTTTGATTTAGGTGATTGTCCTCCACACCTAGCATGTCAAAGTTCTATGTTTTGTGTTTGGTTTTGATTGGGCTCCATGGCACTTACACTGCATACTTTCAACTGTCTTGATGCTTACTACTTTTAGCACATGCCACTCTGTAACTGTGAGAGATAAATCCTTTGCTCCTCTCTATCCCTCATTTCAAACCTTGTGCTCGGATATGGCAGGGATTGAGACATAAACACTTATATTTGAACTGTGCAACAAGTAGAAATGTAAAAGCTTAAACACTTATATTTGAACGGTGCAAATTAATAGTCAATCCTTTTGTGTGCTCAAGGTGAAATAAGCACTGGAACTGAAATTATGTTTGTGATACTAACAGACTCAATCTTCTATTCTCCATAGTAATGTAATAACAACAATGGCTGCTTTTAATAAGTTATAAACAAACTTAATGGATCACTGGCACATTATAGAAAAAATAGCATTAGATTAAGAAGTCATATGTTGCTGTATCTCGGCCTAAAGCTCCAAGCTAACTACTGTTAGTCGACTAAACAATTCTTGGTAAACTACCCTAGCTATGTACCAGCAGGTTGCCAGTAGCAAGTTACATGAATAAGATATCTCCATCAGTCCTTCTATGTTACCACTCTTTCTCTGTCTTTTTTGGTTCTTTTTCATGGCTGTTTCTTGATGCAACATCAACACTTCTTGGTAGACTTGCAGCTTCTTCCTCCAGTTGGCTGCACACTTGCATCAGCTTCTTCTCGTATTATACATACACTGTATTTGCTTTGATGCTATTGTCTGTACTCTTACTCTTACTCTTACTCGTACTACTCTCTATACTACTCTACTACCACAAAGTTAACTGGATATGTGCCTACTACTTCGCTTACTACTACATAACTACTGCCACTGCTCTATACTACTACTACTCTATACTACTTAACTGCTGCTGATACTCTATACTACTACTTAACTAATACTTAAGTTGTCCTTGCTACTACTTTATACTCTTACTCTTACTACTACTTCACTACTCTTACACTACTACTCTTACTACTACTCCACTGCTCTTACTACTCCTACTACTCCTCCTCTTACTACTCCTAGGCATGCTTGTACAACTGGGCATGCTTGTACAATTGGATGCCCCAATTTGGATCCACCACTGCTCCGCTCTGCTTGCTGCTTGCTGCTCAAAATTGAAACAAGCTTCCAATTGTAGAAGCTGTTAATGCTTATCTTGGACATGATGATGGCTATTTCGATTTTTACACGCTGAGCAAAGTGCCTAGAGTAATGGGAACTATACATGATGTTCATGCCCATTTTGATTCACACTAAGCAAAGTGCCTTAGGTCAATGATGTTAGATTTTTAGGCGCAGGAGGAGCACCCTTAGGTGCGGCAGCCGCACCTTACTTACGATTGTTGTCTGCAATTTTTGCTAGCTAATAATCAGTACACCCCCTCAGTGCATCCTCCCTGTCTAATTAGCACTATTTCCTAATGGTATCTGTGGACTGATTAGTAGCTTTGATGAGAACTTGGGTTATTAATTGAGACCTAAGGCACTTTGCAATGATGTTTCTATACATTCTTAATAGTATTATTTCCCATCTGTGAACTGTTGGTACTCGTTTCCTGCCATTTGCAACAGCTCATTAGCTCATTAATCCTAGCTGTTCTTTCATTGTATGCTTGCAGCCTTGCACTTGTTAGTTTTATTAGTGGGACTTCGATTCATCCAGTTTCATTTTTTGGGAATAAATATCTGCTGAGTAGAAATAATCCTTGTATTTATATTATTCTTCTTACATTGTCATTTGTATGCTTGCAGCCTTGCACTTGTTTGTTTATATTATTGTGGCCGGTGGCTACTAATCTTCTCTGTACTTGCTGTCTTCTCTGTACTCCTCTTCTACTACTACTCTCCTCTACTCCACTCTACTCCTCTCCTCTCCTAAGAAACTGTTGCTTTTTTTGCTACTTCTACTACTTTCCTACTACTGTCTACTACTTCTGATTGTCCGATCTGCTTATCAGGTTCGGAAGATATTAAGCATATGATGTTCTTACATTGTCATGTTGCTTTTTCTGGGAAGCGGCACCTGCTTTTTTTTTTGCCAAATCTCCCCTCTCCTCTATTTGTTGCCACCTTTCCTATCCTCTATGTTTTGAAAGTAGCACCTGCTTTTTTTTTGCCAAATCTCCCCTCTCCTCTCCTCTCCTTTGTTTTGCCGATGATGAAATCATCCAAGTCCATACATTATATGGAATATGAGCTGATGATCAAGAACTTGTGAGGAACTTGGCATCATTAGCAGCCGCCCCTACATTACCTTCTCCTCTCTTCTCTGTTATGATGCCTTGATGCTCCAAGTTCAAGATCAGATGATGTTTGACATGTTTCTGAGGCCTCTACCACTGCTACTTCTCGTTTTTTATATATTGTTGTTTTATAGGACTACTTTGGTTTATAGACCTTTTTGATTTCTTATACCTTCTCGCATACCTAAAGCACACTTTCTTGCATCTATTAGAACAAAGCGCGAAATAATGTCGCGGACACCAGACAGTGCAGCCCGATGCCCCGAGCATGATGAGCAGCCAACCCTTGAGGAGCAAGCACTAGAGGACCAGCTTACTCAGGAACAGTTCAATAAGGAGGTACAAAATGATCTAGAAGTGATGCTTACTCAGGAGCAGTGTGACGAGGAGGAAGGCCCCGAAGGAGAGGCTGCTGAAGGCGAAGAAGAAGAGGATGATGCTGATGATGACTTAGAAGAGGGATATATAAGTCCCGATGATCCTTTCCCATGTGAAGCCAGAAGGAGGCCAATGGAGGAAGATTTGGACAAGGACTTTGACCCAAACGAGGAGGTAGGGAAAAAGCCTTAGCTTGTAAATTTTGCTAAAGCTTTGGCTGTGTTACCTCTGCTAACACTTTGACCTGTCGTATATACAGGTCCCTCCTGAAACTCGGAAAAGACGACGTCGACGTCCGCGACATCTCGCTGGACAAGACGGAGTAGTGGAAAGGAGAGCAGAGGCAACAACCACAGAGATGGATCACGATGCCTCTGCTCCACAACCTGAAGACACAACCATGACTACCAAGCCTAAGAGGAAACGAGGGGATAGAAAAGGAAATCTATATCCAGATAAGGCATGCTATGTGATAACGGAGGTCAGGCCAGTAGGGGAGGTCCTTGAGCCGAAGGAATTAAGAGGACAATTTCGTAATGCGATCGGGGCCCTAGTAAGAGATAAATTGAACCTAGCAATCCCTAACTGGAAAGAGGTACCAGAGAACAAAAAGAATGAACTATGGGATAAGCACCTGAGGGTCAATTTTAGATTTCCGGAGGGTAAGCACGAACTGGTAAAAAAATGCTTTCAGGATGATGGGAGAGGTATTCCGACGTTGGAGGTCGGAGCTCAACACGAAGTATATCCAAAAGGGGTTAACTCCCTTCAAAGAGTTCGGCAAAATAACTCCTAGTCAATGGGAGGAGCTCGTGGCTCAGAAGAGTTCACCGGAGGCATTGGAGCTCAGTGCCCGTAACACCGAGCTGGCGAAGAGGAACAAACACCACCATCATCTAGGCCTCGGTGGCTACTATGCCAAGGAAGAGCAGTTTAGGAAGATGGACGAAGAGGCCGTAGCTGCTGGGAATATCGATGTGATGAATCTGAAGGTACGCTCAAGGAACTGGATATATGCGAGGAGTACAGAATCATCCGACAGTAATCTTAAGTTTAATAAGCCAGAGACCCAAGAGGCGGTATCAAGGAGACTGAAATATGCTGAAGACAAGGAGAAGGGCTCCTTCAATCCTTCCAGAGAGAGGGACGAGCTTAGCCTTGGCTTGGGAAACAAGGAGCACACAGGCCGCACCAGGGGGCTAGGGAAAAGGACGACCTAGAAGCAAGGATTCGAAGAGGACAGGCACATGTACAAGAAACATGGCCGAGACCGGGAGACTAGTCTTGAGCTCCAAGTGAAGGCTCTAGTTGTGAAGGCGCTGGAGGAGCAAGGGCTGTCTACGGAGCCACGGATATTAGTGATGCCGCCGGGAGAACTGGCATTAGTTGGTAGCCCTCTGAAAGTTCCTAGCAGCCAAGGTTCCACTGCAGCCAGAACACCTGTCGATCGCATACGGGAACCAACTAGTTGCACCTTGGTGTTTCTCAGCGGCCGACAGAACACTGTGATGGAGGTGGCAACGGGTGTGGCACATCCTCCCGGTGGCTTACACCACAATAATAAGATACCGCCGGACTACACTACGGTCGAGGTGCATACCGTGAAGCCTGAGTTCATGTAGTGGAGGATAGACTACGCAACTCCCAAGGGGCTGGTGTTACTCGGAGACGTTATTGGGCAGTTCATCCTCTAGCACAAACGGGACATTATATTGACTACTTCTTCGCCGCCTCCCCCTCTCCCAAATTTGGAGCGAGTTGTTGTGGTTGGGGAGATATTTTCACTGTCTCGTGACCACCACGTACCTAAGATGCCACATTCTTCCCCGCCTCCTAGCGAGCATGTGCCTGATGAGATGCCACAACCTTCTCCAGCTCGTACCAAGCAAGTGCATGATGAGATGCCACAGTCTTCTCAACAAGCACAACTGATACATGAACAATGAGTGCCTCCTAAAGAAGGTGATGCACAAGAAGACGAGGACGTGCCTGAATGGGAACTTCGAAAGAAGATTCCAATCAACATAAGGCCAGTTTATGTTCCGATGAAAGATGTCTCGTCGGTGTCCAAGTGGTATTCACATGACCAGTTCAAGCCTGAGAACCAAGTTAAACAAGTCCCATCACGGGGTTCTAAGGAGGCCGTAACTAGCAAACTCCACCAAATTGCAAAGCAGTATCCAAATGTTGATGACATCAAATGGTCAAAGGATTGCCCGAAAACATATGAAAGAGGCAAGCCCTTTATACCAAACCGGGACATCCGGCGCCTACCACTTGGAATGAGAAGGTTCCATGATTGGTACTTGCGTGTTCTCCCAACGAGCATAGATCTCGTACAAGCATGCTTCCCCACCGGCACATTTGGAAGCCCAGCTGGGAAAATTGTCTTTGACTTCAATGACATGCACACATGCTTTCACCTGGGAGAAATGGAGATGAATCTAATTCGCACGTGGTGCTTGTAAGTCCTTGTCCTCCCGATATGATATGAATGTAATCTTTGAATTTTGTTGTAACTAACCAACGCCGTGATTTGTAGAATGCAAGTGCACATTGTCAAACAAATGCCAAGTCTGAAAGCCGGGTATGTAGACCCTCAAGCTATAGCCCAACCAAATTTTAATTACCCTAAACAGTGGACAGTGGATGCCAAAGAGCTAGCTGCTGCAAAGACTCTTCGGGAGAAAGAGCGCATCTGTACGGCGAAACTAAAGGAAGAGTCCCTTAAGGTTGCGGCATACATTGCTCTGGCTTTCAAAAATCTACAACAACACTCTACTATATGGCTACCATACAACTTCGAGTAAGTTCAACTATATACTTAAAGCTTTGTTCGATATATTTTATTCGATGCAAAAGAGCTTATCTAGTTCTATGATTAAATCCATGCAGCAACCACTGGATTTGTATAGCCGTCGATGTCGGGAGGAGCATGGCATGGGTCTTTGATTCAATAGATAAGGACCCGGCGACATACAAAGACTTCATATCGATTCTCAAGACGTATACATATCGACAATCCTCATTAGCTTATATGTTTATATACATACTTGTAACGTTCACTTATGGATACTAACAAGTTGTATTTGCTAAAATAATTCGAACAGGACATTTAGGTTCTATGTCACTCATCATCATGGAAGGCATGATCCAGCGAGGAAGGAAAAGCTGGCTATAAAACACTATGTGCGGTAAGTGTAACTTACTTCTTCAGTACTCCGTTATATGGCTTTCAAAAGCATTACCTAAGATTTTCATATGCAAAACACACAGTGCCCCAAGCAGAGGCCTGGGAGTGTACATTGTGGATACTATATATGTTCTATGATGAGTAACACCAATGCCTACAAGAGACACCCCTTAAGGGTAAGTTTGAACCTCTTCATCAGTAGTATAAAAACTTCGTACATGGTATGAAATACTAAACTGAAACTTGTTCTCTTGTAGTGGAGAGAAGAGAAAGGAATGAAAAAAGACCCATACAAGGATGACCAACTCTTAGAGCTCGTCGACGACCTTTGCAACTTCATATTGGACCAGATTGTACACGTCAAAGGCGCCTACCATGACTGAGAGTCTGAGTTAGGTAGAAATCCTCAGTACCAATACCTTCGTGAGACTGAAAGGCTAGCTCTAGGAAGTTGATAACAATGTTTTTAGAATTTGTATATTAAATGATGGATTGTATATATCCTTACGAATTGGACTTGTAAGTGTAGTTTATATAATACTATTGTGCTTGAAGTCGCGTTCGGCACGTTGGTCGCGGGCGTTCGGCAACACGAACGCGGTTCGGAACGTTGGTCGCGGGGCGTTCGACAACGCGAACGCTGGATGGAATACGCAGAAACAAACAGTTCTGGTCGAATTTGAATTGTAAATTTGAATTTTTTTTGCGGAAAAACGTACTGTAGGGGCGGTTCTAGATTGAACCGCCCCTACAAACATGTATTATAGAGGCGGCTGGCACTACAGCCGCCCCTACAAATCGATTTGTAGGGGCGGTTGGTGATTGAGCCGCCCCTACAAATCGATTTGTAGGGGCGGTTCGTAATACCAGCCGCCCCTACAAATCGATTTGTAGGGGCGGCTCAATCACCAACCGTCCCTACAAATCGATTTGTAGGGGCGGCCTGGGAACCGCCTCTGCAAATGCATGATTTGTAGAGACGGTTCGGTAGGGGCGGCTGGCCAAACCGCCCCTATAAAGGGTTACCAGCCGCTCCTAAAAATGCTTTTTGAAGTAGTGGGGAGCTAAAAAATTCTACTTCACCCTGCTCCCTGTTATATTCTGGTGGGGATCAACAGAGAATCAATTCTCATCAGCTCACCACCTTGCTTCCTCCTAGGAATCTAATTGAATCAATCCATCGCAAAATCAAGGAGCAGAGCTGAAGAATCAGGAAGCGGAGCTCTCCCAAACGGGGCCTATATTCAAATTATTGCTGTCCAACATGTAGGGAGCCAGCAGAGGCAACCACGGAGCTCGCTGTACACGCCACTGAGAACAAGGAGTTGTTGATCCTCATGTTCAGTTTGAAGAGAACAAGTGGCCACACTCTTTGCATTGCTCTCATGATGTAATTAGTCTTTTTTTGTCAATTGTTAGCACATAAGAGCAACTTCAAGAGACTAGGTAAAATTAGATTCCAAATTGTAACATTTAGCCATTATGTAAAATAGAAAACCCATAAAAAGCTAGAGTTCTACAACAACCTAGGTAAATTTTTCCTTGTCTATATTTAAAACCGACACGTCATCCGATCGGCTTGGTGCCTTCATACATCATCCGCACGAAAACAGCTAGCATCCAGTGCGTGCAGCATGCAGTGGCCACAGCAGCCAGCGTCCAGTGCGTGCGGCATGCAACGACCACGGCATCCAGTGCGTGCTGCCAGCAGTGGCCATCAGTCGGCCAGCGTGCTGTCAGATAACCAACAATCTGTCACGGGGCTATCCAGGACAGAGTTTACAGGGCTTCGTTGTTCGCATAACTCGGTGATAAACACCAAGACAACGATTTAGGGGGCGTTTGGTTGCTCTAAACTTTAGTCACTGTCCCATCGGATGTTTGATACATGCATAGAATATTAAATATAGACTAATTACGAAACTAATTACATAGTTTGCAACTAATTTGCGAGACGAATCTTTTAAGCCTAATTAGTCCATGATTTGATAATATGGTGTTACAGTAAACATGTGCTGATGACGGATTACTTAGGCTTAATAAATTCGTCTCGTGGAGTACTTACGGATTCTGTAACTTATTTTTTTATTAGTATCCGAACACCCTATGCGACACCCTCGTGTGACACCTCCTAAATTTTAATCATTGTATCTAAACACCCCCTTATATTGGTTCAGGTGGCTAGAATAGCGTAATACCCTAGTCAGTCAGGGGTGGTGCCTTTGCGTTGGGATGTTGTGTATGATGTAATGTACAAGGGGTGCGCCATGATGTGAGAGTAGAATCAAGCATCATCCAAGTAAAATCAAGCATCATCCGAGTACCTTCTTAGAGAAGCCATGATGTGCTCTCAAAATCTTCAGGTAACGTGCACTTTCTAGAAAAGTACACTCACTGAGTGTAGCCCACGAGTCTCTTGCTGTTTAGCATAAAGAGCTGGAGGGTCTTGTCTCAAATTGCTCCAATTCCTTTCGATGAAATTTGAATGCATCCGCCGAGGATATGTATCCCGTAACCCCCAGCCTAAAACCGACTATTCGATAGTTAATTATAGGATCTTGTAGACATCGTCAAGGTGCAGCCGAGTAACTTCCAAGACAATGATCGAGAATCGATTGTCGTCGAGTGGTTGAATGCTTGAATCTGAGCCCCCGGGCGTAATCGAAGTGACGCTGAGTAGACTGAGGCAATAACTGAAGAAGCCTGACCGAAGCAGCGTGTAAGACATTTGTAAGCACAAGGGTTCGGGTGGGCAGTTTCCTCAACAGAAACCCCGTGTACCCCCACCTTGTAACTCATAAATGATCATATCACTGTTCAATCAGAGAAGAATTGCTGAAAACAAGTCCACAGGTAGACAGCCAGAGGCACATGTGCAACAGTAACTACTGTATCCTGTGTTGTCCTTTGGTGTACTGGAGAATAAGAATCTTGTCCTTTGGTT
Source organism: Miscanthus floridulus (assembly GCF_019320115.1). Taxonomy (NCBI): domain Eukaryota; kingdom Viridiplantae; phylum Streptophyta; class Magnoliopsida; order Poales; family Poaceae; genus Miscanthus; species Miscanthus floridulus. Next base: position 98,988,231 of record NC_089588.1, on the reverse strand, counting down.
TGTAAAAGCAGAGTCAGAGCCGACTCACGTCCCGTTTAGTTGCCAAAATTTTTTGCATAGTACTTATCACATCGAATTTTGTGGTACATGTATGGAGTACTAAATGTAGACGAAAAAAAACTAATTGTACAGTTGGGTAAGAAATCGCGAGACGAAACTTTTGAACCTAATTAGTCCATAATTAGACACTAATTGCCAAATACAAACGAAATGCTACAGTAACCAGAATCCAAAATTTTTTTGGATCTAAACGGGGCCTCAGCCCACACAATCGTCCGGTGAAGCCTTATCACAATCCGTAGAAAGTTCAAGAACCTGGTCCATGATAGACACGAATCAAGCTATAAATACCCCCTGGCGAGCTGTGTCAAATGCACAGGCAAGTGTAATGCTATAACTCTTAGCTTCCTGTCTTCAAATATGTTAGTAAGTAGTAACCTAGATGTCTGAACCGCCGGGAGTAGTAGGCATAGGCAATAGAAGGTGTCTTTGTGACTAGAAGAATTCTTGTGATAAGGACTAGGAGTAGGCTAGTCCAAGAGCAGTGCAGAATAGAATAGCCTACGGCTGCAACTAGAAAAATCCTTGCGATGGCTGGTGTAAAGATACATCCAGCAGTCCCATGTCAGTTCTTCAAGTGTGTAGTTCGGCGTCTATCCATTAACGATTACTTGAGCATCTTGAGTGAGTCCAGACGACGAAGGCTTGTGTAGAGAGGCCAGAGAATGTCTCGTTCTCTTTCAGGCTACTCAAGATTTCGTAGGCTCCCACGGCTCGTCCTGTATGAGCTGGCCCAAGGTCACCATCAACTTCCCATGCTCATAGTTGTCGGGGCAATCATCCGAAATGGGCCAAAAATACACTAGTGACGGCGGCCTGTACTTGAGAGGTTCAGGAGTAAAAAACTCTGCTAGCATCTCCACATATGCTCTACTACGACTATGGTAGCCAGAATCATACCTTCTAGACTTAGTCGAGCTTTCGTACTCTTTGGCTGTTGAGGTGACCGCCCTACTCACCTTGGTGTGGCCATCGATATCTATGGCCTCCTCTTCTTCTATAGGCTTTCTTGGCGTGGGAGGACATTGCCTTGTGTGCTCCTTCGGATCATTTGCAGGCGGTGTAACGGTGCCCGATGATGCCCCTGTATCTCCATGTGGATTGCTCGTGCCGGGAGGAGTGCCTGCTGGGTCATTGCCGTTGTCATCGTCATAGTCGTGATCCATGGGAGACGGCTAGGGCGGTGACGGATGAAGCTCCTCGTCAAAAAAAAAGTCAGCCCGAGGCCAGAGAATTTCCTTGCCGATACAAGATCGCATGTACTTGGTCCTGTCTGGAGTTTCTATGTTAATTTCATCATCGACATGTTTCGGGTGGATCTAAGTCACCTTCACCCTGGCATATTCGGCCAGGATTGAAATGTCATGGTACTTGTGTCTCGGCAATGCCACTGCCTCAGCCACCATAATCGTTCTCACAACCTTCCTACCATTGGGGACCGCAAGGTGGCAAGGCGTAGCTTCAACGATATCCGGGTACCTCTTCGCATCTCCTCCGGTCGCCTGTGTGGTGGCCTGCCCTTCTACGGTGGCTTGTGTCTAATGTGGTAGCACCATGCTAGCCTGGCGAAACATCTATGCCCTCAGCTCCAACATCTTGGGGTCGTTGCTCGTGAACGCGTCTGAGATCTTGCCCATGACAAATTCCTGCATAGCCTCATCATGGCCTTTCTGGAGGAGCCTTTCCTTGTATGCCTGCCTCATCCTATACGAGCTCGCGTCAGATGCCCAGGACTCCATGGTCTTCTAGCTCTTCCTCGAAGATATGCCATGGACGCAGCCGCAGTGCTCGGGGCTTCCCAGCACCTTGGCGAGCTGGTCCCTCTCTCTATGAGGTTCGAATGACCCGCTCTGCTCGGCCATAGCTACCGCCAGGATATTCTTCTCTGCCTCCTCGGTCGACTCGTTGAACTTGGTCTTGTCCTCCTATAGCTTTTTCGGCTTGTGGGCTTTGAGGTAGTCACGTGCCCTCTCCTTGATGCCTTTGTACGGATCCGGCTGCTGAAAGCCCTAGTTTGGTTTTGGCTAATTGATGCAACCTAGTGTACTAACCTTTGGCTCTAAGTGTGATTAAGAGATAGGTTGGTACACCCCAAGTGATGGAGCTAGATGATCGCACTCATGGTGATGGAAGTGGCGAAAAAGATGGATCAAGTGCTTAAACTTCGGAAAAGAAGAAAGAGAAAAACAAAAATGATCAAGGCAAAGGTATAAGACCTAAGGATCTTTTTGTTTTGGTGATCAAGATAATATAGAGAGTGTGATCACATTCAGGATAGATAGCCATACTATGAAGAGGGGAAAATCATGGTAATTGCGGTTATCAAGTGCCACTAGGTGAAGTAATTCATGCATATGCATTAGGACCTAGTGTGTGCTAACTTAACCCTTGAAAAATGCTTTGGAAAATGCTAACACATGTGCACAAGTGGTGGAACACTTTGGTGTTGGCACATGGAAGCAAGGGTTGGAAATAGAAGTTGAAAATGGAGGAGAAAGGGGATCCGGACCCTAGTGTCTTGTCGGTCCGGACCATTGGCGATGGGTTCGGAAGCAAACCCTAGGGGCACTATGCCGACGACACAGCTTTGGACCCTATGGCACGGGGAGACTGGACCATCGGACCTTGGTCCGGTTGCTGCTACCCCGGCCACGTGGCGTGCGAGGAGATGGTGTGGTTGCTCTGGATTGATGTGTTGGTCCGGTTGGCTGGTCCGGACCGAGTCCGGATGGTTTTTGCCGCTCAGAGAGCTTTCTAGAACACTCCGGACTCTCATGGTGCTTGGTCCGGACTAGCACTGTGCTCGGTCCGGAGGCAAGGGTCTGGACACATGCGAAGTGAAGGTCTTAGCTCCAACGGTCGTCTATTTTGAAGAGGGACACGTGGCAAGTCATGGTTGGACAAAGTGAGGAACCGGAGCCTGAGTCCTTGGTCCGGACCAACAATGTAGCTAGGTCTAGAGTGTGCTGAGTTAGGCGTCGTGCGTGGCAACGGTCGTTTTCGAACTCAGGGACGCGTGGCGCACGATGACTGGGCACAGCAAGGAACCAGACTGGTGGCTGATGGTCCGGACCGCATGGTCCGGACCATGGGTCTAGACGCCCCGTGGACACTAATGACTAGTTACCTCTTGGGGCTCTATAAATAGAGCTTGGTCGGGTTTGGCTCATCTTCTTGGCCATTCTTACTTGTGATAGTATCCTTTGAGCTGAGCAAACCCCCTCCCACTCATCTCCTTGCTTGATTGTGCATCCAAAGCGAGATTGAGTGATTCCAAGTGCATTTGCTTGAGTGATTGCATCTAGAGGTACTTGGTGATCGTTGTTGCTATGATTTTGTTGTTACTCTTGGTGGTTGCCACCACCTAGACGGCTTGGAGCAGCGGCGGAGGATTGGTGCAAGTTGGTGATTGTTTGTGGCCACCTTCAATTGTGATTGTGAGGGGTTCTTGGGCTTATTCCCCGACGGAGCCCCAAAAGCCACTCTAGTTAATTGCTCGTGAAGTTGAGTGCACTCATTTTGTGTTGGTTGTGCGGCACCCAAGTGTGGGTTAGGCGTGTGATGCCTATAAGTGCGTGAACCTCCAAGTTAGTGAGCCTTCACAATGGGGACTAGCATGCCGGCAAGCAAGTGAACCTCAGGAGAAAAATCGTGTGTCATTTGTCTCCTTGGAATTCTATTGGTATACATTGATTGACACTTGCTGGCTCGGTATAACACTATCAACCTCTCTTGCATTACTTTCTTGTTTATCTTGTTGTAGAGGTTGTTAGCTAGTTAGTTGAGTAGCTAAGGTTGTTGCTTAGTTGTTTTAGCTCTTAGCTTGCTTAACAAGAGTAGAAATAGTGACTTAGCTTTTTGTGTGCCTAGAGATCATATTTAACTAGAATTGTGGATAGGTGGCTTGCTTTTTGAGTAGAGCTAGAGCAAAATGCATTTACGCCATTTGTTGGACTAACAAGTTGCTCTAATGTTTTGTAGAAAATTTTATTAGGCTATTCACCCTCCTCTAGCCATTTAGGACCTTTCAGCTGCCCAGCCTCAGTTGCCCCCTTTCTTTCGCCCACCACTTCAGCTTCTTAGTGACATACCCTGTCATGCCCAGGTGGTGGTGGTGCACGTTCCTCTTTTGCAAGCTCATAGAACTGCTCGCCCTTGGCCCTTGCTTCTGGGGTTTGTTTTTGTCAGATGAATGGTTCCCCAACTTCAGGCAAGACATAATTATAACAGGCGCATGGGTTCTCCCCTATTTGCACGTACTCCTTATTGAGTTTGCACCTGAAGTTTTGAAGAGCTTTGCCTCCTAGGTACATCACATGAGCCTTACAATTGTCCACATCAGAGCCCTCTGGATACGTGAACCACCTCGTCATCTTTGCCCACACAACACCCTTGAGGTCCTTTGGGACTAACTTCCAATTTTCATATGTGATGGGCACCTTCTCCCTGACTATACAGGAGCATTGGTTACTAAAGCGGCCGATCATCTCTATTGGCTGCAAGGGCTCTTCCTGCGGCCCCACCTGAGCTATCACATGCACATCATCGTGCTTCTTGGGCCCCCTGTGTTGGGCCCTTCCCCTCTTCGTCTTGGCACCAGTCGTTGCGGTTGAAGAAGTCCCTGTGGAGGGAGCGGGTGGTTCCTCTGCCCTTTTTTCCTCCTCAGGGTACTCCAAACGAAGAGGCACCAACGGTATCTGTCTAGGACAAGAACTTGAGTTAATTATATACTTGCAAGAGGCCCTCGAATGTTATGTTAAATAACATGCATTGCTGCAAGTACCTCGAGCCTTGGTGTTTGGGTATCCTCATCCGGATTTTTCATTCGTCGCTCCACGCGAGAATCTCGTGTTTTGTCCATCGGATCAAAGTCTAGGTCGTCTTCTTCCTCTCCATGAGGTTTCTTCTGCGGCCTCGGTGTTAGGGGCTCCTCACTCTCATACTCTATGCTCCCGTCTGAGTCTGATGAGCCTTCATCACTAGCATCAGGAGTAGGCTCGCGCCATTCTCCACTAGGCAAGGTGTTGTCCGGTTCATTCGCCATTGGAAGCTATGAAGAAGAGAGTTATATATATGGACATTTCATAATTATAAACACAATGGAATTATTATATTCATCTCAAAACTCCAATTACATACTTTTTCAATTACATTAGGAGTAGGGGTACAAAAACAGAAGAAAGTTACAAAATTGAAGAAGAAAAGTACAAAATTGTTGAATAAAAAAATCATTTACATAGTTGGCTCAGATTTGCCCCATTGTCATCACATTGCTTCTAAACTGGTTACTGTTATATGGTATACAAACCATCCTAGTTTAGCAGCTTACAAGTAGGGGGGCATTTGATCATCGTAGCCGCTGCCTCAACATAAAAGGTCCACATCATTGCATATGCCACTGCCTCAGCACATTTTTAGAAGTTCAAAAATTTCATCATTGCATGTGCCATAGAGAAGCTCAAACATTATCAAAGCAGAGTAAATCTGGTGCGATAACGGTCCGGCTGGCAATTCAATTGCATTTGGAAACGAGTTGATTTCTCAGCCCGAACTGTTATCACACCGGATCCACATCATTGCATATACCACTGGTTAGTGATGAGTAGTAGGAGTACTACAGAGTAGTAGTAGAGAGTAGTATAGGACTAGTAGCAGTAGTATAGGTAGTAGAAGTATAGAGTAGAGAGTACAGAGAAGAGCAGCAGCAGCCACAAACGATAGGAGAGGGAAGAGTAGTAGGAATAGTTGTAGGAGTAGTAGTAGTAGGGAGTAGTAGAGCAGTAGTAGTAAGGATGAAGGCAGTGACAAAAGAAGAGCAGCAGGCAATAGCCAACATGCAGCCACCACTAGAGTAGTAGCAAGTAGTAGGAGTGTACAGCGACGGAGCCAGCGGTGGGGCTCCCTCCCTTAAAATTTTATGCATATATGTATTAGGTAGGAGGGGCTAAGGTTAAGAGAAGATAAAAAAACCTCTATTCTTTTGTTCAACCCCTCCTAAATTTTTTTCTGGCTTCGTCCCTAGGAGTGTAGTAGTAGTAGTAGAAGTGTAGGGGCTAGCGGCCAACACCAGTAGTAGGAGTGTAGTAGTAGTAGCGAGTAGTAGAGATAGTAGGTGCAGGGTAGGTACAGAGTAGTACAGAGAGTAGAAGAGAGCAGCAGCTAGAACCAGCAGCTAGAATTCAGTAGTGGACAAGTTAAAATTCAGTAGTGGACAAGTTAAAATTCAGTATTTGGAGTAGTGAAGTAGCAGTATAGGCCTGTTTTCACTACTACACAAAGCTTAATGGAGGCGGGCGAAATTGATTAATGGAGTAGTACATAGAGTGGAGTAGTAGTAGATAGAGCATAACCAGCACCAGCAGCCACTTAGTAGTAGGCATTAGTTATGTAGTAGTAATAGTATAGAAAAGTAGAGAGTAGTAGAGATAGTAGAGTAGAGTAGAGTAGTAGTAGTAGTAGTAGTAGTAGAGTAGAGTAGAGCAGTAGTAGTATAGGAGTAGGAGTAGAGTAGTAGGAGTAGTAAGAGAGAAGTAGTAGGCACATATCCAGTTAACTTTGTAGTAGTAGAGTGGTATAGAGAGTAGTAGGAGTAAGAGTAGTGAAGTAGTAGTAAGAGTAAGAGTAAGAGTAAGAGTACAGAGTAGTAGGAAGGATAGCTTAAGTAGTAGTTAAGTACTAGTAGCAGTAGTACTAAGGATTTGAAATTGACAACCACTGTTAGTAAGCATCAAGACAGTGACAACCACTGCCAGTAAGCATCAAGACAGTTACAGAGTGGCATGTGCTAAAAGTAGTAAGCATCAAGATAGTTACAGAGTGGCATGTGCTAAAAGTAGTAAGCATCAAGACAGTTGAAAGTATGCAGTGTAAGTGCCATGGAGCCCAATCAAAACCAAACACAAAACATAGAACAAAATATCCAATCCAGCGCAGACAGTGGCATGTGCTCAGGATAGAAATACACAGATTAGAGTTCGGCATCATTGGTAGTGGCATATGCTCATATTAGGGTTTGGGCATCACAGGCAGCATGGGGGCATCACAGGTAGATTAGGGTTTGGAAATCACGAACCTCGTCGCGAGGGCGGTGCGTGGCGTTGGGATGGAGCTCGGCATAGACGGTGGCCGCGGGCGAGGCGATGTCGCCAGAGGTGAGCTCGGGGACGAGGACTAGGGGCGTGGGCACCTCAGCACCAGCGGATGGGGATGAAGACTGGTGCCGGCAGATGGGGGGGCACACGACAGATCTTGGCATCGGAGGAGGAGCCCTTAGCTCCTCGTGGACGACGCAGCTGAGGGCGGACGGATCGATGGAGGATGGACGCCGAAGAGGGCCCGCAGTGGAGACGGAGACGGACAATGGAGACGGAGCCGGGGAAGACGGCGGATGCCGCTAGTTAAATCGGCCTCGCCCCTGATCGTCACCGTGTTGCCGCGCTGCCGCCATCGCAGGCATGCACACGGGCAGCCACACCTGGCCACACCCTGCCTCCGCCATACTACCCTGACGCGTGCCGTCATCGCCTACGTGGCCGCATAGGTCGCACGCTGGCTCTTCTCACTGCGCGGCCGGTCCTCCGCCGTCGTCGTGCTTTCCTCGGCCGGGATTGGCCACCAGCCTGCCACCCACACATGCACGCCCTGCTCTGGGTGTCCCAGGGACTAAGGAAAACATGAATTCAAAAATAGCTGGGTGGTTAACTGTGAACGACGAGAGAGCAATGAATAGTGCTAACAGAGGGAAAGAGATAGTTGGAAATACAGGGGCCTTCGTGCAAAACTACGGCTGCCCTCTCGCGCTGGGCTGGCCTGCTTCCGCGCATGGGCTGGCCTCCCGTTGGACTGGGCCGACTTGGGCCGAAATGGCCTACAATGCCATTTTCCCTTTTTCTCATTTTTATCAATTCCTTTAAATTGTCTGAAACTTGTAAAATTCGTAATAAATCCAATTAAAATCATAAATTAACAAATCCAATTTTGTTGAACTCTACATAACTAGATCTATCCAGTGAATATATCAAACACTATGCTCTAGTACAAAATATTTGCCGTAATTGTAGATCTAGGGTTTTCTGTGTTATATAGATAGCTACTGTGGTCCAAATGCTATGAATTTTTTTATGGTAGTTCGTTAATGTTGTGTATGTACTGTAGTGAACTTTTCATGACCATTAGATGTTGTATGATTGAGTTAGGATTTATCTTGTGAAATGCTTGTTTAGTGCTTTATAAAGTATTAAAAGGAAGTGAGAATAGGAAATGTGTGTCTTAGGGAGTATGAATGTTTCTATGCATAGGTGTAGTGTATGTCTCTATGCATAGGTGTAGTTCACTAGTTCAATTATCTATTTAGTGAACTCATTAGCTACGCTTGTATTGGTTCACCATGCCTTTGTGTGTGTTATGGTAGCTTAATCACCTATGTAGACACTATGTTTCTAGGTGTGTTATTGTAATGTGTGATGTATTATATGCTTGCTAGAAAACACAACACTTGAGTGATGTCCATGTAACAAATCTATTAAAATAAACCTCCAACTGTTGCAACTATGAGACAAGATAAAGATAACTACATCACATGTTAAGTTGAGTTAAAGTTGAACTTAACTTAATAATTAACTCTCGAAGTAAGTCCTTTCAGGTGAGGATGAGAGTTGGACCTTTGTACAATTCATACCCTCGTTCGTTGTGATGATGTATTACTTTCTTGTCATCTTTATAGAACATCCTTGTTTATGTACCTATCATCTTGTGCATTCATTTGCATCAGTGCGTATCATTTAGGAACGATGATGGATTGATGGATCAACTGGAGGACGTTGGTGTCACACCAGAAGATGGTGTAATGGTGGTCCATCCTGAACATGGTGTGATGTTGACTTAGTCCAGAAGATGGTGGATGATTGTGTCCTAAAGATGCATATACTAACTTTTGTTTGTACAAGTTACCCAGGCAAGCCCCGGTGCATGACCTATTTGTTTTCAAGCACTCTTTTATTTTTGTTGCATTAAGTGTAGGAGTTGTTTGTAACCTACATGCATAAATAACCTAACCTATGAGTCCAACTAGTTAATAGGCTCATGTAGCTACCACGCATAGGGACTCAGTAGTAAGTGAGTAATCTGTCATTGCTCATAATAGGTTTTATACTACTACAACTACTTTCACCAGTATATGGAATATGTGTGGATAATAATATGTGACTGGTCGGGATCTGGTGATTTGAGAGGCAACAGGGAGGTCCTAGGTGCATTTTAATTTTGCCTATGTCGGTTAAGGATCGTACGTTGGTAGTGCTCTCAACATGTCGAACAATGCCACTCACACATCTAGTATTATGGATGATCGAGAAGCCAAGTACCTCTCTAGCGCTAAGGTAGCCTACACGGTTCATGGAAATGCTACACCAGCCCCTCTAGGAATCTCAGTTGCAACTCATGGTTAAGCTTGTGTTGACATGGCCCGTGGGGTTGGGTTTTTCTCGGACATGGCTAGGTCAGTTTTGGCCTTAGTTATCCAAGATTGGAAACGATGGCCTTATGTGGACCCCTTGGCCAGGTTCGTACGGACGTGTATTTGGATTCCCTTGCTGGGTGTACATCGATCTAGATCAGCGCAAGCATCACTCGGATATGAGTGTCTTGTTCATTTTGCTACCATCGTAGCTAATGCAACTAGAACATGGATGATGATGGAGAAGAGGATGAACATGGATACTATTCTGATTGCTTACCACAAGCTTGAAAGTAGATCAGGTGCAAACTTATAATGGTTAAGTAATGAACCTACACTTGACTGCTAAAACTCGAATATAAGGACTTATTTCTAGTAAGCTTTTGAAAAAGCTAAAAGAACTAGGAAACCAAAAGCTCCCTGCATATCCATTGAGAGTCAGGAGATTACTCCCTCCCTGCATATCCATTGAGAGTCAGGAGATTACTCCCACCTATGTTGGGTAAGTCTTGTTGAGTACACTTAAGTACTTAGGGTTTTATTTCCCCTGTTGTAGGGAATAGGTGGAAGCCGGAGCTAACTTTGTGTGTGGATACCTCATGGTGGGCTCAGCGAGGACATCCTTTTCCGCTGCGATCGTAGAAGTTATTTCTTATATTTCTACACTAGATATTAAGTTGAAACTGCTTTACTTCCACTGCTTTTATAAAAATGTACTTATCTTCCGCTGCTTTACTAAAACTTGTTTCTTAATAACTCCGATGTTGTAATCATGTAATCATATAATGCAAGAAATGGTTTTGATGTTTTGAAGTTTTGTCTACTCATTTGTGATCCTGATGTAAAACATGGATTGTTTCGAGTTCTCCCATTGGGTGGGCTCTACAGACTACTGGGTTTGACTTGGTCTCTTGGGCACTTAGTGTCAAATGGCTGACAAGTGCGCTTGGGATTAGGTTAAACCGGGTGGTTCTTCCACAAACATGCCCTTGAAGTCGAGGAGATTGCCAAGCTTGCTCATCAGACTACGCCTAATGATATGGAGATTCCTACCAAGAAATCAGGAGTCATCACGATTCCTGAAGAAGCGAACACTCACCAAATTCCTTAGGGACAACAAATACATCTTAGCATGGAAGCCAGCTAATATGCTAGGTGTCCCATGGGATTTGGTTGAGCACAAAATGGAATTGAAACCCGGTTCTAAACCGTTCAAGCAGCAATTATGGTGCTTTGCACCAGATAAGAAGGAAGCCATCAAGAAAGAGATCACAAAGCTACTAGCAGCCGGGTTCATCAGGGAAATTCTCCATCCCGAGTGGCTAGCAAATCCAGTGCTAGTCAGGAAGAAGAACTCGGCCAAGTGGCGCATGTGTGTTGACTACACGGATCTCAACAGGCACTGCCCAAAGGATCCCTTTCTTGACTACACGGATCTCAATTAGATTGTGGATGCGATAGCCGGCTCGGCACTCCTTTCCTTCCTTGACTGCTACTCGGGTTATCACCAGATTGCTCTCAAAGAAGAAGACCAGTATAAGACTTTGTTCATAACACCGTTCAGAGCTTACTGCTACACAACCATGTCCTTCGGGTTAAAAAACGTAGGAGCTACATATTAGCGGGCTATCCAAGCATGTTTGAGCGATCAGATTGGGCGTAACGCAGAGGCTTATGTGGACAACGTCGTGGTGAAATCTAAGGATCCCTCCATGCTGATCGATGACCTTGCTGAAACTTTCAAACGCCTTAGGGAGTACCGATGGAAGCTTAATCTGACTAAGTGTGTCTTCGGTGTCCCCTCAGGGTAGTTACTCAGATTCTTTGTCAGCCATCGCAGGATTGAGGCTAGCTAGAAGCAGATAAAGGCAATCACATCTATGGGCCTCCCACACTCGGTCCAAGGACATCTAGAAGCTTACGAGGTGCATGGCCACCCTCAATAGATTTATATCGTGGCTTGGAGAAAACGGCATTCCTTTCTTCAAGCTGCTCAAGAAATCAGGGAAATTCAATTGGACGAAAGAAGCCAATGAACCCTTTGAGAAGTTGAAAACTTACCTCACAAGCTCTCTAGTGCTCACTCCGCTAGAGATGAAAGAACCCCTAATGCTATACATTGCGGAAACTACTCTTGTAGTCAGCACAGTGATCTTGGTCGAACGGGCAGAAGAAGGCCATGTGTACAAAGTACAACGACCAGTCTATTACATCAGCGGGGTGCTATCTGAATCCAAGGTTCGGTACCCGCAGTTTTAGGAGTTAATCTATTCTCTGTTGATCACATCATGCAAGCTCCACCATTATTTTGATGAACATGCGATTCTAGTCATAACCGACTACCCGCTCAACGACATCCTGCGCAATCACGATGCAACCGGGCATATTTCCAAGTGGGCTATCTAGTTGGGAGCTCATCACATCGACTTCACACCTCGCAAGGCTATCAAGTCTCAGGCTCTTGCCGACTTCATAACCGAGTGGACAGAGATTCAACAGCCTGCATCAATCGCAATTCTAGAACATAGGAAAATGTACTTCGATGGCACATTGAAACTTGGTGGTGCAGGAGCAGGAGTCCTCTTCATCTCACCATCTAGAGAACAGCTTAAATATGTCTTGCAAATTCTCTAGTCTGCCACCAACAATGAAGCCAAGTATGAAGCTTTACTTCACGGTTTGCACTTAGCGGCCACACTTTTCATCAAGCGCTTACTTGTCTTTGACGACTCCTCCATCATAATCAATCAAGTCAACTAGGACTGGGATTGTACAAAGGAGACCATGGATGCTTATTGCGTTGAAGTCCGCAAACTCAAGAAGCATTTCCTAGGCCTTGAATTCCATTACGTGATATGGGACTTCAACATTATAGCTGATAAGCTAGCAAAGCTGGGTTCAGCCAGAGCAGCAATTCCGAGTGGCGTCTATTTTCAAGAATTCCTTCAATCATCTAACAAAGAAGCCCATTTACTTTCTAAAATTTTTATTATTTGCTTATTTTGGTCATGTTGTCATCAATCACCAAAAAGGGGGAGATTGTAAGGAAAATGGACCCTAGGCCCATTTACTTTGGATTTTGGTGTTTGATGACCAACACAACCAAATTGGACTAATGAATTTGTAAGTAAATTGTTTTGTAGTTCAATTGGGTGCAAGACATGACTTGGATGAAGGCGACATGATGATCCCATGATCAACACCATAAGCAAGACCCTAGAAGCACAAGAGAAGACCCAAGATATCAAGCATAGTCCAAGCATGAAGATGAGAACCAAGCCGGACGCAAGATCACGAAGAAATGAGCTCGGCAGAGGTGACCGGACGCGACCCTTATAGGAACCGAATGTGTCCAATCAGTTGCTCGGCAACAGTAGGCATCAGCAGTTGTGACCAGATGCTGAGCGAAGCAGTGACCGGACGCACCAATGACACTATTCTTTGTCACAACAATGTTTTCAGCGTGACTGGACGCAACGGCACTAGACGACCAGACGCACAAAGTACAACGTCCGATTGAGTCTAGAGAGGTTCTAGAGCAGCGCCAGCGCGACCGGACACGTCCGATCGAGGATGACTGGACTCAGCCTAGAGTCCGATCAACACACGTGCTCCAATGGTTGGGACGACCGGACGCGTCCGGTCAGGACAAAAGCAGCGTCTGGTCAGTTGTAGAAAGCTAGGTTTCATCCCCAACGGCTACTTTCTCCATGGGGCTTATAAATAGACCCCCAACCGGCCATTTGTGGAGTGGAGAGTTGAGGAAACATACCAAGGGTGTTGATACACCATTTTAGTGATCTCCACTTGCATAGTACTTAGTGATTCATTAGGTGATTAGTGTAGGTGCTTTGCGAAGTGCTTAGGTTGATTAGACCACCGCTTATGTGCTTGCTCTAGGTTTAGGCCTAGTGTTTAGTGAGGTTTGCATACCACTTACCACTTGGTGCTTGCGCGCACCATTGTTGTACATCGAAGGGGCTTGTAGTCTTGCGAGATCACACCAACCGTGTTTGTGGTGTGGCCGCCACCGTGTACAGAAGCGAACAAGGCCTGCGGTGGTTCGGCCGAAAGCTTGATAGTGAAGACGGCGGGGAGCATCTAGGAGAGGCTTGCTGGAAGGCACGTCGGAGACCCCCTTGCACGTGGGGGAGGCCTGAGGCTATCCACGGAGTTACCCGACCGGGAGCTTGGCCCTTGCGAGGGATTCCTTATGAGGGGCTCCAATGAGGACTAGGGGGAAGCTTGCGCGCTTCTCGATACCTTGGTAAAAATACCAGAGTCATTGACGGGAGTTTGCATATCTCTACCTTACTCTTTAGCTTTCGCATTTACATTGCAATCATAGTTTGTGCTTTACTTTCCTAGCTTGGTGATAGGCTAGTTGATAAGTTTGGAACTTAGGTTGCATAACTCCTTTTTGTGATAGAGATAGCAACATACTAGCAAAACTGTAGTTGCACATTTATATAGTTTATCTTTTACATAGGTTTTGCTAAGGGTAGAAAAAGAGGCCATAATTTAGAGTTAGAGTTTTAAGTTGCCTAATTCACCCCCCTCTTAGGTGTCACGGTCCCTTTCAATTGGTATCAGAGCCGGTTGGCTCAATTTGGACCTTTGGCTTCACCGCCGTTGAGCCGACACTATTTAGAGTGGTTGGGATGGATACCTCTAGGCCTCCATACTTTGACAGCACTAACTTCCCCTACTATAAAGCTAGAATGGCTTGTCACCTTGAGGTGGTGGATTTGGGTGTTTGGAGAGTCACTCGTGATGGGATGAAACCCATTAAGAATCCCGATAAACCCACAAAGAGTGAAGAAAAAGAAATTCATTTGAATGCTAGAGCTAAAAATTGCTTGTTTGAATCTTTTAGCATGGATGTGTTTAACCAAGTGTTCACTTTAAACATGGCACATGAAATTTGGTTAAAACTCCAAGAGCTCCATGATGGCACAACTAATGTCCATGAGCAAAAACATTGTCTAGCTAAACAAAATTATGTTTCCTTTAAAATGAATGATGATGAGCTTGTTCGTGATATGTATTCTTGTTTGAATTTAATTATCAATGAGCTCCATTCAATAGGATTAATGGAGCTAGATGATGCGGACATCGTGAGGAAGATCATCTCCGTGCTACCACAAAAGAAATATGCAAGCATCATCAGCATCCTTCACAACATGGATGACTTGAGCACCATGACCCTGGCCATAGTCATTGGCAAGATAGTGGCATTTGAAATGTCATGGAAGATGGGTCAAGAAGAAGCCTCATCATCAAGCAAAGGCAAAGCTCTCGCATGTAGTGAGAAAAAGAAGATGAAGGGCAAGCAAGTTGAGACAAGCTCAAGCTCAAGCTCCTTAAGTGAAGAAGAAGAAGATGAGGATGATGATGATGAAGAATCAAGTGATGATGATCAATCTTCCTCCTCCACCTTCGACCTTGATGAAGAATCAATCAAACTTATCAACAAGGTGGAGAAGATGATCCAAAGGCTCAATGTCAAGGGTGTGCCCATCCAAATTCAAGATTTCATCTTTACCAATCAAAGAAATGAGCAAAGAAAGAAATGATGCTATGGATGCGGCGAGTTGGGGCACTTTGTGGAAGTTTGTCCAAACAAGCCCACACCCAAGACAAAGAAGAAGGCGTGCAAGGACAAAGCCCTCACATCAATAAGGTCATGGGATGATTCTTCAAGTGAAGAAGAAGACCACCACAAGAGGCGTGGGCACAAGCACTCATCATCAAGCACCTCACATGTGTGCCTTATGGCACGAGGTAACAAAAAGCCTATCCCTAGTGATAGTGACAATGATAGTGATAGTGATGATGAGCTACCTTCTTATGATGAAATTATGCAACAAAATCTTAACTTTGCTAAAGTTTGCACTAGTCAACAAAAGAAGCTTGAAAAAATAAAAGAAAAACTAGATAGCTCACAACAAGCTTATGCTACCTTACTTGAACAATATGAAACTTTTGCCAATCTTAATATGGAGCTATCTACTAAAATGGAGCAACTTGAGACTAGTGCAAACACAAATAATTGCACAATCAATGATGAGCAACTTGTAAAGAAAAATAAAAAATTAAAGGAAAAGTTAGCTAGCTCACAAGATGATTATAAAAGTTTGCTCGCTAAAATGGAAACCATGTGCAAACATTGTGATGAGCTAACTAATAAAGTTGCTAATCTTGAAGCCATCGGTACAACCCCCACTGAGGCACCTAAAAAGAAAGGTTGAATTTTTGACATGCCTAAAAATGATGCCTCTACTTCTTGTAATGATTTATGTTTAGACTCACCCTTGTGCAACCAAGTTTGTGTTGAGAAAGTTGTTGTAGAAACATGCACACAAGAGGTTGCAATGGAGAATGAGCAATTCAAGCAAGAAGTGGCTCGCCTCACCAAGGACTTGACTCAAGTGAAAGGCAAGACAGAGTAAGCCCAACTTCATCAAGATAATACCATCAAGGGAGTGAAGAAGCTTGATGAAGGACAAACCGTGGTTTGCTACATATGCCACAAGGAAGGCCACAAGTCCTATGAGTGCAAGGTGAAGAATGGGGGAGGAGAAAAGAAGAAAGAGAAAAACAAAAAGCAAACAAGCAAGCTCACCAACACCTACACCAACAAGGTGGACAAAAAGGCCTCCACATCTTATCTCTTGAAGAAGAAGAAAAATGACAAGGTGGTGGCCATCAAGGTGAACAAGCAAGCCAACAATAGGGCCAAACGCATTTGGGTCCCAAAGGAGATCATTTCCAACATGAAGAGCACCATAAAAGTTTGGATCCTGAAAGGGAGTGAGAAGTCCGATAGACTTCGGGGAATTTGGAGACTTGGCAAAGTATGGGTGCATTTCATGGGGTGCATCATTATGGACAAGGAAATTGCCAAGTGGGTTAGTGAATACTATGGACCCAAATTCCCCTTCCCATGTTAGGTAACTAGATTTAATTTCTTGCAATTTCAATGAGCATCTAGTTCCTTTTCATGCCTAGGTTTGCATTTGCATGTTTAATATTTTGTCTTGCATACACTAGGTATATCTTATGGTAGGCTTGCTAGGTTTCATTCTTAACCCTTGGAGCAAACCTACATGGTTGAAATTGTTTAGGAGCATGACACATAGCTTGTTTTACAATTGTTCATCTAATATGTGCCAAAGTCCAAATTGTAGATAATTTCTCCTGAATATCACCTTCGAAAATGATTCTCACATTCATGTGATGTCATCTTTCAAGTGGTATTTTTTATTCTAAAATCAATGTGCATGTCTCCTACAAGTATTCCATACTTGTGTGCACAAATTTAGGGGGAGGTTACTCTACAAGTTGGATGCTTTGAGACTAACACCTTTTGAAGTTGGATACTTGTGTGTAGTAGTCTCATTGCAAGGAAAATGGAGTCCCCGGAGTTAAGCATCATACTTCAAATATCCACCACCTATTGCAAGTGGTATAAATCAAATTGGTTTCCACATGTGGTATTTCTAAACTGATATCATCATATTGATTTCACTTTGGTATTTATATGCTTTCTCCATGCATTATATAGATTAAACTCCCTTGAGCATTAATTTGCCAATTATGCATAAACTACATTCTCCATCATATGTATGCATATATTTAAGGGGAGCTTAGTCTATGTAATGTGAGAGTCAAATTTTGTGACCTATTCCACTCCACATACAAAGGATCACAAAGTTTGACCCTCCCTTGTGCTACTAGTGTCTTCCTTTTTGGTGTTTGATTCCAAAGCGAAGAATTTGTAGGACCAAAAGCAAGCCCAATCATAATAATATACAAGTGGTAATGGTCCAAGAAAGGAAGGATAGTGGATTATGGAGTTAGAGGGAGGCTTAAATCCATAATGCCACATGGAAACATTTGCAAGGGCAAGATAAGTTTCCAAAGATGTTTACATGTGGTATCTTTTAGCATCATATAACCTTGCCCTTTGCATTGCATCCTAGCAAGTAAATAGTTTTTAAATTCTAAAATTTTTATTATTTGCTTGTTTTGGTCGTGTTGTCATCAATCACCAAAAAGGGGGAGATTGTAAGGAAAATGGATCCTAGGCCCATTTACTTTGGATTTTGGTGTTTGATGACCAACACAACCAAATTGGACTAATGAATTTGCAAGTAATTTGTTTTGTAGTTCAATAGGGTGTAAGACATGACTTGGACGAAGGCGACATAATGATCCCATGATCAACACCATAAGCAAGACCCTAGAAGCACAAGAGATGACCCAAGATATCAAGCATAGTCCAAGCACGAAGATGAGAACCAAGCTAGACGCAAAATCGCGAAGAAACGAGCTCGACAGAGGTGACCGTACGCGGCCCTTATAGGGATTGGATGCATCCAATCAGTTGCTTAGCAACAGCAGGCGTCAACAGCTGTGACCAAACGCTGAGCGAAGCAGTGACCGGACGCACCGATGACATTGTTCTTCGTCAGCAGCACTGGACGACCGGATGCACAAAGTACAGCGTCCGATCAATTCCAGAGAGGTTCCAGAGTGGCGCCAGCGTGATTAGACACGTCCGATCGATGATGTCCGGACTCGGCCCAGAGTCTGATCAATGCAGGCGCTCTAGCGGTCGGGACAACCGGACGTGTCCGGTCAGGATGAAAGCAGCGTCCGGTTAGAAGCAGAAAGCTGGGTTTCGTCCCCAACGGCTACTTTCTCCATGGGGCTTATAAATAGACTCCCAACCGGCCATTTGTGGAGTGGAGAGTTGAGAAAACATACCAAGTGTGTTGATACACCATTTTAGTGATCTCCACTTGCATAGTGCTTAGTGATTCATTAGGTGATTAGCGTAGGTGCTTTGTGAAGTGATAAGGTTGATTAGACCACCGCTTATGCGCTTGCTCTAGGTTTAGGCCTAGTGTTTAGTGAGGTTTGCATACCTCTTACCACTCGGTGCTTGCGCACACCATTGTTGTACATCAAAGGGGCTTGTAGTCTTGCGAGATCACACCAACCGCATTTGTGGTGTGGCCGCCACCGTGTACCGAAGGGAACAAGGCCCACAGCGGTTCGGCCAGAAGCTTGATAGTGAAGACGGCGGGGAGCATTTGGGAGAGGCTTGCCGGAAGGCACGTCGGAGACCCACTTGCACGTGGGGAAGGCCCAAGGCTATCCACGGAGTTACCCAACCGGGTGCTTGTCCCTTGCGAGGGATTCCTTGCGAGGGGCTCCAATAAGGACTATGGGGAAGCTTGCGTGCTTCTCGATACCTCAATAAAAATACCAGAGTCGTCGATGAGAGTTTGCATATCTCTACCTTACTCTTTAGCTTCCGCATTTACATTGCAATCTTGGTTTGTGCTTTACTTTCCTAGCTTGGTGATAGGCTAGTTGATAAGTTTGGAACCTAGGTTGCATAACTCCTTTTTGCGGTAGAGATAGCAACATACTAGCAAAACCGTAGTTGCACATTTAGATAGTTTATCTTTTGCATAGGTTTTGCTAAGGGTAGAAAAAGAGCCCATAGTTTAGAGTTAGAGTTTTAAGTTGCCCAATTCACCCCCCTCTTAGGCGTCATGATCCCTTTCAAGGTCGCTATCGATTATTTCAAAGATCACAAGTTGCCAGCTGACAAGGTACAAGCGGAGGAAGTCACTCGATGTAGCAGAAGTTATGTCTTAGTCAGCAATAAGGTGTATCGTAGAGGTGCGTCATCATGAGTATGTAACACCCTAGGTGTTAAGCATCAATAAAAACTTGATCATGTTCATCATCTTGCATTGTAATCATCCATGATAGCCATCCATGTTTTGCATACACTAAAATCAATGTAATTGTGTTAGCAATGCATTGCAATGTGTGTTGTGGAGTGATGAACCAAAAATCCTTTTAAGGTACTTTGTGACCTTCTATTTTTGAATTTCACTTAAATACTTAAAATTATGCCCTAATAAACTTTGAGTTGTAAAGTTTGTGCTTTACACTAGAGTCAAGTGTAGGGTATGAATTCAAGTCCAACCAATTAAAATTGAAGCTCCAAATTTGAATTAAAAATCAAATTCAACACATGCAGATTTGGCTAAGTCTTGGAATTGATTGGAAACTTCAATTTTGGAGAATTTATTAAAAGGAATTTCTAACTTGTTGCAACAATAGTATCATTTCTTGGTACAAAGTTTGTACTATGAAGTCATGCTATTGGTTGTGAGGTTTGCTTAATGGTTAATCACTAATTAATTCACAAAGATAGCTAATGTAAACCAGTACCCTAGATCGATGCGCGGGAGGATGGGGAGCATCGGCGACTGGGAAGGCACCAACATGCTCCCCATCCTCCCACTCATCGATCTAGGGTACTGGTTTCGATTAGCTAGGTCGACTCACCGCCGGTGAGTTTCACTATCTACCCACCGGTGCACCTGCGGTCAAGGTCGGGAAGGGTCGAGTTGACCCAGGCCCCCTCTGTCAGTGATCGTGGGTCGAGTGAGGGTGAGTGAGAAAAGGTTTTAGTCGGTTTAATCTTTTTTAGAAATGTTAAAATGGGTTGATTCTTGTTTAATTCATAACTAATTATAGAATCATGCTAAAAATGTGAAACTTGTTTTGTTAGCTGGGTTATAATCGGTTCGAATCGTCGTTGCTCCTCGGTTATGGAGACTTGATCCTTTGACCACTCATCGTAGTAATTAATGGAACAATGGTATTCATAAATATGAGATGAGATGTTTAAAGAAGTGATTGATTTAGATCAGGTGCAAACTGGATACAGATAATGACTTAATATTGAGCTAAAATGTTGAAAGTAAGGATCCACTGTTAGTAAGCTTTTATGCAAAGGTTAATCTTGATTCTTGCTAAGACTCCCTTTGTATCCCCTTAAACCTACATATCCATGGAGTATTTTCCTTTTCATCAGTTAAGCCTAGTTGAGTACCTAAAGTACTCAGGGTTTGTTAATCCCATGTTGTAGGTGAGCGTCATTAGCAGTTTGGCTTTTGCCCTTGCTGTATGATAGTTCTGGAAGAAGAGCCCCAGCAGTAGAAGGTTGTTGTGCACCCTTGGGCAGGGTGAACCTCTTTTGTTTGTGGTTGTTATAAGTGGTACCTATCATGCTACCATACTGCCCGGATGTCTAAAACCTATGGTTTGTAATAACTAAATAAATGGTTTGTAAACTTATGTTATCTTAGACTTCCGCTGTTTATTCCGATGTAATATATTTGTACCAACTGTTGTAATACTGTAATGTCTCTGTAATGATCCTGCTTGGATGAGAAAAAGTGGATGATTCGGGGTTCTCCGAGGACACCCGAGAGGCTACCATAGTTGTCTGGTTCCCATGGGCAGTAGTCAGTGGTCTTTGAGATAATGACAGGTACAAATAGGCAATGATAATTTAGGTGGTTCTGCCATAGAGTACTCTTGAAGTGCATTACACTAGAAGAGGGCATGGAAATTCTCGAGGAAATCCATGCCGGGTGTTGCAATAATCACGCTGCCTCAAAAACATTAGTCGGCAAAGCTTTCCAATCTGGCTATTATTGGCCTACGGCACTCAGATATGCAGAAGACTTGGTTCGTCACTGCAAGCTGTGTCAATTCCTTGCCAAGCAAGCTCATGTGCCTACGCACAAGCTTATATGCATCCCTCCATCTTGGCCTTTCTCTTGCTAGGGGCTGGACATGGTTGGGCCTCTCAAAAAGCGTCAGGCAGCCTTGAGTACATCTACGTGGCTATTGACAAGTTTACCAAGTGGATTGAGTACCAACCCTTGTTCAAATACACATTAGCTAAGGCAGTCCAGTTTATGAAGAGCATCTTCTATCATTTCGGGATGCCCAATCAGATCATTAGCAACTTGGGATCACCCTTTATGGCTGAAGAGTTCAAAGCTTGGGCAAACGACTGTGGCATCAGCATCGATTATGCATCCATGGCTCACCCACAAGCCAACGGACAGGTCGAGAGAGCCTATGGGCTGCTACTTGTTGGACTAAAGCCACGCTTGTACAATGAGCTCAAGGATTATGGTGGCAAGTGGATCAACGAGTTACCTAAGGTAGTCTAGGGGCTACGCACTCAACAGAGCAAAGCAACAGGGCAGTCGCCCTTCTTCCTCGTTTGCATTTCTAAAGCAGTCCTACTAGCTGACCTCATTTGGAATTCACCACGAGTTGAGCACTATAACGTGGGTGAAGCTGATGAAACCAGACGACTAGAAATTGACGGTGCAGAAGAAGTTAGACTCTCAGCCCTGTTTCAGTCAGCAAGATACCTCCAAGGCATGCGACGACATTATGAAAGTCAGAGATTTAGTCCTGTGCCGCATCCAGGACACATCCGGACATCACAAGCTTCTAAGTCCCTGGGAGGGCCCATTTATCGTCTCTAAGGTCACTCACCCAGGATCTTTTGAGCTAATTACTGAGGATGGGGATCCCGTACCCAACTCTTGGAATATCGAACAACTACAAAGATTTTATGCTTAGTATCTAAAGGATATTGGTAGACCCAGATTCGCAATTGTACTGCCTAAATCGTTTCATCAATAAAAGTCGATTCATGTTAGTTGCTAATCAAGCTGTCTACTATGATATCCGACTACTTCGGCTTAGGACAAAGACACATATCACTTGGCATACAACCAAACATTGTCCCTGCCTTTGGATATATAGCCACCGCGCTACTATGCTTCCGTTCATGGGATACGACAACTCACCACACATCCCTGCGACTACTATCTGTCGCAACTATCTGTTGACACATAGCCTTCGGGCTAGTTCCTGTCAAACCCAGACTAATACAATCTGGGTCCGCACTTAAGCTACAAAATATAAGAGGACTGACTCGTCCTTCACAGCTTATAAGCCTGTTAAGACGTGGTCGACTATAGTCCCTTACTTAGTGCCTGTCATTGCACTCAGATAGACTCGTCCTTTGCGGCAATCGTGTCCTCTGAGACGTCTAGTCGACTACGTTTGCCCAGACTGACTTGTCCTTAGCGGCAATCAAGCCCTTCAAGATGCCTGGTCGATATAGTCCACCCTTTCAAGTGCCTATCATTGCACTCAGACAGACTCGTCCTTCGCGGCAATCGCGCCCTCTGAGACACCTGTTCAATTACATCCACTAGGACTGACTCATCTTAGCGACAATAGAGTCCTATGAGATGCTTGGTCAACTACGTCCACCTCTTAAGTACTTCACACAGCACTCGTATAAACTACTTGGCAATCAACTATTTTTTATCATTTAAGTCGAGTACCATATGCATATTCAAGAAAGTGGAAAGGCAAAATACGGCGATGATGCTACACATGTCTTGTTTGACTAACTTGTTATATTATAAAGCTTGTCCTTACAGGAACGAACTGAGTTACATGACCTATCATACAAGCTTGAGGTTGTTGGAATAAGATTTGGCTACGCCTTCTACCTGGCCTTCAGCCTCCTTCAAGTCCTGCTCAGTACAACCCTTCGGCTTTCGCAAGATCATTGAGAGGTCTACTCATGGCAGGTGCACTTGTACAATCAATAGCAGGCCTCTGACATTGGCCTAAGACATATCGATGACATACTGAGTCAGTCGGCCCGGCGATGACTTGGCTCGATCAAGTAGGGAGACTTCAACACTTCCCTCTTCCTCCGGAATCGACTCAAGAATTGGCTCCACAGCGTCCAGCAAGGCCTTTAGATTTTCCTATTGTTGCCTCACGATCTTCATCGCCTGCAGAACGTCATGATCAGTGTCCTTGCGCAACTATTTAACTTCATCATTTACAAGTTGAGCTCGATCAAGTACCTCTTGAAGCTCACCCTCCTTTCGGTTGAAGGTTGTCTGCCAATCTTGGGCCCTCTGTGCATTTTGCTCCGCTAAGATTTCTACATCTGCAAAAATAGAGTCACTCGACTTCACAAGATTGATACAATAGCAGACAGATGGGAGACAATTGTGCAGTTATAACAATGACTAGAGATAGTAAAAAGATTCACCTTTGAGTTTCTTTTCCAAGGACTGCTTCTGCTTTTTGACGACCTCCTTGGCCTTCTCCGCCTATTGACGGATTCACCGATGATGGAGAGCAACGTCGCGTTCACCAACGAATCTTTGGATATCACTTTCAAACTCACCTATCCGACAACAAAGGATCTGAGTAGCTAGCTTGTGCTCCACCTCTGTGGTGGCTAGTTTGTCAGCCAACTCTTTCGTCTCAGCTACATGCCCAGCTTCATCCTCCACTAGGTGGCTAGAAAGCTCTTGGTGGATCCACCTCGCTTGCTCTGAGACCTTCAGCTCTAGTTTCTACAGACACAAACAAGTCAACCGACTACTTAGAAAAGCTAAGAATTGAGAACATAAGCGCCAAGTATCACCTCAAGCAGCGACGACAGGGTCAGCAACAAACTTTTCACCTGAACCATGTACTCTGTTTCTAGCCTCGAAGTCCGGTACATCCATTCTGACCTGTCCATGCCTGTGAATCCTACACAAGCAGCAAAAAACATAAGCATAGCAGATTACAAAAGAATAGCAACAGATCAAAGCCCTTGATCTATTTTCTCTATCCTCCATGAGAAACTAGATCAAGATCAAGATCTAGAGCACCCAGATGTTGAAAAAGAGAGGAGAATAAGGATGGGGGAGCGTGTAGCAACCTCCTACGGTGTCCTCCTTCAAGAAATCCATGGTCAAAACTTCTCCCCCTAAGAAATGGTTATTTTTGGGAGTTTTGGAGCTCAAAACCCGCCAAAAATGGAGAAGCCGTGAGGAAGAAAGGGTGGGAGCCATTGGGCGCATTTATAGCCAAAGGATTAACAGAGGCAAGCAATGTAAGGGTGACCTCCATTAATCACCTATTAACGGAGGCGGTTTCCTTACTACAACTGCCTCGGTTAATGGATTAACGGAGGCGGGCCACATAGGGCGTTTGCCTCCTTAATCCACGATTTAACGGAGGCGGTTGTCTTAGGGTGCCCGCCTTGGTTAATCATGGATTAGCAGAGGCGAGCGCCGTTAAATGTTAACTGAGGCGGTCGCTGGGCCGGCAGCCCTGCCACCAAATAACAGAGGCAGTCGCCTAGCCTGCTCGCCTCCATTAAAGAAAGGTCACTGTCTCACAAAATCAAACGTGTAGTAGTGCCCTTGGAGGCATCGATTCTTCTAACATGGAGTCCAGTGATGCAGGTTCTGTCGATGACGAGGATCATGATGAGGGGTGTAACCGGAAGCACTCGCGCAGCCCCAGCATGGAGCTAGTGACCGGCCCCGTCCCAAGAAACCGAGAACAGGTAATTGTACTATAGTGCGGAAAATCTCGGCCTCTCGTAATAGTAGACTTCAAGCCTTCAAAACATCAAAACCATTTCTTGCATTATATGATTATAACATCGGAGTTATTACGAAATAAGTTTTAGTAAAGCAACAGAAGATAAGTAGTTTCAACTTAATATCTAGTGTAGAAATATAAGAAATAATTTCTACGATCGCAGCGAAAAAGGATGTCCTTGCTGAGCCCACCAGGAGGTATCCACACACAAAGTTAGCTCCGACTTCCACCTATTACCTGTAATAGGGGAAATAAAACCCTGAGTACTAAAGTATACTCACAAGACTTACCCGAGAAAGGTGGGAGTAATCTCCTGACTCTCAAAGGATATGCAGGGGGCTTTTGATTTGCTGGTTCTTTTAGCTTTTGCAAAAGCTTACTAGAAATAAGTCCTTATATTCGAGTTTTAGCATTCAAGTGTAGGTTCATTATTTAACAATTCTAAGTTTGCACCTAATCTACTTTCAAGAATGTGGTAAGCAATCAAAATAGTATACATGTTCATCCTCTTCTCCATCATCATCCATGTTCCAGTTGCATTAGCTACGATGGTAGCAAACTGAACAATACACACATATCCAAGAGATGGTAGCGATGATCTAGATCAATGTACACCCAGCTAGGGAATCCAAACACACGCCCATAAGAACCTAGCCAAGGGGTCCGCATTAGGCCACCGTTTCCAATCTTGGCTAACTAAGGCTGAAATTGACCTAGCCACGCCCGAGGAAAACCCAACCCCACAGTTACATCTGAGATTCCTAAAGGGGCCGGTGTAGCGTTTCCGTGAACCGTGTAGGCTACCTTAGCGCTAGAAAGGTACTTGGCTTCTCGGTCATCCATAATACCAGATATATGAGTGGCACTGTTCAACATGTTAAGAGCACTACCAATGTACGGTCCTTAACCGACACTGGCAGGATTAAAAATGCACCTAGGACCTCCATGTCTATTGCCTCTCAAATCACCAGATCCTGCCCGGTCACATATTATTATCCACCCATATTCCTTATAATGGTGAAAGTAGTTGTAGTAGTAGTATAAAATCTATTATGAGCAATGACAGATTACTCACTATTGAGTCCCTATGCATGGCAGCTACACAAGCCTATTAACTAGTAGGACTCATAGGACATGTTATTTATGCATGTAGGTTACAAACAACTCCTACACTTAATGCAACAAAAATAAAAGAGTGCTTGAAAACTAATAGGTCATGCACCTAGGCTTGCCTGGGTAACTTGTATAAACAAAAGTTAGTATCTACATCTTCAGGACACAATCAACCACTATCTTCTGGACTGAGCTGACAACACACCATCTTCAGGATGGTTCACCATTACACCATCTTCTGGTGTGATGCCAATGTCCTCCAGTTGATCCATCAATCCATCATCGTTCCTAAATGATATGTGTTGGTATTTCTTAACGCAAACAGAAAGAATCCGCAAATGCATTGAATTACCGTTGTAGCACTTCACCCAGAAGTATTCAGGGTATCGTATTTTCCACGGGGAACGGAGGTACTCTTCTAGCTAATTCGTCCAAGGACAAAACAAGGGTAGAGCTGGGAAGGGTAGACATGGATTCCTATGGCTTTAGGGTTTAAGGATAGATAAACTCTACTATCACTCACTTACTTCATGCACTAGATCGTACCTAGTCTACCAAGTGATCCCGACCTATAGCTCTACACCAAACCCAAACGTGGGGGATTACAAGGGACGGACAGGGCTGTCAGCACCTACCGCCTACCCCCCAACTGTGGGGCATGAGCTAAACGAAGTTAGCCTCTAGCCTAGACACCATGTCTATGCTATAGACTACTACTCTAGCATCGTATAGGGTTATCCATCTCAATCAGGAGCCCTTCACTAGAGTATCCGCTATGAGAATGGACGATGAACCCACAAGCAAATAAGAATATAGCTTAACTAATCAAAAGACTTAATACCATAAGAACCATGAACACTCACTTAGCGGAAGAATCCATTGAGGTACAGGTGTTCGTCGAGGTACAAGCAAGGGAAGACAACCGATAGGTCCGACACTTCCCTGAACTCTTCCTCACATCTCTTCCTACTACTCAACTCTAGGTAGCTATGGCCCAAGCCTTGGAATGAAGCTCAAGTGTGATGTTGCTCTTCCTTAGTGTGTTCTTGTGTCTTGGGGGCTCTCCCTCCTTTTATAGGAAGTGGTTGGTCGGTTCCAAAGGGAATATCCCAAGGAATCTCCATGCACCGCCCTCTATAGAATTGAATGTACCGACCAGAGAAGAATGGGCCTAAGGCAAGCCAGCAGGGGGGCGGCTGCACCCTGGCTGGGCCCAAACACGCCCATCTTCGGTCTGTGGTCTTCTTTGGGCTTCTAGATGGGGCCTATAGAGTTTGGCTCCATTTGGAGAAGGTTTGATTTAGGTTTGGGCCCTTTTTCTGCACATGACTGGGCCCTAATTTGCCTAGTAGTGGCCCTCTCCTCCTTGGGCTTATGTCGGGTGTTATTTCGCTGTGTTCTTGTATACTTTGAAGCACACTTCCTGTGTTATTTCGACATGCCCTAAACAATCACCAAACTCGTGGAATCTGTTAGTTTAAAAACCCTATCTCTATGTTTGGTGTTCATTTTATATGATATTTGGTGGTTAAAAATGGGAGTTAAGGACCGCCAACAAGCTCCCCCACACTTAGCCCTTTGCTCGCCCTTGAGTAAAGTTTTAAGGACTAAGATAGGTCATCTCCTTGATATGATATCTGCATACAAGTTATTCCAAGCTTCACCTGAACCTGTGAACTTTTGAGTTTCTACCACATTATCTTGGGTAATTAAATAATGGAACAGCATGGATTCAAATCCCCTTGCATCAATCAGTTCAAAAACTTGGGTTTTTGTTTGATTTTGAAAACTTAAATATAGCTTTTGCTCCTCAAATGATTCTCTCAGATCACTCAAGTTTGTGTTTGAATCCTTACCAAGGCATATCATTATTTTGCCTTCTTCTTTCCTACTTCTAAAAAGCTTATATGGAGCTTAGGTAGGGAAAGGTATGAAGGCATACTTGCTTGGATATATTGTAAAGTCAAAACATGGATCCGAGGAGAAAGATGTCATACTTGTAGATCAAGATGTGCATGTGTGTGGATAATGATAAACTAATATTGTACTCCTTTAACATGAATGATCTCTCTCTCTAGTTTTATTTTGAGAACATGGCTATCTCTTCTTTCTCTCTCTTTTTTTCAATTCATGAGCCTTCATGTGCTCATCATTTTTTTCTTCTTTTTTGAATATGGACCTTCATGTGTCCAAATATATTTTTTTCAAACTTTTGCATAGCCCATGTCTCTTCTTCTAAACCACATATTTAGAGAGAAATTATTATCTTTTTATAACATGGAGTATTTGCCTAACAAACATGTTTTTGTCTACTCCTAGTGTTGGAGCAAAATTTTTGGTGGATCTAAATGAAAGCATGTTTTTGCGTACTCCCAGTGTAGGAGTAGCATATGTATGTGGAGTATACGTGATCTTGATCTTGGAAGCATGATAACTTTCTCAACAAGGGTCAACAAGACTTGACAAAACTTAATGCAAGAACAAGCAGCATATTTTGAAGGTTTACACATGTATAACTAGATATGGCTTTGGTAGGAATTTGAATATCATTGAGGGGCATGCTATTTGAATTTTGATTTTGTAAAGTAAATCCCAAGTTCTTCACATGAGAGAGCAAGGTTCTTTTTCATCCCACTATATCTCATATTCCAATTACCTAGATAACATAGGGTCCCTATGATAAATTGTTCACAAGTATGGGAATATTAGCGAGGAATAAAGAGTATGCAAATTTAATCAAAGGATAGCATAGAGATTGAGCGTCAATTGTTTTGTATTTTTTTAATTTGTTCAATTTTAGATTTTATTTAATGTAGGGAGTTGAGGGTAGTGTTGCACAAACCATCATTGAAGATGAAGGAGCTAAGGGGAGTCAGAGATGGTTTGGCTAACCATAGGTTCAGCTAATCCTCTCGGGAACTATCTGTCCTGTCCTTCTGCATGCTAGATCGTTCGATGTTGTGCAACATGTTGGTGGGAGATCTCGAATGTGTGTTTGTTATGCTTGAGAGATCTCCCCCACACTTATTCTTGTACCTGCTTTTATTCAACAAAGAAACAAAAATGGAACAAGCAAGGGCTCTACCAGTTTAAACACTAGGGAGCCTAAAATTTATTGACTCAAGGTGCCAACAATGCTTGAGGTGCCTTGATTTCATTTTTATTATTATATTTTTTATTGATTTATTATTTTTATTTGTTCACCCAACTTTTTATATTTCAGCACAACTCAAACAAGGCTGAGGTAATGTTGCAAAATAGTCTTGGCATTGATTTATCTCCATCATGGATTACCTCTATTGTTTATGAAAGTAATAACTCAAGGTTCATTAACTAGAATTTAACACCATGTCAAATTTTGATTAAAGAAGACTATTTTAACCTAAGCACCATGCATAATTTATAAAGGCCTATGAGAGTACCGTTAACGAGTACACCCAAACCAGAGCATATAACATAAACAAGAGAAGCATGAATTTGTATGAGCAAGTTATTTTCACATGCAGATAAATATGAGTAAAGGAGTTGGTGAACATTTAGTTACCTTTGCATATCTGAGTGTACTTACCGGCAGCATATGTGGATGTAAGCTTTGAAGTTGTTGTAGCAGTTGCATAATCATGTATGGTTGCTGATGACTCCTCTGGGCTGAACCAGAGGAAGGCACTCCACACCACTCAGGTGAGCAATAAGGCTAGGCCACACACGGCTAGTGTGTATGGACCATGGGCCTTGGTGGTAGCAAAGGTCTAGAAGAGGATAACCCTTGTTTATATGTGTGTAGCGCAGCTATGCAAGGCCGATAGCAGATGAAAAGTGAGCCAAGGCTTGGATGCGTGCGAAAGCAATACTAGGTGGAGTCAGGCAGCACATTGGTGTTTGTGGCGGCCATGTGGGGCTAACCTGCTCCTTCTCTCTCTTCCTCATTTTTTACATATTATATATATATATTTCTTTTCTTTCTTTTTTATATCATAAATCTTTTTTTCCTTTTTCCTCTTTTTTTTCTTTTTTCTTTATCATATAATTTTTTATATATTTTTTCACTCTTTTTTCTTCAGTTCTCTCTTTCTTCTTCCTTTTTTAGCAAGGCAGAGCTGACATCATTTTTTTAACTAAGACGGCCTTTGGTGTGTATGGAACTTGTAGTGAACTTCTCACCATCCTTCCCCCACACTTGGACTTTTGTGTAAAAGTCAAGTGTGCAATGTTAGGGTCTCCTTTTGAGTGTGATCCATCACCAAAGATCATCAAGGTATATAGTCGATGCAGCTCCCTTGTTTTCAGGCATCGTATGTCCCCTGTCCTTCTTGATCTTAACCTGAAAGGGTTACCAACCAAGAATACCCGAAGGCACATACTATCCTGATAGCATATTCTTGCTTTTATTGAAGCGGAAGTTATTTTTTTCATGATAATCTGGGCTACCTCCCAGTAGTGCTTTGTTTAAGGTCACAAGCTCAACCATAGGAACTTCATCTTGCAGCTATCAATGGTGGTGTAGTTCCTAGCTTCACCACCAAGCATTTGGCATTATCGTTCAAGCTACAAGGTTAGTGCCACAGTGCAACTACGAGATTTGCAATATTTATGGTAAACGAAAGCATCCACAACCATCCTTTTGAAAAATTTGCAAATGAGGACTGAGATTTGGTTGTGGTCCATGTAAAAGCACGTGGCACTAAGCAAGATATCCATGGCATAGGAGTTTTTTGTTCTCAAGAGATATATCGTGTAGGATCAACATTGAATCTCAACCACTATCAAGAACAATGTTTTGATCACCAGAGGGACATGGTTTAAGCTTGAGCAAGGGTGATGATGGACGTTCAGTTTCACAGGGATGAGAAGTAAGCATAGATGAAACAAATGGGGATACAGACTTCACCTTCTCGAACGGGTCATGGTTGGGAAGATGCTTCGCCATTTGAATCTCTGGATGAGGGATAGGAGTGGCGAAAATAGTTTTCTCAAACTTTTCATTAAGGCTCCCATAGGAAGGTTTTTCTTAAAAATGTTTTTCAAAAGGGTAGCCTATAAGAAGATCAAAATTGAGAATGGCAAAGATGTGGAAATCTAAGTGGACCTCGGTTTTGTCTATTATGATTTGCACAACCCTAGAAATCCCACGACACTCAAAGATGAGTCCTGATGGACTTTTGAAGAGTTTGTTGGTCGAGACTAGCAGCATGTTGCTCAAAAGAGTTTCCACAAGGAATTCTGACATGATATTAGTCTCGACAGTGGGGTTGTGAAGGTCTTCTATGGTTGTTCCCCTTAACGAACAAGGCATGGTCATGGAAGGTGAAAGAATCCGAATTGCTTTAGAAGAGTGTTTCACTTCCATTAACCATTCCTTCGATGGTTCTATCTTGGGGGAAGCTTCCTTAGAAGAAAGTGTTGTGTGCTTTTCATGCCAAGAGTGATTCGAGGTATAGCCATAATCCTCGAATTCGATTGGGAACTTTGAAGGATGAATTACTCTTTCCTTTGGTATTCGTGGTTCGGGTGAGGGCTCAAGAGTCGAATCTAAGGAAGCTATGGGTTTGGATTTGGCTAATGAGGGCTCCTCAAAGCTTGACATGGCTTTGGCCTAGAGGGGTTTGGTTCTTACGATGGATGAAGTGTGTTTGTCTAGGAAGTTTTCAAGGAATATCACTTGTTCCATCATGGGTTTGTGTGTGAAACATCCTCCAATGGTCATGTCAAGGCATAGGTCAGACTCCATGTCAAGACCCAAACAAAAGTGTCATAGCAACATGCTGTCGGGTAAAGACAAGTCTGGGCCGGAGTGTAATAATGCTAAAAACGTGGCCCAGGCTACACCTATAGACTGCTTCTTGTACTTCTCAAAGTCGAGGATTGCCCTTGGTAGACAGACGATACGAGATATAGGGAAGAATGCAAGATAAAACTAGTCATTAAGTTCATCCCAGTCCCCATTCGTACTTTCTATGGCTTGAGTGTACCATTGCTTCGCCTTTATATGAGAAAAAGGGAAACAATTTCCACTTTAGAGTTTCTTGTGTCATGCCAGAGATGCTCAGGCATGAATACATTTCCTCAAATTCTTGTAGTTGATGGCAAGGGTTTTCGTTAGCATGCCCGGAGAAGGGTTGTGCCCGAACCAGGGCTATTAAACCAGGGTAGAGTTCACAGCCAAATGAAAGGTTTGGTTTTGAAGGTGGCTCAAGGAACTCTCCCTTTGAAGTAGAAAGGTTTTGACATGATGTTGGTTTCATGGTGAAAAAGACAAAAGAAATATATTTGTTGTTTTTTAAGATAAAAGATACGAGGACGAACTAGGTTGGAAGAAAATACAGCAACCGTTCCATGGCAATGGCGCCAGAAATTCTTGTTGGTATTTCTTAACGCAAATAGAAAGAATCCGCAAGCGCACGGAATTACCGTTGTAGCACTTCACCCAGAAGTATTTAGGGTATCGTATTTTCCATAGGGAACGAAGGTACTCTTCTAGCTAGTTCATCCAAGGACAACACAAGGGTAGAGTTGGGAAGGGTAGAGATGGATTCCAATGGCTTTAGGGTCTAAGGATAGATAAACACTCATTTACTTCATGCATTGGATCGCACCTGGTCTGCCAAGTGACCTCGGCCTATAGCTCTATGCCAAACCTAAATGTGGGGGATTACAAGGGACAAACAGGGCTGCCACCTCCTGCTGCCTACCCCTCAACTGTGGGGAATGAGCAAACGAAGGTAGCCTCTAGCCTAGACACCACGTCTACACTATCAACTACTACTCTAGCGTTGTACAGGGTTATCCGTCTCTATCAGGAGCCCTCTACTAGAGTATCCGCTATGATAACGGATGACGAACCCACAAGCAAATAAGAATAAAGCTTAACTAATCAAAATACTTAATACCATAAGAACCATGAACACTCACTTAGCGGACGAACACTAATCAAAATTGTCGATCTTCTCGATGAGATTCCCCAACATGTCCTAAGACTCTACAGGTAGAGCTTGATCCGCCTGAACCTCCATGAGACGAACTTGGTGCTTGCCGTAGTCGTTTGCTGTGCAGATCTAGGAGCCAAAGATCAAAATGGCACCCTACGAGAAAAACATGTTGATGTCGAGGTCCATCGAGCTCTCGATCGTAATTTCATCAAAAGCCCCTACCTGGCACACCAGCTGTCAGTGTTTGATAACCAACAACCTATCACTGGGCTACCTAGGACTAAGTTTGGAGGGCTTTGACATTCATAGAACTCGGCGCAAAACGTGAAGACAACAATTTATACTGGTTTAGGCCGCTAGAATAGCATAATACCCTAGTCTAGTAAGGCGTGGTGCCTTTGCGTTGGGACGTTGTGTATGATGTAATGTACAAGGGGTGCACCTGCCTCTGTTTATATAGTCTTGAAAGTAAGAGCATTGGTCCAGTCCTAATCGGCTACGACATGAGAGTCCTAGTTCTATTATAGAAGCTGGATTTCCTTGTAGTTCGACTAGGTTAGTTCTTGATAGCTTGGAGATCACGCCACCTTGTCTCGCACCTTCAAGGAGACCATGGGCTGGCCCTGACCCAAGGCAGGTAGTCAGCACTGCGGGGAACCCTTAGGATCCTGGTTCGTGTTGGTGGTCCTTAACTCCCATTTCTAACCGCCAAATCTCACATAAAATGAACTCATACTAACACAAAACTGAGAATTAGGGCTTATAACTAACAAGTTCCATAAGTTTTGGTGATTCATCATTTGGAAGAGGGCATGTTAGAATAACACATAAAATATGGCTAAAGTATATGATAAACACGATAATACAAACATCTGACATAAGCCCAAGGGGAGAAGGCCCACTTACTAGGCAAATCAGGGCCTAGTCACGTGGAGAAAAAAAGACCAAAATCCGAAGCAAACCATTTCCAAATGGCATCAAACTTTGCAAGACCCATCTAGAAGCCCAAAGAAGACAACCCACCGGACCTGGGCTCATTTGGGCCTAGTTGGGGTGTGGCTGCACCCTAGGTGCGCCTGCACCACTACTGGGCCTCTTGGGCCCAACTTTTGCGTGGTGTTAGATGCCGCCTTTGCAATGGTGGTTCTGGAGGGTTGGTCCTGGTTCAACGTACCTAGGAGGTTAGTTGAAGGTCAGTTTGCTAACTTATGAGGGGATCAAAGGAATGTTCCAGGGAACATCCTCTCCTCTCCACCTTTGAGCTTCACTCCAAGGGCTTAGGCCCTAGATAGCTAGTAGAGTTAGTAGGGAGAGATGTGAGGGAGAGTATGGGGAAGCGCTGGTCTGTCGATAGTCTCCCCGAGCTTGTACCTCAACAAAAACCTGTACCTCAATGGAGCCTTCCGCTAAGTGAGTGTTCGTGTTTCTTATGGAATTAAGTCTTTAGTATAGCTAAGTTTTACTTTTATTTGCTTACAGGTTCGTCGTCCGCTCTCGTAGCAGATACTCTAGTAGAGGGCCCTGATAGAGATGGATAACCCTGATCAACGCTAGTGCAGTAATCGATAGCGTAGATGTGGTGTCTAGGCAAGCGGTTACCTTCGTTTGCCTCGTCCCCATGGTTTAGGGGTAGGCGGTAGGTGGTGATAGCCCAGTCCACCCCCCATGTTCAGGTTCGACGTAGAGCTACAGGCCGGTATCGCTTGGCAGACCAGGTGCGCTCTGGTGCCCGAAGTAAGCAAGTATAAGTAGACTTTATCTATCCAAAGACCTTAAAACCAACTCTATCCTTGTGTTGTCCTTAGACGAACTAGCTAGAAGAACACCTCCATTCCCTATGGAAAATACGATACCCTAAATACTTCTGAGTGAAGTGCTACAATGGTAACTCCGAGTGCTTGTGTATTAGTTCCATTTGTGTTAATAAATACCAACAAGCATTTCTGGCACCATTTCTAGGGAATGGTTGATGTATCATCTTCAAACCTAGTTTGTCCTCGTATCTTTATCTAAAAAAATTTCTTTTATCTTTTCACTATGAAGCCAACTCCAACTCTAAACCTTTCTGCTTCAAGGGGGGAGTTCCCTTAGCCACCTTCAAAACCAACCCTTTCATCTGGCTATGAACTCCACTCTGGCTTAATAGCCATGGTTCGGGCACAACCTTCTCTGGGCTAGAAAAAGAAAACCGTTGCCATCACCTGCACGAGTTTGAGGAGATGTGTTCATGCCTAAGGATCTCCAGCATGACACAAGAAACTCTAAAGTGGAAATTGTTTCCCTTTTCTCTCATAGAGAAGGCGAAGCAATGGTACACACGTGCCGTAGAAAGTACGAATGGGGACTAGGATGAACTTAAAGACAAGTTATGTCTTGTATTTTTCCCTATGTCCCGTATCGTCTCTATACCAAGGGCAATCCTCAACTTTGAGTAGCACGAGAAGGAACCTATAGGTGCAGCCTAGGCCAGGTTCTCTATTTTAATACATTCCAGCCTAGACTAGTCTTTACCCGATAGCGTGTTGCTGTGACTCTTTTGTTTAGGTATTGACATAGATGCTGACCTATGCCTTACATGACCGCTAGAGCTAGATTCACACACAAAACTATGACGGAACAAGTGAAATTCCTTGACAACTTCCTAGACAAACACACTTCCTCCGTCATAAAACCCAAACCCCTCCAGGAAAAAGTCATGTCAAGCTTTGAGGAGCCCTCATCAGTCGAATCTAGACCCATACCATCCTTAGATTCGACTAATGAGCCCTCACCTGAACCACGAACACTGAAGTAAAGAGTAATTCATCCTTTGGAGTTCCCTATCGAATTCAAGAATTATGGCAATACCTCAAAACACTTTTGGCACAAAAAACCTACACTTCATTCTAAGGAACCTCCTCCTAAAGTTGGACCATCAAAGGAATGGTTGATGGAAGTGAAACGCTCTTCCAAATCTATTCGAATTCTTTCACCTTCCATGACTATGCCTTGCTTGTTAAGGGGAACTATCATAGAAGCCCTTCATAACCCCATAGTTGGGACTAGTATCATGTCAGAATTCCTTACAAAAACTCTTTTAGGCAACATGCCGCTAGTCCCGACCAACAAGCTCTTCAAAAGTCCGCCAGGACTCATCTTTGAGTGTTGTGGGATTGCCACGGCCGTGCCAATCATAATGAACAAAATCGAGGGTCACCTAGATTTCCACATCTTTGCCATCCTTGAGTTTGATCTTCTCATAGGCTTCCCTTTCGAAAATCTTATCCAAGAAAAAACGTCTCAAGGGAGCCTTAGTGAAAAGTTGGGAAAACTGCTTCCATTACTCATATCTCTCGCTCAAAAAGTCCAATGGCGAAGCAGCATCTTACCATAACCCATTTGTTTCACCTAAGCTTGTTTATTAAACTAAACGTCCATCATCACCCTCACTCGAACCTAAGCTATGTCCCTCTGGCCATCAAAACATTGTTCTCGATAGTGGTCGAGATTCAACACTGATCCTTCATGATATATCTCTTGAGAACGAAAACTTCTGTGCCATGGACATCTTGCTTAGTACCTCATGCTCCTACGAGGACCACAACCATATCTCAATATCCATTTATAAACTTTTTAAGAGGATGGTTGTGGATGCTTTTGTTTACCACAAACACTACAAATCCTATAGTTGCGTTGTGGTACTAACCTTGCAGCTTGAGTGTAATGCTAAATGTTTGGTGGTGAAGCTGGAAACTACACCACCATTGATAGCTGTACGATGAAGTTCCCACGATCAAGCTTATGACTGTAAACTAAGCACTGCCGGGGGATACCCCGAATTATCACAAAAAAACATAATAAAATAAATAATAATATATTTTCTCGTCAATAAAAGTAAGAACATGCTATCAAGTTAGTATGCACCTTCGAGTATTCTTGGTCGCTAACCCTATCAGGTTAAGAACAAGAAGAACAAGGGACATACGATGCTCGAGAACATGGGGGCTATATCAACCATACACTTCAATGTTCTTTGGTGATGGAACACACTCTAGAGGAGACCACGACTCTGCACACTTGACTTTCATACAAAAGTCCAAGTGTGGGGGAGGATGGTGAGAGCCTCACCACAAATTCCATACACACCAAGGGCCATCATGGTTAAAAAATGATGATGTCAGCTCTACCTTGCTAAAAAAAGAGAGAGAAAGACTGAAGAAAAAA
This sequence comes from Miscanthus floridulus, assembly GCF_019320115.1. NCBI lineage: Eukaryota > Viridiplantae > Streptophyta > Magnoliopsida > Poales > Poaceae > Miscanthus > Miscanthus floridulus. The sequence goes on along the minus strand of NC_089588.1, from coordinate 98,951,154 downwards.
AGAGAGAGAAAAAGAAAAAAAAATATATAATATAAAAAGGGAAGAGAGAGAAGGAGAAGGCTGGCCCCACATGACCAACATAAACATCAATGTGCTACCTGACTCCACCTAGTATTATCGACGCACATAAACAAACAAGAAGGGTTCTCCTCTTCTAAGCCTTTGCCTACCACCAAGGCCCATAGTCCATAGACATGGCCTTGCCTTGGTACCCGCCTGAGTTGGACCATGTACAATCAAGCCACTGCTGCAGTAGTTTCAATGCTTCCATCCACATACGCTACTGGTAAGAACACTCAGGTATGCAAAGGTAACGTTCACCAACACCTTCAATCAAATTTGTCTCCACGAAATTATAACTTGCTCATAAAAAGTTCATGCTTCTTTTGTTTGTCATAATACTCTGGTTTGGGTGTACCTGTTAATGGTACTCCCATAGGCCCTTTTTAAATTAAGCATGGTGCTTAGGTTAAAATAGCCTTCTTTAATCAAAATTAGACATGGTGTTTAATCTTGGGTAATGAACCTTAAGTCATTACTTTCATAAACAATAGAAGTAATCTAAAATGGGGATGAATCAAGGATAAAACTATTTTACAATTTTACCTCTGCCTTGTTTGAGTTAAGCTAAAATATAAAAAGTTGGGTGAACAAATAAAAAAATAGTAATAATAATAATAATAATAAGATTTAGGCTCCCCGGTGTTCATACCGGTAGAGCCCGTGTTTGTTTCCATCTTTGTTTCTTTAATAAGCAGGTACAAGAATAAGTGTGGGGGAGATCTCTTAAGCATAATGAGCACACATTTTGAGATCTCCCTCCAACATGTTGCACAACATCGGGCAATCTGGCATGCAAAAGGACAGGACAAATAGCTTCAGAGAGGATGGGCTAAACATCTGGTTTAACCAAGCCATCTCTGAGTCCCATTAGCTCCTTCTTCAATGGTGGTTTGTGCAACTCTACCCTCAGCTCCCTTAAAATCTTAAAGAAAAGGATTAAAATTGAACAAACTAAATTTGGAAAACAATTGACGCTCAATCTCCATGCTATCCATTGATTCAAATTTACATACTCTTTATTCCTCGCTAATATTCCCATACTTGTGAACAATTTATCATAGGGACCCCATGATATCTAAGTAATTGATGTATGCGATATAGTAGGATGAAAATGAACCTTGCTCTCTCATGTGAAGAACTTGGGATTTATTTTACAAAATCAAAATTCAAATAGCATGCTCCTCAATGATACTTAATTCCTACTAAAGCCATATCTAGTGAATAGAACTTAAAACCTCCAAACTTATGGTACTTACTCCTGCATTGAGTTTTGTCAAGTCTTGTTAACCCTTGTTGAGAAAGATATCATGCCGCCAAGATCAAGATCATGTACACACCACATATATAAAGTTATTCCTACACTGGGAATACGCTAAAACATGCCTCTGTCCACCAAAATATTCTACTCCTACAATAGGAGTAGACAAAAACATGTCTTAGAATAAATACTCCATGTTCTACAAAACAGTGATATCTCTCTTAATATGTGGTTTAAGAGACATGTGTTATACAAAAGTATGAGAAAAAAAGAAGAGAAAAAAATATGGACATGAAGGTCCAAGTATAAAAAAAAGATGAGCACATGAAGGCTCATGTAAAAAGAAAAGAAGATAGCCATGTTCTCAAAATAAAGCTTATGAGAGAGATCACTCATATCAAGGAGTATAGTATAAGATTAGCATTATTTTATCCACACACATGCACTTCTTGATCTAAAGGTATGACATCTTTCTCCTTGGATCCGAGCTTTGACTTTACAAAATATGCAGTGTAAGTATGCCTTCATATCTTTCCCTACCCAAGCTCCATATAAGCTTTTTAGAAGTAGGAAGAAAGAAGGTAACACTATGATATGCCTTGGTAAGGAACCAAACACAAATGTGAGCGGTCGGAGAGAATCATTTGAGGAGCAATGCTACATTTAACTTTCAAAATCATATAAAAACCCAAGTTTCTGAGCAGAGTGGAGTAAGAGGATTTGAATCCATGATGTTAAATTATTAAATTACCCAAGATAATACGGTAGACACTCTAAAGTTCACACGTTAGGGTGAAGCTTGGAATAACTTGTATGTAGATATCATATCAAGGAGATAACCCATCTTAGTCCTTAATCTTTACTCGAGGACGAGCAAAGGGCTAAGTGTGGGGGAGCTTGTTGGTGGTCCTTAACTCCTATTTCTAACCACCAAATCTCACATTAAATGAACTCATATGAACACCAAACTTAGAATTAGGGCTTATAACTAACAAGTTCCACAAGTTTTGGTGATTCATCATTTGCAGGAGGGCATGCCAGAATAACACAGAAAATGTGCCTAAAGTATACGAGAAACACGACAATACAAGCATCCAACATGAGCCCAACGGCAAAAGGCCCACTTACCAGGCAAATCAGGGCCTAGTCACGTGGAGAAAAAAGCCCAAAACCCAAAGCAAACCTTCTCCAAATGGCGTCAAACTTTGTAGAACCCATCTAGAAGCCTAAAGAAGACAACCCACCGAAGCTGGGCTCATTTGGGCCTAGTTGGGGGTGGCCACACCCCAGGTGTGCCCGCACCACTACTAGGGCCTCTTGGGTTCATCTTTCACGTGGTGTCAAATGTCGCCTTTGCAATGGCAGTTTCGGAGGGTTGGTCTGGGTTCAATGTACCTAGGAGGTTAGTTTGCTCACTTATGAGGTGATCAAAGGAATATTCCATGGAACATCCCCTCCTCTCCACCTATAAAATGAGGCCTCCCCCCTCCTCATTCACAACAACATTCGAAGGAAGAGCACTCCACTTTTGAGCTTCACTCCAAGGGCTTAGGCCCTAGATAGCTAGTAGAGTTAGTAGGGAGAGATGTGAGAGAGAGTATAGGGAAGCGTCGGTCCTGTTGGCAGTCTCCCTGAGCTTGTACCTCGACAAAAACCTGCACCTCAATGGAGCCTTCCGCTAAGTGAGTGTTCGTGTTTCTTATGGAATTAAATCTTTAGTATAGCTAAGTTTTACTTTTATTTGCTTACGGGTTCTCGTCCGCTCTCATAGCGGATACTCTAGTAGAGGGCCCTGATAGAGATGGATAACCTTGATCAATGCTAGAGTAGTAATCGATAGCGTAGACGTGGTGTCTAGGCTAGAGGTTACGTTCGTTTACCTCGTTCTCCACGGTTGAGGGGTAGGCGGCAGGTGGTGATAGCCCTATCCATCCCTTGTAATCCCCATGCTTGGGTTTGACGTAGAGCTATAGGCCGGTATCGCATGGCAGACCAGGTGCGCTCCGGTGCCCGAACTAAGCAAGTATAAGTAGACTTTATCTATCCAAAAACCCTAAAACCATAGGAATCTATCTCTACCCTCACCAACTCTATCCTTGTGTTGTCCTTGGATGAAGTAGCTAGAAGAACACCTCCGTTCCCTGTGGAAAATATGATACCCTAAATACTTTCGGGTGAAGTGCTACGACAGTAATTCTGAGCGCTTGTGGATTATTTCTATTTGCGTTAAGAAATACCAACAGTCCGTCACATGCATTGCAGCCAGCGCCGCTCGTCTGCTGGCCAATGCGCTACTGCAAGCAAGGCCCATCCCTTGCCCAGGGCACCGCCTGTCCGCCCTAGCCCTAACATACGTGCTACTACAAGGAAGACCTAGGTAGGGTTTAGCGAGGGACGCACGTAGTACAAGCACACGTGCAGGAGAGGGAAAGTTGTGATAGAACCACCCAATTTATACAAGATCAAGTACAGCTATCCTTGTTTAGCATGTTGACGCACACATACTTTCACTTATATAAACCTGGTAGTCCGCCGAGTGTCACGATGGACCTTGGTAAATCAACATCAGAACCAAGATCACGTGATTAAGCAAATACACATCACATACACAGAGTTACAGTGGAAATAATATTACAATTGGGTTCACAAATAATAGTACAAGTTTGGGTTTCAAAACCGGTTAAGGAAAAACAACATAACTTTCAAATGATTACATTAATATAAGTTCCAAATACATTGCTAGCATAAGTGACATCCTCCGATAAAAGCATATAGATGAGATATAAATATAGAGTCACCGAGCCTACCGGTGGTTAGCCACCATCTTCCTTAGGCTGAGAATTTCACCTACAACATGGTGGGTTAAACCCTGACTACTTGAATGTACTCAGCTAGACTTACCCATCATAAACCAAAAATAAAATGACACCAAGGATCATGTAAGGCTTTATAAGTGGAGCTAGCTTGACAACATTTTGCATAAAAAGCCACTAATTCAACTATACCTTTTATAATTCGGTCATCAAGTTAATTATAGCTATTCATCTCTAGATTAGCAACTAACCTATGCCAAACATGTGGTATATCATTTAGTAGCATAGCAATAGTAACCATACCCGGTGTAATAATTCCATGTTCATCATAACCATCATTCCATAATTCAGTTACTACGATATTGGGACTAGCCAAGTTTCTCACTGTCCGGAAGAGATGGCGATTCGAATCAATTTCAACCAGCTGGAAATTTATTCCTAACACAAACCCAGGTCTACCAGCCATGGTAGCCTTAGGTCACCTTTGGTACAACTTAGGTCCACATTTCATGGGTTCGTCTAGCGTCGCACAATCAGGGACAACCAGCTGTCAGGACGTTTAGGCCCGGCCTGCCCTTGGGCTCACGTCTGGCTCCCCACACATCCTTACTACCATCCAGAGTGCGCACTCTAACAGGACAGGGCCCGGCTTGAGTTGAGCTACTCGGCTTCGCGGTCAGAACAAGTTATTCAGCCAACTAAGTGAGAGGCATGCGTTCAATCTTGTTAGAAGCGCCAACAATAGTATGGTCCTTAATCGACACAGACGGAATCACATGAGTCAACCTACATATAGACTCCACCCGGCCTCTAGTTACATTACCCCATGGTTCTATTCCACGATAGCAAATATAGCCAACCGTGCTTCGGTATCCACCTATATCTCATAGGTGACAGGAAATTACCCGACTTCTGCCGGTCTAAGCATGGCTAAGCATATATTCGATCATGGACCTATATAGGGTTAAAGGTATATATATATGCATCAAGTGTTTCCAATCAACTCTTATAACCTAATGCATCAAACATAAAGGACTCAATGAGAGGCTTAAAATGCTCCGGGGCTTGCCTAGGATCCAACACTAGGTCAGTGTTTGTTAGATGACACTCGCTTGGTGAGCATCTCCCATCTCGATACTTGCTTAGTCCTTCCGTCTTCTGGATGGATTCACCAAACTCCATCTTTGGGTTCGGCTCCAACATCACGTCCTTTACGTGGTGCATCTAGCGTGCCTAGATGAGATAAAAAATGTAGATGTATGAATGCATAGAAAACAACTCATGATGCATTGCAATAGGCATACAAAGGCAAGAACAAGGTAACATCATATTGACTTAAGCACTAGAGAGCAATTCATTTAGCTAATTATTGCACAGGCCTATCATGGTAAGGTAGCAAGAAAATAACACCAAGCATTCACCAATGAGGAACTCAAATTAAGCTACTTTAAGGAATCATCTAGCACAAGCTAATCCTAGGAATCATACAATCAAGATCAAGCATAAGCAATCAACTCCAAGTATATGCATAAAATATGGACAGCAACATAATAGCCACTCAATTTAACCATAACTGGAGTTATAGGCCTCCAACAAGGGTGATCCTACACTTTCTAGAAATCTAATGAAATTATGTAAAACTTTGTTATTATCATCTAAGGGTGACTTCACATCTAAAAGGGTTAAACAATACCAAGAAGGCATCTCTATCCAGATTTGGACAGAATCTGTCATTCCACTTTGAATAGCAATAACTAGAGTTCTAGACCACCAAAAGTAGTGATCTCAGATATTTTAGAATTCTTAGGAAAATCACTACAACTCTCCTATTATCACCAATACATAATTCCATGTTTAAATGAGCCAAACAATACAATCATTTAGATCTGTCCAGAGGACATGCAAAAACCTGACAGCAAACTTCTATAATCTATAACTCCTAAACCATTAGGCCTAAAATCATGAAATTTTATGAAAAGCAAGATAATGAAATTATCTACAACTTTTGTATTCACCATATTTACATAAAACATCCTTTGATCCACGAAGTTATCATCACAACAGAAAATGCACATGTAGCCATTTTAGAATGTAACAATTTGATGTTTCACTTGTTTTGCTAACAAAGAGCATGCATACATGAGCCATTCAAGAACTTCAACCACCACTAATATACTTAGCAATACTTTATTGAACACCAATCACTCAAAGCATCAGCAAATACAATTACAAGCCTTATCTATAATTATGCTTTTATTAATCCTTTCTACTAATAAACATATATATATATATATATATATATATATATATATATATATATATATATATATATATAATTTTAGTGATATATGAGAACAACTAGTTTGGGGCTGAGACTTTTATGAGTGGTAGATGTTATCAAAATATGGCTACTGTATAAATTTCACATGCTCAGGTTTTATAATTTAATTACTATGAAAAAGATAAATTGCTATTGTAAGAAAACATGTAAAAGCAAGATAAATCTAAAAATCATCATTTTCTATAAACATATAGCCATATAATGGTTTCTCATGTCACAATATCACCATGCAAGGTCAAGGTAACCACATTTCACATTTTTGCATATATAAATTATTGATAAACCATTTAAAACCATTTATCAAGCATTAAACAAGTTAAATTCGTAACTCAGTCATACATGCACCAAAAATTATGAAATATTAACCAGAGCTCACACATGCTATAAGTATACTAGCATAAACTTTTTAGGTCTTTTGGAGCAGTACAACAGTAGATATGACTCTAGCAAGCAAAGTAAGCTAGAAATAACCATTAATCATGATTAAATCAAAACATCATAAAAACAGTGATCAAACAACATGTTTAATGTTTTTCTTAGCTAGCACATGCCAAAACAAGACTCCAAAAACTAGAATCACATTTTTAGGACATTCCAACATCACGTCCTTTACATGGTGCATCTAGCGTACCTAGATGAGATGAAAAATGCAGATGTATGAATACATAGAAAACAACTCATGATGCATTTCAACAGGCATACAAAGGCAAGGACAAGGTAACATCATATTGTCTTAAGCACTAGAGAGCAAGTCATTTAACTAATTATTGCACAGGCCTATCATGATGAGGTAGCAAGAAAATAACACCAAGCATTCACCAATGAGGCACTCAAATTAAGCTACTTTAAGGAATCATCTAGCACAAGCTAATCCTAGTAATTATACAATCAAGATCAAGCATAAGCAATCAACTCAAAGTATATGCACAAAATCTAGACATCAACATAACAGCCACTCAATTTAACCATAACTGGAGTTATAGGCCTCCAACAAGAGTGATCCTAGACTTTCTGGAAAGCTAATAAAATTATCTAGAACTTTGTTATTATCATCTAAGGGCGACTTCACAGCTAAAAGGGTTAAACAACACCGAGAAGGCATCTCTATCCAGATTTGGATAGAATCTGTCATTCCACTTTGAATAGCAATAACTAGAGTTCTAGACCACCAAAAGTAGTGATCTCAGACATTTTAGAAAGCTTAGGAAAAGCACTACAACTCTCCTATTATCACCAATATATGATTCTAGGTTTAAATGAGCCAAACAATACAATCATTCAGATCTATCTAAAGGACATGCAAAAACCTGAGCCATGACTTTTACAATTTTTCTACTGCGTAGATCTACTCACATGGATTCCAAAAAGTCCTCATTTTCTATTTTATGATTTTCTACGATTTATTATGATTTTCCAAAGTTTTAGCCATAAAAGAAAAACAAACTTGCACCGAGGACCCCGAACTTCTAGGAAAATAAATTCCAGTGAAGCAGTCCTTCCAGCCACTATTCACATGAGTCACGACTTTGCAGTCAGCCCCCTGCACTTGTTCCAATCATTGCGTGAGGTCCCTCACGCGAATCAGAATAGAGAAGGTGGAGGAGGATCGCCGGCCAGCCGATTTCTGGCCGTTGAGGTCGTCATCGGCATCGGGGAAATGGCGGGGGAGCACCAGGGGACCAGCGCACATCCGTGGGTGGCCTCGGCTCGGCCGAAGATGGCCCAAGACAACCCGGCCATGCGCGTGCGTGAGCCACCCATAGCGGCATCACCGGCGGCGGCGTTACGGCGGTGGAGAGAGTTGGGGAAGGGGCGCTGCGAGCTCGACATGGCATGGCAAAGGCGGTGACGGTAGTTGCAGGGCTATGAGGCGCTCAGGGGTGGAGGAATGACGACGGCCATGGCTAGCGCGTCTGCGCTCGCGAGGAGGAAGGGAGCGAGACGGCGCGGAGAGGGAGAGGGCGAGCACGAAGGCGCTATGGAGCTCGGTGTCCACTTTGGAGGAGCAGGGGCGTGTGACAAGTAGGTAGGGCACTCAGCTGAGGCATGGCCGCCATGCACAAGGCACATGTCGCCCTTTGGGGCATTGCCCCGAGCACGTGGCGGGCAATGGTGTGGCCACTGCGGGACACCGTTTTGGACCGGCTACAGGCTGAAATGGACCTTGGGCCCAAAAGCAAAGTTGAAGCCCACGAATTGCTCTACAACTTTCATTAAGGGCATCCGGCCATTAAAGCTCTCCATTAGCGGCTAATTAAGCTCCAAGTTGACAGTGTCGACGACTAATCAAGGTTAAGCTTCACTCTGCTTGTGCTCCAATTACTTGGTCCAAACGTGGTAAAATTTGATCCAACTTCTTCCTATTCCTTCTTCATGATGTAAACTCCAACTTTTATATTTGGCTCAGCTTGAGTTGCTTAACAAAAATATGAGAACGCGAAATGCCAAACATCATCGACATTGTAATCTCAGACTTATCCAAATCTTCGAGATCCAAAACAGCACTGGGTTTAGTTTTGAGTCCTCAGTTTGACTAAGTTAGGGACCAAACTAGGTCTTGACCCTTAAACAAAGTTTGTTCTACACCTCTTGGTCTGCAACTTTGCTTAAAGGATCATGGACTGGTTCAGCTTGGTTAGGACGATACAATTCTCCAAAGTGGGTACACGAAACTGAAACCAAGATTCAGTTAACTCTTGGAAACAATTAGTCTTTGCTGAATTTGAAACTAATTTCGAAGATCCAAATGAACTCCAAACTTGATGAGACCTGTTTCATTGTTTCCAGCACACAGTGTACTTCAACTCATATTAAGAAATCTAGTTGAGTCATCATATGAATTTGGAAGATAAAAATGTCACAACATGTCAACACGCTGTTGCCGATCAAGGACTTAGAAAGATTTCTGAGAGGCCAAAACAACATTGCATTCAAACTTGAGGCTACTGTTTGAGCTACTTAGGAGTTGAATTAGGGCTTGGCCCAAAAATAAAGTTTGTTCTACTCCACCTGAACTCCAACTTTTATTTAAGGTCCAACTCCATGCAAGCACTCCAATCAGTTGGTCAACATAGGTCAAAACCATATCATGAAAAAGACAATTTTAGCTATTCCCACACATAGAAATATTTTCTTGACATTTGCTCAACATGAACCCTTCGTGACTTTTATTCATGAGTTCAATTAGAGTTGTTTGAGCAAGGTCGCAAGGTTTGGTCGACATCCCATGTTCCCATTCACCTGATGAAGCAATTCAAGAAAGGTTATAACTTATCATTTCATGTGACTTCTTGATTCCAAACTCCATGAAACTTTTCCACTGGTCAAGATAGATGCATGTTGATGTAATGTTCATGAAATAAGCATGTTTAACATTACTCGTGCCTAATCTTAACCAGGGTCCACATGTAAGCAAAGGTGTGTTGTCCAAGTTCAAGTTGGGACTCAATTTCATAGATTGGACCTCAACACCTTCATCATCACTTAAAAATTATGACTAGAGATCATGATCATTGCTTGACATAGCCTACTTAAGTCCAAATCTACTGCTTAACTTGTGACTAACACCCGGGGTGTTACAAAAGTGCGCGCATGAGAGTTGCACGGCGCCGTGGATAGCGAGCAGGAGCGGTTCGGAAATATGGCCAACGAGTTTGCCAGGATACCGAGCTGGGGAAAAAGGAAAACAAGATACAAAGACGGTTGGACTTTCTTTTTGTGCCACAATAACTAAAAATAGCTTCACAAAGATGAGTTTAGAAAGGTCGTTGTTGGAGTTGCTCTAAAGAATTGATATAGCGTTACTTATTATGACCATTGCATGGAGGTTTTTGGAGAGAATTGTTTTTGATTGCGTGGTTAGAGCTCTTTTTGCCAATATCTGAATGTGTTGCTTTTCTTATGCAGTTTGCGCATGCTGGATGTTGATTGCAATGCCCAAGAGTGATGATCCAATATGTTCCAATAAGTTCTGAAGCCTGTGAGATAGTTATCTTTTCCTGCCTTTAATATGGACATGGGCCTGTGACACAGCGAGGTTGTAGCCATGATACTGATGTTATGTTGGGGATTACTGTGAGCTTTTGGTATGATTTTAGTCATCTCTTAGGAAACTACAACCGATTTGAGGATGTAAGATATTGATTTGTATTTTATTATTTGACTACCGTGAGCAAGTCACTGGGGATCTGGATTTGGCGATGAATGTAATTACGATGGATCTGTGAATATGCATATATTCTTTTGCTTGTATTTATTCTGTAATTTGGATTATCTGTGCTGGGCGCTGGTCTATGAAAAAATGTGATATGGGTTGGGCCAGCAAATATGGTGTGGGCTGGGCTATGGAATCAGCCTATAAGAATGCACATCTGCTTGGTCGGGCTGTATAAATAGAAAATTGGGCTGAAAAAGCTTCAAAACTTGAAATGGGCTAGGCTAAATATGTGCCCCAACTATGGGCTTGGCCTGCCTCACTACTGGAATCTCGCTTTTTTCTGTGGGTGATAAATTTTTCTGTGCGTTTTGTTCGGTACGCAAAGAAAAATTACGATTTTTCTGTCGGTTCCAAAATATCCCGACAGAAAAATACGAAAACCCACAGAAAAATTGCGTGACAATACACACATGGAAAAAATCAGCACTCACAGAAAAATGCAATTTATTGTGTCGGTTCTTTAAAAACGCATAGAAAAAAATATGTACACGCACAGAAGAATCCAAACCCTAAACCGCCAGTCGCCGCGCCCCCAAACACCCTCTCACGCACGCAGTAGACCGCGCCCCCTCCCTCACTCTCTCCTTTCAACGCCGCGCCCCTCCCTCTACGACTCAGCGCGGGGGCTCCTCCCCTCCCCGAGCAGCGCCGCCACTCCTCCCCTCCTCCCTCTCCCTCTTCATTGACGCGGCGGGCGAGGCCCCTCTCCTTCACCCCCGACACCGGATCCGTCTCCCTCTTCACCCTTCACCTGAGCAGCGCATCCGGATTCGTCGCCGCTGCCGACGACCGAGCAGATCCGCGCCCTCCCCATTCTTCTCCCCCACCGGCGCCCCTCCCCTCTCCCTTCTTCTTCCCCGGCGGGTGCCCCTCCCCTCCCCCATCTTCACCCGACCGGATCTGGCCCTCCCTCTCCCGGATCCGGCCGGTGGCTGCGGTAGTTGTGGTGGTGGCCGGCGGTGGGGCGTGGTGGTGGTGGCGGCCCTCCCCTCCCCCTTCTTCTCCCCCCCGGCGCCCCTCCCTTCCCCCTTCTTCTTCCCCGGCGGGCGCCCCTCCCCTCCCCCTTCTTCACCCGGCCGGATCCGGCCCTCCCTCTCCCGGATCCGGCCGGTGGCTGCGGTGGTGGTGGTGGCCAGCAGCGGGGCGTGGTGGTGGCGTCGACCCTCCCCTCCCCCTTCTTCTCCCCCACCGGCGCCCCTCCTCTCCCCCTTCTTCACCCGGCCGGATCCGGCCCTCCCTCTCCCGGATTCGGCCGGTGGCTGTGGTGGTGGTGGTGGTGGCCAGGGGCGGGGCATGGTGGTGGCGTCGGCCCTCCCCTCCCCCTTCTTCTTCCCCGGCTATGGATATTGTTTGCTGCTCTTGCTTTAGCTGATGGTGTCCTATCTATTTGCATTCTCTAAGCTTTGTAGAATATATTTGAACCGGAGATGCTCAGGTAAGAAGTAAGAAATACACTACCCAATACCCATGAATCAAAACATTTTTGTTCTGGAATGGTTGCAATCACTTGCTCTTGTAAACTAGATTATGTAGATTGATATTAACTTTTAATTAGATGTATGCCAAGCTGCTAGCTATCTGTATGTGCAGATATTTTTTGCCTATTGAACTCCTAAAGTGAAAAACGACTAAACTTGCTAGAGATGGAACACAAAATTAACTAATCTAGGATTGTCTATAAGTAGTCTTGGGCAATGATAGAGCTCTGAAAATTTTCTAGTAACTACTTGATAAAGGTGCAGTCGGTTTGTTGAGAAGTAGTCCAGCTTTTTATTTAGATGACTCTGATCTGCGATGATGTGAGGTCTTGCACTGCTTTCTTTTTCCTTTCTCTCATGCAAATGACTGCTATGAATCAGCATCATATTTCATTCTTTGCTAGAACTGGACTGCCTAACTTTGTAGAGAAAATGCTTATCTCTGAATTTTCCATACCTTGGATTGATGTCAGTCTGATGTGAATTTTCTGTACTAACATAATTCACGATTAGTAGTGCATCAAATATTTCTTGAACATATATCTTTGAACATCCAAATGGGTGCTTTTCATTGTCTTTTATTAGTAACTGACATCTTTGAAAATCACAAGTAGAACTATACTAACATAATTTACTGTAATATAAGAAATATACATGGATGGACCACTCAAATAATGTCATTATATTTGAATTTGAGGGAGCAATGTAATAAGAAGATTTTACTACAAAGTTAAAATACAATTTTAACTTGTTTGTTTTGTTACCCTGGTTGCTTTTCAGGTATAATGCTATGAAAACAGTATCTTGAATATCTTGCATATATCAACCTGATCAATCATTTTGATATGTGATATTTGCGGAGCTGAGATGATATGAAACTCCCGTCTCGTGTCGCGCTGCTCTCCCCTTCCCTAACTATGCCTTGTGACTTTTTTTGTTTTGTACTACTCTTGAGTGGTTGTGATGAATCAAATTTCCATTAGAGAACTTCTGCACTTTAGCACCTTATGAGCTGGTACTTGGGATATTTTGTTCTGTTTGCTGCTTAACTACGATGGCTTGTACCAGTACAAGCAACCAGTTCTGTGGCCAGTTCAATTCCCATTAGAGAGAGATAATTAAATTAAGTTCCAGGTGAAATTAAGTTGCAGTTGTCATGCTGATAATGGGTAAATCTGAGCCATTTCTCGAGTTCTTTTGCTCTTGTCATGTAAGATTACTCTGTGCACTTCATTTTTGCTCTTAGTTGATGTTCATGCTGTTTTGTCTTCTCTATTTTAAGTGCCAATATGAGATGACCCAAATGATTTAAGTGAATAGCTCTATCTTGAGTTGGTAGTTGCTATCAGACACTATCTTGAGTTGGTAGCATCTGAATTGCCCACTGGTGTTGCAGCCAAATTACCCCAGGAGTCTTCTACGGCAGATTACTCCACGAATTATCTTGATCTACTGGCTTTGCAGCCGCTCCAACTCCACTTGAGTTCATTGTTGTGCAATTTTCCCATGAGCTGCCTTTCTGAATATTTTGCTCTCCAACTTAAGTATTATACAACACCTCATAATATTATACATCATCATCTTTTTCAACAATGATTTCTAACGCCGGCTCACCCTTTGATACATTCCGTGTGTTTTTTACCCAAGAGGTTGCAGCCAACTTGATTAGGTTGCTAGCTTATCAGAACAAGGTATGTTCCATAGCATTCCAGCATAGACTGTTAAAACATTCTTTTACTTTCCTCATTGATAAGCACCTGGTGTCGGAATTTGATGTTAAACTCTTGTTGAACTACAAAATGAATCTTATGTACATTCTTTTACAAAATGTAGCAATCACCTGAACTAGTTGGGTGTCATGGATTGTCTTATGTTGGTTTTGGCACTTATATCTAGCATGATGCTTTTGATAGCTTTCGGAGTGAAACTTAATCAGCTGTAACTAAAAATCGTAACTTTTGATCATTTAACTTCTTGTGTGGTGCTGTACATTCTTTTGTCAATTAATAAAATGGATTGTAGTTTCAAAAAAAATGATTGTACCAAAATGAATTAGAACAAAGGTTCATAGTCCACCTGAACTTTTCCAATTTTTTCTGTATTGCACGCTGGAAACATTTTAACTGGAACGAATTGGTTCCAGTTTGCTGTTGGTGCAAGAAAGAGAGAGGGAGAGGTCTACTGTGGTTTCTTCTGTGCATGATAGTTTTGTTTTGCAAAAGGTACGCTATACTTTTCGTGTGACAGGCTGTTATCTATCTCTAAGAGGAAAATGTATGATGCAATACTCTGTGTGCTCTGTAATGTGTTAGGTCTATAATACTGTAGTAGCCTTATCTCAATGGTGCTAGACTCTATGCTGTTTACTCTTCTGTTACTTGATTCATTCACTTGCTTACCACATCCACTCAGTGAATTCTATCTATTTGCTCAGTTTTCATTTTCTTGAGGTTTACCTTGTAAAAAAATTATGTTCAGTCTGCAAGAATGCAGTGACGACCTGCAATCCGTGTTTGTGTTTTGCCTATACTTATCTCTTACTGCCATTTCCTATGCTTGTGTTCTCTTGGCTTAAACCTTTTTTTAGTTCAAAATAAACTCAATTTGGTTGCACTGCAGATAAATGCCGATGGTGCGAAGAGGAACTTTTATCCTGGCGACAAGCTACCCCTGTGGCACGACGAGCTGGAGCCCCATAACTCTTTGCTTGATATTCTTGCTGCTGGGAACCCTGATCCCATGGTGCAGTGAATTTGCCCTCCACTTCCTTTGTGAACTTTTCACTGGTTGAACAAGAAAAAATAGTTTGGTTTCTTTTTCGATATCCATATTTGTGAATTCGTTGTAGTATTCATGTTGAACATGTAGATGACTGTATGGAAAATATATATTTTAATATGCCGTTGCTACTGTTTTAAAATAATTTTTTTTGTGTGTTTAACTCTTTTTTCCTGTGAGGCTGGCTACACAGAAATATTTTTTTTAATCTGGGTGAAATGAATTTTTCTGTGAGTTCACCTAGACCGACAGAAAAAAACATGTGTTTTTCTGTGCGTTTATTTCTTTTTCTGTGTGGATTAACACACAGAAAAATTAGTTTTAATCTGGACGAACACAATTTTTCTGTGCGTGTGAGACCCACAGAAAAATTGTTTCTGACGGTGAACCCACAGAAAAATTGGAATTTTCTGTCATTATATTTCTGTGGGTATTTTTCTGACGGTATTTGCATTTTTCTGTGTGTTTTCGCACACACAGAAAAAAGAGAGATTCCAGTAGTGCCCGCTAGGTGGGCTTAAATAAGCCCCTAATGTGGCAAGGTCCAAGGATTTGTGATATAAAATCAGATGTCATAAACGTTTATGACATCCAAAATCAAGGTCATAATTTTATGATATGAACATCTAATTGTCAAAAGTTATCATTAAAGACCCTCATCTTTTGACATTTGATTTTGCGTCAACTTGACGTCACAAATGGTCACTTATGATATAATTTCCAAGTATTATGAATATATCAAATGGTAAAATGTATACAAGCTCCCATTCTAGTATACAAGCTAGAGTCTGCATTCTCTACTGACTAGCAAGCTAGAGAATGCAAACTCTAGCTTGTATATACTTTTTACCAAGGTACCTAAAAACTTGGTAAAAAGTAAAGTGAATAGAGAATGCAAACTCTAGCTTGTATATCAAATGGTAAAACTTATGATATAATTTCCAGGTATTATGACATATATCAAACTCTAGAAATGGTAAAACTCTAGCTTGTATACTTTTAGATGTGCAACGTTGGCCTTAGTTCTAGGACACTGGACACCGCCCTAGTTCACAAACCCGTTATATTACGGTGTCACGGCCCCTTTAGTACTACTTTATACTTTTTCTAATTATAAATATAAGTCCATCTAGATTTGTTCTATAACAAATGTATCAACGTTAGAAATGTTTAACTCAAGGCATACGTAGTAGATGGACTTATATATATATATATATATATATATATATATATATATATATATATATATATATATATATATATGTTATCGTATCAGTTAAAGCATGTGCTAATAATTGTTAGTTTATTACCAGTTATTCTCTAGTTTTTTTCCAACCATATGTGATGTCGTACTTCGTAAAATTCAGTTTCAAAAATATCTGACAGATTCTCAGAACAACGCCCAAATATCACCTGTAGAATAGTAAGGACAGATAAGACCACGGTTCGATCAACGACGATGATACTTCCATTCCATGTGGCAAGCTGTTGTAGGCCACCATAAAAATAATTGCATCATCGATTACGTCGATACATAGACATAGTGTAAACCTAGGAAGTAGGAAAATGGCTCGAACTGTACGTTACCATGGCTTATCCACCATGCATGCAGATGAGTGGCCAGCATCACATATATCCGTACATATATATAGGACATCGGGTGGATAAGCAGCGTACGCTGATTATTGGATCAGCACGTCTATATAAACCAGTGTGGTGCTAAGAATCATTACCGGACTCAGTGGCTTTGCCGAGTGCCAGGGGCACTCGGCAAAGCCTAATTTGCACTCGACAAAGGCTTTGCCGAGTGCTGCACTCGGTAAAGGACACTCGACAGAAAATAGGTTGGCAAAGGTGTCTTTGCCGAGTGTTTTTTGTCGGGCACTCGGCAACTTACCGAGTGCCCGACAGTGCCCGACATTCGGTAAAGTTGGAACCGAAAAAACCCGAAAAATGGGAAAAAATGGAAAAAAAAATTAATCGGTGGAGGCCCCCACCGGCCGGCGCCCGCCCATCTCCGGCATTTTTCGCATAAAATTCGCAGCAACGCGGCCGACGGGATTCAAATCCGCGACCTCCCCCTGCGCGCGAACCTCCTCTACCACTACACCACACTGTCACTTGTGTCTGGATTCCGTTTTAGTTCCCAACATATTATACTAAACCGAGTGTAAATTGCTTGTTTGAGGCCCTAAACGAATTCAAATAAAAAAGTTGTAAACTACAAAGTTTCATAACTTTTCGAGATCTACACTTTTAGTTTAGGAAGTTTTTCCATCCGAGGTCGTTTACAAAATTTGAATTTCAAAATTTTGAAATTCAAACGCAGTTTTGCATGACAACATGATTTCAAATCAAAAAGTTACCAACTACAATGTTTCATAACTTTTCGAGATCTACAGAGTTTATTTTGGTTGTTTTTCCATCCGAGGTCGTTTGAAAAGTTCGAATTTTAAATTTTTGAAATTCAAACACAGTTTTGCATGACAAGATGATTTCAAATCAAAAAGTTGCCAATTACAAAGTTTCATAACTTTTCGAGATATATAAAGTTTATTTTGGTTGTTTAGTCATCTGTTCATCCGACATGGTCGTTCTAACATTGTTCACAAATCTTATATATCTCTCTTGTAATTTCATAAACTACAAGAGAGATATGTTAGATTTGTAAACAAATTTACTTTCACTTTGTCATATGAAGAAAAGACCAAAACAAACATTGTACATCTTGATGAGTTATACAACTTTGTAGTTGAAAACTTTTTTATTTAAATTAATATACTGCTTCAAAATGTGCTTTGAAATTTTCTTTGCCGAGTGTAAAAAAAAACACTCGGCAAAGAGCTTCTTTGCCGAGCGTAAAAAAAAAACACTCGGTGTCGACGAAATATGGTCGGCAGTCTACCTAGGGGTATACCCAAGGTAGTAGATTATCGGCAGACAGATGCGCAAGCCCCAAACAAGACGGTGACGCAAGACAGACACGAGGTTTTATCCAGGTTCGGCCGCCAAGAAGGCGTAATACCTACGTCCTGCGTCTGATTTGTATTGCTGTATGTCAATGAGAGATATTTTTTAGAGGGGTCCCCTGCCCGCCTTATATAGTCCGGGGGGCAGGGTTACATATCTGGAAACTAATCCTAGTCAGTTACAATTGCCATATCTAGCCAGATAAGGATTCCTATTCTAACCGACCAGGATCCTGCTTGGTCGCCAAATCCGTCTTGATTCCTTGTGCGGGACTCCGATCAGGTTAACCGGGCCGCACGTCATCTTTCGGGTGGACTGAAACCATCGATCCGGGCCAGCCCAAGCTTAGCCGTAAGGGTATAGGGGTTAATACCCCCACAGCTAGTCCCCGAGCATCATGTATTATGCTGCGACACGCCATTTGAACCTTCTCCGACAAGCGAAGCTTGAATTCTTGACGCCTCCGACCGCCGTCATCACCGGAGAAGTAGGTTGTCCGAAGAATGTATGGTGCTCTTAAGAAAAAAGAAAAAGATTTCTGTCCTGAGAAGTGTGCCCACTTGTATTTCTGAAAAGAAATGTAAGTGGTCTTGAAGTATAGCATCCTTAAACATCAGAAGCGTAGGGGTCGAAAAACAAACACATTCACCGCAAGGTGAAGTGTGCCCACTTAGTCCCCGAGCTTGCTGGAAGGCAAAGTATGAGCCTTGTAGCAAGGTCTAAAAGAAAAGTCTCTTAACTGTATGTGAGTACAAATTACATGTAGTCAAGGAGAACCACTATTCAAGCAGTGGTCGGGACAGTCCCCGAGCATACTAATAATCCTCATAATCATTCAAAACACAGGGGTCGATTTAAACAAACACATTCACCGCAAGGTGAAGTGTGCCCACTTAGTCCCCGAGCCTGGTAGTAGGTGACGCAGGTACGTGGTGCCAGGGTCTATCAAAGAAATTCCGCTGAGATTAAGAATCCAATTACCGTACAGGCAAAACAAGATACACCGGCAGGTGCATCGTATCGACGTAGTCCCCGAGCTTGCTGGAAAGCGAAGTATGAGCCTTGTAGCGAGGTCTAAAGAAAAGTCTCTTAACTGTATGTGAGTACAGATCACATGTAGCCAAGGAGAACCATTATGCAAGCAGTGGTCGGGGCAGTCCCCGAGCACGGCCGTGGTCGGAGCGATCCCCGAGCACAAAAGTGGCCTGGGCAGTATCCGAGCACAGTAGTGGTCTGTGCAGTCCCCGAGCACATTAGTGGTCTGGGCAGTCCCCGAGCACATTAGTGGTCTGGGCAGTCCCCGAGCACATTAGTGGTCTGGGCAGTCCCCGAGCACAGTAGTGGTCAAGGCAAATCCACGATCACTTGCGCTGCTTATACTATTATTTTGTGTACTTTTCTCTATTCTCTGCCAAGGCCAGTCTGACACGTCTGGTCAAAAAAGTAAAGAGATACAATACGTCATTCCGTCTTCTTCTTCTCTTTTTTTTTTAACAGTCGGTTGACACCTGTATTGAGGTGTGTCAGTGTGGACCCCCCTTACACCATCAACGAAGAGGCGCGTACACTGTTAACGAAGGAGCGCGTTTATTGGCGCAGATTTCGAGGTTGTGTGAACAACCGTCCGCGGCGCGTGCGCACGACGCCCAATATTCTCGGGCGGACGAAGCGACGGTGTTCTTTGTTTTATATAATGCAGATCTGGTAAGTTACTCATACCATTCCCCATTGGTATCCGCCGCCGCCACCTTCTTCTTCCTCCTGCCGAACCCTATTCCCCCAAAAACCATCACCAATCCCCCCGGTCTCCCGCATCCATCCACTTAGTAAGGACGAACTAATGGCGAAGAGAGACGCCCAGAAGAAAGGCGGGGTCATGGCGAAAGAATGGTGGAAGTCGCGGAGCAACGAGCAGACCATCGAGGACCTCGTCGCCATGGGAGTGCTCCACAACAAGGCACTTGCGGGATGGCGTGCACCGGAAGGAGAAAGCTTCCCCGATCCACAACCAGGTGAGATTGTGGTCTTTGAAGATTTCTTCAAATGGGGTTTTGGGATTCCAGTGCACCCTTTCCTTTAGGGTCTCTGCTTGTACTACGAGATTGGGATTTGCAATATGCATCCCAACTCGATTCTTCTTGTTTCCACCTTTATCCATCTCTGCGAGGCTTATGGTGGCTTCCAGCCCCATTTCAACCTCTTTCGCCACCTATTCTGTCTTCGGAAGAAAGGGAGCGGTGGCTCGAAGATCGCCGGAGGCGTTTACCTGAACCTGCATGATGGCATGAAGGCTCAATACCTGCACTGCCCCTGGAACACCTCATTGGACGAGTGGTACAAGAAGTGGTTCTACATCCGCGAAGAGCCGAACACCATCACTCTGTGCGATGTGGGACTAATTCCAGAGAAGAAAAGCAGCTGGTCGGAGAGGCCCGAGAACTTGGAGCAGATCACCGAACTGCTCGGGATGATCCCATGGGGAAGGCTTGATGGCCCGAGCGTTGTCGGCAACTTCATCAGCCGAAGAATTCAGCCCTGCCAGAAAAGGGTTCACCCCGGCTTCGAGTACCAAGGAGGCGCTGATCCGACGAGGACCAGGAAGGAGCCGCTCGACAAGATGGAAATCAAGGCCAGGATTGGAGAGCTGTTCAACCTGGCCGATCCCAATTATGTTGCACTGAACGCCATCGAACACGCCTTCAAACTGGCTCGCCCTCCCCCAAAGGTAAATGACGCCTCCATTTCACTGTATAGTCATGTCGCATCAAGAAAATAACTGTCTTTTCCTTCATTTTGTGTCTCAGTGTAATGGCCGTGACCGGGCAGGAGTATTTGTGTCGCCTCCCCCTGGTGTAGAATGGCCACAAGCTACTGGGCCAGCCGCCCAGACCAGCGCCAGGACCGACGACGTTCACTGGGCGGTACTCGAGACCGTAGAGGACGCCTCGACCAGAGCCGCTGGCAAGCGTCCGGCTGCCAGCAAACGACGTCAAGCCATCTTCCCCCCGTCGGACGATGAAGCAGAGGATGCGGACATCTTCCGGCTCGTCCCCCAAAAAAGGAGAAGGCAGGTGGGACCGTCGGAGCAAGGTGGCTCCTCTGTGCCAGCAGTGGTCACAGCACCGACCACTGCAACACAGAGCACGAACGAAGAGAACATGCCGCATCAAGCTCCGACGCCCGTACCGGAGGTTGAACAAGTCCCGGTGGAAACTGCCGAGCAAGCGGAGCAGGGGCGGTCGAGGAGACGTTCCTTCCTCACATCCTTCCGCAAATCAAAACTGTAAGCATCTATACTTTTGATGTAAGCTTTGCATTTTGCATTGGATGCTATTATCTTCTGAATTTGTCTCTGAATGTATTAGATCGGCGTCCACCGAAAACCCCGACCAGCTAGCTGGGTGCGGAACGTCCTTACCAACAACGGCTGGGCAAACTGCTCAGCAACCAACCGTGGAGGAGCCCATGGCGGGGACTCCGCCTGGGCCTCAGCAGGCGGATGACCAGATGCCAGTCCCCGAGCAGAATACAAGTGCTCCAAGCACGAAACCTGATGAGGCGGATACCACGGCGCCAAGGGAGCTGGATCTAGCCGAGGGGCAGCAGCCAGAAGTTGCCCGGAACATGGTTGCCGACGCGACGGCTCGTGGGAAAGCCCTGATGGTCGTGGAGTCTGCAAACTTCGGACCAGTGCCACCTCCCGAACAGGAGGCTGAAGAGGATGAAGTGGAAGAAGTCCTGGGCCGTCCCCAAGATAGGCGACAACATGTATATGTGTCGCGCTATCGAAACGACGAATGGGTCATGCACGAGGAAATCCCAGAGGTCGAAGAGACCTTAAGAGTCGAACGGGCGGCCAAGCGTCTGGTGACTGAAGTCCAGGTATATTTGGCTTTAGTCCTTGACCCTGTTGTGTAGTCGAGCTGTCTGACGTAGCTTGTCTGTATGCAGGACTTGATGAAAACTGCAAGATACCAAAAAAGGTGCTTCGACCAGATAGAAGGAACCATGATGACCAATAAGGAGCTGACGGCTGAAGTGGAACGCCTACGGCGCCACCTTGAAGCCGCCGACCAGGAGAGGACAGACCAAGAAACATAGAACCAAAACCTGGTTGGCCAGCTCGAAAACAAAGAGCAGGAGAAAATAAGTAAGTGTTCACCGTATCATAGCAAGTGCAGGACTTGCGTTATTTTGTTCTTGACAGCAATAGCTGTAATGCAGGTTTAGAAGCTGAAGTGACCCGCCTCCAGGGGGAGAACAGCCGCGCGCTTGCAGAATGTGGTCGCCTGAAGGAGGACAACGAGAAACTGGCACGCCGCCAGTCGGAACTCCAAGACCACACTAACAAAATGAAGGACGACCTGAAAAGTAAGCACTCCAGACCACCTTTCTCATTCAATTGCCCGCATCGCCTTGTCGTGTCATCACGTTTGATGTCTTGTACTGTTTTCAGTTTTGAAAGTCAATGCCAAGAGGCACCTTGAGGCCGTGATCAAGGAGCGCGACGACTGGAAAGCACAATGCCTTAAGGCCTCCGAGGAGCGGGACACGTGGAGCAAGCGATGCCAAGAAATGGCAACTGGCATTGTGCCCGTCCTCGACCTTATCGACCCGGCGCTCACAGAGGAAGAGCTAAGGACACCTCAGCTCGGACTGGTCGAGAGATGCAAACAAGCATGGGGATGGTTCCAAGACTTCGTGAAGGAGGCGGGTGAGTACACGGGTGCCCATGTGCTAAGCATGGTGCGTGCTCACTACCCCCTGATCGATCTCAAACGCTTGGAGGCTGGGTACCCAAAGGAGATAGACCCAGACCAGGCCGAAGAGCTTCGGACGGCCCAGCTGGACTTGTCGTCAAAGATAATTGGCGATATTAACCTGTGCGGAGGTGGGACAGCACCTGTGCAGGGTATGCCATCGACAAGCCAGCTGGAAATGCCATCAGCTACAAGCCAACCAACGGAGCCTGCGGTCTCGACCAGCCAGGCACCGGCGGGGCCATCCCCTTCAGCTTGACTAGCTCTAGAGTCCCCGAGACTCGAGTAGGGTATCAGAGGCGGCGAGCAGTAAATGCCATGCGCCCCGACCAGCCAATGTAATAGGCTTAAAGCTGTAGAAGGAGGACATAGTTGTGTTATTGTAAACTTGAGCCTTTTCGGGCAAGCTTGTAATAACGTAACTGTATATCATTATAAGCTTGTTTGTTTTATACAAAACGTACTTTAAGCTTGAAATTTTGTGTTGGTGTAACTAAGTGGGAACGTGTTAACGTTCTGTTTAGTTGTACCGTTTTGCTCGACACGTCATCCTGAAAAGTTTGTGCGGCCCTAGTCTGGCATGTGGTCGGAGTATGAGGTACTATGACCTGTGCACACGTGAACGCAGACAAGCCAAACCAGGGGGGACCTGCCGATCACCCGCAACGTAGAGAGCGGATCCCGTGCACGTGTTGGGAGGAACCGGAGACAGGGCCTGCTCCGAAAACCGTAGAAGGAGTGGTGGTCGGCTTGTACTGGCTTAAGTTAGAATAACCATAAAATTTGGAGTGACACATTAGAGTGGTCGGAGAAATCATAGTTGCTTTAGTAAAGTAAATCGAAAATACAAGTAGAGTACATATCTCGGTAGTTAAGCATAGAAACGTCTAAGCTTGTCGATGTGCCATGAGTTCGGTACGTCCGTGCCGTCTAGATGAGCTAACCTGTAAGACGTTGGACGTGTGACTTCCTTGATCATGAAGGGTCCCTCCCATGGGGTTGCGAGTTTGTGGACACCAGCCTGGTTCGTCTTCCACTTCAAGACTAAGTCCCCGACCACGAAGAAACGCTCTTTAACGTTCTTGTTGTAGTACCTGCGCAAAACAGCAAGGTACTTGGCCATGCGTACGCAAGAATCAAGCCTTTTCTCTTCTGCGCTGTTGACTTCTAGCTCCCGTACTTCGTCGACCTTGCCTTCGTCGAAGTTCTCTACCCGTGCTGATCGGAAAGCTATATCTGGTGGGAGGACTGCTTCAGCGCCGTAAACCATAAAGTATGGTGAGACGCCAGTGTTACGACTGGGCTGAGTTCGGAGGCCCCAGACAACGGCTGGTAACTCCTTGAGCCATCTTCCAGGAGCTTTATCGTTTTCTCTGTACATCCTCTTTTTTAATGCGTCCAAGATCATGCCATTTGCCCGCTCGACTTGTCCATTAGCTCTAGGATGCGCCACCAAGACGTATTTTACAACTATGCTCCTTTCATCGCAGAAGTCCCAAAAAGCGTTCCCGGTGAACTGAGTACCCAGATCAGTAATGATGCTGTTGGGCACGCCGAAACGGTGGATGACCTGGTCGAGGAATGTGACGGCTTTCTCTGAGGATGCCTGTACCAGAGGCATGTATTCTATCCACTTAGAAAACTTATCAATTAGCACGAAGACGCATGTAAATTTCCCAGAAGCTGGTTTGAAAGGCCCGATCATGTCCAGTCCCCAGCATGCGAAGGGCCAAGAGGCTGGAATCGTCTGGATCTCATGTGCCGGTACATGGATTCTCTTGGAGAAGAACTGACAACCTTCACAGCGGCGGACTAGCTTCTCTGCGTCGGCCACTGCTGACGGCCAATAGAACCCTGCTCGGAAAGCCTTACCGACCAGTGTTCTTGAGGCCGCGTGGTTGCCGCAGGAGCCAGAGTGGATTTGGTCTAGGAGATGCTTGCCTTCCTCCTGGGTTATACACTTCATCAAGATTTCCTCCTTAGCGTTTTTGCGCCATAACTTGCCATCGACGAGCAGATACTGCTTACTACGACGCATCAGGCGTTCATTTTCTGTTCGATCGATATAACCGCTACCGTCTGTTAAGTACTTGATGAAAGGTGTTCTCCAGTCTGGCTCATGAGTGGTCGGAAGCGGCTCAGTTGTGCTCAGCGCTAGAACCGTAGCCACTAATTGCTGGTCTGAGACTTTGTCGGTCGTTGAATCTTCGTCTTCAATGGAGGGCGTGAGCAGGTCTTGGACGAATACGCCATGTGGGATTTTGGCTCGGGATGATCCTAACTTTGACAACGCATCCGCTGCCTGGTTCTTGTCCCGGACCACGTGTATGTACTCGATGCCATAGAACTTACCTTCCAGCTTTCTTATCGATTTGCAATATGCGTCCATCTTTTCACTGGTCGTGTCCCAGTCCTTGTTGAGTTGGTTGATGACCAAAGCCGAATCTCCGTAAACATAGAGACGTTTAACTCCAAGCTCAACCACAATGCGTAGACCATGCAAGCATGCTTCATACTCGGCGGCATTATTAGATGCTGGGAAATAAATCCTGAGGACGTACCGGAGCTGCTCCTTGGATGGTGATATGAAAAGAATTCCTGCTCCTGCACCGTCAATGTTGAGAGAACCGTCAAAGTACATCGTCCAATATTCGTCGGATCCCGGAGAAGCAGGCGTGCTTAAGTCTGTCCACTCGACGATGAAATCGACGAGTGCCTGAGACTTGATTGTAGTACGGCTTGCAAATTCCAAGGAAAAGGGGCATAGCTCCATTGCCCATTTGACGATGCGCCCGTTCGCATCCTTATTGCGAATGATGTCCCCCAAAGGATACTCGGTCATGACCACCACACGATATCCGTCGAAGTAATGTCTCAACTTTCGGGATGTTATCAGTATGGCGTAGAGCAGTTTCTGAATCTGTGGG
The DNA here is from genome assembly GCF_019320115.1 of Miscanthus floridulus. Taxonomy (NCBI): domain Eukaryota; kingdom Viridiplantae; phylum Streptophyta; class Magnoliopsida; order Poales; family Poaceae; genus Miscanthus; species Miscanthus floridulus. Next base: position 98,925,550 of record NC_089588.1, on the reverse strand, counting down.
TACCTGGTCTTGGATTCGTTGAGTACCTCACTAATGAAATAGATTGGCCGCTGTACCTTGTAGGCGTGGCCCGGCTCGTCGCGCTCGACCACCATTGTAGTGGAAACCACTCGATCGGTTGCCGCAATGTAAAGCAGGAGAGTTTCGTCTTCTCTGGGAGCAGTAAGTACCGGAGGTGACGTGAGGTATTGTTTCAGCTGCGTGAAGGCAGCGTCTGCTTCCTCCGACCACTCGAACTTCTCAGACGATTTGAGCAGTTTGAAGAATGGTAGTCCTTTTTCTCCTAATCTTGATATGAAACGGCTTAGAGCAGCCATGCAGCCGGTGAGCTTCTGGACATCCTTCACCTTTTTTGGGGGCTTCATGTCTAAGACAGCTTTGACTTTCTCCGGGTTAGGGCGTATGCCGTCGTAACTGACGACGTTGCCGAGCAGTATGCCAGAAGGGACACCAAAGATGCACTTCTTTGGGTTTAATTTCCATTGGAACGTATTAAGGGCTACGAAGGTGCGTTCCAGATTGTCAACAAGGGTATGTGCTTCCTTGGTTTTGACAACTACATCGTCGACGTAAGCCTCGATGAGGCCGTCTTTTATCTCGTCGTTGAGGCAGGCCTGTATAGCGCGTTGGTAGGTAGCACCGGCGTTTTTGAGCCCGAACGACATAGTCGTGTAACAGTAGGCGCCGAAAGGCGTGATGAAAGATGTCTTGATCTGGTCGTCCTTTTTGAGAGCGATCTGGTGATAACCAGAGTAGCAATCGAGAAAGGAAAGCAGCTCGCAACCGGCGGTTGAATCTACGACCTCGTCTATGCGAGGCAAGCCAAAGGGGTCCTTAGGGCAGTGTTTGTTGAGATCAGTGTAATCAACGCACATTCTCCATTCATTATTCTTTTTGCGTACAAGAACCGGGTTGGCTAACCATTCCGGATGATATACTTCTTTGATAAATCCGGCTGCCAAAAGCCGTGTAACTTCTACCCTAATCGCCTCCTTTTTGTCGCGAGCGAACCGTCGTAGCTTCTGCTTGATTGGTTTGGCTTTGCTGTTGACATTCAAGGAGTGCTCAATCAAGTCCCGAGGTACACCGGGCATGTCAGAAGGTTTCCATGCAAACACATCCACGTTGCCCCTCAAGAACCTGACGAGCGCGTCTTCCTATTTGGGATCCAGGTCGGCCCCGATGAGGGCCGTTTTGCTGGGATCGCCCTCGACCAGCTGGATCGTCTTGTGCTCTTTGCACCTGATGTTCTTGCGCGGAGCCTCGAGCTCCGGGATCTCCAAGTGGTCGGCCGTGGTCTTCTTAGCGCTGAGCATGGTCTCGGCCATGCGAATAGAGAGGTCGTGGGCCTCTGCTATTTTGAAGCTGTCGTCCTCGCAGGTATAAGCCGCGTATACGTTGCCCCTGAGGGTTAAAACTCCTTTTTCAGTAGGCATCTTGAGCACCAGATACCTGTAATGAGGTATGGCCATGAACTTGGTGAGCGACGGTCGACCAAGAATAGCATGGTAGGTGCCGTCGAAATCAGCGACCACGAAGTTGACGTAGTCGGTGCGGAAGTGGTCCGGAGTCCCAAGCTGCACAGGTAGCGTGATCTGCCCGAGAGGTGTGGAGCTCTGTCCGGGGCTATTTTCAGAGCGGGCAGGCTGTTCTTGAACAGTATATCAATGGAGCTGCCGCCGTCGATCAGTACCCTGTCGAACTGAACCTTGTTGATACAAGGATCGAGGACCAGGGGAAAACACCCTGGCTCGGGTATGGCGGCCCATTGGTCCTTCCTGCTGAAGTAGATTTCACGGTGAGACCACGGAGGAAGCCGCGGATCGGTAAGAAGGTTGTCGTTCTTTGCCACGTTCAAGCAGGCGCGGGCGAGCAGCTTGCGTTCTCGTTTGGTCTCAATGGACACCTTGCCGCCGATGATGGTGTGCACGCGATCCGTCGGCTTGACGTATTTATGACGAGGATCTGCATCGTCGTCGTCGTTGTCCTCGTTGCGCTGTTCCCTCACGTCAGTAGGCTTGTCGGACATATCCGGAGCCTGTTGGCGCGTGTAGATAGTCTTGAGGACGCGACAATTCTCCATGGTATGGTTCGACTTGGGATGGAGCTGGCAGGGGCCCTTCAATGCCTTGGCGTAATCGTCCTCGTAGTTACGACGTCCTCCGCCCTTTTTCACAGTATTGACCTCGCCATCGTCTTCCCGAGCACGCTTGCTTCTGTAATCGTCACGGCGGTTGCGCCGCTGATTACGTTGATCACGTTGGTCGCGGGAGTCGTTGCGCTTGTTGCGGCGGTCAAAATTGTCGTTCCGACCACGGTTGCCGCGGTAATCATCGCGGTGTGGGGGGTGGTCAGAGCGTGGGACCCTCGCTTCTTCTTCGACGATTATCTTTTTAGCGTCGTCAGCGTCCGCGTATTTCTTAGCGGTGGCCAAGAGCGCTGTGACTGACTCAGGTCTTTTCCAGAGGAGCTTGTCTCTTAGGGCGTCGTGGAAGCGAAGGCCGGTGACGAAAGCCTCGATTGCTTCGTTGTTGGATATTGATGGGACCTTGATGCGCATCTCCGAGAAACGCCGAACGTACTCGCGCAGTGGTTCGTCTTTCCGATCTCGGATCCGTTGCAGATCGTACTTGTTGCCGGGTTGTTCACAAGTAGCGATGAAATTGTCGATGAAGGCCTGCTTGAGTTCCTGCCAAGAGTCAAAAGAGTTTGCCGGCAAGCTAACTAGCCATTGGTGACCTGCATGACCAACGGCGACTGGGAAGTAGTTAGACATAACGTGCTCGTCAGCCATGGCTGATCGGCACGCGGTTTCATAGAGCATGACCCATAATTCGGGGTTTTCTTTGCCGTCGTACTTCTGAAGCTTCTCGAGCTTGAAATTCTTGGGCCATATGACTTGGCGCAGGTGTGGAGTGAACTGCTTCAGACCCGGCGGACCGTGGACGGTGTCGTACTCCATACGGCGATAGCTTTCATGGGATGCACGATCGTCGGCTCTCTGGTTGATGCGAGCACGCAAATCACGTCCACCGAGGTAATGGCGGAGATCGTTATTGCCATCGCGGCGATCTCGATTGCCACCTGGATTAGCGCTGCGACCGTGGTTATCACGGCGATTGTCGCGGTTATCTCGGCGGTTGTCGCCTCGAACGTCGTGGCGGTTATCCTCCCGGCGGCGGTTGTCGTCCCGACCACCATCACGACCACCGTTCCCGCCTTGACGGTTGTCCGATGGGTCATTATTGCGCGAGCCACGTAGGTTGAGTGGCTGTGAGCGACTTGAGTATTGGCGGCTGTGGCTTGATTTGACAGAAACGGATGGAGCCCGGGCTTGGTTCATCTCTGCGGTCTGAGCCATAGCAGCCGTCAGATAAGCTTGTATGTCATCACGGATTACTTGAGTCTCGGGAGTGTTGGGCAGCCGCTGCATCGTCGCCATGGCGACGGCTACGTTGGCGCTTGGGGTCTTGAAGACTTGTTTATCCCCCACCCTGTCGAAAGCATTGTTGAGGTCGCGTGGTTGGACCCTTATGCGTCGTGCCTCCTGGTCTGCTTCAGCTTCGATTTGCCGGCGATTAAACCGGTCAATATTGCGTGCTTCGCGTGCAGTCTTTTCTTGTTCTGTTTCGCCAACTGCTGGCGGCTCGTCGTTGCTGACAACGTGGATCAAATCCCCTCGTCTTGGCGGGAAAGACAGAAATTGGGGGAAACCCGGGGCGTGGTCTGGTAGATCCAGATCGTATTGGACGCCTTCATCTTCGTGACGCTGAAGCTCGGTGTGGACAGATGCGTTGGACGCGATGCCGGATGAGGAGCTGGAGTCACCTTCTCGGACTGTGTGGACGGATCCTTCCTGATAATCTTCGATCCGGACCATGTTGACGATGTTGCATGGCTTCGGCCGAGATCGGTGTACAGGACACAGATCCGAGCGGTGTCGCAGGTTGTACGCGTAGCTGGAGGCAGCGTTTTGTAGGCCGTAGGGCTGGACCTGGTGGTTCTCCGTCGGGGCTTCGTACTCGCAGAGTCGGAGACCCGTCGCGATGTCTGGCCGGCGATGAGCGAAACGCCCCTCAGGAGTTGATACGACCACAAGATCTGTTCCAAATCGCACAGGACGACTGGTCCGAGCTGGTCGGATAGATCTGTCGTGGAGAGCTGTTACCTGCTCGTTAGGTTGGGTTTGAGTCGTACTTACCAGAGCCAGGGTTTCAGCGAGTTGGATGCCGACCCGATCAACGGAATCGAGCAGGTCGGTGTTGTCGATCTGCTTCCCTTTGTAGCGGGGAAGCGGATGACGGGTTGTTGGCGTGGCTGTAGGCGTGGTCGGAGCCAGATGTCCCGTGGTCGGAGCCAGGTCCATCGTGGTCGGAGCCGTGTTCACAGTGGTCGGAGCCGTGTTCACCGTGGTCGGAGCCGTGTTCACCGTGGTCGGAGCCGTGTTCACCGTGGTCGGAGCCGTAGCTGATGCAGGTGAAGTAGTCGTCGGCGCAGGCTGAATCCATGCCTCCCCCGTGGTCATGGCGATGGAGTCGTCGGAGCTGGTGGTCCAGGTGATCTGGCCGACGGTGAACGTGAGGCCGCAGGGCGTAGCCATGGAGCCGGAGATGATGACCATCTTGTTTGTTTGGAGAGCAGTACGCACACCCCCTACCTGGCGCGCCACTGTCGACGAAATATGGTCGGCAGTCTACCTAGGGGTATGCCCAAGGTAGTAGATTATCGGCAGACAGATGCGCAAGCCCCAAACAAGACGGTGACGCAAGACAGACACGAGGTTTTATCCAGGTTCGGCCGCCAAGAAGGCGTAATACCTACGTCCTGCGTCTGATTTGTATTGCTGTATGTCAATGAGAGATATTTTTTAGAGGGGTCCCCTGCCCGCCTTATATAGTCCGGGGGGCAGGGTTACAGATCTGGAAACTAATCCTAGTCAGTTACAATTGCCATATCTAGCCAGATAAGGATTCCTATTCTAACCGACCAGGATCCTGCTTGGTCGCCAAATCCGTCTTGATTCCTTGTGCGGGACTCCGATCAGGTTAACCGGGCCGCATGTCATCTTTCGGGTGGACTGAAACCATCGATCCGGGCCAGCCCAAGCTTAGCCGTAAGGGTATAGGGGTTAATACCCCCACACTTGGCAAAGGCATCTTTGCCGAGTGCCCGAAAAAGAACACTCGGCAAACCACTTGGCACTCGGCAAAGAGCCGGTCTCCGGTAGTGAATGATTATTGAACCAACCAAGGGTAGGCAGCTAGCTGCATTTGTTGCTGTACGAAATGGGGTGGAGTGTGATTACTACCACCTTGTGGCCGCAGCAGCCTGCAACAGTAGTAGACGCCACCATAGTCTGTGTCGTCACCGTGCCTGCTCCGGCACGCCATGCTGCTATCCCGGCCAAAGTCGAGAATGGTGGCCTGTGCCAGCCATGGCAGCCAGCAGCAGCGCTACTCATTCGAGGATGATAAGGATCGACGCTCGAGCGAGAACCCCGCCGGCGGTTTCCACCCTTCTCTGTGGGGAGATTTCTTCCTTGAATACAGCAGCCCCACGAAGCCCCTGCAACTGGTTTGTTCATCAATATGTACTTAATTACTGCAGCTAATAACAATAACATGTACCACTCTGGATCTGTTCCAAATTGCAAGTTATTTTGATTTTTCTAGGTAAATAGCTTTTGCTATACACCTAGATATAAAGTTATGTATATAGAAAAGTCAAAACAACATATAAATTCAAACGGAGCGAGTACATATTCTTCCTTTGTTTTAAAATATACACTTCTTTTAGCAATTTCCTGTCTACAAGGATAATTATGAGCACGTGTACATGCATGCATATGATACAGAATATTGCCGCCGAAAGCACTCGTGTGTATATGTGTTGATCATATAGGTTCCCACCCTATTTCCTTTTCTGAAAAAAAAGCTTGTAATGGAGGGGGTTAATAGAAGTTGCAGTGCTGCTAAACTTTAACAGTTCGTAGCTGTTAGTCTCTATTTACGTTCTGGTAGCTTAAGGTTGCCTCTCTTCCTGGACCCTGGTTGTCTAGGAGATGGCTTTAGCGTTGCTTTTTATGTTGTTTACCATGCGTATCACAAAACTCTATAATTTTATTGCATTTAGTAATGAAATTCGGTTTCGACCGTGGTAAAAAAAAAAAAAAAAGATATTAGTCCCTCTGTTTATTTTACATGGTACTTCTTCCTCCATCAAAAGAAGAATATATTAAATCTCACTTCCCAAGGAATCAAGCAATCCTAAACTTTGAATAGCTTTATACAAACTAGTATCGACATTTATATCTTTAAATATATTTATTATGAAAATATATTCCATAATCAATATAGTGATATTTATTACGCATCCTAAACATTGAAGTGAGACTTGTATTCTTTTAGAGACAGAGGTAGTATGTATATTAATTAAGATTTAGAAAATCCTATCTAAGTATTCTTTGGCCATAGATGTTTTTAAAATATAGCATCAATTGCCAAAAAATCGTAGTCCTTTTAGATCTATGAAGAAGTATTGTCCTATTAAAACAGACTATACAATAAACATTATGGTGACTATTTTGTCCATTGAAGCTTATGCAGTTTGACCTTTTAAATATATTGTGACCCTATATATAGCAAGAAATGGAGGGAACATTATTAGCCTCCCGCTCGAGTCTCAACTAATACTTTGTAATTTTTCTAACCTGATTGTTTTTTGCTTAGAAATTGATGGAAGAACGAGCGCAAAAACTTAAGGAAGATGTGGCCAAACTACTATCATGTCAAAGTACTTGTAGCCTATTTCAGAGGGTCCATCTGATCTACGCATTGGAGCGCCTTTGCTTGGATTATCTTTTTGAAGAGGAGATCAACAGTGTGCTAGCACAAATTATTGATGCTGATGTCAGTGACTGTGATCTTCATACGGTTTCTTTGTGGTTCTATCTTCTCCGTAGTCATTGTCACCAAGTCTCAGCAGGTAAGAGTTATTCTCTAAAAACTCCAACATGACCAAAAAATAAGTAAATATTACTGATTATGTCTCCTGCAAGTAAAATATTATTTGTTTCATCGCCATTTTGTCAGTAGACCAAATATTATTTATACACAGCAATAAAATTGATTTCAGGAGACTCTGTCTAGCACCACACTTCTGTTTCACCCGCTCACTGCCAACTTCTGTCTAGCACAGCTGCACCGCCCCCCCCCCCCCCCCCCCCCCCCCCCCCCCCCCCCTTCCACTTCTCTCGCTTGTGCTTCACCCATTGACCCTACACTCATCTCACCAGCACAGCCGTGCGCATCTCACCAGCACAGCCGTGAGTCCCCACTTTTCATCCGTCTTTGGCGTTCTCTGGCAAACCGTGTGCAGATCTGAGAAAGAGCGTGGTGGCAATGATTGAGACTAGTTCATGCTAGGGTCACGACGGTCATCCACACTGGAGTCACCATACACAGGTGGTGATGTGGATCTCCTAATCGCCGGACTCTGGCAAGGGATCTCCCGTAGCCAGTGACTCACCCATGAGTGGTGGCGGGGCGGGGGTCTAAAATGGCAGATCTTAATTGGACAATGACAATGGTTTTGTGGTTGTGCTTGGATCCAGCGAAGAGCTTAATAGAGGAGGATCAGTGGCTCTATGAACTTGGCAGACATAGGATCCAAGCACATTCATCCATTATCCATCCGTGAATAATGTAACCTGTATGACATAGATAGTACTGTTGTACTAATATATATGCCATTAAATTTAATGAAAAATGCCTGCTAAGAATCTATATCATTCACAATTATGAATCACAAGATACCAACCATAGAGTAATAATACTGGTTATGTGCAACCTTCACAGTTTGGGAGCCTCTTGAACAACTCTTTAAAAAATATCCTCTAAAATGAAAACAACAATTAAATTAAAGATGTGATCTCCATCACATTCATCTCAACATGTTGAAAACAATATAACCAAGCAAATAAGGTATCAATTAAAGTAGAGGCTAGATACCAACTTTAAAGTAAGTTCATGTACGTGTGCAACCTTCAAATTAAGTTCAGGAGCCTCCATGATCAGAAAGCATCTAAATGGAAGAAAGATGCTCTCCTTCACACTCAAGTAACTCAACTGAAAATGCAATATTTAGCCAAAGAAACAAGCTAGGAAATTAAAGGGTTGCTAGTTACCAACCTTAGAACAAGGAGGTGATATTCATCCTTTGAGAATTGGAAGTCTCCATGAGCAACTTGGTGAAAAATAGCCACAAGAATGGTGAAGGAAGGGTGTAGAGGAAATAAGGAAGTAGAGGAGAGGAAACAAGTTTTGTTGTAGGCGGTTTGCATTGCCTGATCATAGCATTTGAGTATGTGGTGGAAATTGCTTTCACGGCCAGCTCGGGGGACGATCTGGTGTTGAAAATCACAATGGCTTTCACCATAGGATCATCTGCCAAGCTGGTAGTGAAACAATTTTTCACCGCCTGTTCAAAGGTCCACTATGCCCATCTACTTTCAAACCGACTTGATTTTTTTCTTTGCCTGTTTGTTAGTTGGGTGGCATATATAGTTGGCAAAAAAATGATGGTGAAAATTGTTTTCACTGCTGACAATTTGTATGATCGAACAATGATAACCACCACGGTTTTCATCATCGGATTATTCACCGACCCAATGGTGAAAACAATTTTCACCACTGATTTATCTAGCCACAGTGCCCCAGCGGCTTTTGAACTAGCGGTGAAACACTATCACTGTTAGTTCTAGCCAAACTGGCGGTGAAAACCGTGTTGCAAAAATAAAATCTATAGTAGTGTGTGTACCATTAACTTTTCGTTTTGTACATTAGTACGCCTTTATAGGTGAGGTGCTTTCAACTGCAATCATATCAATGGCCAAGTGCGAGATTTTGTTCAGTTTACACTCTCTTCTATTTAAAAAAAATATCTGAAGTCTTATTTCATGCGCTAGATGTGTTTGCTACATTTAAAGATGAAGAGGGGGGATTTGAATGGCACGAACCAAGGGACATGCTTAGCCTTTATAATGCAGCGCATCTCAGGACACACATGGGGAGACAATACCGGATGAAGCTATATTCTTCACCAGAAGATGTCTAAATTCAATGTTACCTTATCTGAATCAATAAGGGACATTTACTCGTGATGTGACATGTGCACTTGATATCCCAATCCCTCGGAGGGTTTGAATATATGATTTGCAAGAACTATATATCAATATATGAGAAAGACACCATGATAGACAGAAAGGTATTAGCGCTTGCAAAGTTGAACTCCAATCTTATGCAAAATTGTTATCAGCAGGAGCTAAAACTCCTTACAAGGTGCGTAAGTAACATCTGTTTTTTATATTCCCAAAATTATAATAATGAACTTATGAGAAGCACGCACTATTACAATAATACCAGTTTATAATAACCTATACATTATTTTGCAAACTTCTAGTAGTGAAAAAAGGAGTTCATAAATGTACACAGGTGGTGGAAGGATCTACAGCTTCAAGCAAATTTCTCATTCACTCGCGATAGAATCGTGGAGAACTATTTTTGGATGACTGGAGTATGTTTTGAACCAGTCTACTCACAGGGTCGAATAATTTTGACTATGGTGATGGCAACTATAGTAATCTTGGATGGATGTTTATGATATCTATGGAACTTCACAAGAATGCGACCTGTTTACAAAATGCATAGAATGGTATGTATCTCGATCGATATTTGCATGCTCCAAGACCATCTTTCCTAAATGACGACACTAAAAGTTGTACCACTAGCTGGTGTTTACTTCTTTTAAAAGTACAAATTTAACCTGTGAAAGTTAATATGAAAAAGGTCATGTGCGCTGAAAATATTTAATTAATCAGTATAGCTTTTTAAAGGTTATTATTTATAAAAAATGACAGTCCATATTTTTTTAGGGGAAAAAATAACAATCCTTCTTGTAACCAAGTGATGAATCACAATGTTCTTTCATTGCCACCATTATGGTCTACCTTCACGATGGAGTGGTTGTCTACCTTGACAATTCATGAAATCCTTGTGAAGAACTTCACAACAGAGACCACCAAGGAAATTTTGGGTCTACCCTAGCTAATATTAAAATATCTTTAAGATTACCAAAATATCATTGAGCCTTCAATTTTCCAATATTTCTCTGGTGACCAAATCAAATGACTTTTTTATACTATTAATTCACTTCTCACTAGAAATGACACTAGTTTTCTATATTTCTCAATTTTTTATTTTTCACTTTGTTTCCTATTTTCTAGAGATGGCAGTCCATTATTATCTTGAAACAGTAAGGGGGCCCAAAATATAAAATAAATAAACTTAAGATAAGGTTATTTGTCCATTTGGCTCATTATATTAAGAGCTTAGACTTCATTTTTTTTCCCAAAGCATTACTTATGTTAGCTAGCATTCATTTGGATTTTTACTTACAATATTATTCATCTTCAATTATGTCAAGCTGGGATCTAAAGGCTGCTCAAGATCTACCAGATAACCTGAAGTTAATTTTTGGCAAAGTTTTGGATAACATCAAAAAATCATTGACCGTGAGCTCGAAGTACAGGAGAAATACCGTTTGTCCTACCTTAGAACCGTTGTAAGTCAGCATTCTATTCACGTATTGTGCTAATTAATATTCAGCAAGCGATTGGGACCACCCTTTGACAAATTTATATAGATGTGCTTTACTTGAATTAAAACTTATTATATACAGTATGTATATTTTTCATGCACCTCTACTAGAAAAGTTTGTACATGATGTTCTGCAAGGGAAACGTAATAAACAACATGCACAAATATTAAAATTGTATATCTATATCTATATCTATATCTATATCTATATCTATATCTATATCTATATCTATATCTATATCTATATCTATATCTATATCTATATCTATATCTGTTATCTTATAATTCTAAACCCCACTAAGAATTATATCTTCACATGCAAGCCATTCACATCAGCAACCCACAAGCTCATACAATTATGGTACTCAACTATTCATGCAAGCTATCCACACCAATAAGCCATATCATCCAATAACATGTATTTATTTGTCCATGTTAGCAAACCACACCATCCACTAAAATTCATTCGCAATCCCCGCAGCAACGCGGGATATTCTTCTAGTATATCTTATAATCCTAAACGTCACTAGCATTCTATCTCAACATGCAAGTTGTCATAACAATTCACCAGCACATGCAATTATGGTAGATAACACCAAGCAGAACTAGCGCAAGGGCCTTTACGAAGAAGGACAAGACTTAGGGAAGCATTACTACAGAATACGGTTTTACAACTGCTCCTTTCCAACCGTGTTATTGGTTGACCGATGGTGATGGTAGCATCAATACCGATTCACTGGCTCTCCATGCCAGGCCAAAAGTCTGATTGTCCTAAATCTGGTTGTGATGCTACCAATGACAACCGTATCTCGACAAGAACTGGTTTTGAAAGACCCAATGACATAACTGGTTCATTATTCAAACATGTTTTGTCACCTCAGTTCTACAAACTCTATTTTGTTCTTTGGGATAAATTAAGCTCTAGTTTTCTAAATACATTTGAAGGGCAAACTTCTTAGATTTATTTAATAACATCAAAAGTGACTAATATGTTATATAACTTCTTCGAGGTTACCCCATTATTGGTATTCTTTGCTTTCTTGAATCGTTGGAGTTGAGTATATGTAATTTTTTTATATATTTTTTTGAAGCAGCTAGCTAAGTGTTCTGTATTTTGTATATGTAGTTAATAGAGCTCGTGAGAGCTTACAATATGGAGGTGAAATGGTGCGATGAGAGGTATGTCCCAGGAACCGTTGATGAGCATTTACAGGTTTCAGCAATAAGTAGTTCTTCGCAACTACTAAGATGCGCTTAATTTCTTGGAATGGGAGAAATAGCAACAACAAAATCTTTTGAGTGGGTTTGTAGCATGCCTAAAATGGTGCGTGCACTTTGCGTAATTCTGAGGCTGTCAGATGATCTTTCAGAATCATACGAGGTATAAACTTTTGATCCTCAAAACAAAACAAAAACTGGTGTTTCACTACGTAAAAAACGATTTTTAGCAACGGTTCGATTTTTTTTTGTAGGGGCGGCTGGTGATGGAGCCGCCCCTACAGTGGCGTGCTCGGGTGCCCAGACACCAACCGCCCCTACAAATGGAACAGCAGGGGCGGCAAATGTGGTCTAATTTATAGGGGCGGCTCAATCACCAGCCGCCCCTAGAAATGCTATTTGTAGGGGGCAACTGGTGATTGAGCCGCCCCTACAAATGGCCCCGTATTTATAGCTCCGATTTGTAGGGGCGGCTCAATCACCAGCCGCCCCAACAAATGCCCCCCATATAAAACAGATGCAGCATCTTCTTCCTCCTCGGGTCACTCACTCCAACCCATGAAAAAAAGGTGGGGAGGCCTTGGGCACCTCCCAAAAATTGCTCTACTAAGGGGGGAAATGTTTTGGTCTCAAATCCTTTGGTGGAGAGGTTGTAGAAGGTAAGAAAATGCTATTCCATACTTTTTTTTGAAGTTTTAATGGTTGGTTAGTGAGTAATTAGAGTTTTGTTTTTCTCTCTCTTCTATGGTGCTTGAGCTACTTATGAAGCAAATTAGACCCAAGTTTTAAATGTACTAGGGTAAATTAGGGAGGGGAACAAGATCATACCCTTATTTGGTCTATGTTTCTTGATTTTATAGAACAATTAGTTAGTTTTATGGATGTTTCATGTGCATATGGATCTAGATCTAGAGTTTTGTTTTTTTATTAATTTTGTTTTTATAAATTTATGTTTGATGAAATTGGACTAGGGTTTGTATGAAAGATATTGGGTAAAGTATAATTGTTGCTAATTGTTGTCTTTGAAATTGTTTATTGTAATCAATAAATATGTATTTTAATTATTTATAGATAAATGGGCCATTAATTAATTTTCCTTTACCATGGTGTGTTTGTATGCTTCATGTAATTATATTATATTTATATTCATATATATCTGAAGTATATGCAATTATTCTCAAGTAATTATTAATTTGTTTCATTTTTATATATATCTGAATAAGTAGTCCTTTAATGTTTGTTTTGTTGTTGTTGTAAAAGATGGAGTACAGGAACTCTTGGATGTATGGTTCATTAAGGTTCAAGGCAGGTTTCCGTGAAGAGGTGGATAAATTTATTGAAGCCGCAAAGAAGCATGCAACGACATTGAAAGTGAATAAGGATACAATTATTTGCCCATGTAAAGATTGCAAGAACCGTATGGCATGGACAGATGTGACTATCATCAGATTACATTTGATTATGCGAGGATTTGTTGAGGACTACACAGTGTGGATTCATCATGGTGAAACGGTTATTGTTAACGATGAGGATGAGGAGGAATACGACGACGAAACTATAGAATCCGTGTCCTAATATTCAGCAGAGCTTGATGCACGAATGGATTTCAAGTTTGGCAATGAACAGGGTGGTGATGCTGGTGGTTGGGATGGTAACGACGAAGGTGGTGCCAATAATGATGGTGGAGCACGTGTCGGGGATGAAGATAATTTGGAGGACATGATTCGAGCCCTTGGACCAGAGATTTTACTAAATAGCCCGAAAGGTCTAGAAAATTTGGAAAGGGTAACAAAAGCATCGAAGGAGACTGTGTATGGTGTTGAAAAGGGTTGTCCGACACATTGGACATTGCTATGTTTTGTGCTTGAGCTGCTCATCCTGAAGGCTAAGTACGGCTGGTCAAACTGTAGTTTCAATGATCTATTGCATCTCCTATCATGGGTGGTGCCACAACCAAACTCAGTTCCCACCAACACATACCAAGCGAAGAAGGTCATAAGTCCATTGACAATGGGGGTTGAAAAAATCCATGCATGCCCCAACCACTGTATATTTTTTTGTGGCAAAACGTTCAAATCACTGGATAAATGTCCCCGGTGTGGGGCCAGCTGGTACAAGAACAATGATCTTTATGGTGGGGACGAAGCCTCCACGGGGAAGAAGGGTACAAAAAAGGTGGTACAAGAATCTCAGCCCCTAGAGGACACTCCATTTGGCAACGATGCAAAGCAGAGAAGAATTCCTACCTTGGTAACGTGGTACCTGCCAGTGACCGACCGCTTGATACGTATCTTCCTAAACCCTAAAGAAGTCGCACTCATGACATGGTGGGATGATGAGCGCAAGGTGGATGATGATAAGATTGCACACCCGGCTGATTGTAGTCAGTGGCAAAGGTTTGATGAGAAGCACAAAGAATTCAGCGATGACCCAAGGAATGTACGGTTTGGCTTGAGCACCGATGGAATGAATCCCTTCAATGAGAGGATGAGCGACCACAGCACATGGCTAGTGATCTTGACCATGTACAACATCCCAACATGGTTGTGTCAAAAGAGAAAGTACCTTCTCCTCACTATTCTTATTTCTGGCCCTAAACAACTAAGCATTGATATAGACGTGTTCCTCGAGCCTTTGATGCAAGAAATGGAGAGGCTATGGAGGCATGGGGAGCAGATGTACGATGCGTTCTGAAAGGAGGACTTCATATGTAGAGCAATAATATTTGTTACTACCAATGATTACCCCGCGCTGTTTGCTTTGTCTGGACAGATCAAAGGGAAGACGGGATGCTTGGTTTGCTTGGATGGTACTACATGGGTGTACCTGGATGCATCCAAGAAGATAGTTTACCTAAGGAACCGATGCTTCTTAAAGACGAGTCACAAGTACCGCAGCAAATTGTTCTTTAGATTTTATGACAACGCCCTGGAGATTGAACCCCCTCCGGAGAGACATTATAACAGAGAACACGTGTACAGAATGGTGAAAAACATACGCGTTATCTATGGAAAGAAGAATCTGGATGGGACAAATAGAGATAGAAGCACACCTCCTGTCGAAGGAGTATCTTTCAAGAAATAATCGATCTTCTTTTAGTATCTGCCTTATTGGCTAGACTTGGAGGTCCCCCATGCCATTGATGCTATGCACGTGCAGAAGAATGTCTTTGAGAGTCTCATTGCTACCTTGATGGACACAGGCAAGTCAAAGGATGGTCTGAAAGCACGGAAAGACATGGTGCAGCTAAACATGATGCCACAGCTTCATCCAGTACCTGAGGCTAATGGAAAATACACTCTGCCCATGGCATGCTTCAACCTAACACCAGACGAGAAGAGAGCTATATGCACTTTCCTGAGGGGGATCAAAGTCTCGACTGGGTTTTCAGCAAATGTGAAGAAGCTAGTGTCGATGAAGGACTTGTTAATAACACACTGCAAGGCTCATGATTGCCATGTGATGCTGATAGTGTTTCTACCTATTGCAATTAGGGCTATAAAGCTAGAGTTCTTGAAAATGGCCATCACCCGCATGTGCTACTTCTTTTCGAAGAACTCATAGAAGACGATTGGCAAGCAAGAGCTGAGTGACCTACATGAATTTGTGGTGGAGATACAAAATCAACTGGAGATGTGTTTACCTCCTGCTTTTTTTGATATAATGCCACATCTCATGATTCACATGGTTCATCAGATACAGGCGCTAGGCCCTTGCTACTTGCATGAAATGTGGTCCTACGAGCGGTTCATGTCGGTTCTAAGTCGATATGTGCATAATCGAGCATACCCAGAGGGCTCCATGATATAGGGTTACAGTACTGAAGAAGTCGTCGAGTGCTGTCAAGAGTACCTAAAAGTATAGAAAGGGATTGGTAAACCCGATTCTCGTCATAAGGGTAGGCTGGCTAGGAAGGGCACCAGTGGTAGAAAACTGTTCATCGACCATGATTACAAAGAGGTGAGTCGGGCGCATTACAGTGTCTTGCAGAGTACACAACTGATGCAACCGTACATTGATGAACACTTGGCTATCATTATGGCGGAGAGAAATAGCCGTTTGGATGATTGGGTCATGAAACAACACAAGCAACGACTAACTACATGGTTGAAGGACCAAAACATACCGCCTGGAGAAACCATAGACTCTATTACCATCAGTAGGTTAGTGGAGGGGCCATCGAGACAAGTGACATCTTGGAATGCTTATGACATCAATGGGTATACGTACTATACCCACGCAAAGGATAGTAAATATGTGAACCAAAATAGCGGCGTTCGAATAGAGGCTATCGATGGATTGGGGCGAAAGATCCAATACTTTGGCATCATTGAAGAGATATGGGAACTTGACTATGAAAGGGATATAACGGTGGCCCTGTTTCGATGCCGCTGGATCAAACAACACCAACTGAACGAGATCGGATTGAGAGTCCTGGACCTCGAGAATCTAGGCTACCAAGATGACCCTTGGGTGCTCGCTTCACGTGTCGCACAAGTTTTCTATATGTCTGACCCACAAAGTAACCTCCCCCCGAAGAAGAAGATAAAGTACGTGGTTGCCTCTGAAAAACAGCACATTATTGGAGTTGATTGCGTGGACGATGTTGAAGCTTACAATAACTACGATGAGATGCTGCTATTCATAGACTTTCCTAAAAAGATCAGTGTACCTCCCCAAAGACATAATGCCATGGGAATGAAAAGGTGTCAAGGGAAAAGTCGTTACAGCGAGCTAGCTAGTTGTTGAACGTGTAGTGTTTGTGTAAGTGTATGTTTGTAAGACTTCATTTATGCATGCGTGTGGGACTATATATTTATGTATGTGTTTAAGACTACATATTTTTGTATGTGTGTAAGACTACATTTTATGCATGTGTGTGAGACTACCACTCTATTACTACTAAAACTTTATGAAATCACTTAACACTTTATGAAATGAAGAAATGACCAAAATAAAAGTAGGAGATCTTGATGAGTTATACAACTTTTTCATTTGACTCCAAATGTGATGATTTTTTTCCTAAATTTTTCTAAAATCTTGCCCTTTCAAGTTAGTGTGTTGATTTGGTCATTCTTTTCATTTGACAAAGTTTGAGCACTTCAAATTTTCAAATTTAAAAAAATGATAAGTTCGAACGAGATTTTCAACCATTAAATGATTTCAACAGAAAAAGTGATGAATACCAAAGCTGTATAACTCATCAAGATCTACAACTTTTATTTTGATCATTTCTTCATCTGACAAAGTGATAGTAAACATTGTTCACAAATCAACATGTTTCTCGTATAGTTCATGAAACTATTAGTCATATGTGAATTTATGAACAATGTTTACTAATACTTTGTCACATGAAGAAGTGACCAAAATAAAAGTTGTAGATAGTGAGGATTTCAACAACTTTTATGTTCACGACTTTTATTGTTGAAATCATTTAAGGTTTCAAAATCTTGTTTGAAGTTGCCAATTATTAAAATTCAAAATTTCCACTGTTCAAATTTGGTCAAATGAAAATATGATCAAAATAAAAGTTATACATATTGATGAGTTCTACAACTTTGGTATTCATGAGTTTTTTATCTGAAATCATTTACTCTTTCAAAATATTGTTTCAAGTTGAAATTGTTTGAATTTCAAAATTTGAATCGTTCAAACAAAGTCACATGACAAGATGATCAAAATAAAAGTTGTACATGTTGATGAGTTATACAACTTTTATGTTTACAACATTTTTATTTTATTTCATTTAATGTCATAAAATTATAGTCGAAGTTTTAAAATCCAAATTTTTAATTTTTGTTTTTCTGTTTTCTATATTGTTTTGACCACAATTGTTTATATATATATTTCTTCATATATAGAATAATACAAAATATTATATTTGTGCATATACACAATTTTTTTATATTATTTTGTGTTTTTATGATATAAAAAATATATAATTTATTATTTAAAAAATAGAAACTATTTGTAGGGATGGCTGGATCAGGAACCGCCCCTACAAATGCATTTGTTGGGGCAGCTGGATCAGGAACCGCCCCTAAAAATGCATTTGTAGGGGCAGCTGGATCAGGAACCGCCCCTACAAATCATCCCGTCTATATAACAGAGGGCGCACGGGTGTCGTCTTCATTTGGGCGCTCTCTTCTCCTCCGACGTCGTTAGTCTGCCCCGCCGACGCCGGCCCGCGCCCCTTCCCTACCGACGCCGTCACGCGCCCCTTCCCCGCACCCGCATGCCCCATCTCTGCGCATCTCCCCGCACCCGCGCCCCCTCCTGCACACCCACCCTAGGGTTTCCAGAGGAGCGGCGACGCCGCCGGCGAGCGAGGAACCTTCGGCCTCCAGCGGTCCCGCACCCGGCCCCCGGCGCCCGCCCCCATCTCCGCACATCTCCCTGCACCCACGCCCCCTCGCCCCCTCCTACACCCCCTCCCGCGCACCTGCCCTAGGGTTTCTAGAGGAGCGGACATCGCCGGCGAGCGAGGAACCTTCAGCCTCCAGCGGTCCCGCACCCGGTCCCCGGCGCCTGCCCCCACACGCCGACGACGCCCAGCGCCCGGCGCCCGGCCCTCGACGTCCCGCCCCCGCACGCCGACTCCTCCTCCTCCTCCTACCACTCCTCCTCCTACTACTCCTCTTACTACTCCTACTACTCCTCTTACTACTCCTATTACTCCTCCCTGTACTTGCTACTCCTACTGCTGCTCTTCTTTCAGTGATGCTCCTACTACTACTCCTAAGTGGCTGCTGCTCTTACTCTACTACTACCACTCTACTGCTACACTTACTCTACTCAACTACTTTCTACTTACTACTCCTAAGTGGCTACTTCTAGCTACTAACTACTTTCTACTTACTACTCCTAAGTGGCTGTTGCTTTCAGTGATCCTTGCTTTGTTATGTCCATCCAAATATTTTAATGGTTAGCATAGAGTTAAGTTAATACACTAAACCTGTTGTGTAGAGGTTTAGCTTATGAAACTATTAAGTGATCACCTGCAAATTTAATCTAGTAAAGGCTTTTCTTTCTGGTTTGTTGATCTTGCTTAGGCCGACTATGTTTTTTTGTGAAGCTAGAACATGCTTGCTTATATTATTGCTTTGTTGCTGGCTGGCACGAATCAATTTTCTATTGTAGTAGTAGTAGTCTTGCCACTTGCACTTCATCAATTTGCTATTAGTAGTAGTTTTAGACTAGCCACAGCATGGTCGGTGCCTAAGATGTATTACACGGCATAAGACCTGCTAAATTTCTTTTATAGGTAAAGATAAGACTAGCTAAATAGCAAGTGGCAAGACTAATAGCAAATTGATTAAGTGCAAGTGGCAAGACCACGACTACTACTATAATAGCAAGTGGCACCGACTATGCTGTGGCTATTATTAAGTGCAAGTGGCAAGACGACTACTACTACTATACTAAACTACTACTACTACTCTACTCTACTAAACTACTATTACTCTATCTACTCTACTCTCTTCCCTAGCTGCTGGCTGCAACTCTTAACTACTGGCTGCTACACTTCTCTACTCCTCCTCTATTCTACTCCTCTACTATTACTCTATCTACTATTACTTCTCCTCTACTCTAATCCATTATTTACCACATCTAAGTTACTAGATTTTGATCATTAGGAGTCTTCCAACCATGTGGCAACAGTCAGCTGTTTTTTGGGAAGCAGCAGCTGCTTTTTTACACCTTTTCCTCTCTATGTTTTTAAGCAGTTGTTGCTTTTTTTGCCAAATCTCCCCTCTCCTCTCCTCTCCTTTGTTTTGCCGATGATGAAATTGTCCAAGTCCATACATTATATGGAATATGAGCTAATGATCAAGAACTTGTGAGGAACTTGGCATCATTAGCAACCGCCCCTACATTACCTTCTCCTCTCTTCTCTGTTATGATGCCTTGATGATCCAAGTTCAAGATCAGATGATGATTGACATGTTTCTGAGGCCTCTACCACTGCTACTACTCTTTTTTTTATATATAATCTATCATTATAGCACCTACTATTACCACTCTACTGCTAAGTGGCTGCTGCTCTTACTCTACTACTACCACTCTACTGCTACACTTACTCTACTCTACTACTTTCTACTCACTACTACTACTTGCTACTCCTAAGTGGCTGCTGCTCTTACTCTACTACTACCACTCCTCTGTTTTTTTTTGCTTATATATTGCTGGTGTGTAGTGGTTGTTGCTACTACTACTACTACTCCTACTCCTACCACTACTCCTACTAGTACTCCTCCTGCTCCTACTACTACTCCTCTATTTTTTTTTGCTTATATACTGCTGGTGTGTAGTGGCTGTTGCTACTACTACTACTACTACTCCTACCACTACTCCTACTAGTACTCCTCCTGCTCCTACTACTACTCCTCTGCTTTTTTTGCTTATATACTGCTGGTGTGTAGTGGCTGTTGCTACTACTCCTACTCCTACCACTACTCCTACTAGTACTCCTCCTGCTCCTACTACTACTCCTTCTCTATTTTTTTGCTTATATACTACTGGTGTGTAGTGGCTATTGCTGCTGCTACTACTACTACTCCTCCTCCTCCTACCACTCCTCCTACTACTACTCCTACTACTACTACTCCTCCTCTTACTCCTCCTACTACTCCTATTACTCCTCCCTGTACTTGCTACTCCTACTGCTGCTCTTCTTTCAGTGATGCTCCTACTACTACTCCTAAGTGGCTGCTGCTCTTACTCTACTACTACACTTACTCTACTCAACTACTTTCTACTTACTACTCCTAAGTGGCTACTTCTAGCTACTAACTGTTGGCTGCTGTTGCTTTTTTGGCCAAATCTCCTAGGACTCGCCCAGGACTTATTGTCCTGTCTTTTGCCATCAGCTGCTGCACTTTGTTTGCTAAGCAGCTATTGGTTTTTTTTTTGCCAAATCTCCCCTCTCCTCTCCTCTCCTTTGTTTTGCCGATGATGAAATTGTCCAAGTCCATACATTATATGGAATATGAGCTGATGATCAAGAACTTGTGAGGAACTTGGCATCATTAGCAGCCGCCTCTACATTACCATCTCCTCTCTTCTCTGTTATGATGCCTTGATGCTCCAAGTTCAAGATCAGATGATGATTGACATGTTTCTGAGGCCTCTACCACTGCTACTACTCTTTTTTTATATATTGTTGTTTTATAGGACTACTTTGGTTTATAGCCCTTTTTTATTTCTTATACCTTCTCGCGTACCTAAAGCACACTTTCTTGCATCTATTAGAACAAAGCATGAAATAATGTCGCGGACACCAGACAGTGCAGCCCGATGCCCCGAGCATGATGAGCACCCAACCAATGAGGAGCAAGCACTAGAGGACCAGCTAACTCAGGAGCAGTTCGATAACAAGTTAGAAAAGGATCTAGAAGTGATGCTTACTCAGGAGTAGTGTGACGAGGAGGAAGGGGGAGCAGAAGGAAGAGCAGGAGAGTCTGCTGAAGGCGAAGAAGAAGAGGATGACTTAGAAGAGGGATATGAAAGTCCCAAGGATCCTTTCCCAAGTGAAGCCAGAAGGAGGCCAACGGAGGAAGATTTGGACAAGGATTTTGACCCAAACGAGGAGGTAGGAAAAAAGCCTTAGCTTGTAAATTTTGCTAAAGCTTTGGCTGTGTTACCTCTGCTAACACTTTGACCTGTTGTATATACAGGTCCCTCCAGAAACTCGGAAAAGACGACGTCGACGTCCATGACATCTCGCTGGACAAGACGGAGTAGAGGAAAGGAGAGCGAAGGCAACAACCACAGAGATGGATCACGATGCCTCTGCCCCACAAACTCAAGACACAACCATAACTACCAAGCCTAAGAGGAAACAAGGGGATAGAAAAGGAAATCTATATCCAGATAAGGCATGCTATGTGATAACGGAGGTCGGGCCAGCAGGGGAGATCCTTGAGCCGAAGGAATTAAGAGAAAAATTCCGTAATGCGATTGGGGCCCTAGTAAGAGATAAATTAAACCCAGCAATCCGTAACTGGAAAGAGGTACCAGAGAACACAAAGAATGCACTATGGGATAGGCAGCTGAAGGTCAATTTTAGATTTTCAAAGGGTAAGCACGAATTGGTAAAAAAATGCTATCAGGATGATGGGAGGGTCATTCCGACGTTGGGGTCGGAGCTCAACACGAAGTATATCCAAAAGGGTTTAACTCCCTTCAACGAGTTCGGCAAAATAACTCCTAGTCAATGGGAGGAGCTCGTGGCTTAGAAGTCTTCATCGGAGGTATTGGAGCTCAGTGCCCGTAACACCGAGCTGGCAAAGAGGAACAAACACTGCCATCATCTAGGCCCCGGTGGCTACTATGCCAAGGAAGAATAGTTTAGGAAGATGGACGAAGAGGCCGCAGCTGCTGGGAATATCGATGTGACGAATTTGAAGGTATGCTCAAGGAACTAGATATATGTGAGGAGTACAGAATCATCCGACAGTAATCTTAAGTTTGATAAGCTAGAGACCCAAGAGGCGGTATCAAGGATACTGAAATATGCTGAAGACAAGGAGAAGGGTTCATTCAATCCTTCCAGAGAGAGGGACGAGCTTAGCCTTGGCTTGGGAAACAAGGAGCACACAGGCCGCACCACGGGGCTAGGGAAAAGGATGACCTAGAAGCAAGGATTCGAAGAGGACAGGCACATGTACAAGAAACATGGCCGAGACCAGGAGACTAGTCTTGAGCTCCAAGTGAAGGCTCTAGTTGCGAAGGCGCTGGAGGAGCAAGGACTATCTATGGAGCCATGGATATTAGAGACGCCGCCGGGAGAACTGGCATTAGTTGGCAGCCCTCCGAAAGTTCCTAGCAGCCAAGGTTCCACTACAGCCACAACCCTAGTCGATCACATATGGAAACCAACTAGTTACACCTTGGTGTTTCTCAGCGGCCGGCAGAACACTATGATGGAGGTGGCAACGGGTGTGGCACATCCTCCCGGTGGCTTACACCACAATAATAAGATACCTCCGGACTACACTAAGGTCGAGGTGCATACAGTGAAGCCCGAGTTCATGCTGTGGAGGATAGACTACGCAACTCCCGAGGGGCTGGTGTTACTCGGAGACATTATGGGGCAGTTCATCCTCTGGCACAAACGGGACATTATATTGACTGCTTCTTCGTCGCCTTCCCCTCTCCCAAATTTGGAGCCAGTTGTTGAGGTTAGGGAGATTTTTTCAACGTCTCGTGACCCCCACATTCCTGAGATGCCACATTCTTCCCCGCCTCCTAGCGAGCATGTGCCTGATGAGATGCCACAACCTTCTCCAGCTCGTACCGAGCAAGTGCACCATGAGATACCACAGTCTTCTCAACAAGCACAGCCGATACATGAACAACGAGTGCCTCCTAAAGAAGCTGCAGCACAAGAAGATGAGGACGTGCCTGAATGGGAACTTCGAAAGAAGCATCCAATCACCATAAGGCCAGTTTATGTTTCGATCAAAGACGTCTCGTCGGTGTCCAAGTGGTATTCCCATGACCAGTTCAAGCCTGAGAACCAAGTTAAAAAAGTCCCATCATGGGGTTTTGAGGAGGCCATCACTAGCAAACTCCACCAAATTGCAAAGCAGTATCCAAATGTTGATGCCATCAAATGGTCAAAGGATTGCCCAAAAACATATGAAAGAGGCAAGCCCTTCCTACCAAACCGGGACATCCAGCGCCTACCACTTGGAATGAGAAGGTTCCATGATTGGTACTTGCGTGTTCTCCCAACGAGCATAAATATCATACAAGCATGCTTTCCCACTGGCACATTTGGAAGCCCAGCCGGGAAAATTGTCTTTGACTTCAATGACATGCAAACATGCTTTCACCTGGGAGAAATGGAGATGAATCTAATTCGCACGTGGTGCCTATAAGTCCTTGTCCTCTCGATATGATATGAATGTAATCTTTGAATTTTGTTGTAACTAACCCACGCCGTGATTTGTAGAATGCAAGTGCACATTGTCAAACAAATACCAAGTGTAAAAGTCAGGTATGTGGACCCTCAAGCTATAGCCCAAATAAATTTCAATTACCCTAAACGGTGGACACTTGATGCCAAAAAGCTAGCTGCTGCAAAGACTCTTCGGGAGAAAGAGCACATCCGTACGGCGAAACTAAGGGAAGAGTCCCTTAAGGTTACGGCATACATTGCCCTGGCTTTCAAAAATCTGCAACAACACTCTACTATATGGCTACCATACAACTTCGAGTAAGCTCAACTCTATACTTAAAGCTTTGTTCGATATATTTTATCCGATGCAAAAGAGCTTATCTAGTTCTATGATTAAATCCATGCAGCAACCACTGGATTTGTATAGCCGTCGATGTCGAGAGGAGCATGGCATGGGTCTTTGATTCATTAGATAAGGACCCGGCGACATACAAAGACTTCATATCGATTCTCAAGACGTATACATATCGACAATTCTCATTAGCTTATATGTTTGTATACATACTTGTAACGTTCACTTTTGGATACTAACAAGTTGTATTTGCTAAAATAATTCGAACAGGGCATTTAGGTTCTATGTCACTAATCATTGTGGAAGGCATGATCCAGCAAGGAAGGAAAAGCTGGCTA
This sequence comes from Miscanthus floridulus, assembly GCF_019320115.1. Lineage (NCBI taxonomy): Eukaryota > Viridiplantae > Streptophyta > Magnoliopsida > Poales > Poaceae > Miscanthus > Miscanthus floridulus. The sequence goes on along the minus strand of NC_089588.1, from coordinate 98,901,082 downwards.
TAAAAACACTATGTGCGGTAAGTGTAACTTACTTCTTCAGTACTCCATTACATGGCTGTCAAAAGCATTACTTAACATTTTCATATGCAAAACACACAATGCCCCAAGCAGAAGTCTGGGAGTGTACATTGTGGATACTATATATGTTCTATAATGAGTAACATCGGTGCCTACAGAAGACACTCCTTAAGGGTAAGTTTGAACCTCTTCACCCGTAGTATAAAAACTTTGTAAATGGTATGAAATACTAAACCGAAACTTGTTCTCTTGTAGTGGAGAGAAGAGAAAGGAATGAAAAGAGACCCATACAAGGATGACCAACTCTTAGAGCTCGTCGACGACCTTTGCAACTTCATATTGGATCAGATTGTACACGTTAGAGGCGCCTACCATGACCGAGAGTCTGAGTTAGGTACAAATCATCAGTACCAACACCTTCGTGAGACTGAAAGACTAGCTCTAGGACGTTGATAACAATGTGTATGGAATTTATATATTTAATGATGGATTGTATATATTCTTGTGAATTGGACTTGTAATTGTAGTTTATAGAATACTCTTGTGCTTATAGTCACGGTCGCGGGGCGTTCGGCAACGCGAACGTGGTTCGGAATGCTGGTCGCGGGGTGTTCGGCAACGCGAACGCGGTTCGGAACGTTGGTCGTGGGACATTCGGCAAGGCGATTTTGAATTGTAAATTTGATTTTTTTTACGGGAAAACGTAATGTAGGGGCGGTTCAAGATTGAACCGCCCCTACAAATACCTGTTTGTAGGGGCGGCTGGTAATACAAGCCGCCCCTACAAATCTATTTGTAGGGGCGCTGGTAATACCAGCCGCCCCTACAAATCGATTTGTAGGGGCGGCCTGGGAACCGCCCCTACAAATGCATGATTTGTAGAGACCCTTGCGTAGGGGCGACTGGGCAAACCGCCCCTATAAAGGGTTACCAGTAGCCCCTAGAAATATTTTTTGTAGTAGTGTTTGTACATCACATTATTCCGGTTTAGATTAGATCTACTATCATATCGAATGGTGCTCCTGAATATCCTAGAATCTTATGGTACATACATATTAAAATTTTTGTGGGATAAAAGTACATATAACTAGTCAAAATTGAATATATTTACTATGACACCCTCTATTCTGTTCTGAGCACAAAGCCCATTTAGATACTCTATAATCTCAATATTTGTTATAATCCTTTGGATTGCACATATGTCAATTGTTAATATGATTTAGTTGATTAGCTTAAATTATATCAACTCACGTTGCCTACCTTTTTTGACATCGTGAATCCATATTTTGTTATTTACACATTGAGGTTTATATTTTTTTTAGAAAAATTGAAAAGACACAATGGCTATTTATTACCAATGATGATTAGAGACAACGAAATTATAAGCGAAATGTTTCTGGTTTTTATGAGAAATTTCAAGGATTTATCTCTTTTTCCTACTACTGACGTCATGTCAGGATTGATGTGTAAGCTCCATTGGAGACCTCTGGTTAATAATATTAAGAATGCGCCGCATTCGTTCTTAGTTTCAAAGTTAATTAGATGATGTAAATAAAGTTTCAGAAACAGCATACATGTGCCTAGCTTTTTTCGATCGAGATATTGGTAGCTTGAGATATATGGTCAACCAATCTTTTAGATCAGTTAAATGAAGCAATGTTGCACTTTTGCAGGAAGCAACTACTTGTGACGTAGCTTCAACCATCGACAGTTGCATGAAGGAGCACAATATTTCAGTGGCTTTTTTTTTACAGCAACAACTTTTAATATATAACATTAACGCACGTTACACTAGTGTGGGAAAAGAATTCTTAGATTACAGAGCACATACAAGAGAAAGCTACTGCTAAACTACTTCTGAAGGCATGGTGATGCTTCCGTCGGGGGCGCAGGGCCTGTCGGGGCCATAGGGCCCACGAGAAGTGGCCACGATAGAAGCATCGAGGGTCCTCGTTCTCGCACTCGATAGCACAGTCGGCGCTCCCCTCGACTGTCTGATCGGCCTGTGTCCTTGAGGATAATTAGTCTTGAGTCATAGATAGAATGGAGGCTTCACCGAGCTCAAGAGAATGGATCCACAGCCATTAGTGTTAAATCTGAGGACCAGCATCAACTGTCGTTGGTGGTCAACCCAAACACTGATAGCTGCTTTACCACTTCCATATCTGCAGAAAAACAGAAAAGCAGGTTGACAGAAATGAAAGTCTTGCCGTGCCTGTTGAACACACCCGGCGTCGAAACCATGACCGTGCTCTACATGCTTGACACGGCATTCAAATTGGAACATGGCACATGTCACTATGGGAGGTCGGAGGAGTACAACACTCACTCCTGCATGTAGAACACGTTGCCTTGGCAGGCCCCAAAGCACAGGTTGTGCGCCCCTGCATGATGCACAGGTTGGCGTGGCAGCACCTTGTGGACCACTCGAAGGAAGAGGCTCAGGATTGGCCACGTAGACAGGCTGCACACCACATCCAAAGTGCAACCGTCCTCTCCCATCCCCATCTGAACCCAGCCGCCTCCAGGAGCGACTCGCACGGTGGCAACGGGGCTGCCACCGAGCATGTCGTCGTCGCCGGGGAAGAGGGCCAAGGAACCGGCACCCTGCTGCACCTGCACCGGTGTCCGACTGGCCCAACCACGTAGGAGGAAGGAAGCCCGGTGGCTTCCCTTTGGTCCGCCCCAGTTGGGCGCTCGGACGGCAGCGAGCAGCGCATAGACGACTCCACAGGGGAAGAGCGCTGCTCCAGCGCCGTAGTCGTCATGGTGGTCCTCAAGGCCACCTGGTTTGGCCTGGGTCCGGCGGAGGATTCCTGCGTACGCCTCCATCATGACGAGCAGTAGCATCCACTCGAGTGGCGTGCCATCGTCAAGGTCGTGTTTGTCCTCCTCACCCTTTCTTGGTGCCGCCCCGACCTCCCACCGTCGTTGCCCCCAGCCGCGAGCACAGCCTGGACTCCGTAGATCCGGATGGAAATCCAGCAGTCCAGATTGCGCAGCAGGCTCGGACGCGGGGACAACGAGGACGGCTGCTCTGCCATGTCTGCGCATGGCGGGTCGAGGTCGCCGGTGTTGCTGAAGCTGTCGCTGTCCACGCCTCCACCTTCACTCGATCTGGATGAGAACGGCACCATGCCGCCCAGACTGCCTGGGAGTGAGGAAGGAGGAAGCACGGGAGAGTAGTAGAGCTTTATTGAAGTACTCACCGCATCAATTTGGTGGAGACCCTCGCCGGCCACCATGGCTGCGAGCAGTCCGCCCACCTCCAACGCGAATCATCGAAAGATATTAATGAGGAGTGGCTTAAAGCAGATAGAGCCCAACCAAAGGAGTTAGTGGAAAGGATATTCAACCTGGCTAGAACAATGGAGTTTATATACAAAGGTGATGTGTATAACAATAATCATGCCAACAAGGAAATTATCAACTCTCTATTTGTGGAGTCTTTCACCAACATATAGGTTGGTGTATGCATTTATTCATCACATGCGTTAAAGCATCTCTGTTCAGTGCCAAATGTGTGTATGTATGTTGAACATGTTTTTTTGTTATGTTTGTATGATCAATCAAGTATAGTATATATGTATCGTGAGTGTAGATGCTTGGCATATATATGTTGAACAAGTTTTTTTTTATTAACGACAAAAGGCAGTGTGTTCAAGTCAGCAGCAAGATTAGGCCAAATTGCTTATCGAAGTTCACCCTCACGAAGACCTCATCAGATGACAAAAAATGGCACATATATATTGCTTAATTTTGAATTTAGATATGAAAGATATGGTGACGAGACGGTATCCTTAGGCAGACGGTAAAAAAAATGGCACATATATTGCTTAGGCAATGACCCACTCGCCTACTCTGCAGCTCTCGCCAGCTAGCTAGGACACGTGACAGTAAGGGCAGCAGCGGCAAATCGAATTGTGCATTGTCTGCAATAGGGTGCTGCACTGCAGGCCCATAGGTAATTGCAAAAACAAGCACATCATCCCACAGTTTGTCCCCATATCTCGATGGATCCTTAACCCCATGCTTTTTATCGACACTGCTATACTCCTATAAAACTTCAGTGTTTGCACCTACATGCAACTGGACAGATCACAACACTACTCAATACAGGTAGGGTTTTACCTTATAATACGTATACAGATTAAGCAGAGGCCGCAGCGTGCACGCATACATGTCTGTCCACTGCCCAGTGCATGGACAGCAGCTATGCGGAAGGAGCTAGCCCAGCCAGGTTTGCATTTTGAGGAGGTTAGTCACTATGAATGTGACACAATCTGTAATCTTTAGAATTGCTCAATTCCAAAATGTGCTAGGTGACATACTAGAGTCAGTCACAATGAAAGTGACACGACTATATATGTACTAGAAGAGTTGCTTTGGAAGTCACCTTACATTTGAAAAGTTGGTGTATATTTGAATATTCCATTTTGCTAATACACACAACACCAATTGTCTACCTTCAAATTTGCTTCATTCCTAAATGTGCTAATAAGTGACCTACTTGTGTTAGTCACTTTGAAAATGACCTAACTTCACTAGAACAGTCGCTTTCCAACAGACCTTCAATTCCTAACTTGTACCAATTTAGTGCAATCTTGAAGAGGTTGTGTCAGTATAAGGTGTTACTAATATAATTTCTCCACAACAAGGTAGAATGCCACTTTGGAAGTGACGACCTAGCTCTCCTGTATGTCACTTAAGATATTTGAATGGGACAATTTAATATTAGCAAAATGGATTTTCCACACCACATTATTCTTCATCTATGTTAGGGTCCTCATCAAAGATGAGTAGTTTTTTTGTTACAATATTTATTTAGTGGTCTTGGAAATTGCTAACTGTTTGTTATAAAGTTTAAAAACATTAATATTTGGTGTAGATTTGAATATTCCATTTTGCTAGTACACACAATGCCAATTGTATACCTTCTTGCTTCATTGCTAAATGTGCTAAGTGACCTACTAGAGTTAGCCACTTTGAAAATGACCTAGCTTGGACTTACTAGAACAGTCACTTTCGAAGTTACCTTCAATTCTCAACTTGCAAGATTTTAGTGCCATTTTTATGAGGTTAATTGTGTCAGTATATATAAGGTGTAGTAATTTCTCAAGAAGAAGGTAGAATGTCACTTTGGAACTCACTTAGCTCTTTAGTATCAGTATGTCACTTAAGATATTTGAGCTAAACAATTTAAAATATACAAGATGGCATTCTACATATTAACAAAATCGATTGTCCACACCACATTCTTCTGCTATGTTAGAGTCCTCATCAAAGTTGAGTTGGTTTTTGTTATTTATTTAGTGGTCTCAAAAATTGCTAACCATTTAAAAAAAATTGAAAATTTATGAGTCATCCAACACAATCATTTCCATTATTTTAATGAAAGTATTAGTTTTATTAAAATTTTCTTTTGCCACAGGTTATTTTTATAGTTTTATTAAAATTAAAGTTTTTTTTCAATCCATAAAGCATTGGGGGGGGGGGGGGGGGGGGGGGGGGGCGAGGGCGACCATGATTGACACGTCCACACCGCGGCCACAGATTGGCTGGTGGTCTTTAAAGGGACTTCAGCCGACCAGTGACCATGCAGACTACTGCGCGAGCTGAATTGAGACAGATCGCCGCCGCGAAGCCAAGCCAGGACAAGTAAGCAGCCGCAATGGAGGGATCCGCCGCTGCGCCGCTCCGCACACGCGTGTGCATCATCGGGAGCGGCCCCGCGGCGCACACGGCGGCGATCTACGCGGCCCGCGCGGACCTCAAGCCCGTTCTCTTCGAGGGCTGGATGGCCAACGGCGTGGCCGCGGGCGGGCAGCTCACCACCACCACCGTCGTCGAGAACTTCCCGGGCTTCCCTGCGGGCATCATGGGCGGCGACTTGATGAAGCGCTGCCGCGACCAGTCCCTGCGCTTCGGCACCAGATTCGTCAACGAGACCGTCACCGCCGTCGACCTCTCCGCCCGCCCCTTCCGCGTCGTCTCGGATAAGTCCATGACCGTCCTCGCCGATGCCGTCATCGTCGCCACGGGCGCCGTCGCGCGCCGCCTGCACTTCCCCGGGTCCGACTCGTACTGGAACCACGGCATCTCCGCCTGCGCCGTCTGCGACGGCCCGGCCCCCATCTTCCGTGACAGGCCGCTCGCCGTCGTAGGCGGCGGCGACTCCGCCATGGAGGAGTCCAGCTTCCTCACCAAGTACGGCTCCCGCGTCTACATCGTCCACCGCCGGAGCACCTTCCGGGCTTCCAAGATCATGCAGGACAGGGTGCTCAAGAACCCCAAGATCCAGGTCGTCTGGAACTCGGTGGTTGTCCAGGCGTTTGGTGGCGCAGAAGGCGGCGGTGGCGGCCGTCGGTTGGCTGGCATCAAGGTCAAGAACCTGGTGAGTGGTGAGGTCAAGGATCTTCAGGTGGCTGGTCTCTTCTTCGCCATCGGGCACACGCCGGCGACGGAGTTCCTGGGTGGGCAGCTCGAGCTTGACTCGCCGGCGGGATACGTGGTCACCAAGCCGGGCTCCGCCCACACCAGTGTGAAGGGAGTCTTCGCTGCTGGCGACGTGCAGGACAAGAAGTATCGCCAGGCCATAACTGCCGCCGGATCAGGTACTCTACAGCTCTATGATTCTTTTACGAATATTCGTTTGCTCCTATTGCAATTGCAAGTGATCAATATGCAAACATATCGATTAGAGGAACTTCACTGCTACGAAACAGATGAACACGGATAGCCAAAAAATATTTTTTGAGAGGCGGGGGTGCATGCCCACCTCTGTGTAATGGTTTGGCGCCGAACCTGCTGACGAGCTTGCTAGCATGTTCATTGCCCACCATGGACCTATCGTGGAGATCGAGAGAGAGGAGAAGTGAAGAGGATGAGGGCCCACTCCGAGACCACCGCCGGTGAGCCCCTCCTAGGTCTGCTATATGAAAGTCACTCCTGAGCCGGGCAAACCCCCTACCCCCCAAGGATCTAAGCATGTCACGCGCGAATCAGGATGCCTCCACATCAGATATACGAATGAGAGATAGGGAGCAAGAGTTGAGGAAGAGAGAGAGGGAGGGCAATCTCACCAGATCGGGGCATCCCTCCGCAGGGCTCGACTATGTTCTTCGTGTAGTGGTGTGTGGGTGACAACAGGGGGTGCGTCCGAGGCCGCCATGGTGTGCTTGGAGTGGAGTAGGGGAGAGGAACAGGTGCCCCACTAGCATACGCAAGCTATGCCATCGGGTCTGCATGCCATGCCGCTGTGGTGGAGAGAGATTTGGGTAGGTAAGAGAGGTGGGGTGGGTGAGGAGGGGATAGGTGAGGAGGGGGCAACTGAGGATGGGGCGGCTAGAGGATTGGGATCGGAATTAAGGTATTTGGAGCTCAAGGTCCTTTTATAGTTGTGAAATCAATTTCACCGTGGGCTCGTATCATGAAGGAAGCATTGGTGAAAATGATATTCAATGCTAGTTTGTATCATGAAACGGCAGTGTTATATTTTCATAAGCGTTTTTAATGATCCATTGATGAAAATGCTTTCTGTAGTAGTGATTGACAATATTGTGGCGATAGACCCTATGAAAAGACTATAGCAAAGCTACAGGTGGGCTATAACAAAGATATAGCTTGACTATAGCAGGTTATTTAGAACCATGATAATAAGATTAAGAGTTTATTAAACAATAGCAAGTAGAGTCCTGACTTTAGCTTTTAAAAAACCGTTTATCTAGAAGATGCTTCAATCAACATATACTGGATCATTTGAAATGTTTTTAACGAAAGTATTGAAATTAATTATGATAAATTCTACTTGGCAAAGTAAATTCTCATAAACTGCATAAATGGTGATTGTGCCTACTTCATCCTTGATTAGAAAGAGTTAACAATTACCTGTTTTATCATGAAAATCTGCATACAAGATGCATCTGCTTTGAACAATCTCTTTTTTGCAATAGTAGTCAGAATGGTGGTTGGTCTCATTGTCTCTTTATAAGATCAATCAATCTAGGAAACTGGCATTGGTGGTTTCATCAGCATAGCATATATATACTTGTGGATGCACGTGACCAATATGTAATTATATCTATTATTTACTTGTGGATGTTGCAGGGTGCATGGCCGCTTTGGATGCTGAGCACTATCTGCAGGCAAGGTTTTCATTATCGAAAATAAAAATTTATCGGAGGTCATGGATAAATAGGATAAGTAAGATATATCGGAAATATCGGACCAAATTCAAAAAAAATTCAAATTGTTTTGAAAAAATTCCGTAGAATTTGACTTGAAACTATTCCTAAGCAATTAAACATCACTTGTTCACAGATAAAAACAACAATAAAACATTATAGTGTGGGATTGTCGCACGGCTGAATTTGGGTTGTCTGTGTGGAAGCAGGAAAGAAGGGAAAATTTTGGCTGATGTCAAATTTTATCGGACCCTGTGGATAGAAAGGAAATTTCGGAAATTTCCGTGAATTTCGGCCGATAAAAAAAACCTTGTCTGCAGGAGGTCGGGGTCGGTGCACAGGAGGGCAAGTCTGATGATCGAGTGTCTGATTGACTAGATCAGTTGACGGTGCCCTAATATAATATAAGCCGCAGTCTTATGAGCGGTATGCCATGGGTTGTCATGATTGAAAATAAAACCTGAATAATCACGCTGCTTAGTAGCACACTATATATTCTTCTCATTATGATCCAGAACTTTAAACTTATAGTTATGTACTGCAAACCGTCATGTTCACCGGCTATGAACTTATCCTTTTAGATATCTTCATTGTCAATATGGTCGCTATGTTATTCGTGTTGTATTATCTAAAAAAATGTTATTCGTGTTGCTACGCTGAGCTCATACCCATCAAATGTCTAGCAGCCTTTCAGCTTCCGCTCAGTTTGAAGACACACACTGGCCAACCGGCCTTCGGTTACATGCTTATACATATTCAGTCATTCGGACATTCAGTCAAGCAGCCTGAAGACACAGACTGGCCAACCGGCCTTCGGTTAGCCCACGATCTCCATCACGTATGGACAATCAATTTCCGCCTGCCGCGCAAGGCCCAGCTCCGTGTGCGAGCTAACATAAGAAATTCAGGCTATTCAGGCTATCCGCATGAATATCCGTTTGACGGGGGGCTATTCAAGCTAGTGGGCTGCAACTTTCTCTTGTATGATTGGCCGTACACTACCACTCTACTTACAACTTGGTTGCGTACTAGACTACGCAGGCCTTGGATTTAAATTCTCATGTTCATATTTTATAATTTTATCAAATTTGACTAAAATTAATTTATTCGAGATGATTCAATACAATAGAGAGCTACTTCATGCCAATTAGAATTGCTAGATCAAAATATGAGCCCCACATCAAAGTTGGACCCTAGAACTAAACTCTCGTGCTCACACTTTAAAATCATAAAGAAATTTACTAAAATTTATTTTGTATGCCTCAATACGAAAGGGAACTACTTTATGCCAATTAGAAGTTTAGAACTCAGCAAAGTTGGCCCGTCCCGACTCAGCCCACCAAGCGTGGCCTTGTCCGTGAACCTTATTGGATAGGACCTAGGCATTGCTCTCTTTTAGTTTTACATTAAAAAATATCAGCTCAGCCCGAGGTTGACACAAAACATTCCTTTTATTTATTTATTTTAAAATTGAAAAATAGTAGGCGGCCTACTGAGGCCCAACCCGAACTCAGCCCAAAGTGGTCGGTGCATATTTTATCCCTGAACTGAATCCACCATTTTGTTGGTCCAGTCTAGCTTGACCCGCATGATGCATAGTTCAAGTGTAGCAAGATCTGCATGTGAACCCCCATCATCAAAAGTCGGATCTCGGACCAAAAGCTCACGTTCACATCTTAAAATTTTAGCGAATTTAACTGAAATTTGTTAGAAATGATTCAAAATGATATGAACCAAAAAGCTCGTGTTCGAAATTTGAAGTGTATGAAGCTACATGTGCCGATTTGTGCACCAAGATCAACTTGTGGGCCCCACGTAAAAAGGAGGCCCCACAGACTAAAAGCTCACGCTCACACCTTAAAAATTTAGCGAAATTTACTGTTACTTAATGTTAAGCCAATTTATGTGTGAAGATCAATATGTTTGTCCCATATCCACCGCAGGACCTTGGAACTAAAAGCTCCCATTCACACCTTAACTTTCAGCGAAATTCATTTAAATATGTTGCAAATGATTTAAAGTGATATGAAGCTATTTTGTGCCAATTTACATGCCAAGATCATGAACTAGATTGGGATTTCACGTAATTTGAGTGAGGGGACAAGGGAACTAGAATGACATTTGACAGTAACTAGTTAGCTGGCCCAAAAAAACACTGTTGGGTACCCACACTACCGGATACACAAGCTTTGCCGAGTGCCAGGGCCCAAAACACTTGGCAAACCATTTGCCGAGTGTTACACTCGGCAAACGACACTCGGCAAATGGTTTATCGGCAAACACTGCTTTGCCGAGTGTTTTTCGTCGGGCACTCGGCGAAGACTTTGCCGAGTGCCCCAAAAACACTCGGCAAATTTTTTTTGAAAAAAATAAAAAAAAGCATCAGCCACCGGAGGAAAAAGGGCGCCGCCGGATCTGGCCACCCCGCTCGCACCGGCGCTGGCCCGCCCGCGCCGCCACCGGATCAAGCCTCCCCGCGCCGTGCCACCACCGGAGGGAGAGAGAAGAGAGGGTGCCGCCGGAGGAAGAAAGGGCGCCATCGGATCCGTCCTCCCCGCGCCGCGCCACCATCCGAGGGAGATAGAAGAGAGGGCGCCACAAGAGGGAGAAAGGGCACCACCGGATCCTCCCTCCCCGTGCCACGCCGTCGTCGGATCCGGCCTCCCCGCGCTGCACTGCCACGGGGTCCAGCCTCCCTGTGCCACGCCACCACTGGAGGGAGGAGAGAGGGCGCTGCCGGAGGGAGAGAGACGCCATGCCATGGATCCATGCCACGCTCGCAATGCCAGGCCACCCCTCCACCACCGCTTGGGGTGCGCCGCCGGGGGCCCTCCCTGGATCTCGCTGTTGGGGGAGGGAGGGAGGGAGGGAGGGAGGGAGGAGGCGGCACCGGCCGCCGGATCTCGCCGGTGGGGAGGCCGCGCCGGGGAAGAAGGGAGGGGCGGGGAAGAAGGGCGGGGCGGGGAAGAAGGGAGCGGCCGGGAGAGGAGGGGAGGGAGGCACCGTCGGATCTGGAGAGGGAGGGCCGGGAGGGGGCCGGCGCAGCCGGATCCGGGAGAAGGAGGGCGGGCCGCGCCGACGAGGGAGGAGGGGAGGGCGGGCCGTGTCAACAAGGGAGGAGGGGAGGGTGGGCCGCTCCAGCGAGGGAGGAGGGGAGGGCAGGCTGCGCCGGCGCCGGAGAGGGAAGAGGGGGCGATGCGTGCGCAGAGAAGGGGAGGGGGCGCTGGGGCGGGAGGAAAGAGAAGGGGTGAGGACGGGAGGGCGGCTGGGGTGCTGGACGCGGTTAGGTTAAGTAGATATTTTCGTTGTTTGCCAAGTGTCCCAGATGGGGCACTCGGCAAAGTTTTTTTTTTACTTTTTTCTTCTTCTACTTTTTTTTTGCCGACTGTTTTAGATCTGAGCACTCGGCAAAGTTTTTTTTCATTTTTTTCTTCTCTTTCTTTTCAGAAAAAAGATTTTATTTTTGTTTGCCGTGTGTACTTTTTTAACACTCAGCAAACAACCTCTTTGCCGAGTGTTTTTTTTTTACACTCGGTAAAACATCCTGTTTGCCGAGTGTTTTTTTTTTGCCGAGTGTTTTTAGCGCAGCACTCGGCAAAGAACTTATTCATCGAGTGCCCGAGGGAATACACTCGGCAAACATAAAAACACTCGGCAATTTTGAGGATTCCGGTAGTGCCACCTGCATCCTTATTGTTGAACACTTCACCAAGTCATCCAAAATGTCCTTAGAGTGCTCATGGATAGCAGAACCATAAAACAGTTACAATCTCACACCCTAAAGTTAGTTACTCAATTTCTTATAGCCATGTGGATATAAAACGCTAAGACGGTCAACCTTGATTCCCACTATAATGCCTCCAAATCATCCTTTTGGTAGGATCCATCTGCAATCAACAACCACCTCAACCAGCAACAAGAACGAGCTGCAGCCGGCCATATGCATGAGGACAACCAAATTGTAGCTGCGTGCCTAACACCACAAGCAGCTAGAAATCCATGGCAATTGAGTGGAACAAACAAAATCAACCCACTTTTGATACGATATTGAAGATTAATTGGAAAGTGCAGAGAAGACCCATGGACACAAGTTGGGGAAACTCTCCAACTATCCTTCTTCTAGATTTCCACTCTCTGTTCTTTTATTTATCTCTTTTCAATTTTCTCCTTTTAGTCTCTACAATATTACATAGTTACAAAAGAAGGCTTACACACATGCACACCATCAGGAACACGCTTGATTGTTTGACAGTCGACATATCTATCTTAACTGTCCATCATGACGAGCTTCCTCTAGTAGAACTCAATGCTCGAATGGCACACGCTTGGTACCATGAAATCCTTTAGGCATTGAACATGCTGAATGACTTTATCTTACTTGCAAAAGATCTGAAAAATTGCAAAGAGAGCAACTTGATTGGACAATCATGATCGCAGGAATTAGTTATGAATAATAACGGTTGGGGCAGTCGCTTCTCGGCCTGAATCCAGTCCATGGCTGAGCCCAGAAACTTGCAGCATGTTCGGGAGGCCGTATCGTATCGTAGATTATTTACTGCTGGCTGGTTTGGTGTGAGAGAAAAACACTGTTCCCGGCTGGAAATTTACGATCGTTTACGAGCAAGCGAACATGCTGTTGGCAGGTGCGTGCGCAATCCACGAGTTCATGAACTCATTATTCGCACTTGCCCATCCCTGTACCTTCTTGACCTGCTGTCGTTCAGAACGTTTTCCACCCATGTCTTTCTGAGTGGTTAGTCTCCATGGGATCTTCTCCACCCGAAGAAATGCGCCACCATGCTTGGACTTCCACAGCATCTGATATGAGGTAGCTGCAACATTCCCATGAAGGCAATCTACCGCCTTTGGTAGCATCATCTTGCACAGTTGTTCAAAGCAGGAAATGTTTGCACAAAAGCTGCCATGCTGCACGGCCTCCCCGTTGATCATCTCTGTTGCTGAACCCTCAACTCTCGGCGACAAATCTTGAAAGGAGGTATGGGGCCAGAAGTGCATTCCAAATTTCAGATAAGGAAAGTCTCTCGTGCGACTTGTTTCACTTTCTTCATCGATGACAGCTCTTTGCTTGTTCTTCTCAACTGAGAGTGATACATGGGCCAACAAGTACACAAACATAACTGGTTCCAAGTATATATCACAGATCAATGATTCTGATGATGAACTTGTGGCATTGTGGCTCTGGGCATAGTAATGATCTCGTTGCTGACAACAAAGCGGGTTCGGTTGAAGCCATTTTGAACAGGTGCTGTAAAGATTATTTTGGCGTTCGCAAACAGATGATACCCAGCACAAGTCTTGTGTTGGTAGCTGGGTGAGCTTTGTCTTCACGGCCTCGACCGTTGAGCTCAAGTGAGGTATGAATAGCTGTAGGCAGCTTACTGCAACACCAACTATGTCGATACTCTCGGAAAGCCGTAAATTGAGGGCAAGAAGAAAATTGTTCTCTGATGCATTGCTATCTTTAAGTAACAATACTAGGGCACCATCCACCCCATGGTCATGTCTTCTAAAAGGCTGTAAAAGAAACGACAGATGTTGACTCCCGCGAACAAAGCAATACTTTGTTCGTTTGCCAGCGAGAAGATGGCGTATAAGAGGGTCAAAGAACATATATCTACGTGGTGTGCCACCAAGCTCCACATACCTCAAGAACTCACTCGCACCATCTGCATACCTCTCGAACCGCCGGACAGCAGCAGAGCTTCTCAGCTCATCCTCGCTGCCACGGCTAAAGATGGACGAGACGAACGACCTGGCAGGATAAGCAATCTGCTTAGGAAAGGAGGAGCTCCTTACACTGTTTTGCATCTCTTCCTCTTCCTGCAGGCGCTGCCTGCACCTGCGAAGAGTGTGGTCGCACTCCTGCACAGCGCGCTTGAGCTTGCTCTGCAATCGCAGCAATGGAGCTCTGGTGGTGATGTTCCACTTGTTGGATGTCTCGAGGGCAGCCTCTAGCTTGATGTGTGCCATCTCCATCCTCTCGATTCGGTCCTTCGCTTCTGAGTTCTGCTCACACCTGTCCTTGAATCTTGATAGGACCTGATTGACAGCCTCCTGAGCAACTGCAGAAGTGACAATCTCTGCTGCCATTAGGATCGATCAAAGCAATGCGACCTGTAGAATCGATTGTCCTGCGAGCTTGGAAAGAAAGCAAGGTACTCATCAATATACAAAAAAAAAAAGATGGACAAGACGAGCGACCTGCTAGAGTAGGGGAAACCAGAACCTGGAGAGGTCGAACAGGGTCGCAGCAAACATTTTGAGGATCTATCCTGCCGAGCGAAGTGATATATAGAAAAGCCATAGGTACCGAGAGCAGTGGGAATGTGCCGTCGTGAGCCAGAATTACACGCACAGGGACCGAGAGCAGTTAAGTCAACGGTGGACTAAACGTAGAAGATCTTTTTTTTAACCGGAGTTCCGTATCTATCAAACTGGCAGGAAACTTCCATTGTACGTACATTGGCAGGGAACAGGTAAAAAAATAAGCGTAGAAGATGTAGATTGATTACCTACGCTAGGATAAGGGTTAGTTAGGTATATATTGGCTAAGAAGACTTGGGAAGCAAGGAAAATAATCCTTGTCACAGTCATAGTCTAACAACATGGAGTTCTTTTGTTTTTGCAGAAGTTCTTAATGCCACATGGCTTACTTTGTGTTTACAAATAAGGGCCCATTTGATAGGAGAAACGTTTCAGTTTATGATGAGAATCACAGGAATCACTTCCAAACGGTCTTTTCAGCAAGTGATTCGAATCCGAAACGTTTCACCGTTTCTACGTACACATGAGAAACGGCTAGTGGCTAGTTTCTCATATATTTTCATCTCATTGCTTCTTACTTTTTTTGCTTCATTTTTTTAGTTAAATCTTTTTTAGGGCAACAAGCCAAAATGGTTTTTATTTAAGTTGTTCTCCATCCACAAAAATTTTAGAATTTTTTAATATTTTTTTATTTAAATGATTTTTTAATCGGAATCCGGAATGCCAACCAAACGATATCATAAAGTGATTCCGATTCACTATCAGAGACGTTTCTTAGAAAGAATCTGGATCCGAAACGTTTCTGCGAGAATCTGGAGCCCTACCAAACGGGACCGAAATAGCGTTGCAACGAACATAATTTAAGGTTATATTTGGTTCAGGTTCTGGAAAATGTTTCTGTTATCAAAAAGTAGAAAACCAACTAAATGCATAGAACCAGAACGTAGTTTTTTTAAGCAGTTGCTTTCTTGTAGGATAATTTTTGCAGCATCTTAGACCCTGCTCTTGGTTTTCAGCTTTCTACTTTTCCAAATGAGTGGAAACAAAGAGACCTTCTAGAGTTGTTTCAAGGGGATAAAAAAGAAGGATAGATTTCAAGGTTATTTTAACCAAACAACTTACAACCATTTCGCAGCACATAACTCACAACAACTTTTCTACAACTCACAGGTGAACCAAACGGACCCAAACTCTTCGTGTACTAATGTATCATACTTTCTTAGTATACTAATGTATCATTCTGGCATTATACTGCTTTGGTTATCCTATCATAGCTCTTTTTCATTCGCTATAATGCATGCCGGAATAGTTTTAAAGCCTTCCTATTTAATTTTTTTACAACCTACACGATTTTTATGGAACACTTCATTGATTTTGATAGCTTACCGTTTTACAAATATAATATTGGAACATTTTGGTTAACTAAAAATATAGTTACACTAGTCCACCAACCCATGGTACGTCCAACATATGCTAGAAGGTTACGAGACATAAATGTTAAGAGTTAATTATGTGATAAATTTAAACTCACAACTATTCATTACTTTTTACCACTTTGTCCATTTTCTAACATAAAACTCATATAAATACCATGTAATCCCTATATAAACTTTGGTTTATCTATTACTCTATATTTCTATATTCATAGCTATTCCGGCCCATATTCATTGTACTTATAGTGTTTTCATATGTGTTTAGCTCAAACCTTATGTAAGCGCTTCCGCTGAAACCGATATATTATGATTTAACCAAACTAGATTCTGGCTTCCTATTTTTATATTATTAGTTTTGTTCAATCTTTTATATGTATGTTAAGTGGAAACACTAATGTTTATTATACATTTCGTTCAAAGCACTCTTTCTATATGTTATTAAAATATTGATTTTAGGTCATAAATTAAACTCATTCAGACTACAATTGCATAAGCAATCATTTTAGCAAGCACCCAATGCTCAAGCTATTGAATTTTGTATATCAAAACAATGTTTGTCTGCCAATATTTCTCACAAAACATGGAGTGCTTATAATTAAACTATTTGAAGGGATGTTTAAAAAATGTATAATTTATCTGAAATAGCGATTTAAATATTTTATTATCATGGATTATTAATATAATTAAAGATCATGAAAATATATACTTATAGCTAATGCATCTGTACTTTTTGGTAATGTGGCACAACATATCAGGTACATTTATTTTAAAGTTAGTTAACGTTTTCTTGACATATTTATGGTGGTAACAGTGGCATTTTAAAGAGGGTACTACCTTATGATATATTGTTTCCATAGTAAGCCTGTTTTTAATAGTGATGGAGTAGTGTAATTTATATATGAACTTACTTAGGTTATATCCAAAATAGTGTAGGTAATTTACATGAATATTAGGGAGTTACATTATATTATTTAAAAATTGCTCTGTATATCTTTCCATACTCTACCAGCGTCCACTACTACAGAAAACTTAACCGAAGCGAGCAAAAACGATTAACCGAGGCGGGCATCCCATCCGCCTCCGTGAAAAGGTCACGGTTAATCCGACCTTAACAGAGGCGGTTGGTGGCCCGCCTCGGGTAATAATCAAATAAAAAAACAAAGAAATGAAAACCTGTGGATAAGTCCAGCGAGCCCACCCACGGGCCCACCGAGCCCATCCACGGGCCGCCACCGCCGCAGCTGTTGTAGGGACCCACCACGGTAATTCGCCTAAATTGAGTGTCATCCACTTCACTGACCCAATTTAAGCAAACCAACATCGGTGACTCCCCAGGAGCGCTCCTTGGCAACTCCTATTCAGGATCAGGTTGAGTGTCTCTATGGGATCTAAAGTTGTCTCTACAGTGAACCGTCTTTAGCAACTGCTAATGACGGGATTAACTAATTGATCACAATTTATTTAATCTTAACACTCCCCTTGATCAATTGGTTCCGTAGACGTCTTTGTTTGTTCATCAGTTATCATCTTGAAGCTTTGGAAAACCCCGTGGGAAAAAACCAAAGTATACCGATATACCCGGCAAAACTTCTTAAAACCTAGTGGAAAAAATAAGGAGAAATATCATGATATATATATGTCGACAGAATATCATCGGCAGTCCTCCAAGGGGTATCCCACGAAGGTAGATTGATCGGCAGAGAAGCGTGTAATCAAGAACAAGAAGGCAACAGAGACACACGAGTTAGACAGGTTCAGGCCGTCAGTATGACGTAATACCCTACTCCTGTGGTCTGTTAGATTGTATTGGCTATCGTATGATATTCCGTGAGTTTGGAGGGGGTCCCTGCCCGCCTTATATAGTCCGGGGGGCAGGGTTACAGGTCGGTTAGATCTGAGAGATAACCGGAAAGTAATAACAGATTACAGGAATCATGGGATCATACGTATCCAAACAGATCTCGTAGTATCTTCATGATATCTTCCCAGTGTCTTGCAGGAGGCGCCGAGCAGAATCTTGCCCCGCAAGGCTTCGTCTTGTGGGCTGGGCCGCCCCTGGGGGCGCAGCCCATGTGGGCTGTCATGGGTATCCGGGGTCGTACCCCCCACAACTAGTCCCCGAGCGCCTTGTACCCGTTGTGCAACGCCGTCTTGAGCTTGTCCGAGCAGGTGCGAAGAAAGCCGAGCAGTCAAACTCATGGTCCAACCACCGTGAAGAGTTGCCGAGCAGTTGTGAGCAGTTGCCGAGTAGCGTGAACCGCAGCCGATCTGCATAACCCAAGTATGGCTTGCCATAAGGGTATATGGAGCTCAAGTCTGGAGTCAAAAATTTCTTCGCAGTGGACCAAGTGTGCCCACTTAGAGCCCGGCCACTAGAAAAGGAGATAATCTTCAGCTTCAAGAGGCACGGAGTCTTCCAGAATAAAGCAAGCACATTCACCGCGAGGTGAAGTGTGCCCACTTAGTCCCCGAGCCTGACAGTAGATGACGTAGTCATGTGGTGCCAGGGTCCAAAGTAGAAGAATAGTAGAAGACCAGCCGAGCAGACAGCTAGTCCCCGGGCGTAACCCCGAAATGAGAAAGAGCACATTCACCACAAGGTGAAGTGTGCCCACTTAGTCCCCGAGCCTACAGTAGGTGATGTAGTCATGTGGTGCCAGGGTCAAAAACAGAAAAATAGTAGAAAACCAGCCGAGCAGGCAGCCAGTCCCCAAGCCACAATCGGAGATATCGGGGAAATCCAACCATGGAGAAAAAACCGGAGTAACGGCTATACAATAACGGTTACTGAGCCTAATTAAATGGCGTAGAAGTCGGCGATGATTCGGCGAGTGATAACCAATGGCGGCAATAAATGAGCAACATGGGCCGTGGTTGCGTAAAAGCCAAGGTAACGGCCCATAAGCTGCGTTGGAGAATTCGGAGAGGCACAAACCGTAGGAATGGTTTCCCAAAAACCCTCGATTGTGAAACAGTTGAGGGAGTGCTTTATAACTACGCCGTCGCACCCCACGCCCCCCACCTTTGCCATTTTGCCATTTCATCTTCCTTCTCAGCCCTTGCGCTTCCCGATTCGCATCGACGCACGCATCCGCCACCAATCTCAAACCAGATCTAAGAAATGGCGCCAAAGAAGGGAGCTGTGAAGCCAAGGAAGGCAGCCGCCGGGGCCAGCCGCGATGAGGAATGGGTGCCGTCGAAGATGGGGGAGGCGAAGCTCAATAGGATGGTAGCGGTAGCCGTTCTTCCAGACCGCGTCACCGCCGGATGGTGGCCAGCCAGCGGTGAGCCCTTCCTGACACCTCACACTGATGAAGTTGTAGTGTTTGAGGATTATTTCTGGCGAGGGTTGGGGTTTCCTATTCACCCTTTCCTGAGGGATCTGCTGGAGTTCTGGGCGATTAGCCTATGCAAACTACTCCCGAACACCATACTGCACGTCTCGGTCTTTATCCATTTTTGTGAGGCATATATGGGGATTTTTCCACACTTCAACCTCTTCAGAAACCTGTTCTGGTTGAAGAAGAAGAGCGGCAGTGGTTCCAAGGTGGTCGGTGGTGTATATCTGCACCTCCGGGATGGGATGGCTAGCGAATACATTAATGTGCCACTGAACACTTCTCTGAAAGGATGGAATGCCAGGTGGTTCTACATGAAGCATAGCCACTATGTAATCCACTACGACGTCCACCACATCCCAGAAAGCCAGAAGAGCTGGTCGGAGAGACCAAACAGCGCTGACATGGAACTGGTGAAGGAGCTCCTAGACTTGAGTGCAAGGCGTACGGAGGATCTGACGCAGTGCAAGGTGTACGGAGGATGTGACCCTGCCCGTCCGTACTAACGAGCCGGCGAGGGCTAGCTCCATGGCGGAAGCAATGCCGGCGGCTCCCGCCTTAGAGTCCCCGGGCGCTCGGTAACCGATGGAGGAGTCGACCGCCACTACTGGCAGACTTGATGGCGGTGAGAGATCGACATCAGCGGGGATGGGTCAGCGACATTGCCCGGAGCCACGGCGGAAGCCACCGAGGCTGTGGGAGCTAAAACCGAAGTTGCCAGCGATGCGCCAGAGTCTAGGGCGGCGAAGCCGGCGGCGGCCGAGGAGCAAATGGCGCCCCCTGAGGCGTCGCCGGGGATGGTCGGACCCACTGTCCGGCCATGGAGCCCACCGATGGTGCCTCGAGCTACAGCGGAAGAGGACGAGGTGGAAGAGATCGAGAGTGCTGAACCTCGACTCCAATCCGTCTGAATCCTCCGCAAGTGCGGCGACGAGGTGGGGTTATCGAGGAGGAAAACACCACCAGGGAGATGAAGAGACTAAAATCCGCCGTCGCCGAAGTAATGAAACAAGTCAAGGTCAGTACTGCATCTGGAATGCTCGTGTATGATGTTGGAGATCGGAGTTCGTCATTATCATTGTGCATTTGTAGG
Organism: Miscanthus floridulus; assembly: GCF_019320115.1. NCBI lineage: Eukaryota > Viridiplantae > Streptophyta > Magnoliopsida > Poales > Poaceae > Miscanthus > Miscanthus floridulus. The sequence goes on along the minus strand of NC_089588.1, from coordinate 98,880,732 downwards.
CGATAACTCGGACTGTCGAGCAGCGGCACCAGCTGATAAAGAGGATGGAGCCCCTCGCCGAGGAGAACGAGAAACTCAGCGAGGCGTTGAACCTCTCGGAGAGAAACATCCAGAGGGCCCGACGTGAGCGAGACCTTGCAGAGTCCAACGCGCGGGACCTGGAATATCAGAGGGGGGTCTTGCCCGAGCAGCTAGCGGCTGCGTCCGAGTAGCTGCGGAGCAAGTTTGAGCAGTTGGCCACTGTCTCCGAACAACTGAGGGGTGCCTCCGAGCAGTTGGAAAAGAAGTCCAAGCAGCTCAGAAGTGTGTCCGAGCAGAAAGCAGGTACGGTATATTGGCGAATGTACTTTGTATTGCTGAATAGCTACATTTTTGGTGATAACTGTTGTGCTTGTAGAGCAAGATGTGGAGCTCGGCCAGCGGCGCCAAGCCATCAAGCAACTCCAAGAGGAGAAAGCAAAGGAGGCAGAGCGAGCAGACAAACTGGCCGAGGAGCTGAAAGGTGAATACTTCCTGGTTAGAATTACTGTTGAAGTAGTTTCCTTGTTTGATGGAACCTTGTAACACTTGTAGGCTACTGTCATAAATCCAAGGCATAGTTCGATGTGCTGGTGCAGGAGGCCAAGACCCAAAGGGAGAACTTCGACACCGTAGTCGCCGGAGTTGAACCGGTTCTCAACTTTGTTGACCCGGAGGCGGCTCCGCAGCCCGACGGCAGGCGGCAACGTTTAGACACCATCATCTAGAGGTGCACGGTGTCGTGGGAGAATTTTAAGAGCTTCAACCACGACACCATTGTATCCGCCACTACTCACGCCCTAGTGGTGGTTCGGTCCCACTATCCAACCTTTGATCTTCAGGTGATACGGGGGTGGATTCGCCGAAGGGATGGGCGAGGCGGAGCACCAGAAGCTGGAGGATTAGGTGGAGGACGCCGTGAAGAAGCTGGCCGGTGACATCGACCTCTTCGGCGAGACGGACGGCGATGGTGAAGCTCGGTGATCTGCTCGGAGGATAGCATCTGTAACATCTAGATGGAGTAGTTAGAACGCGCGAAAGCGCAAAAAAACATTTATGTATGTGTATAAATGTTATAAGGTGCACGTTTATGCAGTTTGCTGGTATTTCGGTGAAAAAATCTTCGTAATTTTAACCATAATGCAATTATACGTAGTATAAGTAGCGTCCGAGCAATTAGTTCGTTACTGAACTCTTTTTGGCCTTAGCTAGCCCATAGTCCGTAACGCCAAGCGCGTAGCCCGTGCACGTGTCGGAGGAACAGGCGTCACCAAGGAACTGCAGCCGACCACCCATAATGCAGAGCGTGGAACCTGTGGCACATGTAGGGAGAGATTGGAGACTGGGTCTTTTCTAGAGAGAATAGAACGGAATGTGTGCTGCTCGATAGTTATTGAAATAACTTGATGATATGCGCAGTATTAGTGGCGTCCGAGCAGTTAGTCCCATACTATGCTCTTGGCCTTGGCTAGCCCATAGTCCATAACATCGAGCACAGAGCCCGTGCACGTGTAGGAGGAACAGGCGTGACCAAGGAACCGCAGCCGACCACCCATAACGCAGAGCGCGGAGCCTATAGCACGTGTAGGGAGAGATCGGAGACTGGGTCTTCTCCATAGAGCACAGACCAAGACGTATGTTGCTCGGCTGTCAGTGAAATAACTTGGAGATTTGGAGAAACATGTTCGGCGACTTGGAGAAACCTGTTCGGCAAAAACATTGGAGAGTTGGAGAAACGTGTTCGGTGATTTGGAGAAATCTGTTCGGCGAAAACGTTGGAGAGTTGGAGAAACGTGTTCGGCGATTTGGAGAAATCTGTTCGGCGAAAAACGTTGGAGAGTTGGAGAAACGTGTTCGGTGATTTGGAGAAACTGTTTCGGTGAAAAACGTTGGAGAGTTGGAGAAACGTGTTCGGCGATTTGGAGAAATCTGTTCGGCGAAAACGTTGGAGAGTTGCAGAAACGTGTTCGGCGATTTGGAGAAATCTGTTCGGCGAAAAGCATTGGCGAGTTGGAGTTCATTATGGAGTAGCATAGAGCTCGGCGACCATAGGTGGAGATCAAACCGCAATGGAGAAAAAGTGGAGACAAATTATGGAGACCAAAACTTTATTCATCATAAAGTGGAGAGTACATATCTGGAGCGTTTCAAGGATAGAAACTATGAGGCGCTCGATTCCGTCTAAGTCACATAGGCGATAAGACCCTGGTCGGGTAACCTCCTTGACGACATAAGGCCCTTCCCACGGGGAGGAGAGCTTGTGCATCCCTTCGGTTTTTTGCTTTCTACGGAGAACGAGGTCGCCGATAGTAAATGAACAACCTTTGATGTTGCGGTTGTAATATCTCCGCAAGCCTTCTATATATTTGGCTGTGCGGACATAGGTGATTAGGCGTTCTTCCTCGGTCCTGTTGACGTCCTCTGTCCGAATAGCTGCAGCTTGCTCTTCATCATAGTTTTCCACCCTAGGTGCTCGGAAGGCAATATCCGCTGGTAGGATGGCTTCTGAGCCATAGACCAAGAAATATGGAGACACACTGGTGCTGCGACTAGCTTGAGTACGCAGTCCCTAGACCACAGCTGGTAGCTCCTTGAGCCATCTGCCTGGATGCTTTTCTTCTTTCTGATATAGCCTCTTTTTGAGGGCATCAAGAATCATGCCGTTCGCCCGTTCGACCAGGCCATTGGCTCTAGGATGGGCAATGGAGACGTACTTGATGGAGATGCACCAGTCTTTGCAGAAGTCCCAAAAGTGATGGCCAATAAATGTAGTTCTGAGGTCAGTGATGATGCTATTCAGGAGACCGAATCTATGAATGATATCTTCGAATAGCTCGACTGCTTTCTTTGCAGTAGCTGAAACAAGCGGTTTGTACTCGATCCACTTGGAGAACTTATCAATGGCGACGTACACGTACCGGAAACCACTTGGCGCTGGCTTGAAAGGCCCGATCATGTCCAGCCCCCAGCATGCGAAGGGCCAAGAAGTTGGGATGGTCTGTAGTTCTTATGTCGGTACATGTATTTGCTTGGTGAAAAATTGGCATCCTTCACATCATCGGACGAGGTCTTCTGCATCGGAGATGGCCATGCGCCAGCAAAAATCAGCTCAGAAAGCTTTGATGACCAGGTTTCTCGAGGCCACGTGATTGCCGCAGGAACCAGAGTGAATTTTGAGAAGTAGCTTCACTCCTTTGTCTTGGGTGATGCATTTCTGTAGTATCCCTTCCTTGGCACTTTTCCTCATCAAGTTGCCGTCTACCAGCACGTAATGCTTGCTTCGGCGAATTAGGCATTCGGTTTCGGTCTTGTCGGTGGGTACTTCAGCGCTAGTGAGGTACTTGATGAACTGCTCCCTCCAATCGGCGACCGATGAAGGTATCGTAAGTACCAACTGCTCGGCAGGGGGAGTCTCTTCAACTTCCTTCTCTTCCTTAATGGATGACACCAAAAGATCTTGAATGAAGACCCCAGGTGGAACCGCGGCGCGAGAAGAACCTATATTGGATAGCTGGTCGGCGAGCTAATTTTGATCTCATACCACATGGTGGTACTTGATACCGTAGAACTTCCCTTCAAGCTTCGTGATTTCGGCGTAGTATGCGTCCATCTTCTCACTGGAATAGGACCAGTCTTTGTTGAGCTGGTTGATGACCAGCGCAGAGTCCCTGTTCACCATGAGGCATTTGATGCTGAGCTCGACGGCTATACGGAGACCATGGAGACATGCTTCGTATTCGGCGGCGTTGTTAGAGGCCGGAAAGTGTATCCAGAGAACATACTAGAGCTTATCCTTGGTCGGCGTAATAAACAAAATGCCCGCACCAGCACCGCTGATGTTGAGAGCACCATCGAAGTACATCACCCAGTGCTCGGGGTAAGTGGCGGCGATGGGCTCTTGGATCAGCGAGCGTCTGTGACTTGATGGTAGGTCTACTTCTAAATTCGATGGAGTAAGTGCCGAGCTCGATAGCCCACTTAATGATGCGGCCGTTGGCCTCTTTGTTGCGGAGAATGTACCCTAGAGGGAACTCGGTGACCACGGCGGTCTTGTAGTATTCGAAGTAGTGGTGGAGCTTGCATGATGTAATCAGAATGGCGTATAACAACTTTTGTACCTGAGGATAACAAGTTTTGGGCTCATTAAGTACCTTGCTGATGAAGTAGACCGGACGTTGCACCTTGTAGGCATGCCCGGCTTCCTCGTGTTCGACGACGATAGCTGTGCTGATGATGCGAGAAGTAGCGGTGATGTAGATCAGGAGAGTTTCATCTGGCCATGGCGCCGTCATGATCGGAGGCTTTGTTAGGAACAACTTGAGCTGCTCGAAAGCTGTGTCTGCCTCCTCCGACCAGGAAAAGTGCTCGGAGGCCTTGAGGAGCTTGATGAAAGGTAGCCCTTTTCGCCGAGGCGCGATATGAAGCGGCTTAAAGCGGCCATGTAGCCTGTAAGCTTCTGTATATCCTTGACGCATGTTGGCCGTTTCATGTTGGTGATGGCGGAGACCTTGTCAGGGTTAGGTTCGATGCCACGAGCACTGACGATGTAGCCCAGCAGTATACCAGATGGAACTCCAAAGATGCACTTTGAAGGGTTCAGCTTCCATTGGTACTTGTTTAGGTTGGCGAAAGTTTCCTCGAGGTCGGTGATAAGATTGTCGGCGGTCTTGGTCTTGACGACCACATCATCGATGTAGGCTTCGATGTTGCAGCCGATCTGTTGGTCGAGGCACAGCAGGATGGCCCTTTGATAGGTTGCCCCGGCATTCTTGAGTCTGAAGGACATTGTTGTGTACCAGTATGCACCGAAAGGTGTGATGAACGACGTCTTTATCTGGTCTTCTTCCTTGAGGGAAATCTGGTGATAGCCGAAGTAACAGTCAAGGAAGGAGAGCAGTTCGTAGCCGGCGGTGGAGTCTACAACCTCGTCTATCCGAGGCAGGCCGAAGGGGTCTTTAGGGCAGTGTTTGTTAAGATCAGTATAATCAACGCACATTCTCCATTCTTTATTATTTTTTCGAACGAGAACAGGGTTTGCTAACCACTCCGGATGATACACTTCTTTTATGAATCCGGCAGCTAAGAGCCGTTTTATTTCTACCCTAATAGCCTCCTTCTTGTCTGGCGCGAATCGGTGGAGTTTCTGCTTGATCGGTTTGGTGGTCGGCGAGACATTCAAGGAGTGCTCGATCTTCTCCCGTGGCACCCCCGGCATGTCTATAGGTTTCCAAGCAAACACGTGAGTGTTGGCACGTAAGACAGAGATGAGTGCACTTTCCTATTTGGGGTCGAGGTGAGCCCCAATCTTCATGGTCTTGGAGGGGTCGTCGAGGCTGAGGCCGACCTCCTTTACTTCCTTGGACTTGGCGGAGGCGCGAGAAGGCTCTAGCTCTGGGATCTCCATGTCGTCGACGGGCACCGTCTTGGCTTCGGTGACCATGCTAGCCATCTGGATGGAGAGTCGGTGGCTTCGGCAAGGGCGAGACTCTCTGTCTTGTAGGCATAGGTGATGGAGAGGTTGGCCCGTAGGGCCAGGACTCCTGTAGGTGAAGGCATCTTCAGCACCAGATAAGCGTAGTGTGGTATGGCCATGAATTTGGCCAGAGTAGGCCAACCAAGTATGGTGTGGTAGGCGGTGTTGAAGTCGGCAACGTAGAAGTCGATATGCTCGATGCGGTAGTTGCTTGCCGTGCCGAACTGTACTGGTAGGGTGATCGGTCCAAGTGGTTTGGATGCCCTGCCAGGTACCACACCCTAGAAGGAGGAGTCCGAGGGTGTGAGATCTATTATCCCGAGGCCCAACTCCTTTAGGGCTGCAGCGAAGAGGAGATTCAGAGCGCTCCCACCGTCGATGAGCACTTTTCTAAAAAAGCACTTTCTGGACGGTTGCGTCGAGGACGAGAGGGAAACGCCCTATGTAGGGGATGTTCGCCCATTGGTTGGCCCTACTGAAGGTGATGGGGACCTCGGACCATGGGCGATAGCTGGGGTTGGCAGCGGTGTCTTCTGAAGTGACGGTGAGCACCCGTTGGGCGGCGAGCTTCCGTTCTCTTCTGCTCTCGGTGGAGGCACTACTACACAAACAAATATTCGCAGCGTTGCACTTTTGCACTCCGTGGCGGGCACCTATTTTTGCCCGCTGCGGTAAATCCCACGATTTACCACGGCGGGCATTTTTTATTTACCGCAGCGGGCACTTTTGCCCGCCACGGTAAATCGATTTACCGTGGCAGACATATTAAGATGCCTGCCACGGTAAATACCCTATTTACCGTGGCGGACATCGTAAGGTGTCCGCCACGGTAAATCAATTTACCGTGGCGGACAACGTTAAAAGCCCGCCACGGAAAAGGCCTAGGCCCATCAGGCCCAAGCTAGCCCGATATTCGTCTACACGTATATATAGGTATACTTAGGGTTTCGGGGGGCCTCCCCACTCTGTTCCTGTAGCGCAGTCGGCCTCTCTTCCTCCCCACTCTCTTCCTGCTCCCTCTCTTCCTCCCCACTCTCTTCCTCCCCACGCACTCCAGGTCAGGCCGCCCCGACGGCGGCGGTGGAGGCCCCGACGGTGCCCCTTCCTCTCCCTCCTTCAGCTGGCGGTGGAGGCCCCGATGGCGCCCCTTCCTCTCCCTGCTCCGGCTGGCGTGGAGGCCCCGACGCCGGCATGGAGGCCCCGGTGGCGGCGGTGGATCTGGCGCAAGGTGTGGAGCCCTCTTTCTTCTCTCTCAGATCAATGGTGGATCTTGTCCCTCTCACACTCGCACCCTTGCAGATCCCCGACGACGGTGGCGAGCAGCGGCGACGGGTGCTCCTCCGCGCATGGTGTCGAGCAGCGGTGTGGCCCATCCAGCACGGATCCACGGCGGGGCGGTGCCAACCCGCCGCGACGGCACGGATCCACGGAGGGGCGCTCCCAACCCACCGCGACAGCACGGATCCACGGAGGGGCGGCCCCAACCCACCGCAACGTCGTGGATCCACGGCGGGGCGTCGTCTCCCTCCCACCCAATCGACGGTGGCGTAGATCCGGTGGGCATGGCGCCCACCCCGGCCCTTCCTCTCCCTCTGGTGGTGCGGCGGGTTGGAGCTGTGGTGGATCCAATCGACGGCGGCGGCGGGATCTAGGTTCAGTGCGGCCCAGATCCAAGCCCGTGTGGGCTTTTTTTATTTTTTTTGTTTTTCCTGAACGATTTGCCGCGGCGGGCGTTCTTATGTGGCCGCCGTGGTAAATCAATTAACCATGGCGGGGAAAGCTGTCCGCCGCGGGAAGCCATGATTTACCGTGGCCTTTTGGCGTCGGCGGACCGGTTTGCCCACCGCGGGAAACCCAAAATGCCCGACACGGATAAATATTCTGTAGTAGTGAGGCAAGGCCCCCGAAGATGGTGGCGACCACCTTGTCATGGTCCTAGAAGGCATTGCATTGCCCCTAGGTGGTCGGCGGGCTCCAGCTTCGTTGTTGGCGTCGTCGTCCAGCCTCTTGTCCTGGAACTCCTTAGCCAAATCGAGGCAGTCCTTCATTTTATGCTTGGCGTTCTTGTGGAGGGGGCACGGGCCATCGAGGATCTTCTTGTACTACTCGTCATAGTTATGCTTGGCACGAGGTTCATTAACGTTAGCGACGACGTGGTCTGGCCGGCCGCGGTGATTTTGACCAGGCTTGGATCCCTTTGGCCAATCACGGCCGCTGTCCCGATGGTAACTGTGGTCATCGTAGCGACGGTCGTTGTGGCGTTGGTCATCAGGGCGGTCGTCATAGCGGCGAGGTGGACGATGAGTGCCCGTATCCTCATTGAAGTGCACCTCAGCTTCCTTGGCGTCGGCGTACTGGTTGGCGGTCGTGATCATCTCGCCAATGCCTATAGGCGGCTTGTGGTTGAACTTGGAGCGAAGCTCACGGTGATGGAGTCCTCGGATGAAGGTGGTGATGACTTCAGCCTCTGTGATGTTGGGAATAGAATTCCTCATCTTGGAGAAGCGTCTGATGTAGCTGTGGAGGAGCTCGGATGGCTTCTGGTTGATGCGGTTGAGATCATGCTTGGTGCCCAGCCATGTACACGTAGCCATATAGTTGTCGGTGAAGACTTTTTTCAGCTCCTCCTAGGATCCGATGGAGTCCGGGGCGAGGCTTGTGAACCAGCTCATGGCGGTTGGCGTGAGCATGATGTGGAGATAGTTCGCCATGACGCTGGTGTCTCCTCCGGTGGTGCGGACAGTAGTGGCGTAAGCCTATAGCCACTAAGTTGGCTTCATCCTTCCTTTGTAGGGCTCGACCCCAGTGATTTTAAAACCATGGGGCCACTAGAGTGTTTGGAGCGCCCTCGTGAATGCTAGGGGCCCTTCGGGGTTGTCATTGCCATCATCTGCAGTGTTGCCGGCGGCGAGCGGCTCAAGAGCTGAGTTCGGGTTACCGTACTCTTGCTCGTACTCCTGGTGGTGGCGTACTTCTACTTCATGGCGACCGAACCGACGTTGCTCGATACGCCGTCGTGCATCCTGGAGGTTGGTGAGGTGCACTCGAGCATCCTTGTCAACCTCCTGGTCGTGCTGGTGGTGGTGATCGGCACAGTGGTCCCCGGCTCCCCCCTAGAGAGGCAGTGACTGGTTGGCAAAATAGCTTTGGCTGGGGCGGCGATTGGATCTCGGCGCAGCTAATCGGCGAATCGTGCTCATCGAGCACGAAGGTCTCTGATCCTGGTGGATCTCGTTGACCTGGCAGTGCGCCGCTTTGAGCATGGCGGTGACCTTGGCGACCTTGGGAGTTTGCGGGAGCTGGGCGAGCTTGTTGGCGGCCACGACCAAGTTGGCGCTCAGAGTTTTGTAGATGTCATGGCCGTCGACGCGAACGAACTCATCGTCGACGTTGCGATGGAGTGGCCTTCCCTACGAGTCAAGCTGGTTGTTGCGAGTAGCCTCGGCCATCGTAAGGGCGTGCTCATTTGCTCGGCGTTGCACGCGGTTGGCGTTCCGGTTCTCGCGAGCGGCGCGTTCCTCCTTGGTTTCGCCGTTCTGAGGGGGGCTATCGATGCTGATGTTGAAGATCGCGCCACCCCAGAAAGGCGGGAGAGGGGGTTGCTTGGTGAAGGTTTCGGCGAGGGTCTCCGTAGAGCTCTGGGACTCAGAGTCTGGATTTTCCTCCATGATGGTTTGGAGGGATGCTCCAGGGCGTCGGCTGGCGTGCAGCATGTTGACGGTCGGCGGGAGCTGGTCGGTGATCTGGTCGGCGAGAGGATGGGCGTCTCCCATCTGGTCGGTGAATTTGCCCCTCAAGGCGTCTTGGTAGGTAGCGGCGGCGTTGGTGAGCCCGAAGGGCAGAGCCGCAACTCCTGAAGTTTTCTGAGTAGCCTCCGATAGACCAGGATTGGAGGGTGGTCGGTGCTGAACCAAAGTGTTTAGAGCCGATTCGGCGATGGAGAGGCAATCGGCGAGCTTCAAACCGACCCGATCGATGGATTCGATCAGATCGTCGTTGTTGATTCGCCTCCTCTGGTAGCGAGGGAGCGGTCGGTGAGTTGTTGATGAAGGCGACCTCAGAGGTGGTTCCGAGATTGGATCTACAGTCACAGGTACGGGGATGATCGACGTAGAATTGATCTGCACCGGCTCGAGGAGCTCTCCAACTCCGTCAGCGTTGATGATCCACGAGATCGATCCGACCATGAAGATCTGGCTAGGCTGCGGGAAGGACGAAGAGCCTGTAGAAAAAACCATCTTGTTCGACAAGGAAATAGCTCCCCTACCTGGCGCGCCAACTGTCGACAGAATATCATCGACAGTCATCCGAGGGGTATCCCATGAAGGTAGATTGATCGGTAGAGAAGCGTGTAATCAAGAACAAGAAGGCAACAGAGACACACGAGTTAGACAGGTTCAGGCCGTCAGTATGACATAATACCCTACTCCTGTGGTCTGTTGGATTGTATTGGCTATCGTATGATATTTTGTGAGTTTGGAGGGGGTCCCTGCCCGCCTTATATAGTCTGGGGGCATGGTTACAGGTGTAACAACCCAAAAATCCACACACCAAAAATACCAACTACAAAATTTTTTCTTCAAAACTCCCATGTGATGATGAGTGTCATGTATAGAAACCCAACCTAAGAGATGCATTAGGTCTAACCCAACCCAAGTCAACACATAAGCATGGCATGTCATTTGTTGATTATGTTATTTAATTTCTAGCAAATAAAGTGTTACATACATTGTTAACTCAAAATTGTGATTTGGACCTCCATTTGCTTTATGTTATGCTTAACCACTCCATTAAAGAGATAAACCATGAAATAATTATTAAGCAAATCAAAAGAATACATGCTTAAGGAGAAAACTAACCCTATTTTTGTATAACAAAACCACATCTATTTTGTTATACAAAGTAGCTAAACAAAATTCCCTAAACTCCAAAGAATAAGTTACATCAATTTTGAATTCAAATTCCAAACCAAATTTGAATTCAAACAAATGGAAAAGAAATGAAAAAAAGAAAAAGGAAGAAGAAGGCCTCGCAGGCTCGGCCTGCTCGGCTTGCGCCAACCAGCCCAACCGACCGGCCCAGCCCTTCACATCTCCTCTCCGCTGGCCCACGCGCACGCAGTAGCAGGCCGGCCCCAACTCGCGCGCAACAGCCCAGCTCGTGGCCCAGCGCGTCGCCCACGCCCACGCCCGCGCGCCCTGCTGCCTTCGCCAGCTGCCGCTGCCACTTGGCCCCACGAGTCAGCCGCACGTCGCCCACGCCCGCGCGTTTCCCCATTTCACTTGCAGTCGCTGCCCGCTGGACCCCGTAGGTCAGCCACACACCCATCTATAGTGTCGTCTTCCTCACCCACGCCTCAACCGCCTATGCGACCGGCGCCCGACAGTGGTGGTAGGGCAGGCTAGGGGTCATGCCTAGGGCATGGTCCTGTCTTCCCCTTGGCGCCGCGCCCACGCGACCTCCGCGCCAACCACCCCACGCCGCAATGCCGTTCGATGCCCACGGTGCGTCACCAACCGTCCGCCCGCCCGCCGTAGATGGAGCTCGGGCACCAGGGGCTATAAAGCCATGCCCAGAGCCCTAGAGAGTTCTCCCATCGCCCCGCCGCCACCGTGGTGGCCATCCACTGCGCACCCAAACCAAGAGAGAAGAGGGAGAAGGGGAAGAAAGGGGGGGGGGGAATGCCGAAGCCGCTGCAGGGGAGGAGGTCGTCGGAGCCGAAGACGACGCCGTCGTTGTCATCATGGTCACGGGTCGGCACTGCACAGCTTCTGGAGCTACATGGCCGCAACTCATCACCGCACTGCTATCCCCTCTTCCATAATGCCCACGGTGAGCCCCCTTCCGGTTTCTCTCTGCCCGCCGCCGAACCTCACCTTGTCGGCCATGGTGCTCCACACCTGGAGCGCGTAGTCTACGGTCGTCTCCGACCGCTGGGAACACACGCACCCACGCACACGTTTGTGACCACGCCGTGACCACCCCACTGGAGCCCCGTGGTTCACCCGTGTGCCTCGCTGTCGTCTTCATGATCGCCGTGACCGCCGGGATGTCCCTACCGGCCATAGGAGAACCCGAGCCCCGCCTTGAGCCCTGGACGCCCTCGCCACGTTCTCACGGACCCGTAGAAGCTTACACACTCCACCGGAACATTTCACCGTGACCGTAGCCAGCTCACCAACGCCGCCGTCGTGCTCGGAAGGCCGCTGCCGTGGCCAAAGCCACCGGAGGCCCTGGAGGACCCCTCGACCTGCCCAACATGCCCGCTGGAGCATTGTGTCGCCCACACGCACCACAGAATCGGCCTATGCCGTAGCACCCATGCCATTCCTGCACGCCGGGGGTGCTCGAGCCACCGTTCGCCGTGGCCAGCGCCTTGGGAAGCTTTGGCCACCACTTTGACCCCACCATCGCAGTCGCCACGGTGTGAGGAAGCCTTTCCCCTCCCTAATTGGACACCAGCACTGCCACAGAGGCTCACAGCGAGCTCGCCGCCGGTAGGAGCACCGCCGCGGGAGAAATAGGGGAACACCCCCCTCGCCGCCCACCCGCGAGTGCACCCGGTGCACAAGGACCACGCCTGAGAGATGGAGGGTGGACTCGATCCACCGTAGACCTATCTGCGGTCCATGGACCAGCACCTCCTGGTCCACCGTGAGCCGCGCTCACTCCTGCGAGCTGTGGACGAAGCCCAGTAGAGGCCCACGGCTGTGACGTGGCAACGCCACAGCTTGCCACGTGTCCGGCCCGGCCCGGCCCAGACCGGCCCAACCTGAAGCCCGCAGGAGCCTGTTTAAGACCCGGCCCGTAATGACCGTTGACCGGTCAATGTGGACCGTTGACTTGGCCCCACATGTCTGCGACACAGAGCCACTGGACCCATGCTTCAGATGCTGACGTCACGCGGGACCCACACCTCAGAAGCCAACGCAGCTGGGGTGACGTCATGCTGACGTCAGCAGCCCTGGCCCCACACGTCAGTGACCCTGACCGTTGACCATAAACTGTTGATCGTTGACTCGACATTGACTTTGACCGGACCCACCTATCAGTGACCCAATAGCCTCTGGCCCACCTGTCGGAATGGATGACGTTGATGACGTCATGCTGACGTCAGCAAGCCACGTGGACCAACCACAGCGTGACACGTGTCAGCCCAGGATTAATTCAGCCTTTTTCCATTTTCAGAAATTATTTGAACTTCGGAAATTCATAACTAATTCATACGACCTCAGAAAAATATGAAACCAGGACCAAAATTCATCTAAAATCAAGCTCTACACAATAAACCCATGTTTGAGTGCATTTGGCTCTTTTGAATTTTCATTGCTTCTTTGTGCTATTCTATAGATGTCGCTAACGCGACTATAACACGATCATATGCAGACTCAGAGGAGAACCGGACGGACGGTGACCGTGAGTACCGTGAGGAGTACGGAGACGACTACACTAAAGGTGCCACATCCCACCCAATCTCATAGCACCTATTATGAATGGCTAATATAGAAATGCTAGTGCTTACTTTATTGTCATGATCACATTGTGGTAGGACTTGCATGGTAGAATGCTTTCTTGATGACCTTAACCTTGACGCAACCTTACCCCTACTCACCCTGCTGTTAGGCTAGTCGCACGCTTGCTACTATATTTCATTGCTTAATTACTTCTACTACGCTTGCACTACATTGATGCGTGGTGGAAACTAGAGTTATCTGGACTATGGGGAGAGTGCTGCGTGTGTGACTTGGGTGCATGGAGGGTGAGGGTTGTGTCGACCAAGTTGGAGTATACGACGAGCCTAGGGCAAGTCTTGCCGTGGGGTGCTACCTGGGCACCCCTGGAATGGTTACCTGTGGTGGGTAAATTGTATATGAGGTGGCCCTGGGTGTGAACCTGTGATGGGAGGAGCCCTAGGTGGAGGTGCTGTGGTGGCACGGTAAATGGAAACCCTGATGAAGACATTCTGGCTTGGTCGTCCCTAAGGACTTACTAGTACTCAGATTCACCGGGAAGCCTTACGTACCACTCGCCCTATATGGTGCGGGACGGCTGGACTACTTGGTAGGATATTGCCACTACTGCTAGGTTGATAGCGGACAGTGTCAGGGAGGTACGGGGTGCGGAGGATCCCCCACACCCTTTCGAGACTTCATGGAGACCTTGTGGACCTAGCTCATGACTCACAGTTTCAGCCACCCCGGACGGGACTTGGGGTGTACCAAGGCTAAATGGTAGGGTGGCATTATCCTAGGCTAGCAAGCGCCCGGAATCAGCCCAGTTGATGACGGTCAGCGAGGAAGGCGGATCTTATGGTTATCTAAAACCTCTGCTGAGTGTATGGTTGATCGATCAATACATATGCCGACTTGTCGGCTATGGACCTTTCCTGGGTTTCGTTTAAACTAGATAGTGAGATGAGTCCTTCTTTTCTCCCCCTGGGAGTGAGTGTTCGGACATAGCCAGGGGCTACGGGCCTTGAGACAGTGCCAAGAGGGAGTTGGCCTGTCGACTGAGCGATGGTATGAGTGTGGTATGGTGATGGTGTGGAGATGGTGGTATATCGATCCCAGGATCGAAACCTGGCTCTGGAATGGGAATGGGGTGGAATGTGTGTGAGAATGGTGTTAAAACTTGATCAACTATTATTATGAACTTGATATGCTAAAACATAGGAAACCCCAGCCTTATAGGTTCCTTTTGATTATATCCAACTTGCATCCAATTTCCACAAAGCAATGCTCATAGGGTTGGAAGTGGCCAGTACAAATCGTACTGATAAATTTTGGCACACAGGTTCTGCTGAGGATTATAGCTCCGAGGAGTTTGACAGTTGAGGGGTTCGTGCCTACGCTTGAGTTGGCGATCTTATCTCCAAGCTATTCTGAATGAATGCTACTTTGATTCCGCCAATGCGGCGATGTAATAATTTATGTACTTCCGCACTATTTGTACTCTGATATTATCATTGTATGGATGTGATATTCGACTGGAATTTGGGTAATATGATCTACAACGATCTTATTACACTTCGACTCTGTGGATTTCCTTTCGCGGAAATCGGGGTTGTTTCAATTGGTATCAGAGCCATACTTGACCATAGGACGAAACCCTTAGAAATGGACGATAGAATAGGACATGGACAGCCCTTCTTTCGGTTATATACTGACCCTGCATTCACTTTTATGTAAGGCTTATCTATCATTGACCTGCTAACACCTGTTCCTTGAAACATGCAGATGGCAATGAACGTCGACTGGCCGCCTCTAGGACCGCTACCTCTAGACCACGCCAAGCTTACCTTCGACCTACGTGAGCTCGGGGGTTTTGCACAGACCCTCTATCGAGTTCTCATCACGTTAGAAGTCCCTAACGAGTTTGTCAAGGTCACCTGCACCGGGAAGCCAGCTCAGGAAGGAGGAATCGAAGGACCGGTTGTCACCTCAGTCGAGTTCCCAGCTAGCACTACCTTACCTTCTGTCCCAGCTTTCACCGAGATGACCATAGAGGACACAGTTGAGGAGGGATTATGAGCTGTCTCACACAAGGCACTTCATAGAATGATGAGGGACCACTACGAGCACCTGAAGATGACAGAGTTTCATCTACTTCCCCAGGCCCTCGACCTCAGCCTTACCCCTAGTGAGTAGAGTTTCGCAGTCGGTAGAGTTATCTTTGCAGAGGAGGACATATGCCTTCGTGTCTCAGCTATCCACCTACTAGAGTAGGACAGGTACGTGACCCAGCTTGAGCAGAAGAGACGTCAGGACCGGGCTCTTCTATGGGAGTACTACGAGCAAGACTCGTAGGGAGCACAGGAGCGAGCTAGTATGCTCGAGGCAATTGCCAAGCCGTAGGACGAGCTCAACCATCATGAGGAAGTCCACAGAGCCGAGGTCGTTGACTTACAGGATAAAGCAGCCGACCTAGGCAACAGGAACTGCTACCTCGACAGCAAGGTCTTGGAGTTGCAGAGCAAGTTGGACGACAAGAAGGCCGAGTTCAACCGCAGAGGAGACAGAGAGAGATCCAAGGGGATTGATATGCTGAAAATCCAATCTCAGAACAAGACCTTGACCCAGGAGCTAGAGGAGTTTAGGAAGAAGGCCGTTCGCAACCAGGGTCACCTAATCAAGGCACTCAGGCAGACCAAGTACCTATAGGACAAGTGCGAGAGGACATGGCAGGCTTGGCAGAAGTCTAACAAGAAGCGCCTCAGGGAGATGAAGGGTATGTGGGATCAGCTACCCAAGGAGATTCGCAGCAAGACAAAGCCTAGGATAGAGGAGTTTGAGTTAGCTCCGACTCGCCTCAACCTAAACACCTGCCCTACCCTACCTAGAGCCAAGCCTACCGAGGAGCTCGTCGAGGCCTTGAAGTACGTGTCCCGACTACACAAGTCTGACAAGGAGATCGAGATCGAGAATAGTCGTATCCCAGCTGCGGTGTACGAGTTAGAGTAGATCGCCCTGCGTGGTCATGAGTCCTGTCAGTAGCTTCCATAAGTTGTATCCCATGATGTACCCCTTATGAGATGTATTATGAGACACTATGCGTAGTACGATTCACGCACGTCTTCAAGTGTAGCTACTGGAGATGATGCTATGTAATAAAACCCATGTAATGAATGTTTTGGATCTTATTGCATCTTATAGATCTTATTGCTTCTTTGTAATGAGTGTTGGATAGTACAAATGTTTTTCTCTAAATCATCAAAATCATGTAATCATATTGAATTATAAGCACTTGTGGCACAAGCACTAAAATTCCTATGATCCATGTTGCAGATGCCGAACCGTCGATCTAATCGCCTAATGAACCGTGGACGTGCGCCCACCCCCAAACTAGTCGAACCAAATGGGGGACGTGGTGGCAACAACCGTGGCCGTGGCCATGGCCGTGGACGTGGAGGAATACCCTTCAACCTAGAGAATACCCCGCCACCTGCTGAGGAGAACATTCCACCACCACCACCACCGAACCTGGCAGAAGTGATGGCACAACAGACTCAGCTTCTTGCAGCCCTTGTTGAAGGAGCAAACTGTCACCAGGGAGGTCAGCAGAATGACTTCCAAAGGAAGCTGGAAGGATTTCTGAAGCTAAGGCCACCTACCTATGATGGCACCAACCCTGACCCGCTTGTAGCCGATGACTGGCTCAAGGAAATGGAGAAGAAGCTTGACCTCACCACTTTCACCGACGATGAGTGTGTTGGAGCTGCCACACACCAGCTCACAGGTGCAGCACGCGCCTGGTGGGACAGTTTCAGTGATTCCCATGGGGACCCTGCCAATATCTCGTGGGATGAGTTTGCCGAAGCATTCACTGAGTATCACATTCCCAAGGGTATTATGGAGGCCAAAGCCGAGGAGTTCCGCAACATCAAGATGGGAAAGGATAAGGTGACTGAGTACACTACTCGTTTCACCAACTGTTGATGCGGGACCCATAGGATACCCCGCAAGGGAGAGAGAAGATCTAGTTCAACTAGGATTCTTCCCATGTAATCTTAGTAGTAGAACTATTAAGTAGTCCTACTAGGAAATCTCATTGTAAACCGACTAGGACTCTGGCCTCCTGACTATATAAAGGAGGGCAGGGCTCCTGAGAGGAGGACAATGGTACAACATAGCATATCGCAATCAATCCAACGCAAAGGCTAAGGCCGACTGGACGTAAGGTTATTACTCGATCTACGATCGAGGGCCTGAACCAGGATAAATCGGCTGTCTCTTGCGTTAACCATCGAGTTCGGCATACGCCGAAGCCCGAACATACTACCCCGGGTACCCCCATGGCAGGCTATCGGTGGTGAAACATCGACAGCTGGCGCGCCAGGTAGGGGACTTTCGGCGACTTTGCATCCGAGAGCTCGATGGACCTCGACAACATAATCTTCCCGACGGGATCAACTTTCATCTTAGGCTCATGGATCTGCGAGGCAGACAACAACGGCAAGCTTCAGGGCCATCTCCTCAAAGACCCAGATCATCATAAAGAATTTCCTATTTCAACAACTGCAGCGGATTAGCTCACCAGGAGATTCGCGCAGCTCATAGTATCCGATTCAAATCAGATTTCACGACCACTCGTATCCGATTCGAATTCAAGCTCCGAGGCGAAGTTTTATCCGAGTGCTTTCAAGAAACCGAGTTCTTTTTTGGCAAGATTCCAGAGCACAACCCAAAACAACCCGGATTACCCCCAGAGTTCTCTCAAGAAGTAAAGTTCTTTTCCATTTGGGCTCGACAACATGGCAAAATCCTATCAGGGACAGTTCGAAAGATCTTTCAATCCAAGATCCGGGATACCACTGACAGGAGCTTAGGAGGGTCTCGTGTTAACGATAACATCGCAAGACTGTATCATCCACTGGCTAGGTTCCGTTCCTGAAGGTAGCGGAACCCAACTAGTCGGCACAACAACAACAGCTATTCTACCTTACCAAGAAGGAGACTCGATCTACAACACCGAGGCATCTACTAAAGTTATCAGCGACTCCGACAGCATGAAAACTAACGCCAATAATAGAACGACTCACGCACGAGAAGTGCTCATGGTTTGACATCCACGGTCACCATTAAATCCCCCGGAAGCACCCGATGTCAGATCATCAGATGAATCAGAATCCAACATATCACCCTTTGCCCAGGGCTACGATGGAGAAACCAAAAGTCAGAAACAAGCTAGAGAAAGAAAAAACAAGTTGAAGCAAGGGTGCCAACACCATGCTAGGCAGCGCAGGGAAGCTTGGATCAGATATGAGTTAGAATTGGCTGAGTACGACAAAAGAAAATCGCAACGAGAAGTCGAAGGAAGACGCACGGCAAATACGCCTTACGATAAGATTCGAGAAGCATTAGAAGAACTCGGAGCAACTTCACATCCTGGTGAGAAGTATGAACAGCTCCAGGACTTGCTCCGATCGACGATCCCGAGAACGCATGAAGAGAGAGCTCGATCAAGACTACCCGCCAGATCAACAACCCACAGGCAAGAAGATCAAAATCAAAGGAAATCCGCTTTCGAAAGACTTGGGCCGGGTGGAAGCCATGACGGAGGAAGTAGGAAGGAACATAATCAGGGCCACCGATTTGAACAACCAAGGAAGACTAGGAGTAGGGTACCTACCCAGACAACCTCGCAAGATTATTCCCATCAGAACAACAGTTGGCCAGAAGAAGGTGCCGAATCTGAATTCAAAGAAACCAAGGCACACGACAGGTTCCCCTGTTTCGCGAACAGGCTTGCATTGGTACGATTACCTCACAAATTCAAACCATCTAACCACTCCAAGTATGATGGCAAAACTGAACCAAGGCAATGGCTCAGAATATATTCACAATCAATTGAACTAGCCAGAGGAGACGACGATATCAAAACCCTTTTCTTTCCCATGGCACTGGAGGCCATGCCCCTCCAATGGTTCGACAAAATGAACCCAGGATCTATCAGAAATTGGGAGGATTTGCAAAGAGCTTTTTGTGAGAATTTCGCAGGAATCATTACACACCCAATCACTCATGCAGAACTAAAAGGACTCAAGCAAAAGGGAGGTGAAAGTCTTAGAAATTACTATCGACGGTTCGGCAAACTACGAGCTCAAGTACATGACATAACCGAACGAGAAGTAATTGAAGCTTTCTCCCACGGAATCATGGCTAGGTGGCAATTTCAAGACTTCTACAAAGAAAATCCGAGAAACAATGAAGAATTCAGACGAACAGTAGAAAAGATGATTACTGCAGAAGAAAAAACGCGAGAGAGGTTCCCGGACAGAAGCAACCAGGACAACTCGGACAAGCAAAATCACCGAAATAGCAGACATCAAGAAAGAAAACGTAGACCAGACAATACTATGGCAATGGCCGACAAATCAAAGAAGTTTTCCAAACCCAGAAGATATGATGACATTGAAAACATACGTTGCCCATTGCACCCTAGTGGGAGGCACACCATCGGAAATTGCTACACTTTCAATGATCGATACACAAGAAAAGATAGTAAGGAAAACACCAAAGAGGACAATCAGAAAAGAGAAGAAGACAACCACGAGGACAAAGGATTCCAAAAACCCAGGGGAACGGTAGCAGTGATCTTCTCAGGGGCTCCAGATTGCAGAAGCAAACATCAAGAAAAACTAGCACTGCGGACCATTATGACGGCAGAACCGGCTACACCAAGATACCTCAATTGGTCATAGTATCCTATCCAATTTACTAGAGAAGACCAATGGACTAGCGTGGGAAACGCAGGCCATTATCCACTGGTTCTAGATCCGACTATTGCTGGTATGACCGTCACCAAAGTACTAATCGATGGAGGAGCTGGACTCAACATCATCTTTTCAGAAACTCTAAGGAAAATGGGACTACAACTCGCCGGGATGATCACGCCAACAAGCACACCTTTTTACGGAATAGTACCCGGCAAAGCAGCCATGCCACTCGGACAAATTACTTTACCTGTTACCTTTGGAACTCCTTCAAACTACCAAACAGAGTTCATCAAATTTGAGGCCGCTGACTTCGATTCGTCATATCATGCAATCCTCGGACGTCCAGCACTGGCCAAATTCATGGCAATACCACATTATCCGTACTTACTGCTTAAGATGCCAGGACCCAACGGTATCCTTTCTCTTCGAAGCGATTTGAAGCGTGCTTTTGACTGCGACGTTCAGGCAATCCAAATTGTAGCTAAAGCGCAAGCCAACAATGGAAGAAAAGAAATAGCCGCAATCGCTGCAGAGACAAGCCAAGAAGATTTAGAAATACCGGCTAAAAAGCCCAGCATCATCGCACCACCAAAAGAAGCCGACGTCAAGCAAATCGACTTAGGCACAGGCGATACCTCCAAGACAGCAACCATCAGTGCTCACCTCTCGGCAAAATAGGAACTCGCGCTCACCAACTTTCTTCGGGACAACAAAGATATCTTCACTTGGAAGCCGACCGACATGCCAGGAGTCCCAAGGGAGTTAGCTGAGCACAGAATTGATGTTAATGAAAGCTCCAAGCCTGTAAAGCAATGGCTACGATGATTCTCACCCGACAAAAAGGCAGCAATTAAAAAGGAAATAACAAAACTGATGGCAGCCGGATTCATCAAGGAGATCCTTCATCCAGACTGGCTAGCAAACCCGGTCCTTGTGCAGAAGAAAAACATGGACGAGTGGCGCATGTGCGTCGATTACACAGATCTCAACAAACATTGCCCAAAAGATCCGTTCGGGCTACCACGCATTGACCAGATAGTTGACTCAACAGCAGGATCTGCACTATTATCTTTTCTCGATTGCTATTCAGGGTATCACCAGATCGCACTAAAAGAACAAGACCAGAGCAAGACATCTTTCATCACCCCGTTTGGTGCCTACTGCTACAAGACCATGTCGTTTGGACTAAAGAACGCTGGCGCCACGTACCAAAGAGCTATCCAGACTTGCCTTGGGAATCAAATCGGTGAAAATGTGGAGGCATACGTGGACGATGTGGTGGTGAAAACAAAGAACCCAGACACTCTAATTGAAGATTTAAAGCAAACCTTCAAAAACTTGAAGAGATGGAGATGGAAGTTGAACCCAAATAAATGTGTATTTGGAGTTCCCTCAGGACAACTACTCGGATTTTTGGTCAGTCAGCGCGGGATCGAAGCCAGCACCAAGCAAATTCGAGCTATAACAGAAATGGGCCCACCTAGAAGTGTCAAAGATGTGCAGAAACTAACAGGATGCATGGTGGCCCTCAACCGCTTCATATCAAGACTCGGTGAAAAGGGGTTACCTTTCTTTAAACTACTAAAGAAGACAGACAAGTTCGAGTGGACAATAGAGGCCGACGAAGCTTTCAAAAAACTTAAAGAATACCTCACCTCGTCGCCTATCCTGACACCTCTAAAGAAAGATGAAGATATGATGCTATATATTGCGGCAACTCCTACCGTAATCAGCACGGCAATAGTCATAGAAACAGAAGAACAAGGGCGCGTGTATAAAGTGCAACATCCCGTATACTACATCAGCGAAGTACTGTCAGAATCCAAAATCCGGTACCCGCATGTACAAAAACTACTCTACGCTCTACTCATCACCTCACGGAAGCTTCGCCACTATTTCGAAAGCCACAAGATTACCGTGGTGACAGATTTTCCACTCGGAGACATCCTACACAATAAAGATGCCACGGGGCGCATATCCAAGTGGGCAGTTGAAATCGGAGCTCTTGACATCAATTTCACCCCACGGAAAGCAATCAAATCTCAAGCCCTCACCGATTTCGTGGCCGAATGGACAGAGATTCAACAGCCTTTATCAGATACAATCCTTGACCACTAGAAGATGTACTTTGACGGATCACTCAAACTAGGCGGGGCCGGTGCAGGCGTTCTCCTCATTTCTCCAGAAGGAAAACAACTCAAGTACGTCCTTCAGATATTATGGCAAGCTACAAATAACGAAGCAGAATATGAAGCCCTCATCCACGGGCTATGAGTGGCAATTACCCTCGGAATAAAAAGATTACTCGTATACGGCGATTCAGCAGTAGTCATCAACCAAGTCAACAAAGATTGGGATTGCACCAAAGAAAACATGGGTGCTTACTGTGCTGAAATACGGAAACTTGAAAAACATTTCCAAGGATTAGAAATTTTACACGTCCTACGCGATTCCAACATTGCAGCAGATGTCCTTGCCAAGCTCGGATCAGACAGAGCAAAGGTTCCACCCGGAGTATTCATAGAAGAGCTATCAGTTCCCTCTATCAAACAACCCGGTGAAACAACACATGAAATTCAGGCTAAAAGCGTTCAGATCATGGTAATCAACACTTTATGGAGCCAAGTTTTCACCGACTATATCAAAGAAAACAAATTGCCAGCAGATAAGGCAGAAGCCACCCAAGTTGTTCGCAGAAGCAAAAATTACGTTCTAGTAGGAGATAAACTTTACAGAAGAGCAGCATCATCAGGAGTACTCCTAAAATGTGTCTCATTTGAAGAAGGTAAAGAGATCCTAGACGAAATACACTCAGGTTGCTGTGGAAATCATGCTGCCTCAAGGACACTGGTTGGCAAAGCATTTCGCACAGGATTCTACTGGCCAACCGCTTTGAAAGACGCAGAAGAGCTTGTCAGAAAATGCAAAGGTTGCCAAATGTTTGCAAGACAAGCCCACGTACCAGCTCACAATCTTATCTGCATCCCACCCGCTTGGCCTTTTTCCTGCTGGGGGCTAGATCAAGTAGGACCCCTGAAAAAAGCAAAAGGCGGCTTCGAGTACATCTTTGTAGCAATCGACAAGTTCACCAAGTGGATTGAATACAAACCACTCGCGAAATACAGCGCAACCAAAGCAGTCGAGTTCATCCAAGACATTATGCACCGCTTCGGCATGCCCAATCGAATCATCACAGATCTAGGCTCCCCCTTCACAGCTACAGAATTCAAGAGCTGGGCACAAGATTGTGGTTTCAGTATAGACTATGCGTCTGTTGCACATCCAGAAGCCAACGGACAAGTAGAAAGGGCTAATGGGCTCATACTAGCCGGATTAAAGCCAAGGTTATACGAAGAACTAGTGGACTATGGGTCCAAATGGATTGAAGAATTACCGAAAGTAGTATGGGGGCTACGAACTCAAATAAGCAGAGCAACAGGCTACTCACCCTTCTTCCTAGTTTACGGGTCAGAGGCCGTACTGCCCGCCGACTTGATCTGGACATCCCCAAAGATAGAACAATACGATGAGGGAGAAGCAGAACACACAAGAAGATTAGAACTCGACAGCTCAGAAGAAGTCAGAGTAAACGCTACCCTCCAATCAGCCAGATACCTACAAGGTTTAAGACGGCATTACAACAAGAGTACCCAACCTCGATCACTACAAGTCGGAGACTTAGTACTAAGAAGGATACAGAAGACTAACGGACGACATAAGCTACTCAGTCCATGGGAAGGTCCGTTCATTGTCACAAAAGTCACCGGACCAGGCACATACAAGTTAATAACCGAAGATGGAAAAGAAGTCAGCAATACATGGCACATCAGCCAGCTAAGAAGATTCTACGCGTAAAAACAACTCAAGAAAAAACAGATATGCAAGCCACAAGGGACCAACGTTCACAATCGACGAAAAACAATACTCTTCAACAACATATGTATTATTCATGATCAATAAAGATGACATTCATCCATAGCATGTCTTGTCATGACTTCCAACGAGTTGTTTTCACGAAACAAAAAGCAAAATGGCTGAAAACATGCCTGAGCATCCCGGCCGAGAGCAAAATAGCTGAAAAGATGCTTGAGCCCGCCGATGAGGGTAGCTAAAAGCTAACACCCGAAACAAAAAGCAAAATGGCTGAAAACATGCCTGAGCATCCCGGCCGAGAGCAAAATAGCTGAAAAGATGCTTGAGCCCGCCGATGAGGGTAGCTAAAAGCTAACACCCGAAACAAAAAGCAAAATGGCTGAAAACATGCCTGAGCATCCCGGCCGAGCGCAAAATAGCTGAAAAGATGCTTGAGCCCGCCGATGAGGGTAGCTAAAAGCTAACACCCGAAACAAAAAGCAAAATGGCTGAAAACATGCCTGAGCATCCCGGCCGAGAGCAAAATAGCTGAAAAGACGCTTGAGCCCGCCGATGAGGGTAGCAAAAAGCTAACACCCGAAACAAAAAGCAAAATGGCTGAAAACATGCCTGAGCATCCCGGCCGAGAGCAAAATAGCTGAAAAGACGCTTGAGCCCGCCGATGAGGGTAGCTAAAAGCTAACACCCAAAACAAAAAGCAAAATGGCTGAAAACATGCCTGAGCATCCTGGCCGAGAGCAAAATAGCTAAAAAGACGCTTGAGCCCGCCGATGAAGGTAACTAAAAGCTAAAACTAGTCGACCAAAACTGAACTTCAAAAGACCCTCCAGCTCTTCGTTCTGAAAAGCAAGAAGCTCGAGGGCTACATCCAGATAGGAATACTTTTTCCTCAGAAAAGCACAAACGCCAAGTTCATCAAGGCAACATTCTATGCCGAGTCAGATAGGAATACTTTTTCCTCAGAAAAGCACAAGCGCCAAGTTCGTCAAGGCAACATTCTATGCCGAGTCGTTTTTACATAGCGCGGACGAAAGGTTATCAACACAAAGATTTACATCTAACAAGTCATAGCGTGGACAAAGCACTCGACGGATCACAAAAGAGGAAGAAAAGAAAAGTACTCGACAAATCGAGGGGTCTCGTCAGAATAACGCACAGAGTTGTTTTGCGAAGCAGAGACAGAAACAGGACAAAGTACTCGGCAAGTCAAGTAACTTCAACCGCACCCAGGCAAAGAATACATCAACAAAAATAAAGAATCTTCATTTAAAGAGGAATGTAATATTACAAGGGGATGCTCAATCGAATCAGGCGTTGTCATCAGAAAGGGAAATGTCAATATTTAGACCGTCTACAACCCTACTGGCTAGGCCTTCGACCTCAGGCTCCATCCTCTCAACGGCGTCAAGGTATTCTTGGCTTTCAGCTTCCTCTGCTATCTTGGACAGAGGCGCCTCTGGAGCAAGGACCCGGACCTGGGCCAGCACATTCTTGGTACATACTTGGGCACACTTCTTCGCGAACTCTTGGAAACGAGTCGGAATCCAGGGAATGAACTGCGCCCAAGATTGCCCATCATCCGCTGGAGTCCGAAGGACATCGGCTACTGAACGAAAAGATTTCCACAAAACGTTCCAATTTTCAGTAGCCGTCGCCAGCTTCCCAGACAAGCCTTCAATAGTTTTTTGGGCCTGCACAAGATCTCTGTCAGCTCCGCGCCTAATCAGCTTAGCAAGGGCGAGTTCTTCCTCAGCATGAGTAATTACCTCCTCAGCTTTATTATGACTAGAACGGACAAGAGCCTTCATTTCATCGATACTCTCCGAGAGCTTCTGCTTCTCAACTCGGAGAGCTAGACAAGACACCCAAGAATAAGTCAGCGGAAAAAGAAGTCAAAATACAAGAAGAAACAGGCAGAACCCGCGGCACCTTTGCATTCATTCTTCGCAGACTCCACCGCAGCATCTCTCTGCTTCTCCGTTTCCACTACCCGGGCGCGAAGGGTTTTCTCCTCCTTTCGGTGCATTTGACGCTCTGTCTCCAACTCAGCCCGGAGAAGGTCGAGATCGGCTTTTAGAGCGTCCACCTCAGAAGACAGCTTTCTCTCATTTTCAGATGAGAAAAAGAAGCCAGAATGATCACGAGAGAAAGCGAAAAAGAGATAGAGAAGGAGGGATTCCAAGGAAAGCTTCGCAAAGATGAACGAAAACAGAAAGATGGAGAACGGCGTTGGGGGTTAGGTGGTTCAGACTAACCCCGAAATAACCAAGAAACTGATGAAGGAAAGCAGAAGCAGGAAGGCAAAGTCCGGCGCGGACAAAAGAAACGAAGAGGACAATCTCACCAGGACCCAGAGCTGGAACCCGATGCTCGCCCGGAACTCTCCATTCAGCGATGACTTTGCTTTGGATCAAGCCGTCGCTAACGAGCTCGCGCAGCTGGTCTTCGCTTATTGTTGGAGCCGGCCAAACCTTCTGAGCATCCCTCATGGCCACGAACTCCTGGTTTTCGATCAAAGAGAGGGATGACTCCTCATCCACGAAGGTCGCCTGAGACTAGCTTGCGGTTTTCTTCTTTCCCATGAACTAGCGGAAGCAAAAAAGGCACTAAGGAAGATGAAGCTAGGATGATGGTGCTTGGGTGATGGCGACGATGACGGCGGCGGATTTCTGAGAGCTAGGGATTAAAGGCAAGAGCTGGGCAGCAAGGGAAAGGAAGATAAAAGGTCTTTAAATAGAATTTTTAGTGATACAAACGGCCCACAAGGCCCGTTAAAACAAAATGTGGGAACGCAACAGTCCATTTACCGACGTAGCTAAAATGACGGAGGGCACGAATCCACACAACGGTACAAACCAACGGGCAGATTTCAGACTTATCCGTCCAGCACCACGGCAGGGTTATCAGATCGCTACAAGAACAACCCGTCAAACCAAGAAGAAAGAAAGAAGAAAGAAAGGGCTACCTCACGAGGGACAAAAGAACCCGGTTATGTAAGAAAGAACTCAGTAGTCTCATGAACGACAGGGATCATGACAGAAAAGTCAAAGACAACTCAGAAGACAAGATTCGTTACATTACAAGCGACTTCAAAAATAGAAGATTACAAATCTTACAAGACCCAACGAACTCGGCACCACGGAAAGCAAAGTAGCAAAGAGGAACACGGACACGACTAGGCTCTGGAACGACTATGTGTCCCAAATTGCTACTCGGAAGGACAGACCACCATCAGCTACACTGTTTTCTTCAAAGGACGAACGCAGTGCATCCAAGGCGAAAATCGGCAGCATAGCAGGGCAACATGGAGCAGAGAAGGCCGGCGGGCATCTGTCTACCCAAGACCGATGTGATGCTGGATATGGTGTTGATCTGCACCGGACAGTCTCAAGACAGGCGACGAGGATCAACCCAGAACTGCCGGATGAAGGAACAAAGCCCACATCACAAGACTTCCTCCAACTACCACCACGTACATCCTGGCACAATGCTGTCGTGGGATTAGCCTACCTCTAATCCCTATCACAAGACTTCCTCCAGCTACGACAAGACACACAGGAACTACAAAATATGCCCAGGGGCTGCTCTACTTCACAAACTACCATGTTCATGACCACGAAGGTTTCAACAGAATGTCCAATGGATGAAAACAAGCACTCCGGGACAGTATTTATAGACCAAAGGAGCGGCGCACATGGACTAGGAGTACCAACGAAATAAGCCTAACAAAGGACACAGTGAAGAGACAGGACTCAATAATGGATGACTCAGGCGAGAGGAAACAGTACTCGAAGACGGGCATATTCGGAAGAATATACCAGCACAGTACAACCCGTGAACAAAAGGCATTAAACTCAACCACCACCATACAACTACATCTGACAACAGCAGACTGTCAAAGAATAGGCCAAGACCTCACATCCGAGTTCTTCCTGAACAAAACAACACGGATATACGCTCGGGGGCTCGGTCAGCATCATAGCTTAATCAACACTAAGCTAGGGAACCCGGCCTTCATTTCAACTACTCCCAAAGGCTCGGAACCAAAGACGAAGGACCAAGAATACAAGAAACTCAAGACTACAACGACGACGACACATCAAGACTCTTCATCCGACTTCTTTTCTAAAGAGAAGAACTTGGAGAAAGCACGGGGCTGCGGGATAGACCCAAAAGCAAGAGGCTCGGGGGCTACACTCAGTGAGTGCAATTTCACCCAAAAAGAACCCGGACATAAGCTCGGAGGCTGCATGCCGTGAAACTACTCGGATGATGGTTTAATCCAAGACTAAAGGGCCGCTTCGGAAAGATGCCGCGAAACTACTCGGACGATGACATAATCCAAGTCTTGGGGACTACTTCAGAACACAAAGACCCTCCAACTTTTTGTTCCAAATAGCAAGAGGCTCGGGGGCTACATTCAGTGAGTGCAATTTTTCTTCGAAAAAGCGCACGTCACCAAAAGACTTCCTCAACGCAGACCATTTCAAGACATTACGACAAAAACAACCTGGAACGAGCCATATTCGAGTTCTTTTCAATAAAACTTCAACGAACAATCAGAACAACTTCAAGACAAGATCCTCCATCTCCTTGTTCCAAATAGCAAGAGGCTCGGGGGCTACAATCAGATGGATGTATTTTTTTCTTCAGAAAAGCACTCACCACTCAAAGATCCCAAGAAGCGCTACAAGGTTTCACTCCAGAAAGCACTCGGTTGACATCTTGTTCCTACTCAACAAGACTTGAAGGAGCAGAGCGAGACTTTCAGAGCTCAACCATGAAGTGCTCGGGGGCTTGTCGATGCGGGACCCATAGGATACCCCGCAAGGGAGAGAGAAGATCTAGTTCAACTAGGATTCTTCCCATGTAATCTTAGTAGTAGAACTATTAAGTAGTCCTACTAGGAAATCTCATTGTAAACCGACTAGGACTCTGGCCTCCTGACTATATAAAGGAGGGCAGGGCTCCTGAGAGGAGGACAATGGTACAACATAGCATATCGCAATCAATCCAACGCAAAGGCTAAGGCCGACTGGACGTAAGGTTATTACTCAATCTACGATCGAGGGCCTGAACCAGGATAAATCGGCTGTCTCTTGCGTTAACCATCGAGTTCGGCATATGCCGAAGCCCGAACATACTGCCCCGGGAACCCCCGTGGCAGGCTATCGGTGGTGAAACATCGACACCAACCTTCTGCACTATGCACCTTCCTACGTTGTGAACTCTGAGAAGGAGAAGCTGTACTAATACCGCAAGGGACTTAACCCGCATATCAAGCTGAAGTTTGGCGGTATTGAGAGTAACACACTGCGTGCTCTGGTGGATCGCTGCATCTAGATTGAGAAGGACCATGCTGAAGCTGGAGAAGAGTACAGGGAGAGGAAGCGTAAGCCTGAGGAGTCTTTCCGTGGCTATGATCGCAAGAGGTTCCGCAGAGATGCACCATCCAGGGAACGCTCACGCCCCAACAGGGATGACAACCCTGGATCGAGTAGGGGTAGTGGAGGCTACACCACCAAATACTCCCGCCCTGCATAGGATCGTTACACCAGGGACCGCTATGCTCAGGACCGCAACACTCAGGACCATTTCAACCATTCTCGCTCTATGAATGAGCGCCCAGCACAGAACTGCTCTGCACCAGGCACTGGAAACTGGAAGGCACCCGCGCCAACCCCTACAGGCGATGCGCCTTTCACCTGCTTCGCTTGTGGCCAACCGGGTCACAAAGCTACTGAATGCCCTCAGAACTCAGCTGCTCAGAAGTCTCAGTTCAAGGGATCTGCTACCCGTGGATGTCTCAACCATCTGGACACCGAGGAAGCACAGGCTGCCCCTGACATTGTGTACGGTATGTTTTTAGTTAATGGCAATACTGCATTAGTTCTATTTGACTTTGGAGCAACTTGTTCATACATATCATCCAAGTTTGCACGAGAGCATGACCTACCTGTAACCCCACGAGAAAAGCCTATCATCACCAGCTCACCTTTAGGAGACCTAAAATGCACCCACATCTGTAAGGGAGTGAGTCTTACCATTGAGGGTCTTATCTTTAAAGCCGACCTAACCCTGTTACCTTCCACTAACCTAGATGTCATCTTAGGCATGGATTGGCTAACCATTCACCGAGGTATCATATCATGTTCACCTAGATACGTCCAAGTGACCCACCCATCAGGCCAAGTCATTAGATGTGAACCCCAGTTCGGAAAGTCCACCTCTATCCTATGTGCCCTTAAAGCAAGTTCAGAATCACAAAAAGAGGAGAAGACAGTTCATGACATGCCTGTGGTCAGAGACTATCCCGATGTATTCCCTGAAGAATTACCGGGTATGCCACCAGACTGTGATGTAGAGTTCATCATTGATCTTTTGTCGGGAACAGGACCCATTGCTAAGAGACCCTATCGCATGTCAGTTGATGAACTGGCTAAGCTCAAGAAACAGCTTGATGAGCTCATCTCGAAGGGATATATCAGACCCAGTGCTTCACCCTGGGGATCCCCTGTTTTGTTTGTGAAGAAGAAGGATGACTCAATAAGAATGTGCATTGATTACCGGAACTTGAACGCTGTCACCATCAAGAACAAGTACCCCCTGCCAAGGATCGATGATTTACTTGATCAGCTTAGAGGTGCCAAGTATTTCTCCAAGATTGATCTCAGATCTGGCTATCATCAGATGAAGATCCAAGAGAGTGACATCCCGAAGACAGCTTTCGTGACTAGGTATGGACAGTTTGAGTTCACAGTGGTATCCTTTGGACTCACGAATGCTCCCGCATACTTCATGAACATGATGAATAAGGTTTTCATGGATGATCTGGATAAGTTTGTGGTAGTATTCATTGATGACATCCTTGTTTATTCACCCACCACTGAAGAACACGAACATCATCTGAGAACTGTACTTGAGAAACTAGCCCAACATCAGCTCTACGCAAAGTTCAGCAAATGTGAGTTTTGGTTACAGGAAGTTGCCTTCCTAGGCCATGTACTATCAGCTGAAGGAGTTGTTGTTGACCCAGCTAAGATTGAAGCTGTAAAAGAATGGGAACAACCCCGTGATGTGACAGAAGTCAGAAGTTTCTTGGGATTGGCTGGATATTATCGCCGATTCATCGAGAACTTTTCCAAGATAGCCCGTCCAATGACCAACCTTCTAAAGAAGACTAAGGAGTTTGAATGGATGCCCAAGTGCGAGCAAAGCTTCCAAGAATTGAAATAGAAGCTTACCACAACTCCTGTGTTAGCATTGCCTGATATCAGCAAAGATTTCGTGGTCTATTGTGATGCATCCCGCCAAGGACTTGGCTGTGTATTGATGCAAGGAGGAAGAGTGATAGCTTATGCGTCTCGACAGTTGAAAGAACACGAGAACCGTTATCCAACTCATGATCTTGAGTTAGCAGCAGTTGTGCATGCCTTGAAGATCTGGAGGCACTACTTGATAGGCAATAAGTGTGATATCTACACCGATCACAAGAGCTTGAAGTACTTTTTCACTCAAGAAGATCTGAATATGAGGCAATGCCGATGGCTAGAGTTGATCAAGGACTATGACCTGGAGATTCACTATCATCCGGGAAAAGCTAATGTAGTCGCAGATGCTCTCAGTCGCAAGAGTTACTGTCACACTTTGATCACTGAATCCGTACCACCTGAGCTCAAGGAAGAGATTGATGGTTTCCAACTTGAGATACTACTGCATGGCTTGTTGAATGAGCTCCGCATACAGTATGATCTCACAGATCGCATTCGTGAAGCTTAGAAAAGTTGCGAAGAGATCGAATATCTCCGTGGTCTGATGAAACTAGGCTACAAGACCAACCACCATGAAGATGAACAAGGAACCATCTGGTTCAAGGACAGAATCTATGTACCTTCTGATCTAGCCCTATGAGAGGAAATTCTGTCAGAAGCCCATGATTCTAAGTACTGTATTCACCCTGGAAATTCAAAGATGTATCAAGACTTGAAGAAACACTTTTGGTGGAAAGGCATGAAGACAGACATTGTAGGACATGTGGCACGATGTGACACCTATAATAGAGTTAAGGCTGAACATCAAAGGCCTGCAGGTTTGCTAAAGCCTCTTGACATTCCCGAATGGAAATGGGAGAGCATATCCATGGATTTTATAGTTGGATTGCCCCATTCATAGAAAGGCAACAATTCCATCTGGGTGATTGTTGATCGTTTGACCAAGATTGCTCACTTTGTACCAGTGAAGACCAAGACCAATGCAGAAAAATTAGCAGATCTATATGTTGAGCATATTCTCAGACTGCATGGAGCCCCCTCTAGTATTGTATCTGATCGTGGTCCTCAGTTTGTGTCCCGATTCTGGGAAGCTCTGCACAAGTCTATTGGAACCAAACTTGATTTCAGTTCCGCTTACCACCCACAGACAGATGGATAGACAGAACGAGTAAATCAGATCTTAGAAGACATGCTTTGCGCTAGTGTACTGAATTATGGCTCTGATTGGGAGAAATGCTTACCCTATGCAGAGTTCTCTTACAACAACAGCTACCAAGCTAGTATCAAGATGTCGCCATTTGAAGCTCTGTATGGCAGACCTTGTAAGACACCTTTGATGTGGTCTCAGCCGGGTGAAAGGTCGTTCTTTGATTCTGCTAAGATTCAAGAAGCAGAAGAAGGAGTTGCTCAAGTGAAGGAGAATTTGAGAATTGCACAAAGTCAATACAAGAGCTATGCTGATAAAAGGAGAAGAGAACTTGAGTTTAATGTGGGAGACTTCGTCTATCTCAAGGTATCCCCGCTACGTGGGACTGTCAGATTCCATGTGAAAGGAAAGCTTGCCCCTAGATTTGTTGGCCCATACAAGATTTGCAAGAGGATTGGGAATCTCGCCTACAAACTTGAGTTACCTGAGGAATTGGCGGGCGTACATCCCGTATTCCATGTCTCATAGCTACGCAAGTGTTTGAGAGTGCCCGATGAAGTAGTCCCAACTGATACACTTGACATTCAAGATACACTTGAGTATAGAGAACATCCTATCAGAATTCTGGACAGAGATACCAAAGAGACCCGAAGCAAGACTATTCCTATGTGCAAGATCCAATGGAGTAATCACACTGAGAGAGAAGCAACATGGGAGAAAGAGTTGGACCTTCGACTACGATATCCTTACCTCTTCGAAGAGTACGTTACGCTTTAATCTCGGGGACGAGATTCTGTTAAGGGGGTAGGACTGTAACAACCCAAAAATCCACACACCAAAAATACCAACTACAAAATTTTTTCTTCAAAACTCCCATGTGATGATGAGTGTCATGTATAGAAACCCAACCTAAGAGATGCATTAGGTCTAACCCAACCCAAGTCAACACGTAAGCATGGCATGTCATTTGTTGATTATGTTATTTAATTTCTAGCAAATAAAGTGTTACATACATTGTTAACTCAAAATTGTGATTTGGACCTCCATTTGCTTTATGTTATGCATAACCACTCCATTAAAGAGATAAACCATGAAATAATTATTAAGCAAATCATAAGAATAAATGCTTAAGGAGAAAACTAACCCTATTTTTGTATAACAAAACCACATCTATTTTGTTATACAAAGTAGCTAAACAAAATTCCCTAAACTCCAAAGAATAAGTTACATCAATTTTGAATTCAAATTCCAAACCAAATTTGAATTCAAACAAATGGAAAAGAAATGAAAAAAGAAAAAAGGAAGAAGAAGGCCTCGTAGGCTCGGCCTGATCGGCTTGCGCCAACCAGCCTAACCGACCGGCCCAGCCCTTCACATCTCCTCTCTGCTGGCCCACGCGCGCGCAGTAGCAGGCCGGCCCCAACTCGTGCGCAACAACCCAGCTCGCGGCCCAGCGCGTCGCCCACGCCGCGCGCGCCCTGCTGCCTTCGCCAGCTGCCGCTGCCACTTGGTCCCACGTGTCAGCCACACGTCGCCCACGCCCGCGTGTTTCCCCGTTTCACTTGCAGTCGCTGCCCGCTGGACCCCATAGGTCAGCCGCACACCCGTCTATAGTGTCGTCTTCCTCACCCACGCCTCAACCGCCTACGCGACCGGCGCCCGACAGCGGTGGCAGGGTGGGCCAGGGGTCATGCCCGGAGCATGGTCATGTCTCCCCCTTGGCGCCGCGCCCACGTGACCTCCGCGCCAACCACCCCATGCCGCAATGCCGTTCGATGCCCACGGTGCATCACCAACTGTCCGCCCGCCCGCCGTAGATGGAGCTCGGGCACCGAGGGCTATAAAGCCACGCCCAGAGCCCTAGAGAGTTCTCCCATCGCCCCGCCGCCACTGTGGTGGCCATCCACTGCGCACCCGAACCAAGAGAGAAGAGGGAGAAGGGGAACAAAGGGGGGAAGAAAACGCCGAAGCCGCTGCAGGGGAGGAGGTCGTCGGAGCTGAAGATGACGCCGTTGTTGTCATCATGGTCATGGGTCGGCACTGCACGGCTTCCAGAGCTACATGGCCGCAACTCATCACCGCACTGCTATCCCCTCTTCCACAACACCCACGGTGAGCCCCCCCTTCCGGTTTCTCTCTGCCCGCCACCGAACCTCACCTTGTCGGCCATGGCGCTCCACACCTGGAGCGTGTAGGCTAGGGCCGTCTCCGGCCGCTGGGAACACACGCACCCACGCACACATCTGTGACCACGCCGTGACCACCCCGCTGGAGCCCCGTGGTTCACTCGTGCGCCTCGCCGTCGTCTTCATGATCGCCGTGACCGCCGGGATGTCCCTACCAGCCACAGGAGAACCCGAGCCCCGCCTTGAGCCCTGGACGCCCTTGCCACATTCCCACGGACCCGTAGAAGCTTACATGCTCCACCGGAACGTTTCACCGTGACCGTAGCCACCTCACTGATGCCGCCGTCGTGCTTGGAAGGCCGCCGTCGTGGCCAAAGCCACCGGAGGCCCTGGAGGACCCCTCAACCTGCCCAACATGCCCGCTGGAGCATTGTGTCACCCACATGCACCACAGAATCGGCCTGTACCGCAGCACCCGCGCCATTCCCGCACGCTGGTGGTGCTTGAGCCGCTGTTCGCCGTGGCCAGCGCCTTGGGTAGCTTTGGCCACCACTTTGACCCCACCGTCGCAGTCGCCACGGCGTGAGGAAGCCTTTCCCCTCCCTAATTGGACACCAGCACTGCCATGGAGGCTCACAGCGAGCTCGCCGCCGGTAGGAGCACCGCCGCAGGAGAAATAGGGGAACACCCCCCTCGCCGGCCACCCACGAGTGCACCCGGTGCACAAGGACCGTGCCTGAGAGATGGAGGGTGGACTCGGTCCACCGTAGACCAGTCTGCGGTCCATGGACCAGCACCTCCTGGTCCACCGTGAGTTGCGCTCACGCCTGCGAGCTGTGGACGAAGCCCAGTAGAGGCCCACGGCCGTGACGTGGCAACGCCACAGCTTGCCACATGTCCGGCCCGGCCTGGCCCAGACCGGCCCAACCCGAAGCCCGCAGGAGCCCGTTTAAAACCCGGCCCGTAATGACCATTGAACGATCAACGTCGACCGTTGACTTGGCCCCACATGTCAGCGACACAGAGCCGCTGGACCCACGCGTCAGATGCTGACGTCACGCGGGACCCACACGTCAAAAGCCAACGCAGCCGGGGTGACGTCATGCTGACGTCAGCAGCCCTGGCCCCACACGTTAGTGACCCTGACCGTTGACCATAGACTGTTGACCGTTGACTCACTGTTGACTTTGACCGGACCCACCTGTTAGTGACCCAATAGCCTCTAGCCCCACCTATCGGAATGGATGATGTTGATGACATCATGCTGACGTCAGCTGGACCCCACCTGTCAGCTCAGAACCATGATGATGACGTCATGCTGACGTCAGCAAGCCACGTGGACCAACCACAGCGTGACACGTGTCAGCCCAGGATTAATTCAGCCTTTTTCCATTTTCAGAAATGATTTGAACTTCGGAAATTCATAACTAATTCATACGACCTCAGAAAAATATGAAACTAGGACCAAAATTCATCTAAAATCAAGCTCTACACAATAAACCCATGTTTGAGTGCATTTCGCTCTTTTGAATTTTCATTGCTTCTTTGTGCTATTCTATAGACGTCGCTAACGCAACTATAAAGCGATCATATGCAGACTCAGAGGAGAACTGGACGGACGAGGACCGTGAGTACCGTGAGGAGTACAGAGACGACTACACTGAAGGTGCCACATCCCACCCAATCTCATAGCACCTATTACGTATGGCTAATATAGAAATGCTAGTGCTTACTTTATTGTCATGATCACATTGCGGTAGGACTTGCATGGTAGTATACTTTCTTGATGACCTTTACCTTGACGCAACCTTACCCCTGCTCACCCTGCTATTAGGCTAGTCACACGCTTGCTACTATATTTCATTGCTTAATTACTTCTACTACGCTTGCACTACATTGATGCGTGGTGGAAACTGGAGTTATCTGGACTATGGGGAGAGTGCTGCGTGTGTGACTTGGGTGCGTGGAGGGTGAGGGTTGTGTCGACCAAGTTGGAGTATACGACGAGCCTGGGGCAAGTCTTGCCGTGGGGTGCTACCTAGGCACCCCTGGAATGGTTACCTATGGTGGGTAAATGGTATATGAGGTGGCCCTGGGTGTGAACCTATGATGGGAGGAGACCTGGGTGGAGGTGTTGTGGTGGCATGGTAAATGGAAACCCTGATGAAGACATTCTGGCTTGGTCATCCCTAAGGACTTACTAGTACTTAGATTCACCGGGAAGCCTTACGTACCACTCGCCCTATATGGTGCGGGACGGCCGGACTACTTGGTAGGATATTGCCACTACTGCTAGGTTGATAGCGGATAGTGTGAGGGAGGTACGGGGTGCAGAGGATCCCCCACACCCTTCCGAGACTTCATGGAGACCTTGTGGACCCGGCTCATGACTCACAGTTTCAGCCACCCCGGACGGGACTTGGGGTGTACCAGGGCTAAATGGTAGGGTGGCATTATCCTAGGCTAGCAAGCGGCGGGAATCAGCCCAGTTGACGACGGTCAGCGAGGAAGGCGGATGTTGTGGTTATGTAAAACCTCTGCAGAGTGTATGGTTGATTGATCGATACATATGCCGACTTGTCGGCTATGGACCTTTCTTGGGTTTCGCTTAAACTAGATAGTGAGATGAGTCCTTTTCTCCCCCTGGGAGTGAGTGTTTGGACGTAGCCAGGGGCTACGGGCCTTGAGACAGTGCCGAGAGGGAGTTGGCCTGTCGACTGAGCGATGGTATGAGTGTGGTATGGTGATGGTGTGGAGATGGTGGTATATCGATCCCAGGATCAAAACCTGGCTCTGGAATGGGAATGGGGTGGAATGTGTGTGAGAATGGTGTTAAAACTTGATCAACTATTATTATGAACTTGATATGCTAAAACATAGGAAACCCCAGCCTTATAGGTTCCTTTTGATTATATCCAACTTGCATCCAATTTCCACAAAGCAATGCTCATAGGGTTGGAAGTGGCCAGTACAAATTGTACTGATAAATTTTGGCACACAGGTTCTGCTGAGGAGTATAGCTCCGAGGAGTTTGACGGTTGAGGGGTTCGTGCCTACGCTCGAGTTGGCGATCTTATCTTCAAGCTGTTTCTGAATGAATGCTACTTTGATTCCGCCAATGCGGCGATGTAATAATTTATGTACTTCCGCACTATTTGTACTCTGATATTATTGTTGTATGGATGTGATATTCGACTGGAATTTGGGTAATATGATCTACAATGATCTTATTACACTTTGACTCTGTGGATTTCCCTTCGCGAAAATCGGGGTTGTTTCAACAGGTCGGTTAGATCTGAGAGATAACTGGAAAATAATAACAGATTACAGGAATCATGGGATCATACATATCCTAACAGATCTCGTAGTATCTTCAGGATATCTTCCCGGTGTCTTGTAGGAGGCGCCGAGCAGAATCGTGCCCCGCAAGGCTTCGTCTTGTGGGCTGGGCCGCCCCTGTGGGCGCAGCCCATGTGGTCTGCTATGGGTATCCGGGGTCGTACCCCCCACAATATAACTCCAATGTTAATAGACCCTTTAGGTATTCCCAATGACATAGTCTAAAAATAGTTTGATCAGAGATCAATATGTCATAAATATTATCTTCAAAAAACTTCTATGAGGAAAAATAGATAATATGACATTTACTATGTGTTAACATTACCTTATTAAAAACTTTATGTGAGAAAACTCCAGAAGAGTAAAACTCATATAAAGGAAAAAGAGTGTAATGTGATATCTAAAACATGTTATATTTTAGAGGGATTCTCCCCCTGATTCTTGCAAGTCTCTAAGTCTTCTCATACCAATGCCCTTAACACATTTACGGAATGCGAAGTATGGTAGAGATTTTGTGAATAAATTTGCTAGATTATCACATGACTTAGTTTGCAAGATTTCAATTTCTCCATTCTTTTGAAGCTCACGGGGATAGAATAACTTGGGAATAATATGCTTAGTCATATTACTCTTCATATAACCTGATTCCATTTGTGTAACACATGCTGAATTATCCTCAAACATAATCGTCGGTGTCTCAAGTGCACCAATACCACATGATTGTATTATGTGGTTTATCATTCTGTGAAGCCATACGCATTCGCGTGATGCTTCATATAAAGCAATTATTTTAGAATGATTGGTGGAAGTGGACACCAAAGTCTGCTTTGAAGACTTCCAAGATATTTGTCACACCCTAAAATTTGCATCAATTTAAAATAGGTAAATTTGATTTAATTATGTATTTTGTGAGCATTTAAATTTAGGAAAATAACAATTTTGTTAAAGTTAAAATCAAATATAAGGCCTAGCCATATGTTTGCGCATTCATGCTGATGCATACTTAATTTTGTGATGCTAGGGTTTGATCAAAATTTGCAAAAGAATTTGGGTTTAATTTGGATTTGAAAATAAAATTGAAAAAAGAGAATTCTTCCTCTCCTTCTTCTGGCCCGCTCCAGTTTTTTTTCTCCACCGCAGCCCAGTCCTTCATCCGCGCGGCCTGCTCCCTCTCTCCCGCAACGGCCTAGCAGGCCGTCCTAGCATCGCCCACGCCGTTTCCCTCTCTCTCCGCTTGGTCTCACTGACCGATGGGTCCCGCATGTCAGTGTTATCTTCAACCTAGAATTGTACCCGCGTCGGACTCCGCCGCCTCGACTCCGTAGCCGCCACGACTCCGTTTGGCGTGTGCTCCAAGTCTTCCCCGCCATAAATAGCAGCCGCACCATGCCGCCTCCAACCAACCCTAGAGCAAGTTTGTCTCGTCCCGCATTGCCGCGCCGCCACGAAACCCTAGCACCGTCGTTTGCCGGTTGCCCCACCGAGCACCGCGCCGCCTTTGTTCGCTCCGCACCATGGTAAACTGCCTTGGTGAGTTCGCCGTTTCTTTCTCTTTCTCCTAGTGCCCGCGGTTCATCCAATCATAGCCCATAGGTGGTGTTCTACGTGCAGCGCCATCTCTGGCCATGGCGCCGTCGTCGGAGCTCGCCACCGACCATGCTGGCATCTCTCTCCCCCTCTCGTCTGATCTACGTTGTCGATCTTAGATCCAACGGCCGATATCACCCAATGCCGATTTGGCCGGCCGTTTTGCAAAAGAGCCCCTGCAATTTTCTAAGTTCAAACTTGCGGTCCAAAGCGTATTCCTAGAATACGTTTTCTTTTTCAGAAAACGTAGTTTCTTCGGTTAGATCTAAAATACGCTTTCATCTATTTACAGTTTTGCCCATAGTCTTATTTAGGCCATAAAATCTTCGTTTTAACTCCGATTTGATCTGTTCAAGTTGCGTTAGATTCGTAATTGCATAATCTACATGTTCATACTACTGTTACATATGTTTTCAACTTTTAAAATTCGAGGTTAGATTTAATCTATTATTTTAATAAAGGAAATCTTGTTTAATTCATAACTTCTTCGTTTTAGCTCCGATTTTCGTGATCTTCGCGTCTGTGTGTTCGTAGCAAGGCGTAGATTTGTTTTACAAACTTTTCATTTTGATTTTATGCTGATTGGTGTACTGTTCTAATCTATAGCCTTTGTTTGCTATGCATGATTGCTTCTGGATGCTTGTATGTTGCTGTGATTATCGAGTATAGACAGTGAGCAACTCGTAGGTGATCAAGAGTACTACTTTGACGAGCAGGATCAGCAGGAATACTTTGCTCAAGGCAAGTATAACATGGGATCATCCTTATTTCCTATCAACTTTAATACATTTACTTCATATTGTATGTGTCACCATGATAAGGATTTCCTAGAATTGAACTTATACCTTGTCTCCTATGGGATATGCATTGGGTAGCTTTGCTAGAGCTCAACTAAAACATGGTCTTGTAACTTGACTAGTGGTATATGCAATAAACATTAAAACATGACTTTTTAGCAACTTGGAAACAGGGGGCTAGAGAGTTTAGCTACTTTCTAAATGCTTCGGATTCCTCTCCCTAAGGACTTATCTGTAAGCGAACATCCGGGACTTACAGTACAGCTATGAGGGCTACATGGCTCTGCTTTAGCTCAGTATGAGGACCTTTTCTAGATTGTTAGAGGTCACCTTTATGGTGTAAGAATGGCTTGCCGAATCGGGTATATGACAACCTCTACTCTTATGTGTATAGCCGTGATGGAATTGTGCCATTCGATAAGGGGGTTCCTATATCAGTTTACCGAGTGAATCTAATGTCCCTAACTTGTTAGACGAACCTTTGAAAGGCTTCATAGTGAACCCCGCCTGCTCACCTTGGAAGTGTTTTGGGAGTAATTAACCCAGGCATATGGGTATCACGACTCATAGTGAAAGTGTACAACCTCTGCAGAGTGTAAAACTGGTATATCAGCCATGCACACGGTCACGAGCGGCCTTGGATCCTTATGGAATAGATGGTCACTATTAATTATCCGTTTATGATATTCATTATTCATGTTTACATTGATCATGTGTTTTATTTTGGGATTATAACAACATGTTGCTACTCTTATGCTAAAATTGTGACAACTAAAAGCTAAATGCTATTAAACCCATGTCAAGCCCTTTTGAGCCTCATGAACCCCATGTTATACTTGTTGAGTACGACACGTACTTACGCTTGTTTATTTTCATTATTTGGATAAAAATCGGGTGTGACAGATTGGTATCAGAGACGTGTTGACTGTAGGGCGCATGCCTAGTTAGCAATGGCCGTTCTAGCCTCTTTTGCTTCACTCATTTCATGCTTCCCATCTCACTCTTGTTATTTGCTAAATTTTATGCTTCTTTTGCCTCACTCTGTTATGAAAATTATTGCTTCTAATCTAACTAAATCTAATTCTGAAGATGCCTCGTGCCAATAAGACCGCTTGCATCAGCACTGAAGGCTACTACCTGCATCATGGCTTGTATGAGCCCATGGACCCACGTGAGGAGGAGGAACCCTAGGAGCAGGAAGTTGACTCGCCAGCACCTGCACTTGCACCCCGCCTAAGCCACTCCAGGAAGAGCCCGAAGAAGAAGAACCCGAAGAAGTGGAGGTCGTTGTATTGTCTGATGATGAGGAGGAGGAGGACGCCGTTCAAGAAGATCAGCCTACCCCTGCCATAGGATGGACTACAAAGATCTGGTACAAGCCGGGGTGTGAATCCTCCATTTTGGACCACCGACTTATGGGGATTCTTCAGACCTACTACACTGATTGGGACACAACTGTGGAGTATGTCTGCGAAGAACCTACGCACCCTCTAGAGGACACTTATTGAAAGACTAGGGTGTATATCTACATCAGGGATGAAGAGAAGGAAGCATATCTACTGGACTCGAACTATGTGCATCATGCTCATCATGCCACCATGTAAGATAGCATAGAAGACGCAGCCGCTAAAGCCTGCATGGGTCTCCATGGCCACCGTTTTGAGGATATGAAGTCGGACCAATATCGATTCCTCCCTCGCCAATACCCTGAATTGGAGTGGGCAATGATGGACCCTCAGGGCATAGATCCAACTACTCAAGTGATGGTACACTTTGGCTGTGAGTTAGTAGGGAAGATTCGGCGACTGGAAGATCAGTTAAAGGCACAATAGGAGACTCTTAAGAGGTACCAACAAGTGATAGATGACCAAAGGGAGTGCCTTAGACTACCAAGGATTTATGAGAAGCTTCCCCATAAACATTGCCCATAGGTGTTGGAGTTCCTTTCTATATAATAAGACGTTAGTAGCACGGGTCAAGTTGAGTCAAGTCGAGCCTAGTAGTGTGCTGTGTACTTTGGTGTGCCTAATTGATTTATTATTATGTTTATGTGTGAGTTGGATTTTTGTAATGAGTGCTGAAACTTTGTGGGCATGTTTGCAAGTTCCATAGTGAAGAATATTAAAAGTCTGAGTCAATAAATAAATAGTTGGGTTTGGTACATCTTGTTCTCTCGGATCTGTTTTTTGGAGCAATCTGGCCTTATCTCAATGCCAATCTAAATCTACTCAACCAAAAATTATAAATTTTTTATGGTAACAATTAGACTTAAGTATCCTTCTAATCCCATTGGAATCACCCCTATATCTGATCTGGTTTGTGAGATATAGCTGTTTCAAGTTGCAGTTTCTACGCAGTCTGGAATCTAGAATAGTTTCGGTTGTGTCCAATTTTTGATTAACCTAACGACAGAATTTGGGCATGTGATCTGAATAAAAGTTGTAGATAATTACTTAATCTTTCCAACCATATAAAGAACGCCACTTTTGGATATGACTTTTTTACCGAGCTACTGATGTTGGAACTCGTCCCGAAAATTTTCAGAATGTATTCTATATCTCTATAAGTGTCTATAACTTGGAAATCTCTAAATTTTGAATATTTGTGATGGATGTCAGATATTTGGAAGAGGAAGAGGCCGAGGTCATGGAGGTGTTCCCCCACATCCACCACCACCACTGCCACCTACTATTGAGCAGCTTCTGGCGGTGCAGACACACCTTATGCAAGCTCTGGTGCAGAATCAGTAGAATCAACCAATTGGTAGAGCACCTCGTGATAAGCGTGGTGAATTCATGAAGAGCTGCCCCTGGTGTTTTCACATGCCACTGATCCACTAGAAGCAGATGATTGGCTTCATGTAGTGGAAACGCAACTCAACATAGCACAATGCGACGACCAGCAGAAGATGTTGTACGCGTCAGGATAACTATAGGGAGAAGCTCAAGACTGGTGGGAGGCATTTGAGTATGGACGTCCCACTAATGCTCCTCCTATCATCTGGCAGGAGTTTAGAGAGAATTTTAGATCCTACCACATACCTAAAGGATTGATAGAGCTGAAGCAGGAGGAATTCAGAGCTTTGAAATAGGGGTCTATGTCTGTAGCTGAGTATCATGATAAATTCGCTCAGTTGTCATGCTATGCTCCGAATGAGGTGGCTGATGATGCTGATAAGCAACGCCGCTTTCTCAAGGGTCTGTATGATGGTCTCCAACTCTAGCTTATGTCCAATACATACCCCAATTTTCAGACGTTGGTGAATCGCGCTATTGTTATTGACAATAAGCACAAAGAGATGGAGGCTAAGAAGAGGATGCTTCAGGGACAGGCCTC
Organism: Miscanthus floridulus; assembly: GCF_019320115.1. Lineage (NCBI taxonomy): Eukaryota > Viridiplantae > Streptophyta > Magnoliopsida > Poales > Poaceae > Miscanthus > Miscanthus floridulus. The sequence goes on along the minus strand of NC_089588.1, from coordinate 98,837,550 downwards.
TGGGAGTAATACTCGTTCGCGCACCAACCCTCAGCAAAGCTTCCAGCAGAGGTACCAGGGACCCCCTAATCAATGGAACCACAACCCAAACCAGCAGCGTCCACCATACCAGTAGCAAAATGGTAATCAACATCCCCAGCAGTAGAGTGGCCAGCATACACCATGACAAGGAGCACCTAACAACACTCCCATGAAGACCAGTGCACCTAGCACCCCCAATGTATGCTATCGTTGTGGAGAAGTTGGGCATTATGCTAACCATTGCCCCATGAAGCAGAATTAGCTAACACCCTAGGGTCAGCACAGTAATCCAAAAGGAATGCCTCAGAAGCCAGCACCCAACATAGGAAAGGTGAATCATGTGTCTACAGAGATGGCGCTTGCTAAACCAGAAGTCATGCTCAGTACGTTTGATGTCCATTCCACTCCTGCCACTGTTCTTTTTTATTCTAGAGCTTCGCATTCTTTCATATCACAAGCATTTGTTAGAACGCATAGCATACCCTTATGTGCCATGAAAAATCCTATACTAGTAAATAGACCAGGTGGTAGTATGCAAGCTTCTTATCGTTGTCTTCCAACTAGTCTATCTTTAAGGGGGGTAGAGTTCAAAGTGAGCCCCATTGTGTTGATAACATCTGGCATTGAAGTGATTCTGGGTATGGATTGGATGAAGCAAAACCGGGCAGTAATTCAATGTCAGGAGAAGGTGGTTGTTGTGACCGCACTGAATGGGGATAGAATCAGTGTCGATGGTTGGAGTTGATTAAGGATTACGATCTGGTAGTACACTATCATCCTGGAAAGGCAAACGTTGTTGCCGATGCTCTTAGCAGGAAGAGTTATGACAATGAGGTGCAAGTGGCATCTATGTCAAGTGGCATCCATGCAAGCACTCCAAACAGTTGGTCAACACAGGTCAAAACCATATCATGAAAAAGACAATTTTAGCTATTCCCACACTTAGAAGCATTTTCTTGACATTTGCTCAACATACAGCCTTCGTGACTTTTGTTCATGAGTTCAATTAGAGTTGTTTGAGCAAGGTCGCAAGGTTTGGTCGACATCCCATGCTCCCATTCACTTGATGAAGCAATTCAAGAAAGGTTATAACTTATCATTTCATGTGACTTCTTGATTCCAAACTTGATGAAACTTTTCCACTGGTCAAGATGGATGCATGTTGATGTAATGTTCATGAAATAAGCATGTTTAACATTACTCATGCCTAATTTTAACCAGGGCCCACTTGTAAGCAAAGGTGTGTTGTCCAAGTTCAAGTTGGGACTCAATTTCATGGATTGGACCTCAACACCTTCGTCATCACTTAAAAATCATGACTAGAGATCATGATCATTGCTTGACATAGCCTACTTAAGTCCAAATCCACTGCTTAACTTGTGACTAACACCCGGGGTGTTACAAAAGTGCGCGCACGAGAGTTGCACGGCGCCGTGGATAGCGAGCAGGAGCGGTTCGGAAATATGGCCAACGAGTTTGCCAGGATACCGAGCTGGGGAAAAAGGAAAACAAGATACAAAGACGGTTGGACTTTCTTTTTGTGCCACAAAAGCTAAAAATAGCTTCACAAAGATGAGTTTAGAAAGGTTGTTGGAGTTGCTCTAAAGAATTGATATAGCGTTACTTATTATGACCATTGCCATGGAGGTTTTTGGAGAGAATTGTTTTTGATTGGGTGGTTAGAGCTCTTTTTGCCAATATCTGAATGTGTTGCTTTTCTTATGCAGTTTGCGCATTCTGGATGTTGATTGCAATGCCCAAGAGTGATGATCCAATAAGTTCCAATAAGTTGAGAAGCCTGTGAGATATTTATCTTTTCCTGCCTTTAATATGGACCTGGGCCTATGACACAGCGAGGTTGTAGCCATGATACTGATGTGATTTTGGGGATTACTGTGAGCTTTTGGTATGATTTTAGTCATCTCTTAGGAAACTACAACCGATTTGAGGATGTAAGATATTGATTTGTATTTTATTATTTGACTACCGTGAGCAAGTCACTGGGGATCTGGATTTGGCGATGAATGTAATTACGATGGATCTGTGAATATGCATATATTCTTTGCTTGTATTTATTCTGTAATTTGGATTATCTGTGCTGGGCGCTGGTCTATGAAAAAATGTGATATGGGTTGGCCCAGCAAATATGGTGTGGGCTGGGCTATGGAATCAGCCTATAAGAATGCACATCTGCATGGTCGGGCTGTATAAATAGAAAATTGGGCTGAAAAAGCTTCAAAACTTGAAATGGGCTAGGCTAAATATGAGCCCCAACTATGGGCTTGGCCTGCCTGCTAGGTGGGCTTAAATAAGCCCCTAATGTGGCAAGGTCCAAGGATTTGTGATATAAAATCAGATGTCATAAACGTTTATGACATCCAAAATCAAGGTCATAATTTTATGATATGAACATCTAAATGTAAAAAGTTATCATTAAAGACGCTCATCTTTTGACATTTGATTTTGCATGAACTTGACGTCACAAATGGTCACTTATGATATAATTTCCAAGTATTATGAATATATCAAATGGTAAAATGTATACAAGCTCCCATTCTAGTATACAAGCTAGAGTCTGCATTCTCTACTGACTAGCGAGCTAGAGAATGCAAACTCTAGCTTGTATATACTTTTTACCAAGGTACCTAAAAACTTGGTAAAAAAGTAAAGTGAATAGAGAATGCAAACTCTAGCTTGTATATCAAATGGTAAAACTTATGATATAATTTCCAGGTATTATGACATATATCAAACTCTAGAAATGGTCAAACTCTAGCTTGTCTATTTTTAGATGTGCAACGTTGGCCTTAGTTCTAGGACACTGGACACCGCCCTAGTTCACAAACCCGTTATATTACGGTGTCACGGCCCCTTTAGTACTACTTTATACTTTTTCTAATTATAAATATAAGTCCATCTAAATTTGTTCTATAACCAACGTATCAACGTTAGAAATGTTTAAGGCATACGTAGTAGATGGACTTATATATATATATGTTATGGTATCAGTTAAAGTATGTGCTAATAATTGTTAGTTTATTACCAGTTATTCTCTAGTTTTTTTTCCAACCATATGTGATGTCGTACTTCGTAAAATTCAGTTTCAAAAATATCTGACAGATTCTCAGAACAACGCCCAAATATCACCCTGTAGAGTAGTAAGGACAGATAAGACCACGCTTCGATCAACGACGATGATACTTCCATTCCATGTGGCAAGCTGTTGTAGGCCACCATAAAAATAATTCACTGCCGGAGACCGGCTCTTTGCCGAGTGCCAAGTGGTTTGCCGAGTGTTGTTTTTCGGGCACTCGGCAAAGACATCTTTGCCGAACGTTTTTTTTGACACTCGGCAAAGAAGCTCTTTGCCGAGTGTTTTTTTTTTACACTCGGCAAAGAAAATTTTAAAACACATTTTGAAGCAGTAAATTAATTCAAATGAAAAAGTTTTCAACTACAAAGTTGTATAACTCATCAAGATGTACAATGTTTGTTTTGGTCTTTTCTTCATATGACAAAGTAAAAATAAATTTGTTCACAAATCTAACATATCTCTCTCGTAGGTTATGAAACTACAAGAGAGATATATAAGATTTGTGAATAATGTTAGAACGACCATGTCGGATGAACAGATGACCAAACAACCAATATAAACTTTGTAGATCTCGAAAAGTTATGAAACTTTGTAATTGGCAACTTTTTGATTTGAAATCATCTTGTCATGCAAAACTGTGTTTGAATTTCAAAATTTTAAAATTCAAACTTTTCAAACGACCTCGGATGGAAAAACAACCAAAATAAACATTGTAGATCTCGAAAAGTTATGAAACATTGTAGTTGGCAACTTTTTGATTTGAAATCATCTTGTCATGCAAAACTGTGTTTGAATTTCAAAATTTTAAAATTCAAACTTTTCAAACGACCTCGGATGGAAAAACAACCAAAATAAACATTGTAGATCTCGAAAAGTTATGAAACATTGTAGTTGGCAACTTTTTGATTTGAAATCATCTTGTCATGCAAAACTGTGTTTGAATTTCAAAATTTTAAAATTCAAATTTTGTAAACGACCTCGGATGGAAAAACTTCCTAAACTAAAAGTGTAGATCTTGAAAAGTTATGAAACTTTGTAGTTTACAACTTTTTTATTTGAATTTATTTATGGCCTCAAACAAGCAATTTACACTCGGTTTAGTATAATATATTGGGAACTAAAACGAAATCCAGACACTAGTGAAAGTGTGGTGTAGTGGTAGAGGAGGTTCGCGCGCAGGGGGAGGTCGCAGGTTTGAATCCCGCCGGCCGCGTATACGCGAAAAATGCCGAAGATGGGTGGGCGCTGGCCGGTGGGGGCCTCCACCGATTAAAAAAAATCCATTTTTTTGGGTAAAAATTCCCATTTTTTCGGGTTTTTTTTCGGTTCCAACTTTGCCGAATGTCGGACACTCGGCAAAGGCTTTGTCGAGTGCCCAACAAAAGACACTCGGCAAAGACGCCTTTGCCGACCCATTTTTTGCTGAGTGGTCTTTGCCGAGTGCAGCACTCGGCAAAGCCTTTGCCGTGTGCAAATTGGGGCACTCGGCAAAGCCACTGAGTCCGGTAGTGATTGCATCATCGATTACGTCGATACATAGACATAGTGCTAATCCTAGGAAGTAGGAAAATGGCTCGAACTGTACGTTACCATGGCTTATATCCGTACATATAGGACATCTGGTGGATAAGCAGCGTACGCTGATTATTAGATCAGCACGTCTATATAAACCAGTCTGGTGCTAAGAATGATTATTGAACCAACCAAGGGTAGGTAGCTAGCTGCATTGTGGCCGCAGCAGCCCTGCAACAGTAGTAGACGCCACCACAGTCTCTGTCGTCACCACCGGTCCAAGAACGTCGACGTGCCTGCTCCGGCACGCCATGCTGCTATCCTGGCCAAAGTCGAGAATGGTGGCCTGTGCCAGCCATGGCAGCCAGCAGCAGCGCTACTCATTCGAGGATGATAAGGGTCGACGCGCGAGCGAGAACCCCGCCGGCGGTTTCCACCCTTCTGTGTGGGGAGATTTCTTCCTTGAATACAGCAGCCCCACAACGCCCCTGCAACTGGTTTGTTCATCAATATGTACTTAATTACTGCAGCTAATAACAATAACATGTACCACTATCGATCTGTTCCAGATTGCAGGTTATTTTGATTTTTCTAGGTAAATAGCTTTTGCTATACACCTAGATATAAAGTTATCTCCTACAACTAAAAAGAACAAAGTGTGGATATTTTTTGGTGCGACATTTGTTTTGGTTTGTCCGTCTGCCCACGCCTGCGATCCCACGACATCTCCCGCATGTTGCGTCCTTTGGTGCGATCCCGCACCCCTCGCTCTATCCCGTCCACCCTCACCGCGCCACCGCCGCACGCGTCCGCCCGGCTCCCGTGCCCTACGGGATACACCGGTGATGAGGCCGTCTCCCTCCACGCGCGCCTCGCCCACGCCGATCTAGGACCACCACGCCAACGCCCGCGCCTCCGAGATCTTCGCGGCCCACCGCGCTACTTGGATGGATGCCTAGCGTCGCCTCCAGGTCCACGCCGCCGCCGCCGCCGGGGACGAGACCTCCTCCCTCCACGCGCGCCCCCTCCTCTGCGACGCCCGTGCCCATCATGAAGGTCCACGCCGCCACCCGCACCACCCCGACGCCCACGGCTGCGGCCCCTGCTGCACCGTGGCTCGCACCCGCGCCGGAGGCGGAGTTGACCCTTGACACCGTACCTGCGGCCGCCACTCCCCGCCTCCACTTCGGCCCCCGCAGGCAGCAGCACATCCGCTTCCCCTCCCTCCGCCTCCGTGTGTAGCCAGATCCACAGCCCCCATGGCTGGAACCGTCGTCTCCTCGCCAGATCGAGGGCGGCGGCACCATAGCAGACGGCCACGGACCTCGCCCCTGCGCCCTTGCCCTCGCCCTCAGCCACCGCCCCACGCAGCCGTTGCGCCGCCTCCTCCCCAGCCCCGCCGTGCCACCACAGCCCCGGCCCTTCCCGTGCCACGACAGTGATGGGATCCAAGTACCTGAGGCACAAGATCCACGTCACGGATGCGGACTTCTCGGAGAGTCGAGGAGGACAAGACGCGGGATTGGCGCAGCCGCCACCTCTCGCTTTGCCTGGGAAGGAGCAGCAGGTGTCCGGCGTGGGGATTCTGTTGCAGATCTCCATGCTCATGCTCGGCACCTCGGCCACGAACTGTGTTACCACCACTTCTACTAATTCGCTGAGGCCAACGCCCCGCTCGTCACCGATACGTACTCGTCTGCTCTGCGCACCATGCCTCATGTCCCTGGCCGCCCACCTATGGCGTGTGAATCTGGAAGTAGGATGGTTGAATGGATCGACACGGATCTGTTCATACATTTTTAATTTGATCGCATTAACAATAGTAGTGTATGTGCTTGTTACTTGCTCAATTCTCATCCTTCACAGTAGGGAAGTTCGATTTAGTGCAGAATTAAGAATTGTTTCTTGGCAATAAGCTCTATGAATTGCAGGATGTTAATTTAGATGCCTTCTAATGATGCAAGAATTCTCTAAACATACAATCTAGGCAGCACATACGGAGGTTGAGTTGTTAGTTGTTTGTTGTTTGTTCAACCCAGCCTTGGTTTTCAATTATCTAGGGTCAGGTTACATAGATAAGAAATCAAAGGTCATTTGTCTGTATGCCTAACAGAGCTTACTGATATCACATTTTCAATTTTTTTCATTGCTTTTCTAGAAAAGGCAAAGAGCTTTATCTAAACATTGTTCACATTCAGTGCCAAATAGCAATACTAATTCACCCATTTTGTTGATAATGATTGCTATTGGTTCAGAGGTCATACCGTCCCAGTGCATTCTTTCAATTTTTTAAACTTGATTAGACCTTGATTTTGGTAAGCATCCTACAAAATGCTCTGAGTTCAGGATCACTTATGTAAAACATATATGTGAGGGATATTGCAACTTCATTCATGTGATGTCTACGAAAAAAAATTTTGGCTTAAAATATTCCCCTCATTTTGCAGCAAAAGCATCCTTTGCATTGTTTGGGACGGTTACTAAAAGACCAACAAAGTTGTAGGTGCTTATCTAGAGATCTTGTATCTTGATAATTTTTATTTACGTGGCCACATGCTTGTACCTCTGCTAATGTTACTGTGGTTCTGGTTTTCTACTGTGTTTCTTGTCATGTAAAAAAATACTGTGGACTTGGGCTCCTGTAGAAATGTGACTGTTTGTTGTGTCTGGGTGTTTCCGACTTGTGTTGATAAGAGGATAATTGTTATTAGTAATGGATATTCCATGTGTTTGTGTGTTTTTTCTTTTCTCACCTATCTAATAAGTACAGCTGTCAGATTGCATTCATTTAAAACATGTTAGAAATCCGAACTTTTATGAGGATTATTATTTGTCCAACTATACACAAATTTGTTCAGTACTATTTCAGCAAACTACATGGATTGATTAACATATTAGTTTCCAAGCAAGTGTAGTCAATATACTTTCGCTTATTTAGGTTCATCTACTCCACCCTATAATACACCAGTTAGAATAAATCTACAGCTTATGCTTGTGAATGCAAAATGGCAAAAACATCTTTTAATTACTTATAAAATTAATCTTGCAACTTTAATTAGTCAAGTCAGGTAGTTGTGGGCTTGAGGCTATCCACCTGAATCGCTAATCGGACCTATTTTCCTGTCGATTTAGACAGGATTGGGATGGGCCTCTCTTGCGATGATGAAACCCTCAGCAACGAGACCTTCATCACCAATTCACCATCAGCATCATCAGGGCCTTGCACGTCTACAAGGTAAGCCATCGGCTCTACACAGCTTTACAGAGAAACAGACATGGATCATGTGAAGAAACTTAGTTTGATAAAAGATAGATAAGATCTTTCAGAGTACACAATATACATTCCTCAATAAACTAACAATTTTAGTAGCAGCTAATTCCTTATCATTTACTGGCTTCTTAAATTTTACGTGCCTTTATTGACTTCAGAAGCTGCATCTTCCATAGAATGCATACCAGCTGACACCATAGAATGTATGCCATCTAGAGGTTAATACTGCATTTATTCTGCATTGTTCTAAGTAAATTAATCATGTATTAGAGTATGCAAAGAAAAGGTAGTCATATGAGAGGTGAGCTGATCTGTGTCATTGGGCAAAATCATGTATTTATTTACTTGATGGATGTTAGATCAAATTCTATAGGGGTACATTGGGCAAAATCTAGTCTGTGAGTAATCCCTCCCATCAAATGGCAAAGGAACGTTTATCAAGGTTGGTCATCGGGTTTATGTACTGCAGTCACTCTCTTCTCAAGCTTTAGCTAGATTCATGGCTATACATTTATGCAAAAATTGCTCCACAAGAAACTAACAAACGTATGTATATCCAACAGACATCGTACTAATTTAGATATATGTGGTTGTCTGTCTAGACTTGCTCCTGCCCTCATGAAATGAACTTTGCTTTTTGGCACTGATTATGCCTTTGTCTGATTATTTATTCAGTTAATGAGTGTATATTTGTCTATCATAGGTTATTATTTTTTCAGTTAATGAGTGTACATTTGTCTATCATAGGTTTGCTCAAAAGAAATAAAAAAAGGATCGTGTTCTCATCTTCACTTGAATGGTTGAGCTGATGTTTAGTTTAACAAATACGTACTTGAATTGTTAATGAACAATCGAGACATCTCTGAGAACTGTTTCAACTTAGGTGTCCGTTTTCAGGCAGCTCGAGAGTACAATACAATAAAAAAATACAATAGTATTACGAAGCATCACATGGACCTGAGATATTCTATGTAAGCATATTTTTAAAATTCTTATCGTGCTATATTATATTGTCTTATTTGTTGTTCTCCTAATTGTATAAAGTAGGCCAAGTTATACTAATCCCGACTCTCGATACCCTTCTCTTTCAGAAAATGTGTGCTTTAACAAAAATGCCAGAATACCGTAAAAATACACTAAGAAAGAAATGGCTGCTGCGATTAGTGTATGTGAGGATATGGAATACAGCTTAGCACAATGCAGATATATAAGTCGCTTGCTCCTGCTTTTATTACTTGTTTCCTATATACTATTCTAAACGCTACCATGTTTGCAGTTTCTTTTGCCATGGCTGCATGTTCAAAAGTATATGCTTTATGTTTTCGATCAGAAGGAGAAGATGCTTATCATGATTGATCCTAGACCTTTTGAAGACTGGTGTAAAGACACACCAGCGCTGATGTATGCTAGGTACACTCTTCGATTTACCTTGCAGTACACGGACGCAGTGAATGTACATATTCCTGGATGGAATGAGGATATCTTCAAATGGAAATTCAGACGGGAAGGAAACATTGCAGAGGACATAGATGGGTAACTAACGCAGAGTCACTATAGCTTGCAATAATAATACCTACGATTTAACTATTTCTATATATCGCTGATCGTGAATCTTGCCACAGACACTTAAGTGGATATCTTATTCTAAAGTATATGTCTGCGTGGAATAGACCAAAAGCCACACATATTTATACAGTGAGTATAACACTTTGTTTTAAGTTTTTGTGGAAGATTTTTCGAGAGACGCAGTATTGCCCATGCGACAGGCACTAATATTGACATATATACTCGAGCCTGTGTACAGGATGGTATGGAGATGCGACGGAACTTATTCGTGGATTTATTGGCGCACGAAAGAAATGGATATCGGAGATTTCTTCTTGCCGATATAAAACATTATCTTAGGCGCATCACGGAAAGATCTATAAAGTAGAGTTTGTAAGCCTGTGAAGCCACGCTCTCCGTTACTGTTAATTTCACAAACTTTGCTTTTTGGATTAACTATAACTTTAACGTTGGTATTTAATTTTATAGTATTGTTATCTTATCGTGCGATCCATGTGTTTTTAGTATAAAAGTTTAGTTGTCCCGTAGCAACGCCCGGGCACACTACCTAGTGTATATAGAAAAGTCAAAACAACCTATAAATTCAAACAGAGCTAGTACATATTCTTCCTTTGTTTTAAAATATACACTTCTTTTAGCAATTTCCTGTCTAGAAGGATAATTATGAGCACGTCTACATGCATGCATATGATACAGAATATTGCCGCCGAAAGCAATCGTGTGTATATGTGTTGATCATATAGGTTCCCACCCTATTTCCTTTTCTGAAAAAAAGCTTGTAATGGAGGGGGTTAATAGAAGTTGCAGTGCTGCTAAACTTTAACAGTTCGTAGCTGTTAGTCTCTATTTACGTTCTGGTAGCTTAAGGTTGCCTCTCTTCCTGGACCCTGGTTGTCTAGGAGAGATGGCTTTAGCGTTGCTTTTTATGTTGTTTACCATGCGTATCACAAAACTCTATAATTTTATTGTGTTTAGTAATGAAATTCGGTTTCGACCGTGGTAAAAAAAATATTAGTCCCTCTGTTTATTTTACATGGTACTTCTTCCTCCATCAAAAGAAGAATATATTAAATCTCACTTCCCAAGGAGTCAAGCAATCCTAAACTTTGAATAGCTTTATACAAACTAGTATCGACATTTATATCTTGAAATATATTTATTATGAAAATATATTCCATAATCAATATAGTGATATTTATTACCCATCCTAAACATTGAAGTGAGACTTATATTCTTTTAGAGACAGGGGTAGTATGTATATTAATTAAGATTTAGAAAATCCTATCTATGTATTCTTTGGCCATAGATGTTTTTAAAATATAGCATCAATTGCCAAAAAAATCGTAGTCCTTTTAGATCTATGAAGAAGTATTGTCCTATTAAAACAGACTATACAATAAACATTATGGTGACTGTTTTGTCCATTGAAGCTTATGCAGTTTGACCTTTTAAATATATTGTGACCCTATATATAGCAAGAAATGGAGGGAACATTATTAGCCTCCCGCTCGAGTCTCAACTAATACTTTGTAATTTTTCTAACCTGATTGTTTTTTGCTTAGAAATTGATGGAAGAACGAGCGCAGAAACTTAAGGAAGATGTGGCCAAACTACTATCATGTCGAAGTACTTGTAGCCTATTTCAGAGGGTCCATCTGATCTACGCATTGGAGCGCCTGTGCTTGGATTATCTTTTTGAAGAGGAGATCAACAGTGTGCTAGCACAAATTATTGATGCTGATGTCAGTGACTCAGATCTTCATACGGTTTCTTTGTGGTTCTATATCTTCTCCGTAGTCATTGTCACCAAGTCTCAGCAGGTAAGAGTTATTCTCTAAAAACTCCAACATGACCAAAAAATAAGTAAATATTACTGATTATGTCTCCTGCAAGTAAAATATTATTTGTTTCATGGCCATTTTGTCAGTAGACCAAATATTATTTATACACGGCAATAAAATTGATTTCAGGAGACTCTTTTGTTAACACAGGCCGTCACAAAACACCTCTGTCTCTGAAAATCATCTAAGGCTAACGTAGAAATGGCCTGTCTCTGAAACTCAGCTACGGACAACTAAAAGCATCGCATCTTAGTAAATACCGGCCCAAAAGCCCATGAAAACACCAACCCCCTAACTGGCTGACATCGCAACCCTAACAGGCACCACACTTCTGTTTCACCCGCTCACTGCCAACTTCTGTCTAGCACAGCTAAGGATGAAAACGGTACGGAAATATCCCGTACCGAACTGCATCGTTTTCTACATTTAATCCGATCGAATTCGTATTTTCGGACAAATTCGAATTCGGTTTGAAATTCGGAACTCCAAATTTGAAATCAGAACGAAAACGGTTTAGACATTTTTTCGATCATTTTCTACTTTTCTACTTTTAATTCGGAATATCCCGAATTCGAAATTTGGTTTAAAATTATATCTTTTTCATACGATCTCGGATGAAGATGATTTTTATATGAAAATTGTAGCTCTCGATGAGATCTACAACTTTCTAGTTCTTAGTTTTTTTTATTTGATGTCTTTAAGATGTTCAAAAAAATTAAACAAAGTCAGCGATATATTAATCGCGTACAAGCGCTTGTTGCCTTAAAAAAATCATATCTTCCTTACGTCGTGTCGAATGGAGATACTTTTTAAAAAAGTTGTAGGACTTGTTAATTATTATGTACTTGTTAATTGCTATGCACTTGGTCCTATGGGTCAATATTCCGTATTGAATTTTCGTATACCGACCGTGTTCGACATAATTCCGCTCGAATTAGTTCGTTTTCGAAATTTTTGATATTCCGTAAGTTCGTGTTCGTTTTCGTGTCCGGCTTTACCGCTTCCGTTTTCGTTTTCGTTTTCGTATTCAAATGTAGAAGTAGAAATCGGTTGAGAGATTTTCCGACCGTTTTCATCCCTAAGCACAGCTGCACCCCCCCCCCCCCCCCCCCCCCCCCCCCCCCCCCCCCCTTCCACTTCTCTCGCTAGTGCTTCACCCACTGCCCCTACACTCATCTCACCAGCACAGCCGTGCGCATCTCACCAGCACAGCCGTGAGTGCCCACTTTTCATCCGTCTTTGGCGTTCTCTAGCAAACCGTGTGCAGATCTGAGAAAGTGCATGGTGGCAATGATTGAGACTAGTTCATGCTAGGGTCATGACGGTCATCCACACTGGAGTCACCATACATAGGTGGTGATGTGGATCTCCTATTCACCGGACTCTGGCAAGGGATCTCCCATAGCCAGTGACTCAACTATGAGTGGTGGCGGGGCGGGGGTCTAAAATGGCAGATCTTAATTGGACAATGACAATGGTTTTGTGGTTGTGCTTGGATCCAGCGAAGAGCTTAATAGAGGAAGATCAGTGGCTCTATGAACTTGGCAGACATAGGACCCAAGTACATTCATCCATTATCCATCCGTGAATAATGTAACCTGTATGACATAGATAGTACTATTGTACTAATATATATGCCATTAAATTTAATGAAAAATGCCAGCTAAGAATCTACATCATTCACAATTATGAGTCACAAGATACCAACCATAGAGTAATAATACTGGTTATGTGCAACCTTCACAGTTTGGGAGCCTCTTGAACAACTCTTTAAAAAATATCCTCTAAAATGAAAACAACAGTTAAATTAAAGATGTGATCTCCATCACATTCATCTCAATATGTTGAAAACAATATAACCAAGCAAATAAGGTATCAATTAAAGTAGAGGCTAGATACCAACTTTAAAGTAAGTTTGTGTACGTGTGCAACCTTCAAAGTTCAGGAGCCTCCATGATCAGAAAGCATCTAAATGGAAGAAAGATGCTCTTCCTTCACACTCAAGTAACTCAACTGAAAATGCAATATTTAGCCAAAGAAACAAGCTAGGAAATTAAAGGGTTGCTAGTTACCAACCTTAGAACAAGGAGGTGATATCCATCCTTTGAGAATTGGAAGTCTCCATGAGCAACTTGGTGAAAAATAGCCACAAGAATGGTGAAGGAAGGGTGTAGAGGAAGTGAGGAAATAGAGGAGAGGAAACAAGTTTTGTTGTAGGTGGTTTGCATCGCCTGATCATAGCATTTGAGTATGTGGTGGAAATTGCTTTCACGGCCAGCTCGGGGGACGATCTGGTGTTGAAAATCACAATGGTTTTCACCATAGGATCATCTGCCAAGCTGGTAGTGAAACAATTTTTCACCACCTGTTCAAAGGTCCACTATGCCCATCTACTTTCAAACCAACGTGATTTTTTTCTTTGCCTGTTTGTTAGTTGGGTGGCATATATAGTTGGCAAAAAATGATGGTGAAAATTGTTTTCACTGCTGGCAATTTGTATGATCCAGCAATGATAACCACCATGGTTTTCACCATCGGATTATTCACCGACCGATGGTGAAAACAATTTTCACCACTGATTTATCAAGCCACAGTGCCCCAGCGGCTTTTGAACTAGCGGTGAAACACTATCACTGTTAGTTCTAGCCAAACCGGCGGTGAAAACCGTGTTGCAAAAATAAAATCTATAGTAGTGTGTGTACCATTAACTTTTCGTTTTGTACATTAGTACGCCTTTATAGGTGAGGTGCTTTCAACTGCAATCATATCAATGGCCAAGTGCGAGATTTTGTTGAGTTTACACTCTCTTCTATTTAAAAAAATATCTGAAGTCTTATTTCATGCGCTAGATGTGTTTGCTACATTTAAAGATGAAGAGGGGGGATTTGAATGGCACGAACCAAGGGACATGCTTAGCCTTTATAATGCAGCGCATCTCAGGACACACATGGGGAGACAATACCGGATGAAGCTATATTCTTCACCAGAAAATGTCTAAATTCAATGTTACCTTATCTGAATCAAGAAGGGACATTTACTTGTGAAGTGACATGTGCACTTGCTATCCCAATCCCTCGGAGGGTTCGAATATATGATTGCAAGAACTATATATTAATATATGAGAAAGACACCATGATAGACAGAAAGGTATTAGCGCTTGCAAAGTTGAACTCCAATCTTATGCAAAATTGTTATCAGCAGGAGCTAAAACTCCTTACAAGGTGCGTAAGTAACATCTGTTTTTTATATTCCCAAAATTATAATAATGAACTTATGAGAAGCACGCACTATTACAATAATACCAGTTTATAATAACCTATACATTATTTTGCAAACTTCTAGTAGTGAAAAAAGGAGTTCATAAATGTACACAGGTGGTGGAAGGATCTACAGCTTCTAGCAAATTTCTCATTCTAATCGTGGAGAACTATTTTTGGATGACTGGAGTATGTTTTGAACCAGTCTACTCACGGGGTCGAATAATATTGACTATGGTGATGGCAACTATAGTAATATTGGATGATGTTTATGATATCTATGGAACTTCACAAGAATGCGACCTGTTTACAAAATGCATAGAATGGTATGTATCTCGATCGATATATTGCATGCTCCAAGACCATCTTTCCTAAATGACGCCACTAAAAGTTGTACTACTAGCTGGTGTTCACTTCTTTTAAAAGTACAAATTTAACCTGTGAAAGTTAATATGAAAAAGGTCATGTGCGCTGAAAATATTTAATTAATCAGTATAGCTTTTTAAAGGTTATTATTTATAAAAAAATGTCAGTCCATATTTTTAGGGGAAAAAATAACAATTCTTCTTGACTACTGGAGACGGCCTCTTTGCCGAGGGCCTGAGGCCCTCGGCAAAGGCCCATTAACCCTCCGCAAAGGCTTTGCCGAGGGCGGCCCTCGGCAAAGAGCTCTCGGGGAATTTTGAGTCGGCGAAGAGGGTCTTTGCCGAGGGCCCTTTATCGGGCCCTCGGCAAAGAAATGTTGCAGATTTTTTCCAAAAAATCTTTGCCGAGGGCAATGGGACGGCCCTCGGCAAAGAATTATTCGTTTTTTTTTAAAAAAATCTTTGCTGAGGGCTTCCCCGCAGGCCCTCGGCAAAGAAATTTTAATTTTTTTTAAAAAAGTATTTGCCGAGGGCCTCCAACCATGGCCCTCGGCAAAGAAATGTTCCAGAATTTTTCCAATGAATCTTTGCCGAGGGCAATGGGACGGCCCTCAGCAAAGGACCCTTCTTTGCCGAGGGCCTTGGTTATTGCCCTCGGCAAAGAGACAGAAATTTAAATTTTTTTTTGTTTTTTGCATTCCATCGACACAAGCATTTCATATATATACATATATATATCAACCATCACATATATATATCACACAGAACCCATTTTCTCACAATATATCACAACCATAATTGTGAACCACAAATCACAATATATTACAACGACAAGTCACATGTTCATCATCATTCACATGTTTATTACGACAAGTTCATGAAATCCAAGCACAAGTCGGAACCATAAACCACAAATATTACAATAAAGTCCAACCACATCACCTAACACTAGTTCTCATCAAGGTAGCCTATGAGACGGTGGTGAAGGAAAGGCGGGATCACCCGGTGACGCACTACCGGGATGATTGGAACCCGCGGACGGAGGCTGCACAAAGGAGCAGAGATTGCATGTGTGAGTAATCCAGGAAAATAGTTTTGGAACTTAGAGATTGCATCTAGTAATCTAGGAATACAAAAAGATTAGACTCAATTGAAAATTTCGGCAGCACCTCCCCTGCACGGGGAGGTTTCCAAAACCTGCAAGAAACAACGGCACGAACGCCGACATCCACAACGACACGAACGCCGACATCCATAACGGCACGAACGCCGACATCCACAACGGCACGAAGGCCGACATACATGCAAAGCACAAGCGAAAAGTGAACTTTCATACTTACAGGAGTAGCTGCAGGAGTAGGAGGTGGAGGAGCTGAAAACTACACAGGTACACCCGATGCTTGCCCAAGACTTTGCATGATCACCATCATCTCCGCTATCTGCTTCTGCGCGGCCTCGAACGCGACCTGCTGGGCCTGCAGCTGTGCGGTCAGTTCCACGTTCTGCTCTTGACTTTGCCTTTTTGTTTCTTGCAGCTCGGCCTGCAATATTTCACTCCAATGTATCAGTAATGCAAATCTAATTTAGGTGTGTAAATATCAACGTACGATGAGTAAAACAGGAATTACCTGGAGTGCATGGACCTGCTACAGTGTTGGAGAAGGCCGTGTGCGTATGGGCTGGCTAGAGCTCGTGCTCCGTGCTCGGATAGCGTCGAGGGAGGGAACAGTGGTGGAGTCGATGGCGCCGTCTGCAATCCACAGTCGCCCGTGCTTCTTGCCTCCTCCGAGCCTCATGATCGTCTCTGCATCAATGGGCTCAGTGCGTACATTGTAATCTTCCCCATAGATCTCCCTTACCGAGGACGTGTACTCTTGGACTTTAGTGTACACGTTTGGGTCAGAGTACACCTGGGGCGGGGCAGCCGGGTCGAAGGAGACAGAGGACGACGCCCTGCCCATGTGGGACATAGCCCACGCAGAGAACTCCGAGACCTCCTCGCCCGGGTGCGCAGCCTCCTACGAGAAAGACGGGAAGATGGTGAGAAATCAAGCAGAATTGAGCATCAAAATAAATGATAGAAATCACTTACGTATGCTTATTTGTATCCGGGGAGGCTGCGGCTGCCTTGATGGTGAGTTGGACCTTGCCTCATCAGACGTTGTTCCCGCTGCCTCTCGTGCGTGTCAACAGTCCTGTGATAACCACTTGTCCATGACCATGGCCTAGCACTCGGGATACGATCGGCACCACCCGGGAATCACCTACAAGTCATTGAGTATTTGACATATAAGAAGATGAAATTGAACCTACTTAATATCAAAACGAATCATTATGAATGTTATTCGCCTACCTCAAGGTACAGGTCCTGGGTCAGCGTAATCAGTCTTGCTTGAGGCTTGGGGAGGGACTGCTTAAGTACCGACCTGTAGTAGTCTATGTGGGCTTGGACGCGCCCATGGTGGTGCATCTCGGTGACGTACTTCCTACAAGCTGCGGCAGCCGCCTGATCCGCCTGGGCCTCAAGTCCTTCTTCGGCCTTGAAAAATTTCTGCATACAAAACCGATGTATCCATTCATTATTTCAATAAAACATTTAACCAATGAATGAGATGTAATAAGCAATGTTGTGCGAGAGAAACTTACCCAAAACTCCACCAATACCCGCTCCTGCTTGTTGCGGTAAGTGTCATCCATGACCAGCGCGTACCTATCCCAGTTGGAGGCCGGCTCCTGCACCACCGGCTCTTCGGATAGTTGCACAATGCCGGGGTACCATTTCCTGCACAAAACACCAAGGATGCT
Organism: Miscanthus floridulus; assembly: GCF_019320115.1. Taxonomy (NCBI): domain Eukaryota; kingdom Viridiplantae; phylum Streptophyta; class Magnoliopsida; order Poales; family Poaceae; genus Miscanthus; species Miscanthus floridulus. The sequence goes on along the minus strand of NC_089588.1, from coordinate 98,819,818 downwards.
AGTGGGGGTGCGTGCTGGAGTACCTGACAAAACCAACCAGGCCCTGCACAAGTGATTAAGAAAATTTATCAGTTTCTCTTATGATTTCCAACATATCTTATGAAGTAGTTGTGATAACATCTATAGTTACTTACCTCTTTGCCATAGGCCAAATCACTAGGCGGTTGTGAGGAAGCGGAACCGGAGGGAGGCTCGCGGGACCTCACTCGTAGGGAGTCCGAGCAGCGGTACCCCCTCCCTCACCCTCGAGCCCCTCGCCTCCCTCACCCTCGAGCGCCTCGCCTCCCTCGCCCATCTGCTGACCCCTCTCATCCTCCGATGAGGACGTGGCCGTGGCCATCACGTGCTCCTCCTCCAGCACCTCGTCACGTGGCGAGGGAGGAGACCGCTACCTCCTGCGGCTGCTGCCCCTGGTCCTCCTCTCGTCACCTCCTGCGGACGCTGCCCCGGACGATGACCCCTCACCTCGAAGGAGAGGGCGGTCTCTCCCATAAACCGAGGGCGTGTCACGGCGTGGACGTCTGCTCGCCATCTTTGTTCAATCACCTGCATTCACAAAGAATGAACAAGACTAATTAGTACATATATTAGAAATAGATTCAAAATATATAAACAAAACATAAATTAAAAAAACATAGTATTACATGTATTAGGAATAATCTTCATGATTGGGATCATAGGTCTCATCATCACTGTCAAAATTGTCCAAATGGGCAACACTATCCGAAGGTTCTATGTTGTCATCGTAGTCATTGCCTAGAAGTAATCGCTCAAGCATTGCTATGTCCTTGGCATTTACCACCACATCTCCATCGACCTCGCCATCAACCATTTCGTTGTCTACTTCCATTTCGATTGCTTCGGGTAAGACTATCTCAAACGTGCCTAGTAGCCCATCTTCTTGATAGAACTGTCCATCATATGTGTTTGCGTTGAAGTTGTAATCATCATCATTTGGGACAGGTAGTTTACCATGTGGAGATACCTGGTGCACAATAGCCCAACCCTTAAGATCCTCTTTGTCTTGGTTGGCGTATCGAGTATAATACACCCGCACGGCCTGTTGAGCCACAATGTAGACATCTTTTCCAGGATAGATAGAATCTTCTTGAATCTCGACTTGCCCAAGATGAGGGGTTCGTCTCGTTGATCGAGGATTAAACCAATGGCATTTGAACATGATAGGTTTAAGAGGTTTGTCTCCATGAAATGAGAGTTCATAGATTTCCTCAACTCTACCATGATAGTCGAGGCCATCAGTGCTGGGCGTACAAACTCCGCTATTTGTGGTTTTTTGTTTGGGCCGAATCTGCTCGTAACTTGTTGTGTGGAAGCGATATCCGTTCATGTCATAGCTGGTAAATGACTTCACCCTAACGTCACAGCCGTTTGCAACCTGTTTCAACTCGTCACTCATGGACGAACCGGTCTAGGCCTGCAAGGTGAAGCATGATAGATCGTTATATTAATCAAACGTACGATCACCTTGGACGATCGAACATACGAGCTAAATTGGACATTACCTTTTGTTTGAACCAAGAAATGAAATCAGGCCTCCCCGCTCCCGCACCCACGAAACAAGGGTGTCTTGTTCATGCGAGGTAGGATCCCTTGATTGATGCCAGAATTCACGAACAAATTCCCTGTCCGAACGAGAATCAATGGGGTTGGATGCAGAATAGTGACGGCATATTGAAACAAGTTCATTGCGAACTTACTTGATGAACAGCTGCACCTCGGTAAGGTTATTCAACACATATAGCATGATACTGCGCCACTCTTCATTTCCCAATAGCTTCGCGGTTGATCCACTTGCACTGCCGAGTTGGCCTTGGAAAAGGCTGAGGGTCGATTCATTTTTGCCAGCATTGTAACGAGGGAGTGGATTATGATTGCTAGGAAGGTTCGGCTTGTAGTATTGCGTTGTGAAGTTTGCCACCTCCTCCCGAAGGCATGCCTCTACAATGGAAGCCTCAATTCTGGCTTTATTTGTACATTTTTTGCGAAGAGTCTTTAGACATCTCTCGATTGGATAGCACCAACGGGCCTGCATGGCCCCCCCAAACGTGCCTCGGACGAGAGGTGCACAATCAGATGCTGCATCAGCAAGAAGAAGCTGGGTGGAAAGATCTTCTCCAGCTTACAGAGCAATACAGGTGCCACTTTTTCCAAGTCCTGAGCGACGGTCCGAGATATCTCCTTGGCACAAAGCTGGCGGAAGAAAAAGCTCAACTCTGCCAGCACAAGCCAAACATGCTCAGGGACATAGCCTCGGACCATCGCCGGAAGAAGCCACTCAATCCATGTGGTAGTCATGACTCTTCATCCCGTTGACTCGCAAAGTGCCTAAGTTCACTCCCCTGCTAAGATTCGCTGCATATCCATCTGGGAACATTAACGTCTGGATCCATTTTAGTACTTCCCTCCTTTGATCGATTTGCAAGACGAAATTGATCTTAGGCCTTTTCCAGTTCTTGTTTCGGCCACTAGGAGGCTGCATCGCTTGATTCGGTCTATCGCACAACGTCGCTAGGTCCACTCTAGCCTTAACGTTGTCCTTAGACTTGTCAGTGTCCATGAGAGTTCCCCAAAGTGCCTCGGCGATATTCTTTTTGGTGTGCATTACATCAATATTATGTGGCAGAAGAAGGTCATCGAAATAGGGGAGCCTCGTCAAGCCGGACTTATGAGTCCACATGTTCCTCACCATATCCCACAAAACCACCTTCTTCATTGGGCACGAGAGCATCTATCTGAGCACGAACCTCGACACCAGTCCTCAAGTGCGGTTTAGGGTCTGTCACTTTGACACCTTTCGTAAAGCTCTTGATGTCTTCTCTGAATTCATGGTCTAGAGGGAGGAACTGACGATGCTGGTCGAACGACGAATACTTGCCACCCTTCTTCAACCAAATGAACCTCACAACTTCCTTGCATATTGGACATGGGAACTTCCCGTGAACACACCAGGCGGCAAATAACCCATACGCCAGGAAGTCATGCAGGGAGTAGTGGTACCAAACATGCATTTTGAAGCTTGTCTTTGTAGCTCGGTCGTATGTCCATACCCCCTTCTCCCAAGTGTGGATCAATTCATCAATCACAGGCTCCATGAACACACCCATATCACATGTGATCACATGTGGAGATGTCTGGGTTTTAGGCATCCGACGTCACAACTTGCTCAAAACCTTCTCAATTTTTTACCACAGCCTACACATGCGATAACATGACACCTCGACAAGTTTCGTGATTTTTGGACTTCGTATGGATTTTATATAATTTAAAAACACTTTTCCGACAAGTTCCTCATCATGTTACGTGAAGAAGATGCCCGAAATTTGATGCAAGTTCGTGGATAGGGACTCAACATACACCAAATACCATGAATAACATTTTTCGAATCACTAAATTGCATTATTCCATCCACCTGCAGTTCAAATTTGAAATATTCGAAAAAAAATCAACGAAAAGAAATAAATTAGGGAAATATATCAAAAAAGTCAAAATTGGCCCAAATTTTAAAATTGAGTTTTAAATAATGTATTATAGCACCACAAAAAAACTGGGTTCAAAAAACCAAAAAAAATCTTTGCCGAGGGTCTAGCCTGGCCCTCGGCAAAGAGGATCTTTGCCGAGGGTCTGGCCAATGGCCCTCGGCAAAGAAAATTTTAAAAATAAAAGAAAAAATCTTTGCCGAGGGCCTAGCCGGGCCCTCGGCAAAGGGGATCTTTGTCGAGGGCTTGGCCAATGGCCCTCGACAAAGAAATTTTAAAATAAAAATAAAAAATCTTTGCTGAGTGCCTGACGGCGGGCACTCGGCAAAGACTGACGCCAGTGGCCGCCGTGACCCATCCGGCCATATTTGCCGAGGGCCAATTTGCCGAGGGCTAGGCCCTCGGCAAATATTTATTTTGCCGAGGGCCGTTTCTTTGCCGAGGGCCTATCTTTGCCGAGGGCTCCTGGGGCTGGCCCTCGGCAAATAGAGCCTTTGCCGAGTGCCTGAGATTTAGCCCTCGGCAAACCCAGAAGCCCTCGGCAAAGGATGGGTTTCCAGTAGTGCAAGTGATGAATCACAATGTTCTTTCATTGCCACCATTATGGTCTACCTTCACGATGGAGTGGTTGTCTACCTTGAGAATTCATGAAATTCTTGTGAAGAACTTCACAACAGAGACCACCAAGGAAATTTTGGGTCTACCCTAGCTAATATTAAAATATCTTTAAGATTACCAAAATATCATTGCGCCTTCAATTTTCCAATATTTCTCTGGTGACCAAATCAAATGACTTTTTTATACTATTAATTCACTTCTCACTAGAAATGACACTAGTTTTCTATTTTTCTCAATTTTTTATTTTTCACTTTGTTTCCTATTTTCTAGAGATGGCAGTCCATTATTATCTTGAAACAGTTAGGGGGCCCAAAATATAAAATAAATAAACTTAAGATAAGGTTATTTGTCCATTTGGCTCATTATATTAAGAGCTTAGACTTCATTGTTTCCCCCAAAGCATTACTTATGTTAGCTAGCATTCATTTGGATTTTTACTTACAATATTATTCATCTTTAATTATGTCAAGCTGGGATCTAAAGGCTGCTCAAGATCTACCAGATAACCTGAAGTTGATTTTTGGCAAAGTTTTGGATAACATCGAAATCATTGACCGTGAGCTCGAAGTACAGGAGAAATACCGCTTGTCCTACCTTAGAACCGTTGTAAGTCAGCATTCTATTCACGTATTTGTGCTAATTAATATTCAGCAAGCGATTGGGACCACCCTTTGACAAATTTATATAGATGTGCTTTACTTGAATTAAAACTTATTATATACAGTATGTATATTTTTCATGCACCTCTACTAGAAAAGTTTGTACATGATGTTCTGCAAGGGAAACGTAATAAACAACATGCACAAATATTAAAATTGTATATCTATATCTATATCTACATCTATATCTATATCTATATCTGTTATCTTATAATTCTAAACCCCACTAAGAATTCTATCTTCACATGCAAGCCATTCACATCAGCAACCCACAAGCTCATACAATTATGGTACTCATCTATTCATGCAAGCTATCCACACCAATAAGCCATATCATCCAATAACATGTATTTATTTGTCCATGTTAGCAAACCACACCATCCACTAAAATTCATTCGCAATCCCCGCAGCAACGCGAGATATTCTTCTAGTATATCTTATAATCCTAAACGTCACTAGCATTCTATCTCAACATGCAAGTTGTCATAACAATTCACCAGCACATGCAATTATGGTAGATAACACCAAGCAGAACTAGCGCAAGGGCCTTTACGAAGAAGGACAAGACTTAGGGAAGCATTACTACAGAATACGGTTTTACAACTGCCCCTTTCCAACCGTGTTATTGGTTGACCGATGGTGATGGTCCTAAATCTGGTTTTACTTAGGGAAGCATTACTACAGAATACGGTTTTACAACTGCCCCTTTCCAATACCGATTCACTGGCTCTCCATGCCAGGCCAAAAGTCTGATTGTCCTAAATCTGGTTGTGATGCTACCAATGACAACCGTATCTCGACAAGAACTGGTTTTGAAAGACCCAATGACATAACTGGTTCATTATTCAAACATGTTTTGTCACCTCAGTTCTACAAACTCTATTTTGTTCTTTGGGATAAATTAAGCTCTAGTTTTCTAAATACATTTGAAGGGCAAACTTCTTAGATTTATTTAATAACATCAAAAGTGACTAATATGTTATATAACTTCTTCGAGGTTACCCCATTATTGGTATTCTTTGCTTTCTTGAATCGTTGGAGTTGAGTATATGTAATTTTTTTATATTTTTTTTGAAGCAGCTAGCTAAGTTTTCTGTATTTGGTATATGTAGTTAATAGAGCTCGTGAGAGCTTACAATATGGAGGTGAAATGGTGTGATGAGAGGTATGTCCCAGGAACCGTTGATGAGCATTTACAGGTTTCAGCAATATAAGTAGTTCTTCGCAACTACTAAGTTGCGCTTCATTTCTTGGAATGGGAGAAATAGCAACAACAAAATCTTTTGAGTGGGTTTGTAGCATGCCTAAAATGGTGCGTGCACTTTGCGTAATAATGAGGCTGTCAGATGATCTTTCAGAATCATACGAGGTATAAACTTTTGATCCTCAAAACACAACAAAAACTGGTGTTTGTACAGCACATTATTCTGGTTTAGATTATATCTACTATCACATCACTACCGGAGGCGGCTTCTTTGCCGAGTGCCTCAGGCACTTGGCAAAGGCCGATATACACTCGGCAAAGCCTTTGCCAAGAGTTACACTCGGCAAAGGGCGCTCGGTAAACAGTTTATCGGCAAAGACCTCTTTGCTGAGTGCACTTTATCGGGCACTCGGCAAAGCATTTGCCGAGTGCTAATCTGACACTCGGCAAAGAAAAGTTGCCGTGACGGCGAGCGCCACCGTGACGGCGGCTTTGCCGAGTGTCAAGGTCAAGCACTCGGCAAAGGTCGCCTCTTTGCCGAGCGCCGTTGACTCAGACACTCGGCAAAGGTGGCCACTGTGCCGAGTGCCACCGTCAAGACACTCGGCAAACATGCGACCTTTGCCGAGTGCCTGGCCCGTGGCACTCGGCAAATCTGTGATGTTTGCCGAGTGCAATGGCCTGTGCACTCGGCAAAGCATGTTCCCAGGCATGTTCTCAGGTCGTCACTTTGTCGAGTGTCTGAGTTAATGGTGCGTGCACTTTGCGTAATTCTGAGGCTGTCAGATGATCTTTCAGAATCATACGAGGTATAAACTTTTGATCCTCAAAACAAAACAAAAACTGGTGTTTGTACATCACATTATTCCAGTTTAGATTAGATCTACTATCATATCGAACGGTGCTCCTGCATATCCTAGAATCTTATGGTACATACATATTAAAATTTTTGTGGGATAAAAGTACATATAACTAGTCAAAATTGAATATATTTACTATGACACCTTCTATTCTGTTCTGAGCACAAAGCCCATTTAGATACTCTATAATCTTAATATTTGTTATAATCCTTTGGATTGCACACATGTCAATTGTTAATATGATTTAGTTGATTAGCTTAAATTATATCAACTCACGTTGCCTACCTTTTTGACATCGTGAATCCATATTTTGTTATTTACACATTGAGGTTTATATTTTTTTTAGAAAAATTGAAAAGACACAATGGCTATTTATTACCAATGATGATGAGAGACAACGAAATTATAAGCGAAATGTTTCTGGTTTTTATAAGAAATTTCAAGGATTTATCTCTTTTTCCTACTACTGACGTCATGTCAGGATTGATGTGTAAGCTCCATTGGAGACCTCTGGTTAATAATATTAAGATTGCGCCGCATTCGTTCTTAGTTTCAAAGTTAATTAGATGATGTAAATAAAGTTTCAGAAACAGCATACATGTGCCTAGCTTTTTTCGATAGAGATATTGGTAGCTTGAGATATATTGTTAACCAATCTTTTAGATCAGTTAAATGAAGCAATGGTGCACTTTTGCAGGAAGCAACGACTTGTGACGTAGCTTCAACCATCGATAGCTTCAACCATCGACAGCTGCATGAAGGAGCACAATATTTCAGTGCCTTTTTTTTTTACAACAACAACTTTTAATATATAACGTTAACGCACGTTACACTAGTGTGGGGCTTGGCGAGGCGGACGGCGACTTCCTGCTAAGTTCGGCGACGGGGTGAGCAGCCCAGAAAGCAAGGAGAAACGATAAAACGGATCGGGGAGATCTACTACCACCAAGTGACGCTCGGGAACTTGCTCGGATCAATGGAGAGGCTTCCGACGATGGTCACAGCTGCGGCGGCGGATGACTGGCTCCTCGGCGAAACCTGGACGGCGGCGCTAGCTAGCTCGGGGCTGTTCGGCGTCTCGGCGAGATCAGATGTGACCCTGGAGATTGGATTGGGGAGGCACAGGCGCGGCATCCGGTTTATATGGGGCGGAGGCGGCTTGCGGCGCAAGACAACGGCGCGGGGCGGAACGAGCACGGACTCCTTTGGCGACGGAGTGTCCGTGTTGGACACGAGCTGGGGAAGACGATGCTGACGCGTGGGCCCGAGGCGGCGGTGACACAAGGCGTGGGGGAACCGGGCTGTCAGTGAACCAAAGAGAGAAGGCCGTGCGGCCGCAGCTGCCGCTGGACGGACCTCGGCTGTAGCAATCCGTGGGCCAGAAGGCAAGGCTTGCTCATTTTTTTCCCAAATCGTTTTTTTCCTAATACTTTTTCAATTGGGTTTTGAATTCATTTGAACCTTGAATCAAAACTAAAGTTAAATATTATTTTAAATATACTTTTCAATTCAAATAAAAATGAGAAATTTTGATAAGTTTTCAAAAATACATTTTTACAACTTTTTAAATGCTTTTATTTTCTAATTTTCTTTTCTTTAATTCAAGGCCATTTTAATTTATTTGCAAAAGCAATTTAAACCATTTTGAATCTTGATTCAAAACCACTCAACCAAATAGATCAAATGCACCGGCATGTATGCACAAACATGTTGCTACCTTACGATAAATTTTAAATTAATGAAATTTTTTTATTTTCCTATGTTTTCATGTGCACAAAAATTCACAAATAAATCATTTTAACTCTATTTTCAAAAGTGGCAAATTTTGGGGTGTTACAAGAACTAGCGCAAGGGCCTTTACGAAGAAGGACAAGACATAGGGAAGCATTACTACAGAATACGGTTTTACAACTTCCCCTTTCCAACCGTGTTATTGGTTGACCGATGGTGATGGTAGCATCAATACCGATTCACTGGCTCTCCATGCCAGGCCAAAAGTCTGATTGTCCTAAATCTGGTTGTGATGCTACCAATGACAACCGTATCTCGACAAGAACTGGTTTTGAAAGACCCAATGACATAACTGGTTCATTATTCGAACATGTTTTGTCACCTCAGTTGTACAAACTCTATTTTGTTCTTTGGGATAAATTAAGCTCTAGTTTTCTAAATACATTTGAAGGGCAAACTTCTTAGATTTATTTAATAACATCAAAAGTGACTAATATGTTATATAACTTCTTCGAGGTTACCCCATTATTGGAATTCTTTGCTTTCTTGAATTGTTGGAGTTGAGTATATGTAATTTTTTTATATTTTTTTTGAAGCAGCTAGCTAAGTTTTCTGTATTTGGTATATGTAGTTAATAGAGCTCATGAGAGCTTACAATATGGAGGTGAAATGGTGTGATGAAAGGTATGTCCCTGGAACCGTTGATGAGCATTTACAGGTTTCAGCAACAAGTAGTTCTTCGCAACTACTAAGTTGCGCTTCATTTCTTGGAATGGGAGAAATAGCAACAACAAAATCTTTTGAGTGGGTTTGTAGCATGTCTAAAATGGTGCGTGCACTTTGCGTAATTCTGAGGCTGTGAGATGATCTTTCAGAATCATATGAGGTATAAACTTTTGATCCTCAAAACAAAACAAAAACTGGTGTTTGTACATCACATTATTCCGGTTTAGATTAGATCTACTATCATATTGAACGGTGCTCCTGCATATCCTAGAATCTTATGGTACATACATATTAAATTTTTTGTAGGATAAAAGTACATATAACTAGTCAAAATTGAATATATTTACTATGACACCCTCTATTCTGTTCTGAGCACAAAGCCCATTTTGATACTCTATAATCTCAATATTTGTTATAATCCTTTGGATTGCACATATGTCAATTGTTAATATGATTTAGTTGATTAGCTTAAATTATATCAACTCACGTTGCCTACCTTTTTTGACATCGTGAATCCATATTTTGTTATTTACACATTGAGGTTTATATTTTTTTAGAAAAATTGAAAAGACACAATGGCTATTTATTACCAATGATGATTCGAGACAACGAAATTATAAGCGAAATGTTTCTGGTTTTTATGAGAAATTTCAAGGATTTATCTCTTTTTTCCTACCACTGACGTCATGACAGGATTGATGTGTAAGCTCCATTGGAGACCTCTGGTTAATAATATTAACATTGCGCCGCATTCGTTCTTAGTTTCAAAGTTAACTAGATGATGTAAATAAAGTTTCAGAAACAGCATACATGTGCCTAGCTTTTTTCGATAGAGATATTGGTAGCTTGAGATATATGGTTAACCAATCTTTTAGATCAGTTAAATGAAGCAATGGTGCACTTTTGCAGAAAGCAACGACTTGTGACGTAGCTTCAACCATCGACAGCTGCATGAAGGAGCACAATATTTCAGTGGCTTTTTTTGGACAACGACTTTTAATATATAACGTTAACGCACGTTACACCAGTGTGGGAAAGAGAATTATCTTATTACAGAGCACATACAAGAGAAAGATACTGCTATACTACTTCTGAAGGCATGGGTGATGCTTCCGTGGGCGGCGCGGGGCCATAGGGCCCATGAGAAGTGGCCACGATAGAAGCATCGAGGGTTCTCGTTCTCGCACTCGATAACACAGTCGGCGCTCTCCTCGACTGTCTGATTGGCCTGTGTCCTCGAGGATAATTAGTCTTGAGCCGTCGAAAGAATGGAGGCTTCACCGGGCTCAAAAGAATGGATCCACAGCCATTATTGTTAAATCTGAGAACCAGCATCAACTGTGGTTGACGGTCAACCCAAACACTGATCGCTGCTTTACCACTTCCATGTCCGCAGAAAAACAGAAAAGCAGGTTGACAGAAATGAAAGACTTGTCGTACCTGTTGAACACACACGGCGTCGGAACCATGACCCTCGCTCCTGCACGTAGAACACGTTGCCTTGGCAGGCCCCAAAGCACAGGTTGTGGGCCCGTGCATGATGCACAGGTTCACGTGGCAGCACCTTGTGGACCACTCGAAGGAAGAGGCTCAGGATTGGCCACGTAGACAGGCTGCACACCACATCCGAAGTGCAACCGTCCTCTCCCATCCGCATCTGAACCCAGCCGCCTCCAGGAGCGCCTCGCACCGCGGCAACGGGGCTGCCACCGAGCATGTCGTCGTCGCCGGGGAAGAGGGCCAAGGAACCGGCACCCTGCTACACACGCACCGGTGTCCATATTGGCCCAACCACGTTGGAGGAAGGAAGCCCGGTGGCTTCCCTTTGGTCCGCCCCAGTTGGGTGCTCGGACGGCGGCGAGCAGTTGGTTTGGCCTGGGTCCGGCGGAGGATTCCTGCGTACGCCTCCGTCATGACGAGCAGCAGCATCCACTCGGGTGGCACGCCGTCGCCAAGGTCGTGTTTGTCCTCCTCGCCCTTTCTTGGTGCCGCCCCGACCTCCCCACCGTCGTTGCCCCAGCCGCGAGCACAGCCTGGACGCCGTAGATCCGGATGGAAATCCAGTAGTCCAGGTTGCACAGCAGGCTCAGACGCGGGGACGACGAGGATGGCTGCTCCGCCATGTCTGCACGTGGCGGGTCGAGGTCGCCGGTGTTGCTGAAGCTGTCGCTGTCCACGCCTCCACCTTCACTCGATCTGGATGAGAACGGCGCCATGCCGCCCAGACTGCCAGGGAGCGAGGAAGGAGGAAGCACGGGAGAGTAGTAGGGCTTTATTGAAGTACTCACTGCATCGATTTGGTGGAGACCTCCAACGCGACGGAGATGGGGAGGATAGATGTCCTCAAAACTCCCATGAAGGGGCTTATTCCACTAGGGAATATTACAAGGAGATATGGAGGGGAAGGAGAGGAGGAAGGGGAACCGGCCCTCCTGCCCTGTCGCCGGCAAGCTCGCCAGGGAGAAGGCAGGGGGGGCGGCGGGGTCTCTCACTAGGAGGCTGTCTCACTCGTATTTCAGTGGCTTTAGCACGTGAAAGGATAAAGGCACTGATAGAAGAATCATGGAAAGATATTAATGAGGAGTGGCTTAAACCAGATAGAGCCCAACCAAAGGAGTCAGTGGAAAGGATATTCAACCTGGCTAGAACAATGGAGTTTATATACAAAGGTGATGTGTATAACAATAATCATGCCATAAAGGCACTGATAGAATAATCATGGAAAGATATTGATGAGGAGTGGCTTAAACCAGATAGAGCCCAACCAAAGGACTTAGTGGAAAGGATATTCAACCTGGCTAGAACAATGGAGTTTATATACAAAGGTGATGTGTAATCATGCCATCAAGGAAACTATCAATTCTCTATTTGTGGAGTCTTTCACCAACATATAGGTTGGTGTATGCATTTATTCATCACATGCGTTAAAGCATCTCTGTTCAGTGCTATGCTATCATGAAAACAAACTGCCAAATGTGTGTATGTATGTTGAACATGTTTTTTTGTTATGTTTGTATGATCAATCAAGTATAGTATATATGTATCGTGAGTGTAGATGCTTGGCATATATATGTTGAACATGTTTTTTTTTATTAATGACAAAAGGCAGCGTGTTCAATTCAGCAGCAAGATTAGGCCAAATTGCTTACCGAAGTTCACCCTCACGAAGACCTCATCAGATGATAAAAATGGCACATATATATTGCTTAATTTTGAATTTAGGTATGAAAGATATGGTGACGAGACGGTATCCTTAGGCAGATGGTAAAAAAAATGGCACATATATTGCTTAGGCAATGACCCACTCGCCTACTCTGCAGCTCTCGCCAGCTAGGACACGTGATAGCAAGGGCAGCAGCGGCAAATCGAATTGTGCATTGTCTGCAACAGGGTGCTGCACTGCACGGCCCATAGGTGATTGCAAAAACAAGCACATCATCCCACAGTTTGTCCCCATATCTCGATGGATCCTTATCCCCCATGCTTGTTATCGACACTGCTATACTCCTATAAAACTTCAGTGTTAGCACCTACATGCAACTGGACAAATCATTCACAACACTACTCAATACAGGTAGGGTTTTACCTTAAGTATGTATACAGATTAAGCAGAGGCCGCAGCGTGCACGCATACATGTCTGTCCACTGCCCAGTGCATGGACAGCAGCTATGTGGAAGGAGCCCGGCCAGGTTTGCATTTTGAGGAGGTTAGTCACTATGAATGTGACACAACCTGTATATCTTTAGAATTGCTCAATTCCAAAATGTGCTAGGTGACATACTAGAGTCAGTCACAATGAAAGTGACACGACTATATATGTACTAGAAGAGTTGCTTTGGAAGTCACCTTACATTTGAAAAGTTGGTGTATATTTGAATATTCCATTTTGCTAATACACACAACACCAATTGTCTACCTTCAAATTTGCTTCATTCCTAAATGTGCTAATAAGTGACCTACTAGTGTTAGTCACTTTGAAAATGACCTAACTTGGACTCACTAGAACAGTCGCTTTCGAACAGACCTTCAATTCCTAACTTGTACCAATTTAGTGCCATCTTGAAGAGGTTGTGTCAGTATAAGGTGTTACTAATATAATTTCTCCACAACAAGGTAGAATGCCACTTTGGAAGTGACGACCTAGCTCTCCTGTATGTCACTTAAGATATTTGAGTGGGACAATTTTAAAATATTAGCAAAATGGATTTTCCACACCACATTATTCTTCATCTATGTTAGGGTCCTCATCAAAGACGAGTAGTTTTTTGTTACAATATTTATTTAGTGGTCTTGGAAATTGCTAACTGTTTGTTATAAAGTTTGAAAACATGAATATTTGGTGTAGATTTGAATATTCCATTTTGCTAGTACACACAATGCCAATTGTATACCTTCTTGCTTCATTGCTAAATGTGCTAAGTGACCTACTAGAGTTAGCCACTTTGAAAATGACCTAGCTTGGACTTACTAGAAGAGTCGCTTTCGAAGTTACCTTCAATTCTAAACTTGCACGATTTTAGTGCCATTTTTATGAGGTTAATTGTGTCAGTATATATAAGGTGTAGTAATTTCTCAAGAAGAAGGTAGAATGTCACTTTGGAACTCACTTAGCTCTCTAGTATCAGTATGTCACTTAAGATATTTGAGCTAAAAAATTTAAAATATACAAGATGGCATTCTACATATTAACAAAATCGATTGTCCACACCACATTCTTCTGCTATGTTAGAGTCCTCATCAAAGTTGAGTAGGTTTTTGTTATTTATTTAGTGGTCTCAAAAATTGCTAACCATTTAAAAAAATAAAATTGAAAATTTATGAGTCATCCAACACAATCATTTCCATTATTTTAATGAAAGTATTAGTTTTATTAAAAAAAATTGCCACAGGTTATTTTTATATTTTTATTAAAATTAAAGTTTTTTTCAATCCATAAAGAATTGGGGGGCGAGGGCGACCAGGATTGACACGTCCACGCCGCGGCCACAGATTGGCTGGTGGTCTTTAAAGGGACTTCAGCCGACCAGTGACCATGCAGACTACTGCACGAGCTGAATTGAGACAGATCGCCGCCGCGAAGCCAAGCCAGCACAAGTAAGCAGCCGCAATGGAGGGATCCGCCGCTGCGCCGCTCCGCACACGCGTGTGCATCATCGGGAGCGGCCCCGCGGCGCACACGGCGGCGATCTACGCGGCCCGCGCGGACCTCAAGCCCGTTCTCTTCGAGGGCTGGATGGCCAACTGCGTGGCCGCGGGCGGGCAGCTCACCACCACCACCGTCGTCGAGAACTTCCCGGGCTTCCCTGCGGGCATCATGGGCGGCGACCTGATGAAGCGCTGCCGCGACCAGTCCCTGCGCTTCGGCACCAGGATCGTCACCGAGACCGTCGCCGCCGTCGACCTCTCGGCCCGCCCCTTCTGCGTCGTCTCGGATAAGTCCACGACCGTCCTCGCCGATGCCGTCATCGTCGCCACGGGCGCCGTCGCGCGCCACCTGCACTTCCCTGGGTCCGACGCGTACTGGAACCACGGCATCTCCGCCTGCGCCGTCTGCGATGGCCCGGCCCCCATCTTCCGTGACAGGCCGCTCGCCGTCGTAGGCGGCGGCGACTCCGCCATGGAGGAGTCCAGCTTCCTCACCAAGTACGGCTCCCGCGTCTACATCGTCCACCGCCGGAGCACCTTCCGGGCTTCCAAGATCATGCAGGACAGGGTGCTCAAGAACCCCAAGATCCAGGTTGTCTGGAACTCGGTGGTTGTCGAGGCGTTTGGTGGAGCAGAAGGCGGCGGTACCGGCGGCCGTCGGTTGGCTGGCATCAAGGTCAAGAACCTGGTGAGTGGTGAGGTCAAGGATCTTCAGGTGGCTGGTCTCTTCTTCGCCATCAGGCACACGCCGGCGACGGAGTTCCTGGGTGGGCAGCTCGAGCTTGACTCGCCGGCGGGATACGTGGTCACCAAGCCGGGCTCCACAAACACCAGTGTGAAGGGAGTCTTCGCTGCTGGCGACGTGCAGGACAAGAAGTATCGCCAGGCCATAACTGCTGCTGGATCAGGTACTCTACAGCTCTATGATTCTTTTACGAATATTCGTTTGCTCCTATTGCAATTGCAAGTGATCAATATGCAAACATATCGATTAGAGGAACTTCACTGCTACGAAACAGATGAACACGGATAGCCAAAAAATATTTTTTGAGAGGCGGGGGTGCATGCCCACCTCTGTGTAATGGTTTGGCGCCGAACCTGCTGACGAGCTTGCTAGCATGTTCATTGCCCACCATGGACTTATCGTGGAGATCGAGAGAGAGAAGTGAAGAGGATGAGGGCCCACTCCGAGACCACCGCCGGTGAGCCCCTCCTAGGTCTGCTATATGAAAGTCACTCCTGAGCCGGGCAACCCCCCTACCCCCCAAGGATCTAAGCATGTCACGCGCGAATCACGATGCCTCCACATCAGATCTACGAATGAGAGATAGGGAGCAAGAGTTGAGGAAGAGAGAGAGGGATGGCAATCTCACCAGATCGGGGCATCCCTCCACAGGGCTCGACTATGTTCTTCGTGTAGTGGTGTGTGGGTGACAACAGGGGGTGTGTCCGAGGCCGCCATGGTGCATGTGCTTGGAGTGGAAAAGGCGCCCCACTGGCATACGCAAGCTATGCCATCGGGTCTGCATGCCATGCCGCTGTGGTGGAGAGAGATTTGGGTAGGTAAGAGAGGTGGGGTGGGTGAGGAGGGGATAGGTGAGGAGTGGGCAACTGAGGACGGGGCGGCTAGAGGATTGGGATCGGAGTTAAGGTATTTGGACCTCATGGTCCTTTTATAGTTGTGAAATCAATTTCACCGTGGGCTCGTATCATGAACGAAGCATTGGTGAAAATGATATTCAATGCTAGTTTGTATCATGAAACGGCAGTGTTATATTTTCGTAAGCGTTTTTAATGATCCATTGATGAAAATGGTTTCTGTAGTAGTGATTGACAATATTGTGGCGATAGACCCTATGAAAAGACTATAGCAAAGCTACAGGTGGGCTATAACAAAGCTATAGCTAGACTATAGCAGGTTATTTAGAACCATGATAATAAGATTAAGAGTTTACTAAACAATAGCAAGTAGAGTCCTGACTTTAGCTTTTAAAAAACCGTTTATCTAGAAAATGCTTCAATCAACATATACTGGATCATTTGAAATGTTTTTAACGAAAGTATTGAAATTATGATAAATTCTACTTGGCAAAGTAAATTCTCATAAACTGCATAAATGGTGATTGTGCCTACTTCATCCTTGTTTAGAAAGAGTTAACAATTACCTGTTTTATCATGAAAATCTGCATACAAGATGCATCTGCTTTCAACAATCTCTTTTTGCAATAGTAGTGAATGTACACGTCAGAATGGTGGTTGGTCTCATTGTCTCTTTATAACATCAATCAATCTAGGAAACTGGGATTGGTGTGGTTTCATCAGCATAGCATATATATACTTGTGGATGCACGTGACCAATATGTAATTATATCTATTATTTACTTGTGGATGTTGCAGGGTGCATGGCCGCTTTGGATGCTGAGCACTATGTTATTCGTGTGTCTGATGATCGAGTGTCTGATTGACTAGATCAGTTGACGGTGCCGTAATATAATATAAGCCGCAGTCTTATGAGCGGTATGCCATGTGTTGTCATGATTGAAAATAAAACCTGAATAATCACGCTGCTTAGTAGGACACTATATATTCTTCTCATTATGATCCAGAACTTTAAACTTATAGTTATGTACTGCAAACCGTCATGTTCACCGGCTATGAACTTATCCTTTTAGATATCTTCATTGTCAATATGGTCGCTATGTTATTCGTGTTGTGTTATCTAAAAAAATGTTATTCGTGTTGCTACGCTGAGCTCATACCCATCAAATGTCTAGCAGCCTTTCAGCTTCAGCTCAGTTTCATTCTCTCTTTCTTTTCAGGGGAGTTACCGTCTGTTACATGCTTATACATATTCAGTCATTCGGTTAGCCCACGATCTCCATCACGTATGGACAATCAATTTCCACCTGCCGCGCAAGGCCCCGCTCCGTGTGCGAGCTAACATAAGGCCTAGTGGGTGCTATTCAGGCTAGTGGGTGCAACTTTCTCTTGTATGATTGGCCGTACACTACCACTCTACTTACAACTTGGTTGCGTACTAGACTATGCAGGCCTTGGATTTAAATTCTCATGTTCATATTTTATAATTTTATCAAATTTGACTAAAATTAATTTATTCGAGATGATTCAATACAATAGAGAGCTACTTCGTGCCAATTAGAACTGCTAGATCAACATATGAGCCCCACATCAAAGCTGGACCCTAGAACTAAACTCTCGTGCTCACACTTTAAAATCGTAGAGAAATTTACTAAAATTTATTTTGTTTGCCTTAATAAGAAACGAAACTACTTTATGCCAATTAGAAGTTTAGAACTCAGCAAAGTTGGCCCGGCCTGACTCAGCCCAACAAGCGTGGCCTGGTTTGTGAACCTTATTGGATAGGACCTAGGCATAGCTCTCTTTTAGTTTTACATAAAAAATATCAGCTCAGCCCGAGGTTGACACAAAACATTCCTTTTATTTATTTATTTTAAAATTGAAAAATAGTAGGCGGCCTACTGAGGCCCAACCCGAACTCAGCCCAAAGCGGTCGGTGCATATTTTATCCCTGAACTCAATCCACCATTTTGCTGGTCCAGTCTAGCTTGACCCGCATGATGCATAGTTCAAGTGTAGCAAGATCTGCATGTGAGCCCCCATCATCAAAAGTCGGATCTCGGACCAAAAGCTCACGTTCACATCTTAAAATTTTAGCGAAATTAACTGAAATTTGTTAGAAATGATTCAAAATGATATGAAACAAAAAGCTCGCGTTCGAAATTTGAAGTGTATGAAGCTACATGTGCCGATTTGTGCACCAAAATCAACTTGTGGTCCCCACGTAAAAAGCAGGACCCACAGACTAAAAGCTCACGCTCACACCTTAATAATTTAGCGAAATTAACTGTTACTGAATGTTAAGCCAATTTATGTGTGAAGATCAATATGTTTGTCCCATATCCACCACAGGACCTTGGAACTAAAAGCTCCCATTCACACCTTAACTTTCAGCGAAATTCATTTAAATATGTTGCAAATGATTTAAAGTGATATGAAGCTATTTTGTGCCAATTTACATGCCAAGATCATGAACTAGATTGGGATTTCACGTAATTTGAGTGAGGGGACAAGGGAACTAGAATGACATTTGACTGTAACTAGTTAGCTGGCCCAAAAAAACACTATTGGGTACCCACCTGCATCCTTATTGTTGAACATTTCACCAAGTCATCCAAAATGTCCTTAGAGTGCTCATGGATAGCAGAACCATAAAACAGTTACAATCTCCCACCCTAAAGTTAGCTACTCTATTTCTTATAGCCATGTGGATATAAAACTCTAAGACGGGCAACCTTGATTCCCACTATAATGCCTCCAAATCATCCTTTTGGTTGGATCCATCTGCAATCAACAACCACCTCAACCAGCAACAAGAACGAGCTGCAGCCGGCCATATGCATGAGGACAACCAAATTGTAGCTGCGTGCCTAACACCACAAGCAGCTAGAAATCCATGGGAATTGAGTGGAACAAACAAAATCAACCCACTTTTGATACCATATTGAAGATTAAATGGAAAGTGCAGACAAGACCCATGGACACAAGTTGGGGAAACTCTCCAACTATCCTTCTTCTAGATCTCCACTCTCTGTTCTTTTATTTATCTCTTTTCAATCTTCTCCTTTTAGTCTCTACAATATTACGTAGTTACAAAAGAAGGCTTACACACATGCACACCATCAGGAACACGCTTGATTGTGACAGTCGACATATCTATCTTAGCTGTCCATCATGACGAGCTTCCTCTAGTAGAACTCAATGCTCGAATGGCACACGCCTGGTACCATGAAATCCTTTAGGCATTGAACATGCTGAATGACTTTATCTTACTTGCAAAAGATCTGTAAAATTGCAAACAGAGCAACTTGATTGGACAATCATGAACGCAGGAATTAGTTATGAATAATAACGGTTGGGGCAGTCGCTTCTCTGCCTGAATCCAGTCCATGGCTGAGCCCAGAAACTTGGCAGGTACGTGCGCAATCCACGAGTTGTTGAACTCATTATTCGCACTTGCCCATCCCTGTACCTTCTTGACCTGCTGTCGTTCAGAACGTTTTCCACCCATGTCTTTATGAGTGGTTAGTCTCCATGGGATCTTCTGAACCCGAAGAATTGCGCCACCATGCTTGGACTTCCACAGCATCTGATATGAGGTAGCTGCAACATTCCCATGAAGGCAATCTACCGCCTTTGGTAGCATCATCTTGCACAGTTGTTCAAAGCAGGAAATGTTTGCACAAAAGCTGCCATGCTGCACGGCCTCCCCGTTGATCATCTCTGTTGCTGAACCCTTAACTCTCGGCGACAAATCTTGAAAGGAGGTATGGGGCCAGAAGTGCATTCCAAATTTCAGATAAGGAAAGTCTCTCGTGCGACTTGTTTCACTTTCTTCATCGATGACCGCTCTTTGCTTGTTCTTCTCAACTGAGAGTGATACATGGGCCAACAAGTACACAAACATAACTGGTTCCAAGTATATATCACAGATCAAAGATTCTGATGATGAGCTTGTGGCATTGTAGCTCTGGGCATAGTAATGATCTTGTTGCTGACAACAAAGCGGGTTCGGTTGAAGCCATTTTGAACAGGTGCTGTAAAGATTATTTTGGCGTTCGCAAACAGATGATACCCAGCACAAGTCTTGTGTTGGTAGCTGGGTGAGCTTTGTCTTCACGGCCTCGACCGTTGAGCTCAAGTGAGGTATGAATAGCTGTAGGCAGCTTACTGCAACACCAACTATGTCGATACTCTCGGAAAGCCGTAAATTGAGGGCAAGAAGAAAATTGTTCTCTGATGCATTGCTATCTTTAAGTAACAATACTAGGGCACCATCCACCCCATGGTCATGTCTTCTAAAAGGCTGTAAAAGAAACGACAGATGTTGACTCCCGCGAACAAAGCAATACTTTGTTCGTTTGCCAGCGAGAAGATGACGTATAAGAGGGTCAAAGAACATATATCTACGTGGTGTGCCACCAAGCTCCACATACCTCAAGAACTCACTCGCACCATCTGCATACCTCTCGAACCGCCGGACGGCAGCAGAGCTTCTCAGCTCATCCTCGCTGCCACGGCTAAAGATGGACGAGACGAACGACCTGGCAGCATAAGCAATCTGCTTAGGAAAGGAGGAGCTCCTTACACTGTTTTGCATCTCTTCCTCTTCCTGCAGGCGCTGCCTGCACCTGCGAAGAGTGTGGTCGCACTCCTGCACAGCGCGCTTGAGCTTGCTCTGCCATCGCAGCAATGGAGCTCTGGTGGTGATGTTCCACTTGTTGGATGTCTCGAGGGCAGCCTCTAGCTTGATGTGTGCCATCTCCATCCTCTCGATTCGGTCCTTCGCTTCTGAGTTCTGCTCACACCTGTCCTTGAATCTTGATAGGACCTGATTGACAGCCTCCTGAGCAACTGCAGAAGTGACAATCTCTGCTGCCATTAGGATCGATCAAAGCAATGCGACCTGTAGAATCGATTGTCCTGCGAGCTTGGAAAGAAAGCAAGGTACTCATCAATATACAAAAAAAAAAGATGGACAAGACGAGCGACCTGCTAGAGTAGGGGAAACCAGAACCTGGATAGGTCGAACAGGGTCGCAGCAAACATTTTGAGGATCTATCCTGCCGAGCGAAGTGATATATAGAAATGCCATAGGTACCGAGAGCAGTGGGAATGTGCCGTCGTGAGCCAGAATTACACGCACAGGGACCGAGAGCAGTTAAGTCAACGGTGGACTAAACGTAGAAGATCTTTTTTTTTAACCGGAGTTCCGTATCTATCAAACTGGCAGGAAACTTCCATTGTACGTACATTGGCAGGGAACAGGTAAAAAAATAAACGTAGAAGATGTAGATTGATTACCTACGCTAGGATAAGGGTTAGTTAGGTATGTATTGACTAAGAAGACTTGGGAAGCAAGGAAAATAATCCTTGTCACAGTCATAGTCTAACAAGATGGAGTTCTTTTGTTTTTGCAGAAGTTCTTAATGCCACATGGCTTACTTTGTGTTTACAAATAAGGGCCCGTTTGATAGGAGAAATGTTTCAGTTTATGATGAGAATCTCTAGAATCACTTCCAAATGGTCTTTTCAGGAAGTGACTCGAAACCGAAACGTTTCACCATTTCTACGTACACATGAGAAATGGCTAGAGGCTAGTTTCGCATATATTTTCATCTCATTGCTTCTTACTTTTTTGCTTCATTTTTTCAGTTAATTCTTTTTTAGTGCAACAAGCTAAAATGGTTTTTATTTAAGTTGTTCTCCATCCACAAAAATTTTAGATTTTTTGAATATATTTTTATTTAAATGATTTTTTAATCGGAATCCGGAATGCCAACCAAACGATTTCATAAAGTGATTCCGATTCACTATCAGAGATGTTTCTTAGAAAGAATCTGGATCCGAAACGTTTCTGCGAGAATCTGGAGCCCTACCAAACGGGACCTGAATAGCGTTGCAACAAACATAATTTAAGGTTATATTTGGTTCAGGTTCCAGAAAATGTTTCTGTTATCAAAAAGTAGAAAACCAACTAGACGCATAGAACCAGAACCTGGTTTTTTTGAGGCAGTTGCTTTCTTGTAGGATAATTTTTGCAGCATCTTGGACCTGCTCTTGGTTTTCAGCTTTCTACTTTTCCAAACGAGTGGAAACAAAGAGACGTTCTAGAGTTGTTTCAAGGGGATAAAAAGGAAGGATAGGTTTCAAGGTTATTTTAACCAAACAACTTACAACCATTTGGCAGCACATAACTCACAACAACTTTTCTACAACTCATAGGTGAACCAAACGGACCCAAACTCTTCGTGTACTAATGTATCATACTTTCTTAGTATACTAATGTATCATTCTAGCATTATACTACTTTGGTTATCCTATCATAGCTCTTTTTCATTCGCTATCACTACATAGAAAACGATTTTTAGCAATGGTTCGAGTTTTTTGTAGGGGCGGCTGGTGATGGAGCCGCCCCTACAGTGGCGTGGTCGGGTGCCCAGACACCAGCCGCCCCTACAAATGAAACAGCAGGGGCGGCTGGTGTTACGAGCCACCCCTACAAATGGGGTCTGATTTGTAGGGGCGACTCAATCACCAGCCGCCCCTGGAAATGGTATTTGTAGGGGCGGCTGGTGATTGAGCCGCCCCTACAAATGGCCCCATATTTATAGCTCCGATTTGTAGGGGCGGCTCAATCACCAGCTACCCCTACAAATGCCCCCCATATAAAACAGATGCAGCACCTTCTTCCTCCTCGGGTGACTCACTCCAACCCGTGAAAGAAAGGTGGGGAGGCCTTGGGCACCTCCCAAAAATTGCTCTACTAAGGGGGGAAGGTTTTGGTCTCAAATCCTTTGGTGAAGAGGTTGTAGAAGGTAAGAAAATGCTATTCCACACTTTTTTGAAGTTTTAATGGTTGGTTAGTGAGTAATTAGAGTTTTGTTTTTCTCTCTCTTCTATGGTGCTTGAGCTATTTATGAGCAAATTAGACCCAACTTTTAAATGTACTAGGGTAAATTAGGGAGGGAAACAAGATCATACCCTTATTTGGTCCATGTTTCTTGATTTTAGTGAACAATTAGTTAGTTTTATGGATGTTTCATGTGCATGTGATCTAGATCTAGGGTTTGGTTTTTTTATTAATTTTGTTTTTGTAAATTTATGTTTGATAAAATTGGACTAGGGTTTGTATGAAAGATATTGGGTAAAGTATAATTATTGCTAATTGTTGTCTTTGAAATTGTTTATTGTAATCAATAAATATGTATTTTAATTATTTATGGATAAATGGGCCATTAATTAATTTTCCTCTACCATGGTGTGTTTGTATGCTTCATGTAATTATATTAGATTTATATTCATATATATCTGAGGTATATACAATTATTCTCAAATAATTATTACTTTGATTCATTTTTATATATATCTGAATAAGTAGTCCTTTAATGTTTGTTTTGTTGTTGTTGTAAAAGATGGAGTACAGGAACTCTTGGATGTATGGTTCGTTAAGGTTCAAGGCAGGTTTCCGTGAAGAGGTGGATAAATTTATTGAAGCCGCAACGAAGCATGCAACGACATTGAAAGAGAATAAGGATACAATTATTTGCCCCTGTAAAGATTGCAAGAACCGTATGGCATGGACAGATGTGACTATCATCAGATCACATTTGATTATGCGAGGATTTGTTGAGGACTACACAGTGTGGATTCATCATGGTGAAACGGTTATTGTTAACGACGAGGATGAGGAGGAATACGACGACGAAACCATAGAATCCCTGTCCCAATATTCAGCAGAGCTTGATGCACGAATGGATTTCGAGTTTGGTAATGAACAAGGTGGTGATGCTGGTGGTTGGGATGGTAACGACGAAGGTGGTGCCAATAATGATGGTGGAGCACGTGTCGGAGATGAAGATGATTTAGAGGACATGATTCGAACCCTTGGACCTAGAGATTTTACTAAATAGCCCGAAAGGTCTAGAAAATTTGGAAAGAGTGACAAAAGCATCGAAGGAGACTGTGTATGGTGTTGAAAAGGGTTGTCCGACACATTGGACATTGCTACGTTTCGTGCTTGAGCTGCTCATCCTGAAGGCTAAGTACGGCTGGTCAGACTGTAGTTTCAATGATCTATTGCATCTCCTGTCATGGGTGCTGCCACAACCAAACTCAGTTCCCGCCAACACATACCAAGCGAAGAAGGTCATAAGTCCATTGACAATGGGGGTTGAAAAAATACATGCATGCCCCAACCACTGTATACTTTTTCGTGGCGAAACGTTCAAGTCACTAGATAAATGTCCCCGGTGTGGGGCCAGCCGGTACAAGAACAATGACCTTTACGGTGGGGACGAACCCTCCACGGGGAAAAAGAGAAATAAGAAGGGTACAAAAAAGGTGGTACAAGAATCTCAGCCCCCAGAGGACACTCCATTAGGCAACGATGCAAAGCAGAGAAGAATTCCTGCCCTGGTAATGTGGTACCTGCCAGTGACCGACCGCTTGAGACGTATGTTCCTAAACCCTAAAGAAGCCGCACTCATGACATGGTGGGATGATGAGCGCAAGGTGGATGATGATAAGATTGCACACCCGGCTGATTGTAGTCAGTGGCAAAGGTTTGATGAGAAGCACAAAGAATTCAGCGATGACCCAAGGAATGTACGGTTTGGCCTGAGCACCGATGGAATGAATCCCTTCAATGAGAGGATGAGCAACCACAGCACATGGCCAGTGATCTTGACCATGTACAACATCCCAACATGGTTGTGTCAGAAGAGAAAGTACCTTCTCCTCACTATTCTTATTTCTGGCCCTAAACAACCAGGCATTGATATAGACGTGTTCCTCGAGCCCTTGATGCAAGAAATGGAGAGGCTATGGAGGCATGGGGAGCAGATGTACGATGCGTTCCGAAAGGAGGACTTCATATGTAGAGCAATAATATTTGTTACTACCAATGATTACCCCCGTCTGTTTGCTTTGTCTGGACAGATCAAAGGG
This sequence comes from Miscanthus floridulus, assembly GCF_019320115.1. Lineage (NCBI taxonomy): Eukaryota > Viridiplantae > Streptophyta > Magnoliopsida > Poales > Poaceae > Miscanthus > Miscanthus floridulus. The sequence goes on along the minus strand of NC_089588.1, from coordinate 98,794,829 downwards.
AAGACGGGATGCTTGGTTTGCTTGGATGGTACTACATGGGTGTACCTGGATGCATCCAAGAAGATAGTTTACCTAAGGAACCGGCGCTTCTTAAAGACAAGTCACAAGTACCGCAGCAAATTGTTCTTTAGATTTTATGACAACGCCCCAGAGATTGAACCCCCTCCGGAGAGACGTCATAACGGAGAACATGTGTACAGAATGGTGAAAAACATACGCGTCGTCTATGGAAAGAAGAATCCGGATGGGACGAACATAGATAGAAGCACACCTCCTGTCGAAGGCGTACCTTTCAAGAAACAATCGATCTTCTTTCAGTATCTGCCTTATTGGCCAGACTTGGAGGTCCCCCATGCCATTGATGCTATGCACGTGCAGAAGAATGTCTTTGAGAGTCTCATTGCTACCTTGATGGACACAGGCAAGTCAAAGGATGGTCTGAAAGCACAGAAAGACATGGTGCAGCTAAACGTGATGCCATAGCTTCACCTGGTACCTGAGGCTAATGGAAAATACACTCTACCCGCTGGCGTGCTTCAACCTAACACCAGACGAGAAGAGAGCTATATGCACTTTCCTGAGGGGGATCAAAGTCCCGACTGGGTTTTCAGCAAATGTGAAGAAGCTAGTGTCGATGAAGGACTTGTCAATAACACACTACAAGGCTCACTGATTGCCATGTGATGCTGACAGTGTTTCTACCTATTGCAATCAGGGCTATAAAGCCAGAGTTCTTGAAAATGGCCATCACCCGCATGTGCTACTTCTTTTCGAAGATCTCACAGAAGACGATTGGCAAGGAAGAGCTGAGTGACCTACATGAATTTGTGGTGGAGACACAAAACCAACTGGAGATGTGTTTACCTCCTGCTTTTTTTGATATAATGCCACATCTCATGATTCACATGGTTCATCAGATACAGGCGCTTGGCCCTTGCTACTTGCATGAAATGTGGTCCTATGAGCGGTTCATGTCGGTTTTAAGTCGATACGTGCATAATCGAGCATACCCTAGAGGGCTCCATGATAGAGGGTTACAGTACTGAAGAAGTCGTCGAGTGCTGTCAAGAGTACCTAAAAGTACAGAAAGGGATTGGTAAACCCGATTCTCGTCACAAGGGGTAGGCTGGCTGGGAAGGGCACCAGTGGTAGAAAAGTGTTCATCGACCATGATTACAAAGAGGTGAGTCGGGCGCATTACAGTGTCTTGCAGAGTACACAACTGATGCAACCGTATATTGATGAACACTTGGCTATCATTATGGCAGAGAGAAATGGACCGTTCGGATGATTGGGTCATGAAACAGCACAAGCAACGACTAACTACATGGTTGAAGGACCAAAACATACCGCCTGGAGAAACCATAGACTCTATTACCATCAGTAGGTTGGCGGAGGGGCCATCGAGACAAGTGACATCTTGGAATGCTTATGACATCAATGGGTACACGTACTATACCCACGCAAAGGATAGTAAATATGTGAACCAAAACAAGCGGCGTTCGAATAGAGGCTCTCGATGGATTAGGGTGAAAGATCCAATACTTTGGCATCATTGAAGAGATATGGGAACTTGACTATGGAAGGGATATAACGGTGGCCCTGTTTCGATGCCGCTGGATCAAACAACACCAACTGAACGAGATCGGATTGAGAGTCCTGGACCTCGAGAATCTAGGCTACCAAGATGACCCTTGGGTGCTCGCTTCACGTGTCGCACAAGTTTTTATATGTCTGACCCACAAAGTAACCTCCCCCCGAAGAAGAAGACAAAGCACGTGGTTGCCTCCGGGAAACAACACATTATTGGAGTTGATGGCGTGGACGATGTTGAAGCTTACAATAACTACGATGAGATGCCGCTATTCATAGACTTTCCTAAGAAGATCAGTGTTGTCGAAAAGAACCTCCCCAAAGACATAATGCCATGGGAACGAAAAGGTGTCAAGGGGAAAGTCGTTACAGCTAGCTAGCTAGTTATTGAACGTGGAGTGTTTGTGTAAGTGTGTGTTTGTAAGACTTCATTTATGCATGCGTGCGAGACTATATATTTATGTACGTGTGTAAGACTACATATTTTTGTATATGTGTGAGACTACATTTTATGCATGTGTGTGAGACTACCCTTTGCAACATCCTAGATGACTCTATTTGAACATCCACTCTATTATCATTTATTACAACATTTTCATTTTATTTTATTTAATGTCATAAAATTGTAGTCGAAGTTTTAAAATTCAAATTTTTAATTTTTGTTTTCTATATTGTTTTGACTATAATTGTTTATATATATATATTTATTCATATATAGAACTAATACAAAATATTATATTTGTGCATATACACAATTTTTTTATATTACTTTGTGTTTTTATGATATAAAAAATATAGAATTTATAATTTAAAAAATAGAAACTATTTGTAGGGGCGGTTGGATCAGGAACCGCCCCTAAAAATGTATTTCTAGGGGCGGCTGGATCAGGAACCGCCCCTAGGAACCGCCCCTAGAAATAGGAGGGAGTATTACTAGGACGGCGCACGGGAGTGATGTCGTCTGGGCGTTGTCTTCTTCCACCGACGACGCCGTCGGGCTGCCCACGCGCCTAGGGTTTCCACCGCCGCCCCTGCCGCCGGTCCCGCGCCCGCGACCGCCCACACTTGGCCCCCAGCATCCCGCACCCGGCCCCCGGCGCCCGCCCCTGCGTGCCTAGGGTTTCCGCCGCCGGCCACGCCGCCGATCCCGCGCCCGCACCCGGCCCCAGGCGCCCGGCCCCTGGCGACGGAACGCAGAGACGATGCTCCTCCCTTCCTTGGTCGCCCCCGCCAAAACCTTCCTCTACCAGGGCTGCACGGGGTCAACAGCAGCTCGAGATCCAGTGATAGATCTCTTCGTTCCTCGGTGAGTAAACCCCAGTCGCTCTACGTTTCGTGCGGCGAGATCTCCCCATCATTTCTCTGCCGCGGCTGCGGGTTTCATTCATATTACTGTCTACGGCCTGCCGATTGCTATGATCACTGTTCGATTATCCTCCTCTATGGCTCGCTGTGTCGATCCCAGTTGGCTCCCTGATGCCTTGAAAATCTCAGTTGACCCCGTAGGACTTGGTAATCCCAGTCGACGGGTCTTATATTCATATATGTTAATAAATAAATAAAAAGAAACTATGCCTCTGGGTTTTGCAAACCAGACCTTTGGGAGTCACTTCTCTTAAGTTGATTTTCAGGAGAAATTGATTCAGTTAGTCTTGTGGAAAATTTGGTAATTGAGTTGTGAGATGAAAGACATCAGAACCACGACAACTTGCTATTGTATTACTGCATGATTTTACTTAGGAACTTTGTATCCTTTATGCTGTCGGAGGCTCGTAGCTCCCAAGTTTTTCTTGCTGGACTTGTGAGTTTCAGTGTGAATAGCTGAAGCATTCTTTGACATTACATTACTGCTGAACAAAACTCTCAGCTTTTGGATTGTGGAATGCAAATGGAAAACAAATTGGATAAAATTACATCTGTTCTACCATTAGATATTTCTTCCACCATTAGCCTTACTGATTATTCAATAAAAAACTTCAACACTAGCTGCTTCAGATCAGAACTTGCTCTGCTAACTCATTATTTGTATGTCACCGGGGATAACACCTCTTGTGCAGTTTAGAGTTCGGTTAAGTCGTGTTGAGAGTCGAGTTAAACTCTGTGCTCCAATTGTAAGCTGGTATCACCAGCCTCGAATCTTGGGCTTTCGTTAAGCCTTAAATAACGCTGAGTGGCAGTTTAAAAAATTTAGGTATCGAGATATCAATTTGTCAATGGATTAGAAATTAAGAATGCAGTTTGCAGGATTTTTTTTACATGGTGCTGGTGATGAACATGAAATTTCTAGCAGCAAGTACACATGTTATTTCTTATTTGTGTTTTGTTCTATGTTTTGTGTTTGGTTTTGATTGGGCTCCATGGCACTTACACTACATACTTTCAACTGTCTTGATGCTTACTACTTTTAGCACATGCCACTCTATAACTGTCTTGATGCTTACTACTTTTAGCACATGCCAATGGTTGTCACTGTCTTGATGCTTACTAGCAGTGGTTGTCACTGTCTTGATGCTTACTAGCAGTGGTCGTCAATATCAAATCCTTAGTACTACTACTTAAGCTGTCCTTCCTACTAGTCTGTACTCTTACTCTTACTCTTACTCTTACTACTACTTCACTACTCTTACTTGTACTACTACTACTGCTCTACTCCTACTCCTATACTAACTGCTGCTGCTACTCTATACTACTACTACTCTCTATACTACTACTACTGCTCTACTCCTACTCCTATACTAATTGATGCTGCTACTCTATACTACTACTACTCTCTATACTACTACTACTGCTCTACTCCTACTCCTATACAAACTGCTACTGCTACTCTATACTACTTAACTGTTGCTGCTACTCTATACTACTACTTCACTACTATTACTCGTACTACTCTCTATACTACTACTACTGCTCTACTCCTACTCCTATACTAACTGCTGCTGCTACTCTATACTACTACTACTCTCTATACTACTACTACTGCTCTACTCCTACTCCTATACTAACTGTTGCTGCTACTCTATACTACTACTACTCTCTATACTACTACTACTGCTCTACTCCTACTCCTATATTAACTGCTGCTGCTTTTTTACTACTACTACTACTACTCTACTCTACTACTTTTACTACTACTCCTCTACTCTACTATATCTACTACTCTACTTTTCTATACTATTACTACTACATAACTACTGCCACAGCTCTATACTACTACTACTCTGTACTACTTAATTGCTGCTGCTACTCTATACTACTACTTAACTAATACTTAAGTTGTCCTTGCTACTACTTTATACTCTTACTCTTACTACTACTTCACTACTCTTACACTACTACTCTTACTACTACTCCACTGCTCTTACTACTCCTACTACTCCTCCTCTTACTATTCCTACTACTCCTCTTACTACTTGCTACTCCTAAGTGGCTGTTGTTGCTTTTTTTGCCAAATCTCCCAGGACTCGCCCAGGACTTGTTGTCCTATCTTTTGCCATCAGCTGTTGCACTATGTTTGCTAAGCAGTTGTTGGTTTTTTTTGCCAAATCTCCCCTCTCCTCTCCTCTCCTCTTCTTTGTTTTGCCGATGATGAAATTGTCCAAGTCCATACATTATATGGAATATGAGCTGATGATCAAGAACTTGTGAGGAACTTGGCATCATTATCAGCCGCCCCTACATTACCTTCTCCTCTCTTCTCTATTATGATGCTTTGATGCTCCAAGTTCCAGATCAGATGATGATTGACATGTTTCTGAGGCCTCTACTACTGCTACTACTAGTTTTTTTTGATATATTATTGTTTTATAGGACTACTTTGGTTTATAGCCCTTTTTTATTTCCTATACCTTCTTGCGTACCTCAAGCACACTTTCTTGCATCTTTTAGAACAAAGCGCAAAATAATGTCGTGGATAACAGACAGTGCAGCTCGATGCCCCGAGCATGATGAGCAGCCAACCCTTGAGGAGCAAGCACTAGAGGACCAGCTTACTCAGGAATAGTTCGATAACGAGGTAGAAAAGGATCTAGAAGTGATGCTTACTCAGGAGGAGTGTGACAAGGAGGAAGGCCCCAAAGGAGAGGCTACCGAAGGCAAAGAAGAAGAGGATGATGAGTCAGAAGAGGGATATGAAAGTCCCGAGGATCCTTTCCCACCTAAAGCAAGAAGGAGGCCAACGAAGGAAGATTTGGACAAGGATTTTGACCCGAATGAGGAGGTAGGGAAGAAGCCTTAGCTTGTAAATTTTGCTAAAGCTTTGGTTGTGTTACCTCTGCTAACACTTTGACCTATCCTATATACAGGTCCCTCCTAAAACTCAGAAAAGACGATGTCGACGTCCGCGACATCTCGCTGGACAAGACGGAGTAGAGGAAAGGAGAGCAGAGGCAACAACCACAGAGACGGATCACGATGCCTCTGCTCCACAAACTCAAGACACAACCACGACTACCAAGCCTAAGAGGAAATCTATATCCAAATAAGGCTTGCTATGTGATAAAGGAGGTTGGGCCAGCAGGGGAGATCCTTGAGCCGAAGGAATTAAGAGGATGATTCCGTAATGCGATCGGGGCCCTAGTAAGAGATAAATTGAACCCATTAATCCCTAACTGGAAAGATGTACCAGAGAACATAAAGAATGCACTATGGGATAGGTAGCTGAAGGTCAATTTTAGATTTCCGGAGGGTAAGCATGAATTGGTAAAAAAAAATGCTATCAGGATGATGGGAGAGTCATTCCGACGTTGGAGGTTGGAGCTCAACACGAAGTATATCCAAAAGGGGTTAACTCCCTTCAACGAGTTCGGCAAAATAACTCCTAGTCAATGGGAGGAGCTCATGGCTCAGAAGACTTCACCGGAGGTATTGGAGCTCAGTGCCCGTAACACCGAGCTGGCGAAGAGGAACAAACACCACCATCATCTAGGCCCCGGTGGCTACTATGCCAAGGAAGAGCAGTTTAGGAAGATGGATGAAGAGGCCGCAGCTGCTGGGAATATCGATGTGACGAACTTGAAGGTACGCTCAAGGAACTGGATATATGCGAGGAGTACAGAACCATCTGGCAGTAATCTTAAGTTTGATAAGCCAGAGACCCAAGAGGCGGTATCAAGGATACTGAAATATGCTGAAGACAAAGAGACGGGCTCATTCAATCCTTCCAGAGAGAGGGATGAGCTTAGACTTGGCTTGGGAAACAAGGAGCACACAGGCCGCACTAGGGGGCTAGGGAAAAGGATGACCTGGAAGCAAGGATTCGAAGAGGACAGGCACATGTACAAGAAACATGGCCGAGACCAGGAGACTAGTCTTGTGCTCCAAGTGAAGGCTCTAGTTGCGAAGGCGCTGGAGGAGCAAGGACTGTCTATGGAGCCACTGATATTAGTGACGCCGCTAGGAGAACTAGCATTAGTTGGCAGCCCTCCGAAAGTTCCTAGCAGCCAAGGTTCCACTGCAGCCACAACCTCAGTCGATCGCATATGGGAACCAACTAGTTGCACCTTGGTGTTTCTCAGCGGCCGACAGAACACTATGATGGAGATGGCAATGGGTGTGGCACATCCTCCCGGTGGCTTACACCACAATAATAAGATACCGCCGGACTACACTAGGGTCAAGGTGCATACTGTGAAGCCCGAGTTCATGTAGTGGACGATAGACTACGCAACTCCTGAGGGGCTGGTGTTACTCGGAGATGTTATGGGGCAGTTCATCCTCTGGCACAAACGGGACATTATATTGACTGCTTCTTCGCCGCCTCCCCCTCTCCCAAATTTGGAGCGATTTGTTGAGGCCGGGGAGATATTTTCACCGTTTCATGATCCCCACATTCCTGAGATGCCACATTCTTCCCCGCCTCATATCGAGCATGTGCCTGATGAGATGCCACAACCTTCTCCAGCTCGTACCGAGCAAGTGCATCATGAGATGCCACAGTCTTCTCAACAAGCACAACCGATACATGAACAACGAGTGCCTGCTGAAGAAGGTGATGCACAAGAAGATGAGGACGTGCCTGAATGGGAACTCCAAAAGAAGATTCCAATCAACATAAGGCCAGTTTATGTTCCGATCAAAGACGTCTCGTCGGTGTCCAAGGGGTATTCCCATGACTAGTTCAAGCCTGAGAACCAAGTTAAAAAAGTCCCATCACGGGGTTCTGAGGAGGCCGTCACTAGCAAACTCCACCAAATTGCAAAGCAGTATCCAAATGTTGATGCCATCAAATGGTCAAAGGATTGCCCAAAAACATATGAAAGAGGCAAGCCCTTCCTACCAAACCGGGACATCCAGCGCCTACCACTTGGAATGAGAAGGTTACATGATTGGTACTTGCGTGTTCTCCCAATGAGCATAGATATCATACAAGCATGCTTTCCCACCGGCACATTTGGAAGCCCAGCCGGGAAAATTGTCTTTGACTTCAATGACATGCACACATGCTTTCACTTGGGAGAAATGGAGATGAATCTAATTCGCACGTGGTGCCTGTAAGTCCTTGTCCTCCTGATATGATATGAATGTAATCTTTGAATTTTGTTGTAACTAACCCACGCCGTGATTTGTAGAATGCAAGTGCACATTGTCAAACAAATGCCAAGTGTGAAAGCCGGGTATGTAGACCCTCAAGCTATAGCCCAAACAAATTTTAATTACCCTAAACGGTGGACACTGGATGCCAAAGAGCTAGCAGCTGCAAAGACTCTTCGGGAGAAAGAGCGTATCCATAGTGCGAAGCTAAGGGAAGAGTCCCTTAAGGTTGCGGCATACATTGCCTTGACTTTCAAAAATCTCCAACACCACTCTACTATATGGCTACCATACAACTTCGAGTAAGCTCAACTCTATACTTAAAGCTTTGTTCGATATATTTTATTTCGATGCAAAAGGGCTTATCTAGTTCTATGATTAAATCCATGCAACAATCACTGGATTTGTATAGTCATCGATGTCGGGAGGAGCATGGCATGGGTCTTTGATTCATTAGATAAGGACACGGTGACATACAAAGACTTCATATCGATTCTCAAGACGTATACATATCGACAATCCTCATTAGCTTATATGTTTGTATACATACTTGTAACGTTCACTTTTGGATAATAACAAGTTGTATTTGCTAAAATAATTCAACCAGGGCATTTAGGTTCTATGTCACTAATCATCATGGAAGGCATGATCCAGCAAGGAAGGAAAAGCTGGCTATAAAAACACTATGTGCAGTAAGTGTAACTTAGTTCTTCAGTACTCCGTTACATGGCTGTCAAAAGCATTACTTAACATTTTCATATGCAAAACACATAGTGCCCCAAGCAGAAGCCTGGGAGTGTACATTATGGATACTATATATGTTCTATAATGGGTAACACCGGTGCCTACAGGAGACACCCCTTAAGGGTAAGTTTGAACCTCTTCACCCGTAGTATGAAAACTTCGTAAATGGTATGAAATACTAAACCGAAACTTGTTTTCTTGTAGTGGAGAGAAGAGAAAGGAATGAAAAGAGACCCATACAAGGATGACCAACTCTTAGAGCTCATCGACGACCTTTGCAACTTCATATTGGACCAGATTGTACACGTCAGAGGCACCTACCATGACTGAGAGTCTGAGTTAGGTACAAATCCTCAGTACCAACACCTTTGGGAGACTGAAAGGCTAGCTCTAGGATGTTGATAACAATGTGTATGGAATTTGTATATTTAATGATGGATTGTCTATATTCTAGTGAATTGGACTTGTAATTGTAGTTTATAGAATACTCTTATGCTTGTAGTCGCGGTCGCGCGGTGTTCGGCAACGCGAACGCAGGTCACGTGGCGTTCGGCAACGCGAACACGGTTCGGAACGTTGGTCATGGGGCGTTCGGCAACGCGAACGCGGTTCGGAACGTTGGTCGTGGGACGTTCGGCAACGTGATTTTGAATTGTAAATTTGATTTTTTTTGCGGGAAAATGTACTGTAGGGGTGGTTCTAGATTGAACCGCCCCTACAAATACCTGTTTGTAGGGGCGGCTGGTACTACAGCCGCCCCTACAAATTGATTTGTAGGGCCGGCCTGGGAACCGCCCCTACAAATGCATGATTTGTAGCGACCCTTATGTAGAGGCGGCTAGGCAAACCGCCCCTACAAATGACCGCCCCAAGAAATGTTTTTTGACGTAGTGTATAATGCATGCCGGAATAGTTTTAAAGCCTCCCCATTTAAATTTTTTACAACCTACACGATTTTTATGGAACACTTCATTGATTTTGATAGCTTACCGTTTTACAAATATAATATTGGAACATTTTGGTTAACTAAAAATATAGTTACACTAGTCCACCAACCCATGGTACGTCCAACATATGCTAGTGTGATAAATTTAAACTCACAACTATTCATTACTTTTTATCACTTTGTCCATTTTCTAACATAAAACTCATATAAAAACCATGTAATCCCTATATAAACTTTGGTTTATCTATTACTCTATATTTCTATATTCAAAGCTATTCCAGCCCATATTCATTGTACTTAGAGTGTTTTCATATGTGTTTAGCTCAAACCTTATGTAAGCGCTTCCGCTGAAACCGATATATTATGATTTAACCAAACTAGATTCTGGCTTCCTATTTTTTATATTATTAGTTTTGTTCAATCTTTTATATGTATGTTAAGTGGAAACACTAATGTTTATTATACATTTCGTTCAAAGCACTCTTTCTATATGTTATTAAAATATTGATTTTAGGCCATAAATTAAACTCATTCAGACTACAATTGCATAAGCAATCATTTTAGCAAGCACCCAATGCTCAAGCTATTGAATTTTGTATATCAAAACAATGTTTGTCTACCAATATTTCTCACAAAACTTGGAGTGCTTATAATTAAACAATTTGAAGGGATGTTTAAAAATGTATAATTTATCTGAAATAGCGATTTAAATATTTTATTATCATGGATTATTAATATAATTAAAGATCATGAAAATATATACTTATAGCTAATGCATCTGTACTTTTCGGTAATGTGGCACAACATATCAGGTACATTTATTTTAAAGTTAGTTAACGTTTTCTTGACATATTTATTGTGGTAACAGTGGCAATTTTAAAGAGGGTACTACCTTATGATATATTGTTTCCATAGTAAGTCTGTTTTTAATAGTGATGGAGTAGTGTAATTTATATATCAACTTACTTAGGTTATATCCAAAATAGCGTAGGTAATTTACATGAATATTAGGGAGTTACATTATATTATTTAAAAATTGCTCTGTATATCTTTCCATACTCCACCAGCGCCCACTACTACAGAATACTTAACCCAGGCGAGCAAAAATGATTAACCGAGGCGGGCATCCCATCCGCCTCCACGAAAAGGTCACGGTTAATCCGACCTTAATAGAGGCGGTTGGTCGCCCGCCTCAGTTAATAATCAAATAAAAAAACAAAGAAATGAAAACCTATGGACAAGTCTAGCGAGCCCACCCATGGGCCCACCGAGCCCATCTACGGACCGCCACCGCCGCAGCTGCTGTAGGGACCCACCACGTTAATTCGCCTAAATCGAGTGTCATCCACTTGACTGACCCAATTTAAGCAAATCAACATCGGTGACTCCCCAGGAACGCTCCTTGGCAACTCCTCTTCAGGATCAGCTTGAGTGTCTCTACAGTGAATGTCACACCCAATTTTAAGGATAAAATTGAATGCATAAAGCTCATGTGTGCCCAAGGATTAGTCAGACACATAAGTCGACAAATTGCATAAAGTATCATCACAGTGTTTCTTACATCACGATTAATATCATCACATAATCTTATACAACACAACGGAAAGTAAAAGATAACTCTCTCGTGGTAACTCCATCACAGGGACGGTCAACTAGTTGACCACAAGCCTAATAGTCCTCAAGAAACTCCTCATACACGTTGTCATCTGTTACCCATCTAGGATTTTTATCCAAATATTGAAAGTAAACAAGCGTAAGTACTTCCCGTACTTAACAAGTTAACATGGGGTTATGAAAGCTCAAAAAGGTTGACACTGGTTTACTGCAGTTAGCACTTTTAGTGAGTCAAGATTTTATCTTCTACTATTAGCAAGTTATGCTTAAGCTCCCATTTAAACCCATATAATCAGATATCAGAATCATTTGAGTCATATTATCATCGTATAACATCATAACTGAACAACAATAAGTAACCAGTTATTCTGTAAGTTTTCTGGGCCGCTCGTGGCCGTGAGCACGGCTGTTATAACAGTTTGTAACCCTCTGTAGAGGTTGTGCACATTCACCGCGAGTTGTGATTCCCATATGCCTGGGTTAATTACTCCCATATCACTGCCAAGGTGAGTGGGCAGGGTACACTATGAAGCCATTTCAAAGGTTTCTCTAACAAGTTAGGGCCGCTAGGTTTCCTCGGTAGGCAGATGTAGGAACCCCCCTTTCCTATGGCACATATCCATCACGGCTATACACATAGGAACAGAGGCAGCCCTATACCCAACGTGGCAAGCCCATTTTGCGCCATAAAGGTAACCTCTAACAAGCTAGAAAAGATCCTATTACTGGGCTAAAGTCAGAGCCATATGACTCTCACGGTTGCACTATCAGTCCCAGCTTTTGCCGATAGATAAGTCCTTATGGAGGGCTTAGGGCATCATGATCAAAGTCATTTGCACCTTCACCCTATGGATCAGTTGTTATAAAGCATGTTTTACCTTTAGTTCCATAGAACCTTTAACCATTGTTTAGATCATGTTCAGTTAGAGCGCTAGCAATCTACCCATATGCAATTAACCCATAGGAGTCAAGGAAACATGTCATCAAATAACTAGGATGTTCTTATGGTTATCAAAGTTAGACACATGCACATGAGTGAATGATTAAAGTGAATAGGACATCAAGGTAGGCCCATGCTATACTTGCCTTGGTTAGCAAACTCCTGTTGGTCCTGCTGGTCGTCGAAGAACTCTTGGTCTCCAACGTTCTCCTCACCGTCTGAACGCGACCAACACGGCAACATACAACATTCCAAAGGCATTCATGCAAAGCAAACAATCCTACAGTTAGGATAGTACACTAGCAATATAGAAAACAAGATAAAATGTTTATGAAAAGATTCTATGTCTCGCTATGATCACGTCAACGTGAAGTTCACGAAAAACGGAGCTAAAACGCAAAAGTTATGATTTAAATGGGATTTCCTATAGCAATTTATTTAACTAAATCTAATCTCAAAATTTAAATGTTGCAAACAGGGTTAATAGTGGTATTAACAAGTAGAGAACTTAATTGCGAACCTAACACGATTTGAACGGGTCAAATCGGAGCTATAACGACGATTTTATAAGCAACACAGTGCAATGGCATTTCTATAAATACTAAAAACGTATTTTGGACTAAAATAGTATATTTTACGTTTTCAAAAGGGGAAAGCGTACTCTGGAAATGTGTTTTGGACTGTGGGTTAAGACTTAGAAAAGCTCAGGGACTCATTAGCAAAACCGACTCGCGAAGGGGTATCGGCTTACGTGGGCCGTTGGATCATGGATGGGTGGTTCGGATTAGATCGGGGGGAAGAGAGAAGGAGCCAGCCGGGAATAGTGGCTCCGGCGGCGGCGCTACCATTGCCGACAGCAAGAACCTCACCGGCGCGTGCGGAACTCAGCCTGCGGGCCATGGTGTGCCCATTCGAGAGCACCGGGGGATGCGGGGGTGAAGGAGACCTCGGCCAGGCCGAGAAGGCGGCCGGAGGAGAGAGCCGAGGCGGTGGTCACCATTGCCAATGATGCAGAGCCCCATGGCGCACTCAAAAATGGTCATACAAGCCACCAAATGCCAAGGGAAAAGGTCGGGGAGAGAGAGGAGAGCACGGCGAATCTCACCACAGCGAAAATCAGAGACGGAGACGGCTCGGGGACAGCAGACCACGCGGAGGGCGGACGGCGGTTTCCTCGTGCATGGGTGAATGCGAGAGGGAGCGGGGAGACAGTAGAGGGTGCAGTGGAGGGTCTCGGCTACCTTTTGTAGAGGCCGGGTTTGGGGGGGGACGCTCCCATGAACGAAGACGTGGGCGCGGAGCAGCGGTTGCAGCTGACGCGCGCGTTGCGGGATGTTGGGGGCGGCTCTGACGAGCGGGGCCAGGTTGTCAGCGGCTAAGAGGGAAGGGAGACACGGCGGCAGCAGTTGCTAGCATGCGGGAGAGAGCAGCACATGGGTTGGGCCGGCCCAAGAGAAAAACAGGAGGAGAGGAAAGGAAGGGAGGTGAGCGGGCCATCGGGAAGCTGGGCCAACAGGCCGAAATGAGAGAGGGGAGGGAGTGATAAGGATTTTTCTTTTTTTCCAAATCGATTTCCAAAAGCAATTTCAAATAGATTTTGAATTCATTTGAACTTTGAATCAAGACCAATCATCACAAAAATAAATATGCAACGGCATGTATGCATCAAGAAGTTACTAACCTTATGTTTGATTTTAATTCCATAAAAATTATTATTTCCCTAGGTTCAATGCTCACCAAAAATGCTTAATAAATCATTTTATCTATTTTGGAAAAATGCAAAAAAAATTCAGGGTATTACAATTCTACCCCGTTAAAAAGAATCTCGTCCTCGAGATTGGTTGATCGCTTACTCGAATAGCTGCGAATAAGATTTTCTCAGATCCTCTTCTCTTTCCCAAGTAGCCTCATCCTCTGAATATCGATTCCACTGCACCTTGCACATCTTTATAGTTTGGCTTCTTGTAACTCTTTCTGTCATTTCTAAAATCTTTATCGGATACTCTTCATTTGTAAGATCTTCCTTAACAGCAAGCTCTTCCAAAGGAATCTGCTCTTCTGGTACCCTCAAACACTTTTTCAATTGAGAAACATGGAACACATCAAGCACACCTGACAAACTTTTCTGGCAGTTCCAATTGATAGGCCACTTCTCCATGTCTCTCTATAATCCGGAAAGGTCCAATATACCACAGTGCTAGCTTGCCCTTAATATTGAATCTTCTCGCACTTCTCATTGGTGACACCTTCAAGTACAAATAATCACCAACTTCGAAAGTCAGCTCTCTTCTATGAGTATCAGCGTAACTCTTCTGTCGGGACTGAGCCACCCTCAAGTTGTCCCTAATCATTCTCACTTGTTCTTCTACGTCTCTAAGGGTATCGGGTCCAAACACTTTAGTTTCACCGATCTGATTCCAGAACAAAGGTGTTCTACATTTACACCCATACAGCGCCTCAAAAGGTGCCATCTTGAGACTCTTCTGGTAACTGTTGTTGTATGAGAACTCAGCATATGGTAAACTCTTGTCCCAACTAGTACTATACTGTAGTGCACAAGCTCTCAACATATCTTCCAAAATCTGGTTGATCCTTTTAGTCTGTCCATCAGTTTGTGGGTGGTAAGCAGAACTAAAATTCAACTTTGTCCCCAAAGATCTATGTACTTTCTGCCAGAATTGCGATGTAAACTGAGTGCCTCTATCCGACACAATTTTCTTGGGAACACCATGTAAGCACACTATCCTTTTCATGTACAACTCTGCTAGCCTTGCACCCGTATAGGTAGTCTTGACTGGTAAAAAGTGAGCAACCTTGGTGAGTCGATCCACTATTACCCATATTGAATCATAACCTCTTTGAGTGCGGGGCAAACCTACGATAAAATCCATACCAACTTCTTCCCATTTCTACTTAGGAATCTTCATTGGTTGTAGCAATCCTATAGGTCTTTGATGCTCAGCATTCACTCTTTGACAAGTGTCACACAAAGCCACATACTCTGCCACATCTCTCTTCAAACCATACCACCAATACTTCTCTTTGAGATCCAAATACATCTTCGTACTTCCGGGATGTATAGAATAAGCTGACTCATGGGCCTCTTGCAGAATTGCATCACGGATAGCCTTCACTTCAGGTACACATATCCTTTTTCCGAACCAAAGAGTACTATTCTCATCCATCATGAATCCTGGTGCCTTTCCAAGCACTACATTCTCTGCTATCTCTTTTAGTTTTTCATCCTCCTGCTTCAATTCCACGAGTCCATCAGGGATATGATAAGACCGGAAATTGTCCTTGAATTTCCACCAGGTGATAGCAGGAGCGTCATTGGGGCGTCCATACTGGAAAGAATCCCACCAATCCTGAGCTGCTCCCTGAAGTTGACCAGAAGCATACAACACCTTCTCAAGATCATTGCATTGTGCTATGTTAAGTTGTTTTTCCACAGCACGCAACCAATCATCTGCCTCCAAAGGGTCTGAGGCATGGGTGAACACCGGAGGGCGACCCTTCATGAATTCGCCACGCTTGTCTCTAACCTAAACAGGCGGTGGTCCTCTTGTCGGTTCATTATCCAAGCGTTGCATCATGGCTTGCATCAACTGCGCTTGCATTCCCATCAATTGTTCCATAGTCACTGGTGGCGGTGGTGGTGGATTTATGAGAGCATCACGTCCACGACCATGGCCTCTACCTCTTTCTCCTCTTGCGGCCATCTATTTTTCAACAAATGCGCAAAATTTTAGAGATTTCCAATTTATAGAAAGCTTATGAAAGATAATGAACAATGCTGAAAACTTTCTGGACAAGATTCAATTACAGCAGTTCGGTAAATCTGTCATAACTTGAGTTTAATAGATCCCATAGAGATGTACCAAGAACGGTTGGAAAGCTTAGGAGATCAGCTACAACTTTTATTTAGATCACTTTTACAGATTCTGACATACACATGGTCAAAAATATAGCTAAACCGAATCTGTTCTGGGTTCCAGTCTGTGCAGGAACATCAACTTGTGACAGCTAGATCTCACAAACCTGAATAGATATTGACATGATTCCAGAGACATTGGAAATATACAGAAGTCTAGATATCTCCACAAAAATTTCAGAATTTTTGACAGCTCAGATCTCGAGATACAAGATAAAGAACACAGGCTGCTCCAGAAAACAGCACAGCAGAGATAAGATAAAGTAAACCCATCTACATTAAGAACATCATCTAAACTTAAGGTTCAAACCTAAGGAAGTTGTGGACATACCCACAAACCTCCAGCAATCAAACAAACTCCAAATCATCCAAGTTCACAATTAAAAACATCTAATCATTAAAGTTCACAAGACCAAACCAGACTAGACATGACTCACGAACTAACAATGTTGTAATCTTTAAACAAGGAATCTAACACCTATGGGGCGGTGTCAATCATGGTGAACGACCGGCGCTTCTTCTTGTAGATCGGTGGCAGCCCAAGTTGAGCACGCAGTTCATCAACTTGCTTCTGGAGACGCCTCTCGGCCCTCTATGATGCACGCAGCTCTCCCTTGACCTCTTCATCTACCCCCTGCATGGCATGGACATGTTGCACTGTTGCTTCCAGAGTTGGGTCACTTTCTGGTGGTGCCAGGACCTGCCAGTTACCCTCATGATCATTGCGAGGAAGGAACCTAAAATGATCCTCCCTCATGGCCTCAAAACGACGACCATGGTAGTAGATGTAGGCGTCCTGCGCTGCATCTTCCATGCCATCCAATGCGTGAGCCCGTCTGGCAGGGGCACGATGGACAGTCTCCACCTTGTGTCCATTCTTTATGACATTCCAAGCAGTGACAACTAGCTCTACCTTCCAAAAGGTTGCCTCCAAAGGATGCTGGTACTCTGCACAATGATAGCTGATGGAGGCATGCGGATCAGGGTAGTAGTCATCCAGCACATGAGTAAGGAGGGTGTGGTAGTAGGCCGTCTCTGGGGCTGGCTTGAAGTAGTATTTGCACTTTCAACCTATCTCCTCATCCACCATAGGAACAGCTGGGGATGGCACAGGCGTAGGTGAAGTAGCTGATGACTCCGCTGGGGTAGCTATAGTAGGATAGATAGGTGCAACAGCTGGAGTAGGAGCAGGTGCAGGTGTCGGGGTAGCCATCCACTCCTCATCATCCTCGATCAAAGGTTCCACCTCATCATCGGAGATGATCACAATCTCCTTCTTCGCCTATGGAGCATGGGGGGTGAACAAGGCACGGTAGCCTGTAGTGCTGAGGCGGGCGGTCTTCGAGTTACGAGACATCTATAGATTTAGAGTAAGATAGAATTAGAATCAACAATTTTATATAATAGATTAATGTATGAATAGCATAAATATTTTAATAAAATAACAAGAATGAGACAGTAAGCAAGAAACCAATGGAGCAAAGATACTAAATCGACCATCTCTAACTAGGCTTGCGCCCTACAGTCAATACGACTCTGATACCAATTTGTCACACCCAATTTTAAGGATAAAATTGAATGCATAAATCTCATGTGTGACCAAGGATCAGTCACACACATAAGTCAACAAATTGCATAAAGTATCATCACGGTGTTTCTTACATCATGATTAATATCATCACATAATCTTATACAACACAGCACAAAGTAAAAGATAACTCTCTCATGGTAACTCCATCACAGGGACGGTCAATTGGTTGACCACAAGCCTAATAGTCCTTAGGAAACTCCTCATACACGTTGTCATCTGTTACCCATCCGGGATTTTTATCCAAATATTGAAAGTAAACAAGCATCAGTACTTCACGTACTTAACAAGTTAACATGGGGTTATGAAAGCTCAAAAAGGTTGACACTGGTTTACTGCAGTTAGCACTTTTAGTGAGTCAAGATTTTATCTTCTACTATTAACAAGTTATGCTTAAGCTCCCATTTAAACCCATATAATCAGATATCAGAATCATTTGAGTAATATTATCATCGTATAACATCATAACTGAACAACAATACATAACTAGTTATTCTGTGAGTTTTCTAGGCCGCTCATGACCATGAGCACGGCTGTTATAATAGTTTGTAACCCTCTACAGAGGTTGTGCACATTCACCGCGAGTCATGATTCCCATATGCCCGGGTTAATTACTCCCATATCACCGCCAAGGTGAGCGGGCAGGGTACACTACGAAGTCATTTCATAGGTTTCTCTAACAAGTTAGGGCCGCTAGGTTTCCTCGGCAGGCAGATGTAGGAATGCCCCTTTCCTATGGCACATATCCATCGTAGCTATACACATAGGAACAGAGTCAGCCCTATACACAATGTGGCAAGCCCCTTTTGCGCCATAAAGGTAACCTCTAACAAGCTAGAAAAGATCCTATTACTGGGCTAAAGTCAAAGCCATATGACTCTCATGGTTGCACTGTCAGTCCTAGCTTTTGCCAACAGATAAGTCCTTATGGAGGGCTTAAGGCATCATGATCAAAGTCATTTGCACCTTCGCCCTATGGATCCGTTGTTATAAAGCATGTTTTACCTTTAGTTCCATAGAACCTTTAACCATTGTTTAGATCATGTTCAGTTAGAGCGCTAGCAATCTACCCATATGCAATTAACCCATAGGAGTCAAGGAAACATGTCATCAAATAACTAGGATGTCCTTATGGTTATCAAAGTTAGACACATGCACATGAGTGAATGATTAAAGTGAATAGGACATCAAGGTAGGCCCATGCTATACTTTCCTTGGTTAGCAAACTCCTGCTGGTCCTGCTGGTCGTCGAAGAACTCTTGGTCTCCAACGTTCTCCTCACCGTCTGAACGCGACCAACACGGCAACATACAACATTCCAAAGGCATTCATGCAAAGCAAACAATCCTATAGTTATAATAGTACACCAGTAGTATAGAAAACAAGATAAAATGTTTATGAAAAGATTCTATGTCTCGCTATGATCACGTCAACGCGAAGTTCACGAAAAACGGAGCTAAAAAGCAAAAGTTATGATTTAAACGGGATTTCCTATGGCAATTTATTTAACTAAATCTAATCTCAAAATTTAAATGTTGCAAACAGGGTTAATAGTGGTATTCACAAGTAGAGAACTTAATTGCGAACCTAACGCGATTTGAACGGGTCAAATCAGAGCTATAACGACGATTTTATAAGCAACACAGTGCAATGGCATTTCTGTAAATACTGAAAACATATTTTGGACTAAAATAGTATATTTTACGTTTTCAAAAGGGGAAAGCGTACTCTGGAAATGTGTTTTGGACTGTGGGTTAAGACTTAGAAAAGCTCAGGGACTCATTAGCAAAACCGACTCGCGAAGGGGTATCGGCTTACGTGGGCCGTTGGATCATGGATGGGTGGTTCGGATTAGATCTGGGGGGAAGAGAGAAGGAGCCAGCCAGGAACAGTGGCTCCAGCGGCGGCGCTGCCATTGTCGACGGCAAGAACCTTGCTGGCGCGTGTGGAACTCGGCCTACGGGCCACGGTGTGCCCATCCGAGAGCACCGGGGGATAGCGGGGGTGAAGGAGACCTCGGCCAGGCCAAGAAGGTGGACAGAGGAGGGAGCCGAGGCGGCGATCGCCATTGCCGACGATGCGGAGCCCCATGGCGCACTCAAAAATGGTCATACAAGCCACCAAATGCCAAGGGAAAAGGTTAGGGAGAGAGAGGAGAGCACAGCGAATCTCACCACGGCGAAAATCGGAGACGGAGACGGCTTGGGGATGGCAGACCACGCGGAGGGCGGACGACGGATCTTGGCTCTGTGGTGCGGCGGTTTCCTCATGCATGACCAAACACGAGAGGGAGCCGGGAGACAACAGAGGGTGCAGTGGAGGGTCTCGGCTCCCTTTTGTAGAGGCCGGGCGTGGGGGGGGGGACACTCCCACGACCGAAGACGTGGGCACGGAGCGGCGGTTGCGGCTGACGCGCGCGGTGTGGGAGGTTAGGGGTGGCTCTAACAGGCGGGAAGGAGGCGCAGCGGCAGCAGTTGCTAGCGTGCGGGAGAGAGCGGCGCGCGGGTTGGGCCGGCCCAAGAGAAAAACAGGAGGAGGGGAAAGGAAGGGAGGTGAGTGGGCCGTCGGGAAGCTGGGCCAACAGGCCAAAATGAGAGAGGGGAGGGAGTGAGAAGGATTTTTCTTTTTTTTCCAAATAGATTTCTAGAAGCACTTTCCAATAGATTTTGAATTCATTTGAACTTTGAATCAAGACCAATCATCACAAAAATAAATATGCAGCAGCATGTATGCATCAAGATGTTACTAACCTTATGTTTGATTCTAATTCCATAAAAATTATTATTTCCCTAGGTTCAATGCTCACCAAAAATGCTTAATAAATCATTTTATCTATTTTGGAAAAATGCAAAAAAAATTTAGGGTATTATAGTGAACCATCATTAGCAACTGCTCATGATGGGATTAACTAATTGATCACAATTTATTTAATCTTAACACTCCCCTTGATCAATTGGTTCCGTTGATGTCTTTGTTTGTTCATCAGTCATCATCTTGAAGCTTTGGAAAACCCTATGGGAAAAAACCCAAAGTATACCGATATACCAGGCAAAACTTCTTAAAACCTAGTGGAAAAAATAAGGAGAAATATCATGATATATATAACTCCAATGTTAATAGACCCTTTAGGTATTCCCAAAGACATAGTCTAAAAATAGTTTGATCAGAGATCAATATGTCATAAATATTATCTTCAAAAAACCTCTATGAGGAAAAATAGATAATATGACATTTACTATGTGTTAACATTACCTTATTAAAAACTTTATGTGAGAAAACTCCATAAGAGTAAAACTCATATAAAGGAAAAAAGTGTAATGTGATATCTAAAACAGGTTATATTTTAGAGGGATTCTCCCCCTGATTCTTGCAAGTCTCTAAGTTTTCTCATACCAATGCCCTTAACACATTTACGGAATGCGGAGTATGGTAGAGATTTTGTGAATAAATCTGCTAGATTATCACATGACTTAGTTTGCAAGATTTCAATTTCTCCATTCTTTTGGAGCTCACAGGGATAGAATAACTTGGGAATAATATGCTTAGTCATATTACTCTTAATATAACCTGATTTCTTTTGTGTAACACATGCTGAATTATCCTCAAAGATAATCGTCGGTGTCTCAAGTGCACCAATACAAAAATGATTGTATTATGTTGTTTATCATTCTGCGAAGCCATACGTATTCGCATGATGCTTCATATAAAGCAATTATTTCAAAATGGTTGGTGGAAGTGGACACCAAAGTCTGCTTTGAAGACTTCCAAGATATTTGTCACACCCTAAAATTTGCATCAATTTAAAATAGGTAAATTTGATTTAATTATGTATTTTGTGAGCATTTAAATTTAGAAAAATAACAATTTTGTTAAAGTTAAAATCAAATATAAGGCCAAGACACATGTTTGTGCATTCATGCTGATGCATACTTAATTTTATGATGCTTGGGTTTGATTAAAATTTGCAAAAGAATTTGGTTTTAATTTGGATTTGAAAATGAAATTGAAAAAAAAAAGAATTCTTCCTCTCATTCTTTTGGCCCGCTCCAGTTTTTTTCTTTGTCGCGGCCCAGTCCTTCATCCACGCGGCCTGCTCCCTCTCTCCCGCAACGGCCCAGCAGGCCGGCCCAGCATCACC
This sequence comes from Miscanthus floridulus, assembly GCF_019320115.1. Classification (NCBI taxonomy): domain Eukaryota; kingdom Viridiplantae; phylum Streptophyta; class Magnoliopsida; order Poales; family Poaceae; genus Miscanthus; species Miscanthus floridulus. The sequence continues at coordinate 98,772,804 of NC_089588.1, read as the reverse complement.
CGCGCTGTTTCCCTCTCTCTCCGCTTGGTCTCACTGATCGGTCGGTCCCGCATGTCAGTGTTATCTTCAACCTGGAATCATACCCGCGTCGGACTCCACCGCCTTGACTCCGCAGCCGCCACGACTCCGTTCGGCATGTGCTCCAAATCTTCCCCCGCCATAAATAGCAGCCGCACCATGCCGCCTCCAACCAACCCTAGAGCAAGCTTTGTCTCGTCCCGTATCGCCGCGTCGCCGTGAAACCCTAGCACCGTCGTTTGTCGGTTGCCCCACCGAGCACCGCGCCGCCTTTGTTCACTTTGCACCATGGTAAACTGCCTTGGTGAGTTCGCCGTTTCTTTCTCTTTCTCCCGGTGCCCGCGGTTCATCCAATCATAGCCCATAAGCAGTGTTCTACATGCAACGCCATCTCTGGCCATGGCACCTCGTCGAAGCTCGCCCCCGACCACGCCGGCGTCTCTCTCCCCCTCCCGTCTGATCTGCATCGTCGATCTTAGATCCAACGGCCGATATCATGCAATACCGATTCGGCTAACCGATTCGGCTAGCCGTTTTGCAACAAAGCCCCTGCAATTTTCTAAGTTCAAACTCACGGTCTAAAGCGTATTCCTGGAATACATTTTCTTTTTCAGAAAACGTAGTTTCTTCGGTTAGATCTAAAATACGCTTTCATCTATTTACAGTTTTGCCACTAGTCTTATTTAGGCCATAAAATCTTCATTTTAACTCCGATTTGATCTGTTCAAGTTGCGTTAGATTCATAATTACGTAATCTACATGTTCATACTAGTGTTATGTATGTTTTCAACTTTTAAAATTCGAGGCTAGATTTAATCTATTATTTTAATAAAGGAAATCTTGTTTAATTCATAACTTCTTCGTTTTAGCTCCGATTTTTGTGATCTTCGTGTCTTATTATACGTGATGTAATAAACACTTGTGATGATACTATCTATAATTTCTTGGCTTATGTGTGTGACTGATCTCTAGGCGCACATAAGATTATGCATCCCATTTTATTCTTAAAATCAGGTGTGACGGATTGGTATCAGAGCCATGTTGACTGTAGGACGCAAGCCTAGTTAGCAATGGCCGTTCTAGCCTCTTTTGCTTCACTCATTTCATGCTTCCCATCTCACTCTTATTATTTGCTAAATTTTATGCTTCTTTTGTCTCACTCTATTATGAAAATTATTGCTTCTAATCTAACTAAATCTAATTCTAAAGATGCCTTGTGCCAATAAGACCGTTCGCATCAGCACCGAAGGCTACTACCCACCTCGTGGCTTGTATGAGCCCATGGAGCCACTTGAGGAGGAGGAACCCTAGGAGCAGGAAGTTGACTCGCCAGCACCTGCACTTGCACCTACGCCTGAGCCACTCCAGGAAGAGCTCGAAGAAGAAGTGGAGGTCGTTGTATTGTCTAATGATGAGGAGAAGGAGGACGCCGTTCAAGAAGATCAGCCTACCCTTGCCATAGGATGGACTACAAAGATCTGGTACAAGCCGGGGTGTGAATCCTCCATTTCGCACCACCGACTTATGGGGATTCTTTAGACCTACTACACTGATTGGGACGTAGCTGTGGAGTATGTCTGCGAAGAATATATGCACCCTCTAGAGGACACTTATTGGAAGACTAGGCTGTGCATCTACATCAGGGATGAAGAGAACGAAGCATATCTACTGGACTCGAACTATGTGCATCATGCTCATCGTGCCACCATGGAAGATAGCATAGAAGACGCAGTCGCTGAAGCCTGCTTGGGTCTCCGTGGCCGCCGTTTTGAGGATATGAAGGAGGACCAATATTGATTCCTCCCTCACCAATACCCTGAATTGGAGTGGGCAATGATAGACCCTCAGGGCAGGGATCCAACTACTCAAGTGATGGTACACTTTGGCTGTGAGTTAGTAGGGAAGATTCAGCGACTGGAAGATCAGTTAAAGGCACAACAGGAGACTCTTAAGAGGTACCAACGAGTGATAGATGACCAAAGGGAGTGCCTCAGCCTACCAAGGATTTATGAGAAGCTTCCACATAATCATTGCCCATAGGTGTTTGAGTTCCTTTCTATATAATAAGACGTTAGTAGCACGGGTCAAGTTGAGTCATGTCGAGTCTAGTAGTGTGGTGTGAACTTTGGTGTGCCTAATTGATTTATTATTATGTTTATGTGTGAGTTGGATTTTTGTAATGAGTACTGAAACTTTGTGGGCATGTCTGCAAGTTCCATAGTTAAGAATATTAAAAGTTTGAGTCAATAAATAAATAGTTGGGTTTGGTACATCTTGTTCTCTTGGATCTGTTTTTTGGAGCAGTCTTCCCTTATCTCAATGCCAATCTAAATCTACTCTACCAAAAATTATGAAATTTCTATGGGAATAATTAGACTTAAGTATCCTTCTAATGCCACTAGAATCACCCCGAAATCTGATCTGGTTTGTGAGATATAGCTGTTTCAAGTTGAAGTTTTTACGGAGTCTGGAATCTAGAACAGTTTCGGTTGTGTCCAATTTTTTATTAGCCCAACGACAGAATTTGGGCATGTGATCTGAATAAAAGTTGTAGATAATTTCATAATCTTTACAACCATATAAAGAATGCCTCTTTTGGATATGACTATTTTACCGAGCTGCTGATGTTGGAACTCGCCCAAAAAATTTTTAGAATGTATTATATATCTCTATAAGTGTCTATAACTTGGAAATCTCTAAATTTTGAATATTTGTATTGGATGTCAAATGTCTGGAAGAGGAAGAGGCCAAGGTCGTGGAGGTGTTCCCCCACATCGACCACCACCACCGCCACCTACTATTGAGCAGCTTCTGGCGGTGCAGACACAACTTATGCAAGCTCTGGTGCAGAATCAGCAGAATCAACCAATTGGTGGAGTACCGCGTGATAAGCATGGAGAATTCATGAAGGGCCGCCCCCCCGGTGTTTTCACATGCCACTAATCCACAAGAAGCAGATGATTGGCTTCATATAGTGGAAAAGCAACTCAACATAGCATAGTGTGACGACCAGCAGAAGGTGTTGTACGCGTCAGGACAACTCTAGGGAGAAGCTCAAGACTGGTGAGAGGTATTTGAGTAGGGATGTCCCACTAATGCTCCTCCTATCACCTGGTAGGAGTTTAGAGAGAATTTCATATCCTACCACATACCTAAAGGATTGATAGAGCTGAAGCAGGAGGAATTCAGACCTTTGAAACAGGGGTCTATGTCTGTAGCTGAGTATCGTGACAAATTCGCTCAGTTGTCACGCTATGCTCCGAATGAGGTGGCTGATGATGCTAATAAGCAACGTAGCTTTATTAAGGGTCTGTACGATGGTCTGCAACTCCAGCTTATGTCCAATACATATCCCAATTTCTAGACGCTGGTGAATCGCGCTATTGTTATTGACAATAAGCGCAAACAGATGGAGGCTAAGAAGAGGAGGCTTCAGGGATAGGCCTCTAGGAGTAATACTCGTTCACACACCAACCCTCAGCAATGCTTCTAGCAGAGGTACCAAGGACCCCCTAATCAATGGAATCACAACCCGAAAGAGCAGCATCCACCGTACCAGCAGCAGAATGGCAATCAACGTCCCCAGCAGCAGAGTGGCCAGCAGACACCATGACAAGGAGCACCTAACAACACTCCCATGAAGACCAGTGCATCTAGCACCCCCAATGTATGCTATCATTGTGGAGAAGTTGGGCATTATGCCAACCATTGCCCTAGGAAGCAGAATCAGCTAACACCCTAGGGTCACCACAGTAATCCAAAAGGAATCCCTCAGAAGCCTGCACCCAACACAGGAAAGGTGAATCATGTGTCTATAGAGACGGCGCTTGGGGAACCAGAAGTCATGCTCGGTACGTTTGATGTCCATTCCACTCCTGCCACTGTTCTTTTTTATTCTAGAGCTTCGCATTCTTTCATATCACAAGCATTTGTTAGAAATAGCATACCCTTATGTGCCATGAAAAATCCTATACTAGTAAACTCACCAAGAGGTAGTATGCAAGCTTCTTGTCATTGTCTTCCAACTAGTCTATCTTTAAGGGGGGTAGAGTTCAAAGTGAGCCACATTGTGTTGAGAACATCTGGTATTCATGTGATTCTGGGTATGGATTGGATGAAGCAAAATTGGGCAGTAATTCAGTGTTAGGAGAAGGTGGTTGTTGTGACCACACCGAATGAGGACAGAATCAGTGTCGATGGTTGGAGTTGATTAAGGATTATGATCTGGTAGTACACTATCATCCTGGAAAGGCGAACATTGTTGCCGATGCTCTTAGCAGGAAGAGTTACGCCAATGAGGTGCAAGTGGCATCTATGTCAAGTGAGTTGTGTGCTGAACTTAGTCAACTAAACTTGGGTTTCATCACTAATGCAGTAGAGTTGGTGATAGAGCCTACATTGGAGCTAGAGATACGCAAGGGTCAGTTATAGGATAAGAGGTTAAAGGAAATCACGGAGAACATAGTGATTGTTAAGGCACCAGGTTTCCGTATGGATGATAATGGAACTCTGTGATTTGGGAAAAGACTATGTGTGCCTGACAATAAGGCTATACGAGATGCAATTCTTCATGAGGCACATGAGTCTACTTACTCTATTCATCCCAGGAGTACCAAGATGTATTTGGATCTGAAAGAGAAGTATTGGTGGTATGGATTTAAGAGGGATGTGGCTGAATATGTTGCTATATGTGATACATGTCAGAGAGTTAAAGCGGAACATCAAAGACCTGCAGGATTATTGCAACCAATGAAGATACCATAATGGAAGTGGGAAGAAGTTGGTATGGATTTTATTGTTGGGTTACCACGCACTCAGAGAGGTTATGATTCAATATGGGTGATAGTGGATCGGTTAACTAAGGTTACTCACTTTATACCGGTCAAGACTCATTATAAAGGACCGAAGTTGGCCCAATTATATATGGAGAAGATAGTGTGTCTACATGGAGTTCCCAAGAAAATTATGTCTGATTGAGGTACTCAATTTATGTCTCATTTTTTGCAACAAGTACATAGTTCATTGGGAATAAAGTTGAATTTTAGCACAACATATTACCCTCAGATAGATGGACAAACTGAGAGGACTAATCAGATTTTAGAGGACATGTTTAGAGTTTGTGCATTGCAGTACGGTACAAGTTGGGACAAGAGTTTGCCTAATGCAGAGTTCTCATATAACAACAATTATCAAAAGAGTCTCAATATGGCACCTTTCGAGGCTTTGTGTGGACAAAAGTGTAGAACCCCGTTGTTTTGGAATCAAATGGGAGAAAATCAAGTGTTCAGACTGGATGTTTTAAGAGACACAGAAGAGCAAGTAAGGATGATTAGGGATAACTTGAGAGTGGCATAGTGTCGACATAAGAGTTATGCTGACACTCGAAGATGAGAATTGACTTTTGAAATAGGGGATTATGTTTACCTAAAGGTGTCACCTATGAGAAGGGTGAGAAGGTTTAACATGAAAGGAAAGTTAGCACCAAGGTATATTGGGCCTTTCAAGGTTTTAGAGAGACAATGGTGAAGTGGCTTATCAGTTAGAAATTGCCTGAGAGTTTATCAGGTGTACATGATGTGTTTCATGTGTCTTAATTAAAGAAGTGTTTGCGTGTACCGGAGGAGCAGATACCGTTAGAGGAGCTTACAGTTAAGAAAGATATCACCTATGAGGAATTTCTGGTAATGATTTTGGAGATAGTAGAAAGGGTTACGAGGAGCCGAATTATAAAGATGTGTAAGGTTCAGGTGGAATCAGGTATACAGAAGATGAGGCTACTTGGGAAACAGAAGAGGATCTGAGGAAAATATACCCGCAGCTTTTTGAGTAAGCATCATCCGAATCTCGAGGACGAGATTATTTTAAGGGGGTAGAATTGTCACACCCTAAAATTTGCATCAATTTAAAATAGGTAAATTTGATTTAATTATGTATTTTGTGCGCATTTAAATTTAGAAAAATAACAATTTTGTTAAAGTTAAAATTAAATATAAGGCCTAGCCACATGTTTGTGCATTCATGTTGATGCATACTTAATTTTGTGATGCTTGGGTTTGTTCAAAATTTACAAAATAATTTGGTTTTAATTTGGATTTGAAAATGAAATTGAAAAAAAACAGAATTCTTCCTCTCCTTCTTCTGGCCCGCTCTAGTTTTTTTTCTCCACCATGGCCCAGTCCTTCATCCGCGTGGCCTGCTCCCTCTCTCCCGCAATGGCCCAGCTAGCCGCCCAAGCATCGCCCACGTTGTTTCCCTCTCTCTCCACTTGGTCTCGCTGACCGGTGGGTCCCGCATGTCAGTGTTATCTTCAACTTAGAATCGTACCCGCGTTGGACTCTGCCGCCTCGACTCCGCAGCCGCCACGACTCCGTTCGGTGTGTGCTCCAAGTCTTCCCCGCCATAAATAGCAGCCGCACTGTGCCGCCTCCAACGAACCCTAGAGCAAGCTTTGTCTTGTCCCACATCGTCGCGCCGCCACAAAACCCTAGCACCATCGTTTGCCAGTTGCCCCGCCGAGCACCACGACGCCTTTATTCGCTCTGCACCATGGTAAACTACCTTGGTGAGTTCGCCGTTTCTTCCTCTTTCTCCCGGTGCCTATGGTTCATCCAATCATAGCCCATAGGCCGTGTTCTACTTGCGCCGCCATCTTCGGCCATGGCACCATCGTCGGAGCTCACCGCCGACCACGCCGGCGTCTCTCTGCCCCTCCCGTCTGATCTGCGCTATTGGTCTTAGATCCAACGGCCGATATCACGCAATATCGATTCGGCCGGCCATTTTGCAAAAGAGCCCCTACAATTTTCTAAGTTCAAACTCGCGGTCCAAAGCGTATTACTAGAATATGTTTTCTTTTTCAGAAAATGTAGTTTCTTTGGTTAGATCTAAAATACGCTTTCATTTATTTACAGTTTTGCCTCTAGTCTTATTTAGGCCATAAAATCTTTGTTTTAACTCTGATTTGATCCTTTCAAGTTGCAGTTAGATTTGTAAATGCGTAATCTACATGTTCATACTAATGTTATGTATGTTTTCAACTTTTAAAATTTGAGATTAGATTTAATCTATTATTTTAATAAAGGAAATCTTGTTTAATTCATAACTTCTTCGTTTTAGCTTCGATTTTCATGATCTTCGCGTCTGTGTGTTTGTAGCAAGACGTAGATTTGTTTTGCAAACTTTTCATCATAATTTTATGCTAATTGGTGTACTGTTCTAATCTATAGCCTTTGTTTGCTATGTATGATTGCTTCTGGATGCTTGTATGTTGTTGTGATTATCGAGTATAGACAGTGAGCAACTCGTGGGTGATCAAGAGTACTACTTTGATGAGCAGGATCAGCAGGAGCACTTTGCTCAAGGCAAGTATAGCATGGGATCATCCTTGTTTCCTATCAACTTTAATACAATTAATTCATATTGCATATGTCACCTTGATAAGGATTTCCTATAATTGAACTTATACCTTGTCTCCTATGGGATATGCATTGGGTAGCTTTGCTAGAGCTCAACTAAACCATGATCTTGTAACTTGACTAATGGTATATGCAATAAACATTAAAACATGACTTTTTAGCAACATGGAAATAGGGGGTTGGAGTGTTTAGCTACTTTCTAAATGCTTCAGATTCCTCTCCCTAAGGACTTATCTGTAAGTGAACATTCAGGACTTACAATACAGCTATGAGGGCTACATGGCTCTAGGCTTTAGCTTAGTATGAGGACCTTTTCTAGATTGTTAGAGGTTACCTTTGTGGCGTAAGAATGGCTTGCTGAATCGGGTATAGGATGGCCTCTACTCTTATGTGTATAGCCGTGATGGAATTGTGCCATTCGACAGGGGGGTTCCTATATCTGTTTGCCGAGTGAATCTAATATCCCTAACTTGTTAGACGAACCTTTGAACGGCTTCATAGTGAACCCTGCCTACTCACCTAGGAAGTGTTTTGGGAGTAATTAACCCAGGCATATGGGTATCACAACTCACAGTGAAAGTGTACAACCTCTGCAGAGTATAAAACTGGTATATCAGCCGTATTCACGGTCATGAGTGGCCTTGGGCCCTTATGGAATAGATGGTCACTATTAATTATCTGTTTATGCTATTCATTATTCATGTTTACATTGATCATGTGTTTTACTTTGGAATTATGATAACATGTTGCTACTCTTATGCTAAAATTAGTGACAACTAAAAGCTAAATGCTGTTAAATCGGTGTCAAGCCCTTTTGAGCCTCATGAACCCCATGTTACACTTGTTGAGTACGATACGTACTTACGCTTGTTTATTTTCATTCTTTGGATAAAAATCTCGGACGGGTAATAGATGGCTATGGTAATTGATGATTTTCCTGAGTATTACTAGACTTGTGGTCAACCAGTTGACATCCCTGTGATATGGAGCTTCCACGAGAGATTTTTCTTTATACTTCCACTGTATTTATGTGAATACTCTATCTTATTATACGTGATGTAATAAACACTTGTGATGATACTATCTATAATTTGTCGGCTTATGTGTGTGACCGATCTCTGGGCGCACATAAGATTATGCATCTCATTTTATCCTTAAAATCAGGTGTGACAATATTGTCGTTCCACCTTGCAAGAATACAAAGCATGTTTGTGATCTACCATTGTGGGGATCTGATAAATAACCAGCATCTATATATCCTAATAAAATTGAATCTTGATTTTTACTATAGAATAATCCAAGATCTCTAGTGCCATTGAGATATCTTAAAACAGTTTTAACTCCTACCCAATGACATTTGGTAGGTTCAGCACTATGTCTTGCCAGCAAGTTTGCTACGAATGCAATATCTGGCCGGGTGCTATTAGTAAGATACATTAGTGCTCCAACGGCACTAAGATATGGGACATGTGGTCCCAATATCTCTTCTTCTTCTTCTTCCCGTGGTCTAAAAGGATCCTTTTCAACTTCTAGGGATCTCACTACCATCGGGTTTTTTGTTGGATATGACTTGTCCATATAGAATTTCTCTAATACTTTCTAGACATAGACAGCTTGGTATACAAATATACCAGAACGTAAATGCTCAAGTTGTAAACCCAAGCAGAATTTAGTTTGACCCAAAACTTTCATTTCAAACTCCGTCTTTAAATGATGACGTGCTTCATTAATATCGGGTTCGTTGCCAATGATATTCAGATCATCAACGTACACCGATATGATACAAAATCCTATTGATGATTTTTTAATGAAGACACACGGGCAGTCATCATATTTGTATATCCCTTCAACTTAAGGAATTCACTTAACCGATTGTACCACATTCGGCCCGACTATTTTTAGCCATATAACCTTCTACAACTTGACGCAATACATGTTGTGATTTTCCTTGGGATTTGGTATACTGATTCCATCAAAACTTTCATATATATCTCGGAATCCAATGACCCATACAAGTATGCGGTCACTACGTCCATCAACTGCATAGATAGACGGTTTTGTACTGCTAGCGATATTAAATATCAGAATGTTATTCCACTCATTACCAGAGACTAAGTTTCATTGAAATCAATGCTAGGTCTTTGCGTAAAACCTTATGCCACAATCCTTGCTTTATATCTCACCACTTTGTTGTTTTTGTTGCTTTTACGGACGAAAACCCATTTGTATCTCATAGGGAAGATACCAGGCGGTGTTGGCATTACAGCCAAAAACACTTTCCTTTTATAAAGTGAGACAATCTCTGTTTCAATTGCTACCTTCCACTTATCCCAGTCTAAGCGCTTCTTGCACTCCGCCATAGACTTAGGATCTGAATCAGTTTGAAGGATATTTGCAATTTGTTCAGAGAAATAAATGTCGACTATTATGGACTTATGATTATAAGACTCTTCAGTTTCTATGAAATTTATAGCGATTTTGTCTACCCTTAAAGATTCATCATAACTTCCCGAAACGATGGATCTAGGGTCTTCCAATGTTCCAGCCTCAGTGTTTATGTGCATAACTAAGCTAGATTGTGGATCACTTCTATCCACAGGACATTGTATGTACTCTAGGCGTCTTTCAACCAAAGGTTGAGTTGCATTTCTAGTCTTCTTTTGCTTGCCAGCAATCACATCTTGCCGCTTGGAAGTGCTTCTCCCCCTCTTTTACCAATTTGGGGGTGAGTGGTTTATTAGGTACCTTCCACTCTTTTAGGTACATTCCTTGTAGGGATGGAGAGACTTTGTAACACCTTTATAAGCAGAGAAAGCGTCTGAACAAATTATTTGCAATATTTTGCATATCAATAATTCTTTGAACTTGTAGTTCAGTTTCTATAGTACGTGGATCAGAAAATGGCCTTCTGCATTCCAATCAATTTTCTGGCATTCCTTTTGGTACAATTCTCCCCCTAATGCTAGGAAATGATCCTCATTAAAAATACAATTAAGTGAACTAGGACTATAAATAGATCCCCTGTTAGAGGTTCTAAGTACTTAATGATCGACGGAGATGAATATCCCACATAGATCCTTAGTTTCCTGTGAGGACCCATCGATGTCCGCTGAGGTGGTGAGATGGGTACGTATACTGCGCACCCAAACTTACGCAAATAGGAAATACTCGGAAGATTCCCATGTACTAACTGCAAAGGGGATGTTTCGTGATATGTAGTTGGTCGTAGTTGGATCAGGTCGGCAGCGTGCAGAATTGCATGACCCCAACACGACGTAGGCAATTTGCAATTCATCAACAAAGGTCTTGCAATGAGCTTGATTCTTTTAATCAATGATTCAGCCAAACCATTTTGAGTAGTGTACATATGGAACGAAATGCTGAACCTGAATTCCCAATGCCATGCAATAACCATTAAAAGCACCGGATGAGAATTTGGCAGCATTATCCATTCGGATAGATTGAATCCGATGTTCTTGATAATGTGCCTTCTACTTAATAAGTTTGGCCATTATTTTGGCAAAAGCATGGTTGCGTGTCGATAAAAGAGACACGAGAGACCATCTAGTAGATGCGTCTATCAATACCATGAAGTACCTGAATGGCCCCGACAATGGTTGTATCGGACCACAAATATCTCCTTGAATTCTTTCAAGGAATTTGAATGGTTCATCTCAAATTTTAAGATATGATGGTCTTAAAATTAATTTCCCAGTTGCACAAGTAGTACAACAAAAATCTTTATTTTGGGGAAATTTTGTATTTTCCATATCATGACCAATAGAATTGACGATAATCGTCTTCATCATCCCTATTCCAGGGTGCCCAAGTCGATCATGCTAGTTTCAGAATGTATCGACATCTTGGAAAATTATCTTATAAGCAACATGTTCTATTGGCTTTATGTATGTAAAGTACAATCCAGTTTGGAGTGAAGAAATCTTTTCGTAGATTTGTTTGCCATATCCAGTAAGTTTGGTAAAGAGAAGAAATTCCTCTTTATTATCCATATGTGTTTACACATGGAAACCATTCTTACGGACATCCCTAAAACTTAGAAGGGTACGAGTTGAGTCGGGATACAACAATGCATCCTCCATCGTAATTTGTGTACCCATAGGGAGAGTAATAGTGGCTCTTCCTAAACCAACTATTAACGCATCGTGACCGGCGATGGTCATAATATTTCCTTCTCGTTTCTTAAGAGTCTAGAAATATTTCATCTCTCTAAATATAGAGTTTGTGGTACATGAGTCCACAAGGCATAATTCTCCCTCCTTTGGATTGAGATCAACAGACATATATGTAAAACAAATGTAATTAAAATACTCAAATGTAACATATAGAATTATACATACAATATATTGAATATCAAGTATAATAGTATGATATTACAATATCTATGAGTTGGTACAACTTAACAACAATATAAAGAAGTTTGTACAACTCTCAAGCATACTAAATAATACAACCCGAAACAACTATATGTTTGTTTGACTTAAACTATTACAACATATGTATCTAATGAGATATCAGTGCTGGACCGAGATTACTCCAAATCTCCAAACATGTCTCCAGAACCAAAGTCTAGGAGCATGTTGTCCGTCGATGGAAGGTTCTCTTCAATGTTAAGAGAATTGTTATTCACTTGTTCTTTAGGGGCCTGATTGGAACAACCCTCTTTCAGGACAGCCTTAGATGCAAGATTGAAGTGTGCCTCATATCTTGTGTCTCCTGCTGGCTTGACCTCTTTTAAGGACTTTTGGTACAAAGCAACCAAATGCTTAGGTGCACGGCAATTCTTGGCAAAATGCGAAAAATCTCCACATCTATGACACTTATTGTCATTTTTAGATTTCGCATTGTCCCTCTTCCTCTTGTTTGAATTAGGCCTTTGTCTCCTATTGTGTTTGTGCTTACCAGTTTTATTCTTTGAAAAAGATCTATTGAACTTATTCCTAGTATTTTTTTTGTACGTTGGGAACCTAAGGCAGAGGCGCCGAACCAATAGGGTGCCTTATGATGATTCTTTAGAAGAAGTTCATCATGTTTTTCTGCCTTAGTCAATGTATGAATAAGATAGGAATAAAGCTGGTAATTATGAGCCCTATATTGATGTTGCAATACTCTATCAGACAGGAAGCATAGTGGAGAGTGTTTTCTCTATCTTATCTGCATCCGTTGGCTCTTTCTCACAAAACTTCAACTTAGAACAAATCCTATAAACAGTGTGATTATAGTCTGCCATAGATTTGAAATCTTGGAGACGTAAATGATTCCATTCATGATTAGCCTCAGGCCAAATAAGTTCTTTTTGCTGCTCATATCGCTCTTTAAGAGCGACCCATAATTCGCAAGGATTTTCAATCATAAGGTATTCAGATTTAAGGTCCTTATGAATATAAAACCGTAGCAAAGCCAAAGCAGTATAGGTGTGCTTATCGTGCAGGACAACCCCAGTTTCGGGGTTCCTGAATTGTAGCCAAAAGACTACGAAATGAAGCGCTATCTTGATATCAGAAGCCCATGTAGGGTAATTGCTGTCCATTTAATACGAGATCCTCGAAATCCTTAGTGGCCATGAACCTACTGGACAAAAATGGATTAATTAATTTACCATATGGTAAATTAAAATCAACATGGTAATGTTGTAATACTAAATGCAATATTTTTAAAGGTTTATATTTTATCATAGTTTTGGAGTGTTGTAGGTAATCACAAAATTATGTAGATCATACAACAAATCATCATAAATTTTGATATACACAAGATAGATAGTCTCTAAGTCAAAGACAAAGAGTAGATCTTTATGGTAGGCAAATTTATTGCTGCCTAAGTACGGTCTCTAGGTAGGATAATTCACAAGTGAATTAAACGCAGCCATTGCTTAGGTCTCTACCATCTCGTGTAATAGCAAAATAATATGATGAAAATGGTAATCATCGCCTGGATGTAGACCATTTATAACAATCCAAAACTATTATTTTAGGTAAAAAACACAATGTATGTAATCATCAAGTCTCAGAGGAAAACATGATGTAGACCTCTCAGTAACGGGTGATTTAATCACTGCTATGACACGGTCTCTATCCAGGATAATTCACAACGAATTAAACATAGCCAATGCCATAGACTCTATTACCTTGTGTTAATTAACCAAAATAATCAAGATATTTATTGCAATTTTAAACCTACAGTAATTAAAGTTTTCTAATTATGTGGATAACTTTATTAAATTGCATCTAAGTCAATAGCTAATTTAACTTGTATGTGGTGCAAAAGGGATTTGGGGCACTAACATACCCAATTCTATTACAAAATTACAAATGCAACATATATGTTGCTGCAAAAATAGGGGATTTGGGGGCACCAACATATTTTAATTTAATAATCAAAGTCATAAGTGTAATACATTAGAATCACAGATTGCATTGTAATATAGTAAAACCAAACCACATATATATACAATGACAATGTACAGCAGGTACAGAGCAACATCAAACAATACAGATAATGATATTCTTGCAGAAAATGAAATTAGCTAAACCATATGCTAATTAATTGTACTACTGCTGAAAGGAAAAAAATAACTAAGAAATAAAATTCCTAGGCATCAAAACAGGGAAAAGTTGGCCCAGGCGAGCCAGCAGCCCAGCGGCCAGGCCAGGCACGTGGCCTCGCCAAGCCAGCAGGGAAAGGGCAGTGCGCGCTGGGCCTCAACCTAGGCCTTGGCCTACCAATCTAGCCCTAGGCAGGCACCAGCGCCATGGCCTATAAAGCCGGCGGTCAAACCCTAACCGCCCAGCCCAACTGCCGCCGCCGCTGCTGCTTGTTCCTATTGCCTGCATGAGTGAAGCCACCGTCTTGTGCCTTGTCATTCTCCTCTCATGGTGGGCACGAGCTGAGGCCCATGCACCGGCCTTGGAGGTCGGCCGGCTAGTGGGGAAGAACCCTAGCCATTTCTGGCAAACTCTAGGCCATGGAGGCCGTCGCTGCAAGCCGGAGAACAGCGGATCCGCCCCCACCGGCCCTTCCCAAGATGCTGAGAGCCGGGGAACCGCCCCTTCCTCGTCCGAGGAGGAGACGAAACCGGCTTCAAGGGTGTTTCCGAGCGGGAGGGCATTCTGACTCAGGCCATGGCGGTGGTTGGCCGCCACAATCGGCGTAGGAGCGCGGTCCGGTTGGTGGAGGTGGCGGCGGGAGCACGACGTCAAGGTCGTAGGCGAAGCCGGTCGGCCACATCTCCGTGTCGGCGCTGTGGTTGGGGAGCGGAGGGGTGCCATGGCACGCGGCCATGGAGCCACCGCCTATGTTCCATGGCAGCGCGAGCGGGGCCAATGGCGTCGGTGGTGGTAGCGGTAGCATCGTCACCGGCGGCCTCGACGGCGCCCCCATGGGACAGACGAACATGGCTAGGCCATGCGTCGGGCAGGCGCTGGAGGAGAACTGCAGCGGGGACGGTGGGCACGGCGGCCACTGCTCCCTCCAGTGCGGACTCCGTGAATGCGGCGAGGAGGGATCCAGTGGTCGGAGATGTCCTAGATGGCACGGCAGACGGTGCACTGGAGCATGAAGCGGCGAAGGCCTCCAGCGTGGTTGCCTGCAGGCGATGGCGGTCTCCACGGCGTCGGTGATCGAATCCACCATCGTATTCATGGAAGGTATGGGGTTTGCCATCTTCTACCTTGGGTTGAGATGCAGCGACGCCGGCAAAGTCCCGGCGAACTCCCTCTCCTATTCACGTCAGCGGTGTGGAGCGTGCGTGCTGATAATGTATTAGAAGAAAAGTGTCGATGAAAAAATGACTGTCTGTCTGGATTGATGAACAGTGTACAGATATTTATACAAGCCCAATGGTCAGTTGCCTGTTGGCAAAAAGGTGCCTCTACGGGATCTAAAGTTGTCTCTACATTGAACCATCATTAGCAGTTGCTAATGACGGCATTAACTAATTGATCACAATTTATTTAATCTTAACAGTACGTACATCGGCAGGGAACAGGTTAAAAAATAAGCGTAGAAGATGTAGATTGATTACCTATGATATGCTAGGATAAGGGTTAGTTAGAGCAACTCTAACAGCCTCGGTAAAACCTTCCGTGTATTCCGTTTTAGCGTTTGTCCACAAAAAGATCCTACCTCGACAGGAGGCGGCACCTACGGCTGCCTCAGTTGAACCTCGCCGCGCTCAGGTCTGGGCACACAAGCTCGGAAGATCCCCGCATAGCTCCGCGACAGATGCTTCAACCGCCTCTCCTACTCGCACCGAGTAGCGACTTGCTAGTTGCCACGTCGTTGCCTGCGGTGCCGCGGATTCGGCCACCTCGCAAGGGACTGCAAGCGGTCCAAGTCAGCGGTGAAGGGTGGTGGCCTGCCTCGCCACTCAGCTCAAGCTGACAAACCACCGGCCTCCCAGCACGCACCCCTCAGCAGCCTACCGGCCTCGAACGGGACCGCATAGGGACGCGTGGGGGTTGCCGACGGCAACCGTCGACGCCGGAGACAACGTCGGCAGCGCAGGGGTGAGCCAGCGACGAACATCAGCATGGGCGCACCTGCCGACACCAACGATGCCTCTCCTTCGAGTGCCGCACGTTGCTTCCTCAAGCCAGATCTGCTGGTGGAGGCGTTGTGCATGGGCGCATACCCTACCACTTGGCTCGTCTCGGTCGACCCGATGCTGGACGAGCTTGCCGCCTTACTCGTCGCGAGCCGGCCAGCGGTCACTCCAATGCCTGGTTGCCTGCATGCTGTGGCATCCGCCCCTCAGGAGGTTCAAGCTTCGTTGGTGGTCACCAGTTCTCCGGTGATGGCTACTCAGTGCGCGATGGATTCGCCTCTGTCGTTGCCTGTGCAGGACACTCCTTACCTGATGGGACCGCCCATTTTCGCGGGTGCTGTGGCGCCTGGGCAGGATGGTGAGGTCTGGCCACCTGGGTTCGAGCCGGCCAAGCACATGGCGGGTAATTCTACGCCGACGCAGGATGGTCATTCAGTCGGCCAAGCCACACCCGACCCTTCTACGTCGACGAAGGACAGCTAGCCGGATAGCCAAGCCACAATGGACCCCAGCGACGTGATGCCCACGACGCACAAGGCCGCTCGGCGTCTCGCATGGTTTACCGAGGAGGTGCAGTTCAAGCGAAGGTCGCCCTTAATCGCCACTCCACCACGGCAGAAGGCGGCAACCAAAAGGTCCCTGCCAATCAGGAGCAGACGGATTGTCGCACAGCCGCTGATGCACATACTGACCTCCAAGCGGGGCGAGGTACTCCTCATGCAGAGAATGGGCATTGTGCTGCCGGCACCTCCAGTGTCGTCTGTGTCCAAGGGAACATACGATCCATATTCAGAGGGAACATACGACGCCATATTCACAGTGAACTTGACGCCGAGCCATGTGGCAGCTCTGGACGAGCTGTTCCCAGCGACCAACAGTAGAGCGGGTAGAAGAGCGCTATTCTCAGATGGTGGAGGAGGATCGTGCAACCAGCAGCGGCGATGCCCAGCTCCTTAGGTTGCGGCGGTGCTCTTAGTTCGGTTGTATACCATTTATGTAATATCGAAGTTTGTAACATTTTGCTAGGTTGGTCCAGTAATAGCTGTGAGACCACCCAGCGCACTCTTCAGAAGCGTGTCGTTTGTACGGTTAAACGCTTCTTCTTAATTACAATGATACACAAATCTTTTGCGTATTCGTGAAAAAAAAGTCTCGATAACACGATCGCCAAAAGGCCGAGTATGCTATTCCGTCTTTGTCGCTCGGTAGATTTGGATAACGAGGATCGCTCGCCATCTGCGTTTTCGTGGTGTTTCCCGTGTGCCTCGCCGCCCTTCCCGCACGTTTCGGTTGCTTATTAGACAGGCATCTCCGCATGCTCCATACCAGGAAAGGTAATTAGTGCTGACGTGAAGATTTAAAAAAATAGAGAGCCTAATTTAGAGAGTCTGTTGTGGAACGCGTCTGTTTTGATGGTCTATAAAGATTTAGAGAGGCAAATTAGAGATCCAAATTTACATAAGCTCTTGGAGTTGCTCATAGGTATATATTGACTAAGAAGACTTGGGAAGCAAGGAAAATAATCCTTGTCACAGTCATAGTCTAACAAGATGGAGTTCTTTTGTTTTTGCACAAGTTCTTAATGCCACATGGCTTACTTTGTGTTTACAAATAAATAGTGTTGCAACGAACATAATTTAAGGTTATATTTGGTTCAACTTCTGGGAATTGTTTTTGTTATCAAAAAGTAGAAAACCAACTAAACGTATAGAACCAAAACCTGGTTTTTTTGAAGCAGCTGCTTTCTTGTAGTATCATTTTTACAGCATCTTGGACCCTGCTCTTCGTTTTCAGCTTTCTACTACTTTCCAAATGAGTGGAAACAAGGAGACGTTCTAGAGTTGTTTCAAGGGGATAAAGAGGAAGGATAGGTTTCAAGGTTATTTTAACCAAACAACTTACAACCATTTAACAGCACGTAACTCACAATAGCTTTTCTACTAATGTAGCATACTTTCTTAGTATACTAATGTATCATTCTGGCTTTATACTACTTTGGTTATCCTATCATAGCTCTTTTTCTTTCGCTATAATGCATGCCGGAATAGTTTTAAAGCCTTCCCATTTAAATTTTTTACAACCTACACGATTTTTATGGAACACTTCATTGATTTTGATAGCTTACCGTTTTACAAATATAATATTTGAACATTTTGGTTAACTAAAATATATAGTTACACTAGTCCACCAACCCATGGTACGTCCAACATATGCTAGACATAAATGTTAGAGTTAATTATCTGATAAATTTAAAACTATTCATTACTTTTTACCACTTTGTCCATTTTCTAACATAAAACTCATATAAATACCATGTAATCCCTATATAAACTTTGGTTTATCTATTACTCTATATTTCTATATTCATAGCTATTCCAGCCCATATTCATTGTACTTAGAGTGTTTTCATATGTGTTTAGCTCAAACCTTATGTAAGCGCTTCCGCTAAAACCGATATATTATGATTTAACCAAACTAGATTCTGGCTTCCTATCTTTTATATTATTAGTTTTGTTCAATCTTTTATATGTATGTTAAGTGGAAACGCTAATGTTTATTATACATTTCGTTCAAAGCACTCTTTCTATATGTTATTAAAATATTGATTTTAGGTCATAAATTAAACTCATTCAGACTACAATTGCATAAGCAATCATTTTAGCAAGCACCCAATGCTCAAGCTATTGAATTTTGTATATCAAAACAATGTTTGTCTGCCAATATTTCTCACAAAACATGGAGTGCTTATAATTAAACTATTTGAAGGGATGTTTAAAAAATGTATAATGTATCTGAAATAGCGAGTTTAATATTTTATTATCATGGATTATTAATATAATTAAAGATCATGTAAATATATACTTATAGCTAATGCATCTGTACTTTCCGGTAATGTGGCACAACATATCAGGTACATTTATTTCCTTATTTTAAAGATAGTTAACGTTTTCTTGACATATTTATGGTGGTAACAGTGGCAATTTTAAAGAGGGTACCTTATGATATATTGTTTCCATAGTAAGCCTGTTTTTAATAGTGATGGAATAGTGTAATTTATATATGAACTTACTTAGGTTATATCCAAAATAGCGTAGGTAATTTACATGAATATTAGGGAGTTACATTATATTATTAAAAAATTGCTCTGTATATCTTTCCATACTCCAACAGCGTCCACTACTACAGAAAACTTAACCGAGGTGAGCAAAAACAATTAACCGAGGCGGGCATCCCATCCGCCTCCGCGAAAAGGTCACGATTAATCCGACCTTAACAGAGGCGGTTGGTCGCCCGCCTCGGTTAATAATCAAATAAAAAACAAAGAAATGAAAACCCATGGACAAGTCCAACGAGCCCACCCACGGGACCACCGAGCCCATCCATGGGCCACACTGCTACAACTGTTGTAGGGACCCGCCGCGTTAATTTGCCTAAATCGAGTGTCTTCCACTTGACTGACCCAATTTAAGCAAACCAACGTCGGTGACTCCCCAGGACCGCTCCTTGGCAACTTCTCTTCAGTATCAGGTTGAGTATCATATCACAATAGCCTCCACAACTCAAGATTACATCTCCTCATCGGAACACATAATAATTCAGCGGAAACATATATTACAAATCTTGTTGAATATAATAAATTGATTATACAACGTAAGACTAAATGTAGTGTGAACCAAATGACTCTCTTACCAACATCGCTATACTACGAATCAATAATATATATAGTAACTGGCGGTCGCCTTGCCCATGGGCGTCGTCACCGTAGCCTGGACGACACATGTCATTCACCTACTTTGCCACCAATGACAGGTGAGATGGCCACCATTGTCCTATACCTGCAAAACAACTGAACGACAGCACTGTGAGTACATTGCGTACTCGCAGGGCTTAATTCCAACTTATAATATTTGGTGGATGCAAAAGGTAATATCAGGTATTTGTACATTTGCGGAAAAGCAATGGCGTTGCTTATAAGTATGACATGCCATGTTCTAACTCTTAAAACGAAAGTATATAGTTATTAGTCATGTATCACATAGAGGTCCATAATCCATCAACAATGCTACCATGGGTATAGAAAGTAGGAACAACCAGATGATTCTGTCCCGAGGGACTTTAGGCTTTCAAAACTCTGCAGAGGTGTACAACTGTACCCATACGGAAGAATGGGACTAACCACCATACCCTTGCGCGAGAGTAAGGGTTGCCACATGTCTTCCAACCATTCCCTAATCTAGCTAGAATGTTACATGAAAGGTTCGACTAAATGCCCGGGTCATATTTTCACCATCTTCCCAGTTCCTTGGGTCAGGCTTCTGTACTATATCGGTTTCCCAAGTCGTTACATACACCATCTTCCCGGCGCCATCCGCCTTGCCAGTTTCACGAATAGACCGATCGTGATTAGTTACTTGGCTTGTCGACCCCATCCGTGACATGTGGTCTGTATGGGTGGTTACTCGGACTCACGTATCCCAATACACGGTCCTTAATGCTCCACGAGCTAGGCCATTTGAGATCCCACAATCACAACAACCTACCCCTCGCATGAACGATAATTATCAAGGTTATTATCAGGATTATAACATTAAGTAATATTAGTCTTGTCGGGTACCATAAAACGGGGTACCCCGAGCATACACCAAAAGAGTCACTTAAACCCCATCAACAACAAAGCCAGAAGGTAAGCCGTGGGTTAACCACCGGCCCCGTCCGAGTCCACCGGCTCTCCGCCTCGCGCGAGGCCTCGCACACGAGGTCTCGGCGCCCTGACGAATCTCCGCCTCACGCAAGGCCTCTCGCGGGAGGCCTCGACAAGTAGCCCAATCTCCGTCTCGCCCGAGGCCCCGTGCGTACAGTCTCGAACGAGACAGCGATTCACCATATTGCTCGAGGCTGGCTTGGTAGTAACCCACCGCTCCCGCCTCGACCAGTCTTCCCAATAGCACGTCACGTCCCATTAATGCGTCAACCACTCCCGCAATCCAAGCCGGACGACGGCTTGACACCACGGAATGGCCGACGGGACAAGGAGTCGCATCAACGCCACACCAGCTAGGACAAGGCACGGCGGGGATTATCGGCCACTGTGTTCTGGTGCTGTGCCCATGATCAGCGCCTGCACTACACTGTGCCCCGTAACCCCCGCCCCGAAGACAACGCGGCATGGGAAGTCTAGTTCGGGTCATCATCGCCTCAGAATCAGTGTACAAGATCAACCGCTCCCTCCGAGCCTCGGCACTCTACGTCAAGGCCTCGGCTATCTCGAGATTCACGTCTACCGAGACCCCCCCTGATGATTCAGCCCAGGCACCAACCGAGCCTCGGCTTCGCATGTAGTCAACCTATAGCGACCCGCACACCGACCGCCACGCCCGCTTCGAGGTAGCCCTGGAGCTCCCATAACGCACAGGATCGCATGTGACCAGCACGTCGCCCCAGTACTTTAAGGACGGACCACTCCGACGGCCACGCCGCCACAGGAACAGGCTACAAGGCCCAGACACGTCGCCTCCATTTCGCACAATGCCATGTAGTTAGCACACGTACTACCCTTGTCCCCCCTTCAACTATAAAAGGAAATGACCTGGGCCATTTCTAAAAACGAACACACGCACACACAAGCAACACCCTGTAACACGCATCACTCCCCCACTGCCTGAGAGCAATGTCTCAAGCAGCCCGCACCGCTCCACGCCGAGACTTGGGATTAGCTCCCTCTCTCACCAGCTTGTAACCCCCTACTACAAGCACTTCGGTGCAAGGAATACAAGATCGATCTCTCAGACTGGACGTAGGGCACCGATTGCCTGAACCAGTATAAGCCTTGTGTCTCTTTGCATCACCATCTGGGGTCGGGAACACGCAGTACAAATTTACTAGTTGGTTGAGGACCCCCCTGGTGCGAAACACCGACAGTTGGCACACCAGGTAGGGGGCCTCTACGTGTCAGCTTTGTCATCCCAACAAGTTCTGGATGGCAGACCTCGTACGACCACTGTGTCTCGGCACGGTGGTCTAGTTTGGGAGCCTAGAGTTCATGTCTCTAGGGCACAAGTACGACATGGTACTCCTCACACCCCGAGCCCCACCTGTCGACGACGACGTCACGCACCCATAGCCCAGGCGTAGGCAGCGCTCGGGCGGTCGCTCTCGTCATGCTGGCCAGGCACGACGCGAGTCGGGCCACGCCGACACCACGCGAACCCAGGACGACATGCTGCGCTCCGCCGGTACCCCGTGCCCGGCTGTTGGCACAAGGTCCCTGGTTGGGGACCTGTCTGGCCTGAGCCTAGGCAAGGGAAAGACGCCGGCGGTGTGCAGCAATGCCCCGTCACCGAGCTCTGCTCCGCCACCTCCTGAGGCGCCGGCTCCGGCAAAGCGGAATCCGGCGATGGCACCATCTCCGTACCCCTTCGGGTTGAGAAATGCCGCCGCCTCCAATGCTTATGCCTACACTTCCATTCACACGGAGCCCTCAGGACACCACCAAAGCTTCGCCCTCGACTTCGGTACCGTGACTTCGACTCACTCCCACACCGACTCCTCGGAGGAAGATGAAGCATGGACCGGAGCGGATTTCTTCGGACTCCGCGACCCTGAAGCCATGCATTGCTTCCTGGCCGTGAGTGACTATTGCTTTGGCTACTCCGACTCTGACGATGAAGATACTTACGATCCCACTCGTGAGTGCTTCCACGTCGGACTTGGGATGCCAAGCACGGGCGATGAGGACGAGGGGGCAGGCAACCGTACTCTGCTTCATCAGGGAACGAGCGATGCCACGCCCTCATGCATTATCCCACCGGCAGCACGAAACGAGAACCTTGCCCTCGGACAACTCTGACACCCGGACCTGGAGCAGCCCCGAGAGCTTCAGGCCAAGGTCGAGCAAGATCAACTCCTTCTGCAACAGCTCTGAAACACTCTCGAGCAGGAGCAGCAGGGCCACAGTGACGGCGGAGGAGCCCGGTGGTGGGCTCGCGACGTGCACCACCGCATCAACAACGACGAAGGGGACGATCGTCCCCCAATCTTCAATCGCGCTAGCCAGAATGTCGCGGCTGCGGCGATGCTAGTGCGTGCGATGCCCGAGCCCTCTACCATGGAAGGGCGACGGGTTCATGGCAAGCTCCGGGATCTCCTCGAGACCGCCGTGGTGCAGCAGGCCAAGAGTTCCGCCTCCTGGCGGCACGGAGCCATCTCGGACCTCCCCTCAGCACCGCATCGGCATGATAGGGAGGCCTCGGTTAGTCCTGAGCCCGCTCGAGCACCGATAATCAACAGGGTCCCTCGGTCCATGACCACCTCAACAACCGACGTGAGGCACAGGGCGACCAAGAGGTGGTCGGCCGACGACGGCGCCACGACAGTGAGGGGCCCGCCCGAGGCTACCATCCGCATCGGGGTGGCCGTTATGACAGTGAGGAAGACCGTAGTCCTTCTCCTGAATCGCCCGGCCCCCGAGTCTTTAGCAGGGCCATCCGCAATGCTCAGTTTCCAGCCCGTTTTCACCAACCAACCAACCTCACAAAGTATAGCGGCGAGACCAACCCCGAGCTCTGGCTCGCCGATTACCGCCTAGCTTGTCCGCTAGGCGGCGTGGACGATGACCTGCTCATCATCCGCAACCTCCCCTTGCTCTTGTCAGACTCGGCGTGAGCCTGGCTCGAGCACCTTCCTCCCACGCAGATCCACGACTGGCGTGACTTGGTTAGGATCTTCGTCGGGAATTTCCAGGGCACATACGTGTGCCCTGGAAACTCCTGGGACCTTAAGAGCTGTCGCCAGAAATCGGATGAGTCTCTCCGAGACTTCATCCGGCGCTTCTCTAAACAGTGCACCGAGTTGCCCAGCGTCGGCGACTCAGAAATCATCCAGGCTTTCCTCTCTAGCACCACCTGCCGTGACTTGGTCTGAGAGTTAGGCCGAAACATGCCGCGCTCGGCTGCCGCGCTCCTCGACATCGCCACCAACTTCGCCTCAGGCGAAGAGGCTGTTGGGGCCATCTTCCCTGAAAACGACGCCAAGGGGAAGCGGCGGGATGAGGCCCCCGAGGCCTCGGTTCCCCACCTCCCCAAAAGAAAGAAAAAGGGTCGCCAGGGGAAGCAGGCCATCCTCAAGGCCGATCTAGTTGTGGCCGCAGAATGCAAGAATCCCCGAGGCCCTAGGGGCCCAGGCCCTTCGACAACATGCTTAAGAAACCCTGCCCTTACCACCGGGGCCCGGTAAAGCACGCTCTCGAGGATTGCTCCATGCTGCGGCGTTACTACGCCAGGCTCGGGCTCCCCAATGATGACGCCAGGCAGAAAGGCGCCGGCGACCGGGATGATGACAAGGACAACGGGTTCCCCGAGGTACACAATGCCTTCATGATCTTTGGCGGACCCTCGGCATGCCTTACGGTGCGCCAGCGAAAGAGGGAACGCCGAGAGGTCTTCTCGGTTAAGGTAGCCACTCCCCGATACCTCGACTGGTCTCGGGAAGCAATCACCTTCGATCAGGATGACCACCCCAACCATGTTCCAAATCCCGGGCAGTACCCACTTGTTGTCGACCCGATCATCGGCAACACCCGACTCACCAAGGTGTTGATGGACGGAGGCAGCGGCCTCAACATCCTCTACGCCAACACCCTGGAGCTCCTAGAGATCGACCGGTCATGGCTACGAGGTGACGCCGCCCCTTTCCACGGCATCGTGCCGGGGAAGCGCACACGCCCCCTCGGGCGCATCGACCTTCCCGTTTGCTTCGGCACACCCTCCAACTACCGCAAGGAGGTCCTTACCTTCGAGGTGGTTGGGTTCAAAGGAACCTATCATGCCGTCCTGGGGCGGCCGTGCTATGCCAAGTTCATGGCGGTCCCTAACTACACCTACCTCAAGCTCAAGATGTCGGGTCCCAACAGCGTCATCACGATTGAGTCAACGTACGAACATGCATATGACTGCGACCTCGAGTGCATCGAGTATGCCGAGGCTCTCGTGGAGGCCGAGAGCCTCATCATCGACCTTGACTGACTCGGTAGCCACGCGCCTGACTCCAAGCGTCGCTGCGGGGCATTCGAGCCCATGGAGGCCATCAAGCTCGTCCCGGTTGACCCCGCCTACCCCGACGACCGAGCGCTGAGGATCAGCGCCACCCTCGACATCAAATAGGAGGCCGTGCTCAGTCGACTTCCTCTGCACGAATGCTGACATGTTCGCATGGAGTCCCTCTGGACATGCCGGGCATACCGAGGGAGGTCACCGAGCATGCCTTGGACATCCGGGCTAGCTCCAGACTGGTGAGGCAACGCCTACGCCGATTCGACGAGGAAAAGCGTAGGGCCATCGGCGAGGAGGTGCAGAAACTCTTGGCGGCCGGGTTCATCATGGAAGTATCCCACCCAGAGTGGTTGGCTAACCCCGTGTTAGTCAAGAAGAAAAATGGGAAATGGAGGATGTGTGTAGACTACACCGGTTTGAATAAAACCTGTCCAAAAGTCCCCTTCCCATTACCCCGAATCGATCAGATCGTCGACTCCACTGCGGGGTGCGAGACCCTAGTCTTTCCTTGATGCGTATTCCTGGCTACCATCAAATCAAGATGAAAGAGTCCGACCAGCTCGGACTTCTTTCATCACCCCATTTGGCATGTACTGCTACGTGACTATGCCTTTTGGCCTCAGAAACGTAGGGGCCACATACCAGCGGTGCATGACCCAGGTCTTTGGCGACCACATTAGGGCGAACTAGTCGAGGCCTATGTGGACGACATCGTGGTCAAGTCCAGAAAGGCCGAGGATCTCATCAACTGACCTGAAGATAGCCTTCAAATGCCTTAGAGGGAAAGGGCATCAAGCTCAATCCCGAGAAGTGTGTGTGTTCGGAGTTCCCCGAGGCATGCTCTTAGGGATTCATAGTCTCAGAACGTGGCATCGAGGCCAACCCGGAGAAGGTCTCGGCCGTGACCAGCATGGGACCAGTCCGAGACCTCAAGGGAGTGCAGAGGGTCATGGGATGCCTTGCGGCCCTGAGCCGCTTCATCTCGCGCCTCGGCAAAAAAGGCTTGCCTCTGTACCGCCTCTTAAGAAAATCTGAACGCTTTTCTTGGACCCCCGAGGCCGAAGAAGCCCTCACCAAGCTCAAAGCACTGCTCACCAATCCTCCCGTCCTAGTACCACCGGCCAAGGATGAGGCCCTCTTACTCTACGTCCGCCGCAACGACCCAAGTGGTCAGCGCCGCCGTAGTAGTAGAGAGGCAAGAAGAGGGGCATACCCTACCCATCCAATGACCTATCTACTTCATCAGCGAAGTGGTCTCTGAGACCAAAACATGATACCCCCACATCCAGAAGTTGATCTACGTCGTAGTCTTGGCCCAGCACAAGCTGCGTCACTACTTTGAGTCTCACCTAGTGACCGTGGTGTCATCTTTTCCCTTGGGAGAAATAATCCATAACTGGGAGGCTTTGGGTAGGATAGCCAAGTGGGCCGTTGAGCTCATGGGGGAAGCCCTGACCTTTGTGCCTCGGAAAGCAATAAAGTCTCAGGTCTTGGCCGATTTTGTAGCAGAGTGGACCGACATCCAGCTGCCACCAGCTCAAATTCAGACGGAGTGCTGGACTATGTACTTCGAACGGGTCCCTGATGAAGACCGGGGCAGGCGCGGGTCTGCTCTTCATCTCGCCCCTCGGAGTACACATGCGCTACATGGTTCGGCCTCCATTTCGCCGCCTCCAACAATGCAGCCGAGTATGAGGCCCTCGTCAATGGCTTGCAGATCGCCATCGAACTTGGAGTACAGCGTCTCGACATCCGGGGCGACTCGCAGCTCGTCGTCGATCAAGTCATGAAGGAGTCAAACTGCCTCGACCCCAAAATGGAGGCGTACTACACGTTGGTACATCGCCTAGGAAGATAAGTTCGACGGTCTCGAGCTAACCACATAGCGCAGAAATACAACGAGGCCACAGACGAACTGGCAAAGATGGCCTCGGCACGGGCTCCGGTCCCCCCGAACGTCTTTGCCAGGGACCTCCACAAGCCTTCCATCGACTACGCCTCGACAACGGAAGAGGGCCCACCGACCGAAACCACCACGGGGCTCGACGCCCCCTCTGCTGACGAGACTCTTTTGACCAAGCCCGAGGTCATGAAGTCAACACCGGGCCTCCCCAGACCGACCAGAACACGGACTGGCGAATCCCGTTCCTTGATTGGCTTGCTTGAGGAGAGCTTCCTAGCGACAGGACCGAAGCCCGATGACTTGCGCGACAAGCCAAAACTTACGTCCTCTGCAATGGTGAATTATACAGGCGAAGTCCCTCTAGTGTCCTCCAACAATGCATCACTACCGAGGCAGGTCAAGCCCTACTTTGGGACTTGCACGCAGGGGCCTGCGGGCACCATGCGGCGCCTCGGACACTCGTCGGAAATGCCTTCCGCCAGGGGTTCTACTGGCCGACGGCAGTTGCCAACGCCACCAAGTTAGTACGCTCCTGCGAGGGATGCCAGTACTATGCGCGGCAGACACATCTCCCTGGCCTAGGCCCTCCAAACCATTCCCATTACATGGTCCGTTTGCCGTATGGGGGCTCGACATGGTCGGGCCTCTACAAAAGGCCCCCAGGGGCTACACCCATCTACTGGTAGCAATTGATAAGTTCTCCAAATGGATCGAGGCTCGTCCGATCAATCGAATCAAATCCGAGCAAGCAGTGCTGTTCTTCACTGACATTATCCATAGGTTCGGGGTCCCTAACACCATCATCACCGACAACAGGACACAGTTCACCGGCAAAAAATTCTTGACGTTCTAGCGACGACCACCACATCCGTGTGGCCTGGTCGGCCATAGGACACCCAAGGACCAACGGCCAAGTAGAACGTGCCAACAGGCATGATCCTACAAGGCCTCAAGCCAAGAATCTACAACCGGTTGAAGAAGTTTGGCAAGAAATGGCTCGCCGAACTCCCATTCGGTCATCTGGAGCCTGAGGAACACTCCAAGCCGAGCCACGGGGTTCACGCCTTTCTTCCTGGTCTATGGAGCCAAGGCCATCCTCCCCACTGACTTGGAATATGGATCCCCGAGGCTATAGGCCTACAATGAGCAAAGCAACCGCACCACCCGCGAGGACGCCCTCGACCAACTAGAGGAGGCCCGAGATGTCGCACTGCTGCACTTGGCCAAATACCAGCAAGCCCTACGGCACTTTCAAGCCCAGCGCATTCGAAGCCGAGACTTGAAGGTAGGAGACCTGGTGTTGAGGCTAACACAGACCAACAAGGGCCGCCACAAGCTGACCCCACCATAGGAAGGGCCGTACATCGTCGCCCAAGTACTGAAAGCCCGGGACCTACAAGCTAGCCAACGAGAAGGGCAAAATCTTCACCAACGCTTGGACCATAGAACAGCTACGTCGCTTTTACCCTTAAATTTCCAAGCATTGTATATATTGTTTCTCGGAATATAATTGAGAAGCGTTCTTTAGTTGTTCTAATTTTTCGAGAAACACCCCCGAGCCCATCGTAGGTCTCGGCAATACGATAACACTATAAGGGAGACTCGGCTCTGCCTCCGCAGAACCGAGCCTCCCTCGGGGGCTAGATGGGGGATTCTGCCCTAAGTCCCACGCGCCATTTTTTAGTCGTTTTTCGAAAAAATTCCTACGCCAAACCCTCTAGCACGCTCTGACGAATCGGTTGCGAAAAACCCAAGGACCGAAAGCCCGTCTCAGGGCCAGAAGGCCGGTAGAGTCATGAGACAGCCTAAGCCTCTAAGATACGACGCTCCCTCACCACCTTTCGCCTAGGGGACGGCTTAGGCTCCAAGGAAGTTTTTTTGCGAAGAAATCTAATCAGAGACAACAAGAGGGCAGAGGCTCGGAAATACAAGACAAACGATTAAGAAACACGAGTACTTTAAAAGAAAGGCCTCAACGGCCACAAGCGTTACGATACAAAGTTAATTCCTATTCTATTTGCATGGCCACTTGGGCCTAGGTCAAGGCTCAGGACCTCCAGCATTGGTAGACGGTGGGGGAGGGACCACCTCCTCTTCAAACAACATTGCCAGCGCCATGCCAGGGCCTTCCGCCGCCTCTAACAGCTTCGTCACCGCCTCATCGGCCTCCTCGTCATCATCGGGCAAGACGTAGCCATCACTGATGGCTTGGAGGTCAACACCGACGTAGTGCGAGGCGATGACGGCCAGTGCGCGCTTGACGCCCGTATGCAGCGCTCCTCGGAGCCGCTCACGCACTTGACCGCTCAGTGCAATCAGACGGCTCCCAAGGGAGCTACCTGACTGAACCCCCTCGACCTCCAGGGCCTCACAGGCGGTACGGGCGGCACCCTTCAGCGCGTCGTGCTCCCTGATCTCGGTCTCGAGCACCGTCTACACCGCGACGGAAGCCTCGGCTGCCGAGGTGACCTCCGCCTCTGACTCTGCGCCACAGGAAACGGAATGGGGTTGAGCGTGAGGGAAAACAAGCCAAATAGGGACGGAAGCCTACGGGACTCACCCTTGGCCTTCTGCTCCCAGCGTCGGGCCTCGACCCGAGAGGCCTCGGCTTTCTCCTTCCAGCGCAGGGCTTCGGCCTAGGAAACGTCGACCTCCTCCTTCATGCGCTGGGCCTCGACCCAAGAAGCCTCGCCACCCTGGAAGCTTCACTCCCCAGCTCTGCGTTACACCAGGGAGTTAGGGAGCGAACATAAGAAAAAGCGAATAAAACGAGGGGAATAGGACTCACCCTCGGCCTTTCCCCTCCAAACCATAGCCTCGGTTCGCGAGGCCTCGGCCACCGTAAGGGCCTCATCCAAGGTGCCTTTCGTCAGCTGGTGCGCACTCTGCTCCGCCCCTAGCTACCCAGCAAGGACCTTGCTCGAGGCCGTGGCCTCTCTAGCCCGGGACCTAAAGGCGTCCTACTCACCGGCCACACGGGTCAGCTCCTCCTCCAACTCCTTGACCCGCGCCGCCAGAGGGGCGACCTGCTCCTGGGCCGTGACCGCCTCGACCTTCGCATCGACACAACGAAGGTGGAGGTCCTCCACCTCTGCGCTCCGCGCCGACAGGAGCTCGTTGGCGCCGGCAAGAAGGCCCTTTTGCCGCTAAAGCTGGTCCCAGACGTCCCTCTCCCGCCGGAGAAACACCGACTTCCCAAGGGACCGGGTCTCGAGCTCCTAGGGGAAACAGAACAGGGGTCAATCCCTACAAAGAAAACTCAGAAAAAGACCACCGCATGAGAAAAGAAAGCACGAACTTGGGCGACTCCGGGTAGATCATCGGCCACAACGGACAGCGCCGTCCATAGTGACTGCTCCGCCAGCTGGCGGTACTGCTCGAACATGTCCCAGCGCCCACCCTCGGCCGCGTCCTCGAGGGCAAACAGAGGCTCCACCTCAGGGTCGTCCTAGCTCTACCACAGGACACACGGGTGATCCCACCCGCGGGGCTCGGGTCGTACCCGCGCGAGGGCCGAGCTTCCCTCGCCCGGGGTCGGAACCGGCTGTTCCATGGCACCGGCCACCTCGGCGTCGGCCATCTCCTGTGCCCGAGAAACATCGTCGGAGGAGATCGGAAGGACCTCCACCTTCGGGCGCTCTCCCGCAACGACGGCGGGCCTTGAACCAAGGGTGCCACCGAGGCCTCTGCTGCCTTCGTCTCCACTTCCTGCGCCGACGGCCTCACCACGATCACGTCGGCCTTGGTGGTCCCGGGGGCTCCGGCCTCCGCCATCGTGGCCTCGTGGTCCCTGGGGGCTTCGGCCTCCGCCATCGTGGCCTTGGTGGTCGCGGGGGCTCCGGCGCCCACCACAGCGGCCTCGATGGTCCTGGGCGCCCCTGGCCTCTGCCGCCTCGGCCCTGGCCTGTGAAACCCTGGGGACCTCGATCCTAGTGGCCTCGGTAGCCAAGGGAGCCTTGGCCCCAACCGACCCACGGGCCTCACCATCACGGAGCGGAGGCGCACCCTCCCCCGCATGTGTCGGGGCCGCCTCGGCAGCCCCTCCTTGGGTGGCCGGCTCCTTCAGGTCGGCCCTCGCCGACGCCGCGCCACGTTGTAGGGCAGCTTGCGCCTCCGCCACCCAGTGGGCGGTGGAGCCGGGGTTAACCTTGAGCGCTTTGAGGGGCGCCAAGGTAGGCACCTCCACGGGTCGCTTCCGGCTAAGGACAAAACGTTTACAGGGTCAGCACGAGACAAAAGAACGAACGGAAAGCGCTGCGGCTCCACCATAAATACACATACCTCGAGCGGGGCTACAACCGCTTCGGCATGGCGACCCTTGTCTGCAAAGGCGGTGGTGGCGGCAGAGGCACGACCTCCGTATTCATCGGCGCCGGTTGGTCCTCGAGGGACCCCGGCGCCCCCTCGGTCCTCTGCGAGGGCAGTTGCGTCGCCCCTGCCGCCACCTGCTCCACCGCTACCGCCGAGCCCACCGGGCTGACGGCACGCTTGCCCAACACCCGCTCCTTGGGCGTGTTGGCCTCGGCCCTGAGGCAGGAAACCGCCGACCCCGGGGCGGCTCCTCCTCCTCCTCCTCCTAGGAGTGCCGGGCTGCTTGCCGATGCCCTAGGCACCGTCTCCCCTACGTCAGGGAGATGGTCCAGGGGACCCCGCCCCATCTCGCCCTCGTCATCTCCGTCCGAGGCATCCATCGATAGCGACGGCGACGGGGACTCCTCCAACGGGAGGCCGTCCTTCCTTTGCTACCGGCGGCGCTTATCCAGTTCCTCGCGCAAGGATCTTCTTCAGTGCGCTTCGCCACCTTGGCAGTCCTTCCACCTTTTCTAGGCCTCGGCGTGCGCCTAGTTAGCCGCCCGCCGCCTTGCGTCCTCAGGAATGGGCGGCGGGGAGGCTCGCACGTCCCTCATCCCCTGCAGGTACAGCGAACACAGATAAGGGAACAAGAAGCAATGAGAACATGTGGATGCCCCGAGGGTTACAGTAGTACGTGACTTACCAGCGAGAGGAACCCCCGCGACGGGCGCATCGCGAAGGGGGTCAGGTTACTGCCCCTCAGCTTCGCCTCCACCGTCTCCCCCACCCGGCGAAGAATTTCCTAGTCGGAAAGGGCGGAGGAGGACATCCTGGATGCCCTCATTTGGCTCATCCGGCCTCATCTGGAACAGGCGCCACCACCGAGCCATCAGCGGCAGCACCCTCCGGTGGTGGAAGGCGGCCACGACCATGGCCGCAGTAAGGCCACGGCCCCGTAGCCTCTCCAGCCCCTCTAGGAGCGGCTGCAGCTTGGGCTGATCCTCCCTCGGGACGCTGTACTTCCACCTCTCCGGGCAGCTCCCCACAATCCACCCAGTGTTGGGGGGAAGTCCGTCGTCGTCGTTGCGGAGATAGAACCAGCTCGTGTACCATCGACGATTCGATGACACGAGCTAGGCCGGGATGTAGAGGTGCTGGTGGTCCTGGCGCACTTGGAGAGTGCAGCCACTGGCCCTCACCACCTTCCTCGTGCCCGATGTGCCCGTTGGCTTGGTGGTATGCCCCGCCCAGAAGAGATGGAGCCATAACTCCCAATGGGGAGCAATCCCCAAATACCCCTCATAGACAGCGACGAAGATGGCCGCCTGCGTGATGGAATTGGGGTTGAAGTTGTGGAGCTCCACGCCATAGTAGTGCGGGAGCGCCCACATGAACCGGTCCGCCGGAACGCTGAGGCTGTGCTCGTGAAAGGACACGAAGCTCACAATGTAACAGTCGCAAGGCCTCGGCTTCGGCTCGCCCGACGGAGTGATCCACTCCGGCCTGTTGGGGTCAGTCACCGGACGAAGGAGCCCGCCGTCGACGAGCGACTGAAGCATCTCCACGGTGACGTCGGATGCATCCCAAGGGTCCGCCTCGATGACAACGATGTCGCCGGCCATGAGTGCGGTGGAAGGTTCAAGTGCGGCGGTGAGTCTATCTGTTTGTCTCTCTCTCTCTCTCTCTCTCTCTCTCTCTCTCTCTCTCTGGCTCGCCCTTCTCCCTTCTTCTTCCTAGCGCCCGCTGCTCTAGCAACGGCTCAATGGGGGCAGAGCTAACGCAGGCAAGGTAAGGTGGGGAGGGGCGAGGCTCGTTGTGTATTTATGCAGGGTAAAGGCGAAATGGATGGGCGACGAAATCGGGGAAGTTTCCCCCAGATCCGGTACGGTTAACCCCGATCCGATTTTACCGCCCACAGTGCCCACCTTTTCCTCATTAATCGCGGGAACAGTTACATCACATCTGCTAACACCACGTCGCGCCCGACCGCTGCAGCAGCAGGCGTCGTTCTGTCTCCCCAGAAAATCACCTCAAAAGGCGCGCCAGCCATTGTCGAGCCTGATGGGGGAGACACTCCCCCACCCTATTCCTTTCAGATGAAGGAACTGGGCGCCGAGCCTATTATGGTCCAGTGGTTCGTAGGCTGGGCCCCTAAGGGTTTCGACAGTCACCCCAGGGCAATAAGAGTCAGGGACAACCACGGGCGAGCCCACACGGGGCCGAGGCCCAAGCAAGCTAAATGCTTGGGACGCCCTAAGTCGTGTCTGAGACCGGCAGGGAAGTCTCCGAATGGGATCCCACCGTAGGGAGGCACCGAGCCACCGGGGCCCAGCGAACGGCCTCGGCACCCACTAGAGAAACCCTCTGGTACTCTTGGAGTGCGTCTATGGACCACTAGCCGACACCTAGCGAATGGGGCATGGGCCTCCACTTGGACTCACCCGATAATAGCTCGCCGGAAATGCCACCGCTCGCACCCATCGAGGGTAGCTTGGCATATTCCACCCCTCCTTCTAAACGAAAAGGAAGCGCGAGGGTCGTACGAAAAGCCAGGGGAACCCCTGACGACCCTCTTGCTCCATGCAGAGGCTAGGGGGCTCCTCCTGCAATCTTGCCGAGACCCAGCGACCCAGGCTCGCGCACGAGGGGGCTCAGCAAAACAACCCCTCCGTCTGAACGAAAAGGACGCGCGAGGGCCGATTCAAAAAGTCAGGGGAACTCCTGACGACCCTCTCGCTCCGTGCAGAGGCTAGGGAGCTATTCCTACAGAAATGACGAGACCCCGTGACCTAGGCTCGCGCCCGAGGGGGGCTCGGCAAACAAACCCTCACGCGCGAGGGGCGTACAAAAAGCCAGGGGAACTCCCGACGGCCCTCTCGCTCCGTGCAGAGGCTAGGGGCTCTTCCTGCAACCTTGCCGAGACCCAGCGACCCAGGCTCGCACCCGAATGGGCTCGACAAACAACCCCTCGTCTGAATGAAAAGGATGTGTGAGGGTCGAACAAAAAAGTCAGGGGGACCCCTGACCGCCCTCTCGCTCCCGTGCGGAGGCTCGGGGGCTCCTCCTGCGCCCAAGACAAAGACAAGCGACCTAAGCCCGCGCTAGAAGTTTCGTTACAAACACGATAAAGGGCACCGAAGCCCGTTACGGTCTAGGGGTTCGAAGGCTGGGCCCCCTAGGGTTTCGACAGCCGCCCCAGGGCAACAGAGTCAGGGACGACTATGGGCGAGCCCTCGTATGGCCAAGGCCCGAGCGAACGATTCGCTCGGGATGTCCTAAGTCGCGTCCGAGACCGGTAGGGAGGTCTCCGAATGGGATCCCACCGTAGGGAGGCACCGAGCCACCGGGGCCCAGCGAACGGCCTTGGCACCCACTAGAGAAACCCTCTGGTACTCTTGGAGTGCGTCTCCGGACCACTAGCTGACCCCTAGCGAACGGGGCACGGGCCTCCACTCGGACTTACCCGATAACAGCTCACCGGAGATGTCATCGCTCGCACCCACCGAGGGTAGCCTGGCATATCCCCCCTCCTTCTGAGCGAAAAGGAAGCATGAGGGTCACACAAAAAGTCAGGGGAACCCCTAATCGCCCTCTTGCTCCAGTGCAGAGGCTCGAGGGCTCTTCCTGCGACCTTGCCGAAGCCCCGCGACCCGAACTCGCACTTGTGGGCTCGGCAAATACGATAAAAACTCCTCACTCAATACGAAAAAAGCCCCTGGAGGAGTAAATCCACTCCTCTAGGGCCTCGGGGGCTACACCGGGCAGGGTGCGCTTCGCGCGCACCCACCGAAACCTCAAAAAACAAAACACAATCCCTACAGGAGCGGCTGCAAGCCAAGTCTCGACAAACCCTCAGGAAGAGTGCTCGCACTCCCCCTAAGACTCGGGGGCTACTGTCGGGTACCATAAAACAGGGTACCCCGAGCGTACACCAAAAGAGTCACTTAAACCCCATCAACAACAAAGCCAGAAGGTAAGCCGTGGGTTAACCACAGGCCCCGTCCGAGCCCATCGGCTCTCCGCCTCGCACGAGGCCTCGCACACGAGGCCTCGGCGCCCGGACAAATCTCCACCTCACGCGAGGCCTCTCGTGGGAGGCCTCGACAAGTAGCCCAATCTCCGTCTCGCTCGAGGCCCTGTGCGTACAGTCCTCGAACGAGACAGCAATTCACCGTATCGCTCGAGGCTGGCTTGGCAGTAATCCACCGCTCCCGCCTCGACCAGTCTTCCCAACAGCACATCACGTCCCATTAATGCGTCAACCACTCCCGCAATCTCAGCCGGACGATGGCTCGACACCACGGAATGGTCGATGGGACAAGGAGTCGCATCAACGCCATACCAGCTAGGACAAGGCGCGGCGGGGATTACCAGCCACTATGTTCTGGTGCTGTGCCCACGATCAGCGCCTGCACTACACTGTGCCCCATAACCCCCGCCCCAAAGACAACGCGGCATGGGAAGTCTAGTCCAGGTCATCATCGCCTCAGAATCAGTGTACAAGATCAACCGCTCCCTCCGAGCCTCGGCACTCTACGTCAGGGCCTCGGCTATCTCGAGATTCACGTCTGTCCGAGACCCCCCCATGACGGTTCGCCCTAGGCACCAACCGAGCCTCAGCTTCGCACGCAGTCAACCTACA
Organism: Miscanthus floridulus; assembly: GCF_019320115.1. Classification (NCBI taxonomy): domain Eukaryota; kingdom Viridiplantae; phylum Streptophyta; class Magnoliopsida; order Poales; family Poaceae; genus Miscanthus; species Miscanthus floridulus. The sequence continues at coordinate 98,736,926 of NC_089588.1, read as the reverse complement.
GCGACCCGCACGCCGACCGCCATGCCCGCTTCGAGGTAGCCCTAGAGCTCCCATGACGCACAGGATCGGATGTGACCAGCACGTCGCCCCTAGTACTTTCAAGGACGGATCCACTCCTGACGGCCATGCCGCCACAGGAACAGGCTACAGGGCTCGGACACGCCGCCTCCGTTCGCACGACGCCATGTAGTTAGCACACGTACTACCCTTGTCCCCCCTTCAACTATAAAAGGAAAGGACCTGGGCCATTTCTAAAAAACAAACACACGCACACACAAGCAACACCCTGTAACATGCTCACTCCCCCGCTGCCTAAGAGCAACGTCTCAAGCAGCCCGCACCGCTCCACGCCGAGACTTGGGATTAGCTTCCTCTCTCACCAGCTTGTAACCCCCTACTACAAGCACTTCGGTGCAAGGAATACAAGATCGATCTCTCAGACTGGACGTAGGGCACCGATTGCCTGAACCAGTATAAGCCTTGTGTCTCTTTGCATCACCATCCGGGGTCAGGAACACGCAGTACAAATTTACTAGTTGGTTGAGGACCCCCCTGGTCTGAAACACCAACAAGTCTTTAGCCAGATTAGTAAGGTAGATCAAGTTGTACCCTCATTAGTTTTAGTAGTTAGTTATCCACGTGTAGCATCCTACACATGCGAGTATGAGTTTCGTTCTCACAATCAACTTCTACCATTGCCCAAAGAACTAAGCAATAAGAAGCTACGCGTTCCCATTCCCATTGTTCAGGTGAATGGCTTCTAATAGATTAAGAAGTGACTCTAGGTGTAATGTAAATGAGACCACTATCCAAGACTACAAGTAATGCATAACTCATAATGAAACTCAATAAGTATCCAAAATAGGGTTGATAGTAGTGGGGTGCCTGCCAGTTGGAAGAGCGAGGTTCCCATAGCTTGGAACATCACTTGGCGTCTCTCTAATATCGCGTACCTTATGTCCATGTATGAGATACTTATGTATGAATGACATTATACTAATCATGCAAGAGGGAGTTGAGAGTACAAGATATGAGGTGTCATGTAATGATATTTATTTAAGTTGGTTCTAGTGTTATAAGAGTGAGTGTTCCGGTATATATTGGAGGACTGTCGATTTGTGTTATTGGATAGTCCGGCATGAATGACGGACGGTCCGGTGGTTATGGGACTTACAGGGAAAAGGACATACTAGGGACATTGGACTCTTCGATCTAATATCGGACCCTCCGCTATTAGATTAGTGCTCTCGGGAACCTCCATGTGTCCGGTTTATAATTCAACTGAACGTTCCTCTGTGATGACGGACCATCCATCAAATTAGGTCTATAGGATACTGGTGGCTGCTAAGTGTTTAGGTTCCACCGGATACTCGTTATGTGCGACGGACCATCCAGTACGAACAAGGTGTTCTCGGGTTTTCAACCTTAAGCAGCAGCGGATACTCCAGTATGGTTGTCGGACACTCCGTTGTACCAAAACTGAGGCCGGGGCTCTCTAGGAGTTCTCTTTCTCTAGTGTATAATTTATAAATCCATTATTTTGGGTCCAAAATGAAGTATGCATTTTGGTGCCATATTTAAGCTTACGTGATAGGGAATCTTCTATGGAGCACAACAAACTCGTTTCACCATTTTTGGAGGTCAAATGCATCTTCTATGGATTTTACAAGTTAGGGTTGTGCACATGTGCAGTGATTACCAGACACTCCGCCAGAACATCGGAACCTTCCGATATGCACAGGCTGTTCTCGGGTTTTGGCTATAATTCAATGGACACTCTGCCAAAATGACGGACCATTCGATAAACGACGAACAGCAACTGTGCAAACATGTTGAGATCGATTCCCGGGGCATCCGGACTCCAAATCGAGTGCGGTTTATTCCTATCGCTTTCTAGTGATGTAGGGAACTTTCTCCAAGTGTTGGATGTGCCATGCATAGGCTATGGGGAGCTCGACCCCATCCATGGTAGTGGTGGCCATGGATGAAGGTGAAGCTCATAGGCGTTGCCATGGGATGTTGGGGGAGATGATGTTGGGCTTCGGGGATGTGCTCACCATGCCGTGGGGATGCTCTATGTGCAGCAGCTCGGCTTGGGATGCCTTGAGGGCGTAGATCGACCTTCAGGCTCCTCCATGGCTTGAGCTTGAAGAAGATGAAGCTTGGGGCTCTTCTCCTCCAACTCCGGCAAGGTGAGGGCGTGGGGGAGCAGCAGCTCGTCGCCGACGTCCTCCGGCCAGGGCTGGGCGTCCTCCTCCTTCCTCCTTTCTCTTCCCCTTCTCCTTCCTTCTCTTTCTCCTCTCTTCCTCTGTTTCTCTTCTCCTTGCTCTTTCGTGGTGTCTCACGTGAATGAGAGAGTGGAGAGGGAGGGGTGGATGGCTGGTGGGTGTGTAGTGTGTGTGATGTGTGTGTGTGACAGCACAACAAATTGCATGTTACAGGTGTCGACATGTGTAGATGGACAGTCTATTGTGGGTGACGGACGATCCGGTGGTGTGCTTGACTGGTTGACCAACTATGCAAATATCTCGACGGACAATCCGCCTGTAGCGATGGAAGGTCCACCAGGCTGCCTGGCTGTGCAATGGCTCCGACGGACAATCCGCCGATGGCGACGAACACTCCGTCAGTGCAGGTGCGGGCTAGAATTATTCCAAGTCTGTGAGATGTCTTGACGGACGGTCCGGTGGTGATGTCGGACGATCCGCCAAGTCGGGCAGTGCTCGGTCTTGGCTGGGCTAAGCACAGGTTGATTTTCAATTTTTGATGTACTTGATGTTCTAAATGTTTATGACAAATTGTAGCGATTTTCGGGTCGTGACAACTCTTTCCTCCTTAGAGAAATCTCGTCCTCGAGATTTGAAAGAGGCCGAGGTGAGGAAAGACATCAAGGAATTTGTGGTAAGACACTTTGATCAAGAATTCCAAAGTTGACAAGGTGATTTTGAGAGTGATTGGACAAGGTTGTGTCTCAAAGGAGAATGGATTGCGCACAAATTGGCATAGGGAGTAGCAAGCAAATTTATATCATCCATGTAAGAAGGATAGCATGAATTAGTCATGAAGGAATGATTAATCGGAGTCACTCATCGCAGCAAGGAATATGTTTTGAAAGGAGCATCACTTTCAATAAAAATGTTCATTGGTGAGGTTTTACAACGGTCGTGATAATTCCTTTAATACTCGTGGGCATCTATAAGCTATTCATGTGGTTGCGATAAGTCCCCTTGCATCATCAAAGAAGAAATGTTTCTACCATTGCAAGGCATACCATTTATAAACATCTTATTGACTTATCGTAGACACACAAGCGTGCTGTGCTGTCCTGCTGCCGATCCGACTCTGACCCCAATTCCCCGACCGTCTGGGTCACCGCGACGAGCTGGCTAAGGAAGCGGACAGCGGCGCGAGTCTCCCTGCAGGCAACAGGCTACAGGCAGAGCTCCATCCGGCACGCCGAGGATTCGCGCACGTATGCTAATGCTACGCGACGGACAAATCAGCAGCCCAATCACGCAGATAATATTCGCCTGCTGTCTGTCGCCCACGACTAACCTACTGCTCTGTCCTAACCACGGAAACCACATGATTATATTACCTCCTGCGATTATTATTATAATAACATAGGATCCCGGCCAGGAACGTGTACGTACTGCGGTGCGCGCGCTGCGAAACGGACAAGTGTCACCACTCGGGCCTGGTCTGTCTGCTGTGGTCTGCAGCTCTGTGTTTTTTAGTAGTTGCAAACCTCTTGTTTCTACAAGAAAATTGAGATGGAGTGATGATCATCATGACCTGATGATGTGTGGATCTTGTGGGGGCCCGGCCCGGCCTGATCGGCGCGCGGCGACGAAGGCGACGTGAAGCCGCGCCCTAGGACTAGGACTAGGAGACCGCGGGTATTAAAAAATATTTTGGGACGCATGCACACGGTGGCGAGCGGTGACCGCTGAGGCGCTGGCGTGCTCTGCAGCAGCAGATCAGGCCTCTCAGCTCCGGACAAGAGTGTGCGGGCTTCCGGTGAGGTGGCGCGCTGGCATTGAGAGGCATCCGAGGTAAGGGGAGCGCATGGTCTCACTCAGCGTGCGTTTGGTTCAGATGCATCCGTTTGGCTATGGAAAAGCAGCTTTTTCTGACTTTGGCTTATTTTGTACAAAAATGTTTGGCAAAACGGCTTCTCCTAGTGTAAAGAAGATGTGAAATGTCCAAAATACCCTTATATTTTTTTTCCTTTTTTCTTTTTTCTCTTAATTTTTCTTTCTTTTTTTTCTTTTTCTTTCCTTCTCCCTTCTTTTCTTCTCCTTATCCGAACGGCCTCACTCCATCCATCTCTCTCTCTCTCTCGGGCGTTCGGATAAGGAGCTACCGGCACCCACTCCCTCCATCCATCTCTCTCTCTCTCTCGGGCGGAGCAGGGAGTCCAGCTGCCCCAACCGCGCCTGGCCCCATGGCCGCCGCCGCGTCGCGCCGTCGGCGGCAGCTACGGCCCCGCATCGATGTCGTCCACTGCTCATCCTCCCGGGACAAAGATGGAAAATGAGTTGTTGGGACGAGGAGAAGCCGGTATGAGCCGCTATTTTTGGCTTCTCCCCGATGGAGAAGTGTAGAGAGCGGGATTTCAGGGGCTTTCGCCGGCTTTCGCTCGTGAGCCGTTTTGGTTTTGTCCGTTTGGCACGGCTTCATCAAAAGCCACTCGAGAAGCTGCTCGTGAAGCCGTGCCAAAGGGGCCCTAAGTATACAACGAATTGGATTTAAGTCGTTTCTGCGAGGGTTCCAACATGCTATATTGCTGCTATTCCTCTTCGGAAGAGCATTGCTATTCATCAAGTTAAATGACTCCTCCGTTTCTAATGACAAGACGTTTTGGCTTTTTCCAAAGGCGTTAGAGTTATTATGTCTTTAGACGTAGGAGCCTGTGTATATATCTAGAAATGAATAACAAAAAATATGAATCTAGAAAAACCAAACACTCTTGTAATCTGAAATAGAGTGGCGGACGGGTACGCCGGGTGGTCGTGGCCCAGCAGCAGGCGTAGTATACGTATACTCCTGGAGTATGTACAAAAAAAAAATGCTAGCTGATCGGACGCCGCTCTAGGCTCCAGCTGACCAGCTCCACGCCCGCTCGGTAATGGCAACGCGCGGCGACGTCTCTCGGTCTCCCCTCGGCTCGAGAATCGAGTTTCTCCATCAAGATAGCGGTCCCGCAGTCCACAGTGGCAGAGGCGCACAGCCGATCCAGGCAATTGTAGCCTGCAGGCAGCAGCAGCACGGGCACGGAGGCTCCACCGCGCCGCTCTCCGGCTCTGCGCGATCGGCGATCGGCGATCGGCGATCAGCAGCGGCGTCCGGCCGTCCCGGAGTAGCCGACGTCCGACGACGACGACTACGAGAGGTCGGGCAGCTTGCCTACTTCCCTTGTCGGCCAGCCGCCTGCCCATCGCTGAATCATTTCTTTCTTTCTTTCTTTCTTTCTTTTTGCGTACATAATTACTTCACATAATTATTTGTGTATTGGGAGATTAGTCAGATCGGTGGATCAATTATCACTAGATTACGGATCAATTATCACTAGATTACGGATTCATACGCAGTTCGCCGAACCATATATGCTTTAAAGATATATAATCGAAACATTCATGTTATTCAATAAGCGACGGATAAATAAGTCAGACAAGTCTCTTTTATGGCTCTATTCTAAACTATTTGTATTTCATCCAAACTATTTATATTGTAATTTGTTGTCAGTTCTAGCTTAACCTTTGAATTTAAGGTTTATCTTGTTATTTAATGCACGCGGTTTTACTGAATTGATAATAGTTTTATCGAATTGCATGTAGAAATTTTTGTATGACATACCCTGAGGTAAAACCCTAGGTCCGCCACTGGTTAATTGTTATCATCACATCCTTCCTCATCAATTCAACCAAACAAAAAGAAAACTAAATCATCTCATCGTTAAAAACAAGCAGCTACAATGAACGATCCCGTCTGACATTGTTAGTCCTCTCAGACCAAACGCACGCTGAAATTTGAAATGGAGAATGGACACCGTACCTGAATACGGCTCGATATTGAAATGGAAGTAGTGGTGGCACGAAAAATACTACAGTACACTACTGCAATATTTCCTATTTACTCTCTCAGACGAGCACTACGGGCCCTGTTTAGTTGCACCCCAAAATACCAAATTTTTTAAGATTCTCCGTCACATCGAATCTTTGGACGCGTGCATGAAGCATTAAATATAAATAAAAAATAAAACTAATTACACAGTTTAGACGAAATCCACGAGACGAATCTTTTAAGCCTAATTAGACTATGATTGGACACTAATTGTCAAATAACAACGAAAACGCTACAGTAGCGTTTTGCCAAAAATTTTGGCATCAAACTGCCCCCGAGTCTCAGGCCGCAACAATCTGAACATCTGATACACACACGGCGAAAAAACTGCAAAAGCTGCCGAAAACATAACTGTTCTGCTTGCCATCAGGATTCAAACCAAAACCACTGCAGTACGAGTAGAAGTGCACTTGAATAACCCTACCAACTCCAGGCCTAGCGCTGTTCATCTCACGCCCTGCACTACACTGCACTGCCAGTCCCAGGCTCCCAGCCTTTTCAGTTTTCCACCTGGCGATTTGACAGCACCCCCGTCGCAATGCATGCACATTCAGCTTTCTCCTCTTTTTTCATACACACAAAAAAGATAAGAGTAGGGGTATTATGTACTCACTCCCATGTCCCTGCATATCACCACACTCACTCCCATGTCCCACACGGGCATGGCAACAATGAGTTCTGTCAGGTCAGCCATTTCCGTGCATGAATGGGCATATGCAACACACCAAACAACAGCATTGAGAAGAAAAATGCTTTGTTTAGCCATGTGTGATTAGGAAAATGAACGCTTGTCTGATAATAGGACAGGATTAGGAAGCCAGCAAGCAAAGCTTACAAGAATCTGCTGTCAACCTCCTTGTCTCATCTGTGATCTGTCTACTACCACTCCTCTCTATCTTCTTCTCCATTATAAGCTCCCCACCCTCCACGCATCCACAGCCCCCCTCCCCTCCTCCTCGGTTTGCTCATTCTTCAGAGAGTCCAGACTCCAACGTCGTCCAGAGTCCAGCAGACACCTCTCTCTCTCTCTCTCTCTCTCTCTCTCTCTCTCTGCGCCTACTACACAACTCTCTGTCTCTCTACTACGACAACTGCAAGCAATGGCGTGCCTGTCGCCGTCGCCGTCCGGCCGGCGCCTGTCGGAGCTGCTGGAGGAGAAGCAGGAGCCCTTCGTCCTGGACCTGCACCTGCTCGAGAAGGGCTGCTCCTCCTCGCGCCTCCTGGACGGCTACGACACCGCGCTCTGCTGGCCCGCCGTCGCCGACGGCAACGACGCCGCCGCCGCCGTGCTCCGGCGCCTCACCAGCAAGAAGAGCAAGGCGACCGCCCGGGCCACTGCCGGCGGTGGCAAGAAGCAGCAGCAGCAGCAGCAGCCTGCCGGCGGGCTCCTCCAGCTCCTGCTCTCCAAGATCCTCCGCGGCAGCAGCAGAGCGGCGGCGGCCCAGCGGAAGCCCGCCAAACTGCAGTTTTCCGACTCCTTCAAGCTGGCGGCCACGGCCACCAACCCGGCCGCCGTGCCGCCGGCACCGTGCTCCGACGACCGGCGGCACATGGAGCTGGACGCCGTCAAGACCGCCGCCGCCGCTGACGACGCTGTCAAGGCACAGGACACTACCGTGGAGCGCTACGACTCCGACTCCGACGACGAGAAGCAGCAGCTGAGCCCCGTCTCCGTCCTGGACCACCCGTTCGAGAGCTCCTCAGTCCACGGCAAGCTGCTGCTGTCCCCGTCATCCAAGGGCGCTGCCGCGACCATGGACGTCTTCCGGGACCTCCTGGACGCGGCGTACAGCCCCGCGCTGCTCGCGCAGCTTCTCGCCAAGTCCGAGGACCTCCAACTCAGGGACGGCGCCGACGAGGACGACTGCTACTACCGCACGAGCCCCAAGCACAGCAGCAACGACGAGTCCGCTGCCGCCTACTGGGACGCGCACAGGGAGGAGCTGGCACGGGTGTCCGAGCTGGTCGCGTCCGAGCTCCCGACCTCCAAGCTAGTCGCCGCCGACGTAGAGCCCGAGCGCCGCGACGTCGGCGCTGAGGTCGAGGCCGCCGTGTTCGAGGCGCTGATAAGGGAGCTCGTCGTGGATCACCGGAGCTGCGGCTGCTGATCGCCGTCCATGGCGGCGCACGTCTGCCTGTCCTCGCGGCCAAGAGAAAACAGAGGAAGCGGTGCTCTGCTTTGCTCTGTTTCGGTTCGGCACATGCATGATGTGACGGAAAACATTTTGTTTTCTTCCTCTTTTATTTTTATTTTTTTGGAGTTTCGATGGGTACCTGCTGGTAGGTGGGCCCTATGGCTCCGCGTTTCCTTGGCATTCTGTCAGTGCCAGGTGGAGGCTGTAGACTAATCAAGTAACTAGCCATAATAATATGTTAATTTTAATATTATAACTTGGAGGTTGGCAACTTGGCATTCAATAGTACTTACATTTGAGTGGTATGTGGATATCATATGGGTTTGGGATATGGAGTGAAATTGAATAAGTGGGTACATTCCATTCCATTCCTAAACAGGCAAATAATATGACTAATTGTTAGAAAAAAATTGTAAAACTTTACTTTGCACTAGTCAAAATACCTCTTATATATTTCATATGCAAGGAATTGGATTTGAAATGACTATAACACGTTTATTAGGGAACCAATCGAAGGAAAAAATAAATTAATTCAAACGGTATCTTACCAATATCCAAAACACCCCACCCGGCCAACTTTAACATTGTTGTGGTGTACGCTCTCCTCGTAGTCTTCCTTGCTCTAAATAATAACACGAGCTTTCAAATAGAGTTTTCCATATGAGATATATTATTGTTTGGTTTGTAAATTAAAACTATATTTATTTTATCCCATGGTTTCGTAAGACTACAGCATCGATCTGTGCCACTATAACCAACATTCATTCACGCAAATGAATAGTAGTCAAAAATAAACACGCTGCGGAGATGCCAATTTTTTTTCTCTCTTTTGGTCGAAATGTCAAAAAACACGCTGCAGAGACATCATCATAGCATGATTCAGCATGTTCGAACCAGGTCTGGTCTGACGATGACGACAGCTAGCTAGCACAAGGAAACAGACGCAACGCATGTACGTGATCGAGCAAGTCAAGGGCTTTTCAGCGGTTGTAATGTAGAAGTTGTTGTTAACTAATCCTAACATTGTTGCAGAGTCTAATCTAATCTAATTAATTAAAAGAGCCGCATTTGTCAAGAATCCAGGGATTGCAAGCCCGGCCGTTTCGTCACCAACCAGGCAAAGGCGCCGGCAACGGGACAGGACACGTCACTCACTGTACGTTTCAGCTGCGAACCACCGTTCCATTCCACCAACAGGCAGCAGCGAATAGGTGATGCGGTTCCAAAAGCCTGTGATTTGCGGGGCCGGACGGACAGTGACGGCAGAGCTGACCCGCCGCCCGCCGTCCGGCCAGAGCGAGACTGCAAGAGGGATCGGAGGAAGAACGGCGACGGGCATGTGCATGCGCGGCGGGCACCGGAGGTCCGGCGCGTGCACGTCCCCGTCCGCCGTCCGTCGTCCGGTCGCCTTCCGCCGGCCGTACACGTACCTAGCGCAGCGACGTGTGTGGTGGCGTTAAGCGTGTGTATGGGTGTGTACATGTATTCGTACGTATACGTGGAGGACGGAGCGCAGATGTAGGTGTCTGGTGTACGGCCGGCCGACCCCGTCGTTATTCGGAACGAACGGCGGTGGTCCATATATACCGGCATACGTACTCTAGCATACGGCTTTTCAAATATACGTGGTATAGTAATGGATAGGGGCGACGTACGTACGTACGTATACCAGGGATCACGCCTGCTAAAAAAAATGCATCGTCTGCGTCAACCAACCGTAGATTGCATTGTTCGGGCAGCGCAGTTACGTACAACCGGAGTTACCGACACCGACCCGACCCGCTCCCCGGGCGCGCCCAGCCGCGTCGTCATCAATACCCGGTCGCCTCGCCGATCGAATTTAACACCGGCGGGCGAGCGGGCGAGGGAGCCCGCGGGCCGGCCGCTACGGGCGCATATGCAGGTTGCCTCTGCATCCGCATGCAGTTCCAGTGTGCTGATCCCTGCTGATGCCCTCATCACGCACATGCTTTTTTTCACACCAAGTTGAGGCCAAAAACAATTTGGCCCACTTACGATATTAAATCCTACGTAAGTCGTAAGTAGTAGTACTACAACGTGTTTGTGTAAAAAAAATGTAGTACAACCTGTTAATGACGGAGCATCTCTCTAAGGTTCCGTTCACTTCGCTGAAAAAACAAGTCGAAACATTATTGCGGCTGATTTGTTGTGACAGAAAAATACTATTCCAACTAAAAAATAAACTGAAAAATACGGATCATGGCCTAACATTCTAACTCTAGTATAAGCACGCACAGTCAGTCACCGGAGTTTCAGTAATCGCAGCTAGCACGTGCTTCACACGCGCCGAATTGAGAACAGACACGCACGTCAAACTGAAGGCCCAGCCAAATCGGTCTCAGGGAGTATCCTATATTCCTACCATCCTATCCTATCCTACCCTCCCCGAAGCTGCGACTCGCAAGCAAGCAGCCGGCCCTACGGCCGGCCGGGAGCGGAAGAAGCTTATGATCCGCCGCGGTACGGCGAGGTGTCCCCGGCGGCGAGCCGTGCCAACAAATAATGACTGGCCCCGATTCGCGCGCGACGTCGACGCCGGCCCGACTAAACATAGCTGCCGGCGCGACGCACGCGTGCATGCGTGGGGAGAGAGAGAGTTCCTGGTTTCCTCATGCAATGTAACCGGTAACCATCTCTCTGTTGTTATTCAAAATGTACATAGGGCATGTTTGAACCGTAGGAATTTCATAGATAAAACATAGGAATAGAAATTTTTTCTCACAATCTAAACAAGCCCATATTGTCCGTCCTTCGTACTCACTGCTGGAAAGCTGAAATTTCCTGAAAATACCGTCAGGAAAATATGAATCAATTTCCCTGACGGTGAACCGTCAGAGAATAACCATTAGGGCTAACTCAACAAGAAAATAGGAAAATGTTTGACGGTTCCCCGTTAGGGAAATTAATTCTGATTTTCCTATCGGTTCTAAACCGTCAGGCCAATTGTAAACAGTCGGGGATAAACGTTATGTTCTGTCAACCCGCCACGGACAGGAAAATCGTAAATACCAACAGGATAATTGTTTAACCTGACAGTAAGAAACCGACAGAATAAAAAGGTATTTATCCTGTCGGTTGAGTATCTGTCAAAAAATTGCACTTTCCCTGTCGGTATCCATCTTTCCCTGTCGACTTACAATAGTCAAGAAAATATTTTCCCTGTCAGTGTTAAACCGCCAGGATAATTACCCACCGGAAAATAATATACATATAATGAATGCAATAGCATTTTTTATACAATTCAAAAAACAATATATTTAATATCATTTGCACAGAATCCAATACACAATGATTTTCATATATAACATGAAATCCAATACATACAAAGATATCTTGCATCAACATACCGAAATACATAATACATCCAAACATTTGAAACCCATCTACCCAAAACAACTATTTGGCATCAAGATAACAAGCTCTTGCACAACCATAAGTACTAGCTAAACATTTACTACCAGCAGAGTACTGAACGAAGCAACGGTGGCAACCTCGCCATTGTCGCTGCAACCCCACATCTCCCTGGTATTGATGCTCCAGCTTGTCTGTCAGTTACCACACTAATGTTTTGTAGAGGGTCTGCAGAATAATAATAGCAATCAACAAGTTTACCAATAAGCTAAGCAAAATCACAAAAAAAGCACAATGACATTCAGACAATGCACAATGACATTCAGTTTCCAAAAAATAATAATGCAACACTCTCAGGTTCTGTGCACTACAAACTCCTGCATAAAATTTGTGAACTGCAGCATTCAACAAGTTATTTTAATAATTATACATAAGAATTGCAAATAACAATACAATTTCTGTTTATGTGGTCTGATGGAGTGACGTGCATCATCATTTTTGAAACAATATACATACTGTGTATTGGGTGCAGAAGCATGACTACTAGACTACGTCCTAGCTTTGCAGGTGAAAAAAATCCTAGAGAAGCTAGATGGCTATTACAGAAGCAAAACTGAACTACGACCTGGCTTTGCAAGTTGTCATAAAACATTGTTTTGCAATTCAGTTAACCAAATCAACTTGGATTATAATTCCTACACTACTACATGAATCATTTTTAGTGACGCCACTCTTTTCTATCAGAGGCGGTTCAACTAGCACGCCACCTCTAACCGTGTCGGTGAGCACTGTAGCTCCGTGACTGCCTCTGAAGATACATCTTCAGGGGGCGGTTCTATTAAGAAAACTGCCTCTGATAGACGTCTATTTTCAGGGGCGGTTACATTAAGAGAACTGCCCCTGAAAATGGATCTTCAAAGGCGGTCCTCTTTACAAAACCGTCTCTAAAAGTGATCTATTTTCAAAGACGGTTCGTTAAGAGAAACACCCCTACAAATGCATTAACAGAGGTTGTTCTCTTTAGTCAACCGCCCCTAAAAATGCCTCCCCTAATTACCCCTTCTTCCTCCTTGGAACAATATGCATGCTGGACACCATTAACTCACTTAGTGGGCGAGAAATAGCAAAAATAGAGGGAGGGAGGTTTTGCCCTTTGAACCTTCAAAGGAGTTGGGTTTGAGAGGTGAGATAGTGGCATACCTAAACTCTTTCAAACTTTTCATGTTCATTTCTTTCACTTAGAGATCTAGAGAGAGACATGCATGATGTTAGATTTTTTTCCTAGCAATTTAGACTGATTTTGCCCAACTTACTTTGGCTCACATGAACTCTAGTTAATTTCTATATTTACTTTATCATTTTTTAAGCTTTAGGACTAGAATAATGTAATATTTGTATAGAAAATAGACATAAATTGCTTCAACATTTATATGCGAATAATACCTTCATGCAAATATACCTTTTATTTTTGAAGGTCACATATGGACAGGTCATGGATGTACACGAAAAGAAGACATGAAGCTTCCTACATACAAGATGTGAATGGTTTTATTGAAGCAGCTAAAAGGCACGCTTTGATTAAGCAAACAAAGTATATATATTGTCCCTATGTTGACTTTTGAAACCGTATAGTATGCCGAGATGCAAATACGATAAGATCACACTTGGTAAGAAGGGGTTTCATGGAGAACTACGAGATTTGGGATCATCATGGTGAGAGACGTACAGAAGCAGGCAACATGGAAGGTACAAATCCACCAGAAGTAAGGAAAGATGACGATGCCCATCGTGTCATGATGCATGATGGTCCAGGAGATGACGCTGCAGGCGGTGGTGGTGGAGAAGGCTATGGTGGGGAGGATGATGGTGAAGACAATGAAGAAGATGATGAAGAAGACTTCCTAGATGACATGTAGTGCCACGTAGAACAAGAATTACTATTGAAAGGGCTAGATAACTTGGAGACAGTGTGGAAGGCAAGGGAAGAACGTTTATACCCAGAGGAAAAGGGTTGTGAGAAAAGGTGGTCGTTGCTACGTTTTGTGCTAGACATACTAATCTTGAAGGCTAAGTATGGCTGGTCCGATAGGAGCTTCAACGACCTATTGACTCTGTTGGCTGTTGTGCTTCCTAAGCCAAACTTTGTGCCTACCAACACGTATCTAGCAAAGAAGCTTATTAGTCCACTGATGATGGGTGCAGAACGAATACATGCATGTCCAAACCATTGTATCCTTTATCGTGGGGTGTTCAAAGACCTAACAAAGTGTCCAAACTATGGTGCTAGTCAATACAAGGTAAACGAAGACTGTAGTGAGGGTACTAACACTAGGAAAAAGAGAAAGAAGGGCAGAAAGAAAAATGACACTTCTTAGAACGTGGAAGAGGAAATCAGGACCTTAGTAGTAGATGATACTAACTAAAGAAGAATTCCTACATTGGTTATGTGGTATCTATCACTGATTGATCGCTTGAGGTGTTTGTTCTCAAACCCAAGGGACTCAGAGCTCATGCGATGGTGGGCTTCGAATGAATGCAAGAAAGACGATGGAGTGCTACGTCACCCATCCGATGCACAACAGTGGAACGACTTCGATGCCAAGTACCAAGAATTTCATGAAGATTCGAGAAACGTCATGTTCGCTTTGAGCACTGATGGAATGAATCCTTTTGGTGACAAGACCAGCACACACAGCACATGCCTAGTAATCCTGTTGATCTACAACCTTCCTCCATGGTTGTGTCATAAGAGGAAGTATTTATTGCTGACCATTATAATTTCAGGGCCCAAAGCACTAGGTATCAACATAGATGTTTTCTCGAGTCATTGATGGAAGAAATGGAGACACTATAGAAGCATGGAGTGAAAATGTGGAATGAGCTTGTGAAGAGTACCTTCACATGCAAAGCCATCATTTTTGTTACCATCACTGACTACCTAGGACAGTTTTCCCTTTTAGGATAGATCAAAGGATTCATGGGATGCTCGGAATGCTTGATTGATACTGCAGCTCAGTTCCTAGAGGCATCCCAAAAGGTAGTATACAAGCATCACTAATGCTTCTTAGTGGAAGGACATAGGTACCGAAGCAAGAGGATGATGAAATACTTTATTGGTGAGATAGGGCATGCGCTAGAGAGGTGGGATAGGCATTACGTGTATAACATGGTAAAGAACATCAAAGTCGCCTATGCCAAGAAGAAAAAGGATGGAAAGATCAATAAGAGAGATACACCTCCAATTGACTGTGTGCCGTTCAAGAAGATGTCAATCTTCTTCAAGTACCTTCCTTACTGGCCGGACTTGGCCGTGCGCCATTCCATTGACGGCATGCACATAAAAAAGAATGTGTTTGAGAGCATCATTGGGATATTGATGGACACTAAGGCGAAGACAAAGGATGGACTAAAGTCACGGGAGGACCTAGTATGTTTGGAGTGGAAGACCTAGGGAAAGGAAGACACTACCTTCCTGCAGCCAGCTACAACCTAACAAATGATGAGAAAAAAGCAATCTGCCTAAGCCTAAGGGGCTTAAAAGTGCCAACAGGTTTCTCCTCCAACATCAAGAGACTAGTCTCGATGAAAGACCTAACGTTAACCGGTTTCAATGCTCATGATTGCCATATGATGTTGACATATTTCCTTCCTATTGCTATTAGGGCTATAAAGCCCATATACGTGAGGATGGTCATCACCCGGATGTGCTACTTCTTCAACCAAATTGTGCGGAAGGAGATCCATGAGGACCAATTAGGTGACTTAAAGCATTTCATGATGGAGACTATGTGCCAAATTGAGCAGTGCTTCCCACCATCATTTTTTGATATAATGCCGCACCTCATGATGCACACGGTTGACTAGGTTAGGTGGCTCGGGCCTATGTACTTGAATGAGATGTGGCTGTACAAGATATTCATGTCTATTCTAAACCGTTATGTACACAATCGTGCTCACCCTGAGGGATCCATGATAGAGAGATATTGTGCTGAAGAAGTCATCGAGGCTTGTCAAGATTACTTGCAGGAAGAGGATAAACGTGCACTTGGTTTGCCTGTAACTCGTCGTAAAGGTAGGTTGGCAGGGAAAGGCAGCAAGGGTAGGAAAACATTCATCGACAAGGAATACACTCAAGTGAAAGAAGCACACTCCTGTGTGTTGCAATACCTATCGGTGATGGAGCCATTTATCGAGAAACACATTGCACTCATAAGAGTAGAAAATCTAGGGCGCTCAGAGCAATGGATCGTTCATGAGTAGAAGCGTCTATTTGGCAAGTGGCTTGGGGAACAAGACTTACCAGAAGGGAAAACCTTACGGAGGTTGGCTTAGGGGCCATCAT
The DNA here is from genome assembly GCF_019320115.1 of Miscanthus floridulus. Lineage (NCBI taxonomy): Eukaryota > Viridiplantae > Streptophyta > Magnoliopsida > Poales > Poaceae > Miscanthus > Miscanthus floridulus. Next base: position 98,720,951 of record NC_089588.1, on the reverse strand, counting down.
CCTAGGTCACATCTTGGTAGGCATATGATGTAATTGGATACACTTTCTACACCAAAGCAAAGGACTAGAAGTCAGTGACTCAAAACAGTAGGGTTCGTATTGAAAATGTTGATGCATTTGGGGAAGTTCACACACACTATGGTTTCATAGAGGACATATGGGATTTGGACTATGGACCAGATACAAAGATCATCATGTTTCGGTGCTAATGGGTCAAACAGCGTGGTGGCATTGAGGTCAAGAAATTTGGACTCACACGTGTCAACCTCGACAATGTAGGTTACAAGGATCACACGTGGGTGCCTGTTACTCGTGTGGCACAGGTCCTATGTTATGCTGATCCTGAGAATCCAAAGAGACATGTTGTTATATCTGTGAAACAGAGGATCCTAGGAGTATACGTCATAGAGGATTTGGAGGAGCACAATCAGTACCGCAAAATGCAACTATTCACAGACCTACCAAACAAGATCAAGCTTATAGAAGCACAGGTGGAAAAATCAAATGTCATTCCATACCTGCGCACTGATACAGAAGGCAGAGTTGTAACAACTTAATTATTCATTTATGTCTAGAACATTTGTAATAATATTAAGACCACACGCCACATTGATGAACTGATAATTTTATATCCATATTTTATTACGGTAGGGGCGGCCACGTGAAGGGTAAAGAAAATAGGAGCCGCAGCACGATCCGGCCACCACTTAAACACAAATGCTGAACACAGATGTTAGGTACTTAAATTTTAAAAATGGAGCTGAAGGACAGTCCGGCCAGAGCAGAAACACAAAGGCTGAACAATACTTTTTGGCTGGACGAAGTGGTTAGCTACTTAAATTTTAAAAATGGAGCAGTAGGACAGTCCGACCAGAGCAGAAATAGGACAATACTATTTGGCCAGACAATCATTTTTAGTAGCGGTTGTTACAGGAAACCGCCTCTGAAAATGTTTGGCCCGCCTGTTCGCACGTGATCATTTTCAGGGCCGGTTTCCTTTAAATAATCGCCTCTGTTGTTATTTTTAGGGGCGGTTATCTTTACATAACCACCTCTAATGTATTCTGAAAGTTACCCACACGTTATACATGCTCGGTAACTTCTCTTCTTTACTCTCTACGTGCACACGGTTACTCTTTCCGACAAGAGGGACACTTTGCCTGTCATCTCGTGGAGACCGAAAGTGATGCTTTGCTGGCGACTAAGGATGCAGTGCTGGCGACGTGGACTCCTCTTTCTCTTTCCCTGATCTGGTAAGTGACTGCTCTTTCCTGATCTAGATTATTACTATCAAGTTAAGACATGAATGGTATTATTTTTCACTGATTTCATGTATTCATCTTGGATAAAATCATGCACGTGCATAGGGTATGATAGTGTAACTATCACATGACAAATCGTGCACGTGCACAGTCTAGGACAAAATAAATAATATTTTTTAAAAATGTTTTGTATTAAGGGATGGACAGAGTAGGACAAGAATATATTATATTTTAAAAAAAATAATAGAGGAGGTTATTATTTTTGTGTTAACGTAAATTTAGGAGAAGAGATAGCCAGACAACTGCCTCCCCTGGATCTCGGCTTCATATATGACAATGGATTCGAACCAATCTTGTCATATGCAGAGCACTCATATCCAAGCATAGTAAGGAACATGGTTTGAGTAAAATAATATGTTTTAAAGACACCTATGCATATATCTTTTCCCTGATATATATGATTCTTAAATTTATTATAGAAAATTTAACCGCTCCAATGGCTCGAACAGACACTCTCAAAGTTTGGTGTTGACGAGATCAATGTTGAGAGATTCCCCACTATACAGGGTAGCTGGCAATGTCGAATTACCTTTTTAATCGAAGGTAGGTGGGGTGACCAAGGTGAGCTTGTACATATCGGTGAGACGGGCCCACGCCAACCCTACTAGGTTATGGCGAAAAATATGTTGTGCTCAACTGTTTAAGGGCGCTTGGGAATGTTGGGTACAATATTCCTTCATTCTCCTCCATGATGATAAGAGCTTTGGATGAGGGTGTCAGACATGATGTGGCAGGTCTTTGTGCAACGGTTGCTCAACACAACCAATTTGATGTGGTAAGCTTGAAGTGAATCTCATAGCTCATAACTATATTTATTGGTATGTCTATATTCATGGTTCTCATATTTATTTTGAACACTTACAGGTTGAGTATGACTTAACCTTTGTAGCTTGTAGCTTTGAAACCATTCTAAACCAGGCAATGCCTCAATTGGGTCCTTATGAGTGGGAGTTTGCTGGGCCAGTAGCCACTACACATGGATTCCAGGAACGTGTGCATGTGACAATTTTATCAGCATCTCGACGAACTTTGCTAACAGTCGTTGGTAGACCTTGTGCTCAATCTTGTGAAGCAAGGGAGAGTGCACTGGTGAATACGCTGCTCTACATCACTGATGGTCTAGCCTATGAAATTAATGACGTGGACTACAACCTCTACGTGATGCGACATGGTCCAAATATGTAATTTACTTATGTTTGCACGAACTTTGTTGTATACTTGAACAATTGCTCTGTAGTGACTTCAATAATTGTTTGTACTAATAAATTATTATGGATTGTACTGAATTCTCTAGTTAATACTGCCTTATGAAAGCTTAAAACCAAAAACAAAAAACAAATCATATCAAACTTACTATCCTAGCGCAGCAACTAAAGACTAAAAGAAGAAAAAAAGCTACTCTATCGAACATACTGTCGTAGCGCAGCTGTTAAGCTTCTACTCTATCTCCACGAAGCCCCGGTTTTGAACCAACTCAGGCCAAATTTTTTATTTTTAATTTTTTAACTAATACTGCAGCAATAAAGACTAAAAGGAGAAAAAGAAGCTATTCTATTGAACTTTCTATTCTATCGGAGCGGATAAGCCTCTACTCTCTCTCCCTGTAGCCCCGGGTTCGAACCCACATGGGCCAACCTTTTTGTTTTTAATTTTATTATTTAGTACTATAGCAAGCAAAGACTAAAAGCAAAAAAAAAGCTATTCTAACGAACTCACTATCCTAGCGCAACGGTTAAGCCTCTACTCTCTCTCCCCGTAGCCCCGTGTTTGAACCCACACGGGCCAAACTATTTGTTTTAAATTTCATTATTTAGTACTACAGCAAGCAAAGACTAAAAGCAAAAAAGAAAGCTATTATAACGAACTCACTATCATAGCGCAGTGGTAAAGCCTCTACTTTGTCAACTAGCCGCCCCGGGTTTGAACCCCACGCGGGCCAATTTTTTTAATTTGTTAACTAATACTAGTCGAGGGACGGTCTGGCAAGACAAAAACAACACTGTCCGGACAATAATTTTCAGCAGCGGTTTTACAAAGGTCTGGCAAGTGTCATTTTGGAATGGCCAGACAATCCTACGGGCTCCCCATCGCCATCGACATCGCCGCCACCATTGCGCTCGCCATTGCCACCCCAGTTACGCTCGTGATCCCGGTTCCTCACGGCCGCACCGCTCCGCACCGCCGTCACCGTGACCCACGGTGGCTCTACACGTCCGCCCCTGGTCAGCGCCACCGTCTCCGTGTCGTGCCACCGACACCCCAACCACGCCGGCGCCATCGTCGCTCACACCACCGTCTTCATGTCATGCGCATTCACCCAAACGTCGCACACATTCTTCTTCCAAAGGCGAGCCACCAAAACGTCTAAAGAAAGGTGATGCCTTCGCTCTCGCTGATCATGCGTGCTACGTGTTCGATGAAATGCTTGTATGATTTTTATGTTGTTTAACCTAGTCTCATGGCTTTCCCTCACCTAACTCATGCAGATGCCTCGAAAGGGGAAGGAGAAGGCTTGAAAGCTCTAGTTTGGTTTTGGTGATTTGATGAAACCCTAAGTGCTAACCTAGTTTATCAAGTGATCATGAGATAGGTAGCACACTCCAAGTCATGAAGAAAATGAAGATCATAGCTTGATGAAGATGTTGCCATGGTAATGATCAAGTGCTTCGACTTGGAAAGAAGAAAGAGAAAAACAAAAAGCTCAAGGCAAAGGTATAAACCATAGGAGCTATTTTATTTTGGTGATCAAGACACTTAGAGAGTGTGATCACATTTAGGTTTGATAGCCGTACTATTAAGAGGGGTGAATCTCATATCAGAATGCGGTTATCAAAGTGCCACTAGATGCTCTAACTCATTGCATATGCATTTAGGATCTAGTGGAATGCTAACACCCTCGGAAATGTTTGTGAAAATATGCTAACACATGTGCACAAGGTGATACACTTGGTGGTTGGCAAATTTGATCAAGGGTGGTGAAGTTTGGGAGCAAGGGTAAGAAACTCCACCGGCGCCCTAGAAAGAAAAGACGGAAGTCATTGGGAGTGACCGGATGCTGGCCACGGTTGGACCGGCGCGTCCGGTCAGATGTATCAGCGAAGACGCTGGCATCGGTCAAACGACCAGACGCTGGGTCGCTCTGCGATCGGACGTTGGTAGGGTGTATCCGGTCAGTGCTGACGTACGCTGACGTGTGGTGCACAGAGGAGACGTTGAATGACCGAACGCTGGGTGAGTCCAATCGGGCATGACCAGACGCGTCCAGTCGTGAAAATTCATGTTTGGAACCTTACTGGAAACGACCGGACGCTGAGGTCCAGCGTCCGGTCACTTTCTAACTGACGCATCCGGTCAACTGATGACCGTTGAAATCTGATAAATAGTATTTGAAGCAGGGGACACATGGCGTGAATCACGTGACCGGACGCTGTGGGCCAGCGTCCGGTCGATCGGATCGGAGCGTCCGGTCACCCCGCGCTGTACCCAGTGAAGGGGTACAACGACTCTATTTCGTGGGGGCTTCTATTTAAGCCCCATGGCCGGTTCAAGATCACTCTCTTGGCCATTTACATTGACATAGCAACCTTGTGAGCTTAGCCAAAGCGCTCCCACTCATCTCCATCATTGATTCATCATCTTTGTGAGATTGGGAGAGAATCCAAGTGCATTGCTTGAGTGTTTGCATCTAGAGGCACTTGGTGATCATGTTTCGCTGCGGGATTCGCTTGTTACTCTTGGTGGTTGCCACCACCTAGAAGGGTTGGAGCAGCGAGGATCATTGAGCGGAGGGTGGTGATTGTCTCCGGCTCCGATCGTGGTGATTGTGAGGGGTTCTTGACCTTTCCCCGGCGGAGAGCCAAAAGGTACTCTAGTGGATTGCTCGTGGCTTGTGTGATCCTCATCTTGTGTTGGTTGTGTGGCACCCTATTGAGGGTTTGGCGTGTGATGCCAATTAGCGCGTGAACCTCCAAGTGAGTGAATCGCCACAACGAGGAGTAGCTTGCCGGCTAGCAAGTGAACCTCGGTAAAAAATCATTGTGTTCATCATTTGATTCTGAGGTGATTGGTCTTCATTGTTATTCATCCTTGTGATTGATTGGTTCCTCCATCTACACGGTGGTATAACCTTCTTGATCACTCTCTTTACATTGCCGCAAACTAGTTGTCAAGCTCTTTAGTGTAGCTAGTTGTGAGAGCTTGCTGGCTTGGTTGGTGTGGCTCTTTAGTTAGCCTTTGAGAGCACACTAACATAGGGTAGTGTCATAGCTATTGTGTGAATAGATACTATCTAAACTAGAATTGTGGTAGGTGGCTTGCATTTTGAGTAGGCTAGCGCAACACTTGCTTCGCCTCATAATTGTCTAACCATTTTGTTAAGTATTGTTGTAGAAATTTTTATTAGGCTATTCAGCCCCTCTAGCCATTAGGACCTTTCAAGTGGTATCAGAGCCGAGGTCACCGTGATTTGAGGCTTAACAACCTTCGGTGTAAAAATGGCTCAAATCAACAACATCAAGAAGCGACCCCAATTTGATGGTACAAATTATCCTTATTGGAAGTCAAAGATGACCACACACATCAAGTCAATCAATAGAAAGTGTGGAAGGTGGTTGAAACCAAAATTGAGATTGGTGATCCGGAGAATCCCACCGCCGCTGAAGAAGTGCTTCTCCAAAACAATGACATTGTTCTAAGTGCTATTCATGATGCAATTGATGAAAGAACATTTGAGCAAATCAAAAATATTGAGATGGCTCATGAGGCTTGGAAGAAATTGGAAGAATCATTTGAGGGCACTCAAGCCGTGAAGGGTGCAAAGGCATACATCCTCAAAGAGAAGTTTGCAAGCTTCAAGATGAAGGAGGATGAGAGTGTGCCGGAGATGTTTCATAGGCTTCAAGTGCTTATCAATGATCTCAAAGCACATGGAGAAGAGGTGAAGGACAAGGACTTCTCCCACAAGTTCTTGAGATGCTTACCTTCAAGATTTGGCACATTGGTCACAATTCTAATGAGGAGTGGTTTGGACACCATGACACCAAACCAAGTGTTGGGACACATCATGACCGATGATACATATAGAGATGAAGATGAGAAGGAAGAAAAGGAGAAGAAAGATGATAAGAAGGATGAGAAGAAGAAGAGCGTGGCATTCAAGGCCACATCATCCAAGGGCAAAGCTAAGCAAGAAACATCAAGTGAAGATGATGATTCATGGGATGATGATGATGATGAGAAGATGGCTCTCTTTGTCAAGAGATTTGGCAAGTTCATGGTGAAGAAGGGCTACCGTGCTAGAAGGAAGAAGTCTTCATCCAAGAACAAAGAAGAGTCAAGAAGGTGCTTCAAGTGTGGAAGCAAAGATCATCTTGTTGCTCAATGCCCATACAATAGCGACAATGATGATGACAACAAGAAGAACAAGAAGAAGGACAAGAAGGAAAAGAAAGAGAAGAAGGACAAGATGGCCTTCAAGAAGAAGAATGGTGGTTCATATGTAGTCACTTGGGATAGCGATGCTTCGGCAAGTGATGATGATGATGATAGTGATGATGTCAAGACCACCAAGAAGAAGGTTCTTGCAAGCATTGCTATCAATGAGAAGCCTTCTCTCTTTGAATCTTCATCATGCTTCATGGCTAAGGCCACTAAGGTACAATCTTGTGATGATGAAAGTGATGAAGAACATGATGATGAAAATGAAAATGATAGTTATAGTGATAATGATGAACCTACTAATGATGAATTATTTGACATGCTAGAAGATGCTAAAGAACATTTTGACATTAAGAGAAGAGAATGCAAGAGCTTGAATAAGGAGGTAAAAGCCCTTAAGCAAGCCCTTGATGAGCTCAAAGCAACTCATGAGAGGCTAGAGGAAGCCCATGAGAAACTTGGCAAAGCTCACAAAAAGCTTGAAAAGGCTCATTCCTCTTTGCTTGATGAACAAAATAAGAAGAAGCATGTTGAAACTTGCAATGTAGGTTTAACTTGTGATATAATTGAGGAATCACTATCTATGCCTATCATTGTTGCTCCCACTAACCCTTCTTGTAGCACTTCCATTTCTACCTCATCTAGTAGTGATGGTCTCACTTGTGACACCTCACTAGTGGTTGAGAATGAGAACCTCAAGAAGGAGGTCAACAAGCTCACTCACACCTTAGCTAAAGCTTATGGTGGTGAGGACCACTTGCTTATGTGCTTGGGTAGCCAACGAGCTTCTCTCTACAAAGAGGGATTGGGCTACACCCCCAAGAAAGGCAAGGTGGCCTTTGCTCCTCACAAGACTAGTTTTGTGAAGAACAATGGTCAGTTTTGCACTAGTTGCAAGCAAGTTGATCATGTAGAGCAAAAATTCATGAACAAGAAATCACAAGCTAATGTATCCTTCATAAAGCTTGATTCATGCTATATGCTTACTAAGGGTACAAATGGTGTGAAGGCTAAGTTCATTGGTAAACCATGGATGGGCTCAAAGAAGAAAGCCATTTGGGTACCAAAGAGCTTAGTGACTAACCTTCAAGGACCCAAGCAAGTTTGGGTACCTAAAAGGAATTCATCTTCTTTTGTAGGTAAATTACAAAGCCGGAGGAAGACATTGGGTTCTTGATAGTGGGTGCACTCAACACATGACCAAAGATGCAAGAATGTTCAACTCAATCAACACCAATGACAATGATGGTTATGATAGTATCACATTTGGTGATAATGGCAAAGGCAAGGTCAAAGGGCTTGGTAAGATTGCAATATCCAATGACATGAGCATATCCAATGTGTTGGTAGTAGAGAGCTTGAATTTCAACTTGCTATCCGTGGCTCAATTGTGTGATCTTGGATTCAAATGCATATTTGGGGTAGATGATGTAGAGATCATAAGTGTAGATGGCTCTAACTTGATCTTCAAAGGCTTTAGATATGAGAATCTATACTTGGTTGATTTCAATGCTAGTGAAGCTAGATTATCTACATGCTTGTTCACTAAGTCTAGCATGGGTTGGTTATGGCATAGAAGGCTTGGTCATGTTGGAATGAAACAATTGAATAGATTGGTTAAGCATGACTTAGTTAAAGGCTTGAGAGATGTTGTGTTTGAAAAGAATAAGCTTTGTAGCTCTTGTCAAGCCGGCAAACAAGTTGGAAACACCCATCCTAAGAAAAGCATGATGAGCACTAGTAAAGTATTTGAGCTATTGTACATGGATTTGTTTGGGCCAACATAATACACTAGTATTGGCGGAAACAAATATGGATTTGTGATAGTGGATGACTACACTAGATACACATGGGTATTCTTTCTAGTGGACAAAAGTGATGTATTTGCAACATTCAAATCATTTGTCAAAGGCATTCACAATGAGTTTGAAACAACCATCAAGAGAGTTAGAAGTGACAATGGTAGTGAGTTCAAGAACACTAAAATTGATGAGTTGTGTGATGAATTTGGAATTAGACATCAATTCTCGGCCAAGTATACTCCACAATCAAATGGCCTTGTTGAGAGGAAGAATAGAACACTCATTGATATGGCAAGGTCTATGCTTAGTGAGTACAATGTGAGTCAATCATTTTGGGCCGAAGCTATCAACACGACTTGCTATTGTAGCAACCGCCTCTATTGTCACCCATTGAAAGAAAAGACACCATATGAGCTCTTGAATGGTAGAAGGCCCAACATTGCATATTTTTGGGTCTTTGGTTGCAAATGCTATATCTTGAAGAAAGGCACTAGATTGGGCAAGTTTGACAAGAAATGTGATGAAGGATTTCTACTTGGTTACTCCACTACAAGCAAAGCATATAGAGTTTGGAATTTGGATAGTGGTACTCTTGAGGAAGTTCATGATGTTGAATTTGATGAAACCAAGGGTTCACAAGTAGAGAATGAGAACTTGAAGGATGTTAGAGGCATTCAACTTTCAAATGCCATAAAGAACATGGATATTGGTGAATTGAGGCCTAGGCAAGTGAATGATGATGAAGATGATCAAGTGCAAGTGCTCTCTAACTCAAATGTGCAAGATGATACAAATTAAGTTAGTGCAAGTGGATCTCATGACAATGAACAAGATCAAGTGGCTAGTACATCATCTCAACCCAATGATCAAGCAAGTGCAAGCAATCAAGTTCCAATCCTCCAACCAACCAATGTTGCAAGGGATCATCCATTGGACACTATCATTGGTGATATTTCAAGAGGTGTGCAAACTAGATCAAGATTGGTTTCATTTTGTGAGCATTTCTCATTTGTGTCATCCATTGAACCAAAGAAGATAGATGAAGCATTGAAGGATGTTGATTGGGTAAATGCTATGCATGAAGAATTGAATAACTTCACAAGAAATCAAGTATGGGAGTTGGTAGAAAAACCAAAGGGACACAATGTGATTGGAACCAAATGGGTCTTTAGAAACAAGCAAGATCAAGATGGGATAGTAGTAGGGAACAAAGCAAGATTAGTAGCACAAGGCTATACACAAGTTGAAGGTCTTGACTTTGGAGAAACATATGCCCCAATTGCTAGATTGGAAGCAATAAGAATCTTGCTAGCCTATGCTTGTGCCTACAACATCAAGCTCTATCAAATGGATGTTAAGAGTGCATTTATCAATGGCTACATCAATGAAGAAGTATATGTTGAGCAACCTCCTAGTTTTGAAGATGACAAGAAGCCCAACCATGTGTACAAGTTAAAGAAAGCATTGTATGGCTTGAGGCAAGCACCTAGAGCATGGTATGAGAGATTGAGGAATTTCCTACTCTCTAAAGGGTTCACAATGGGCAAGGTTGACACCACTCTTTTCATCAAGAAGATTGGAAAAGATCTATCTGTATTGCAAATATATGTTGATGACATCATATTTGGATCAACCAATCAAGACTTTTGTGATGAATTTGGAAAGATGATGGCTAATGAGTTTGAGATGTCCATGATTGGAGAATTGAGTTACTTCCTTGGTCTTCAAATCAAGCAATTAAAGAATGGTACATTTGTGAGTCAAGGCAAGTATATCAAGGACATGATCAAGAAGTTTGGCATGAGTGATAGCAAAGCCAATAGTACACCAATGGGAACAAATGGCAACTTGGATAGTGATGCAAGTGGCAATATGGTGGATCAAAAATTATATCGGTCTATGATTGGAAGTCTACTCTATGCGACCGCATCAAGGCCGGATGTCATGTTTAGTGTATGCATGTGTGCAAGATTTCAAGCCTCACCAAGAGAAAGTTATTTGAAGGCTACAAAGAGAATATTGAGGTACTTGAAGCATACACAAAATGTTTGTTTGTGGTATCCCAAAGGAGCAAAGTTTGAGCTAGTTGGTTACTCCGACTCGGACTATGTGGGATGCAAGGTTGAAAGGAAGAGCACCTCGGGCACATGTCAATTGTTGGGAAGATCACTTGTTTCATGGTCATCAAAGAAGCAAAATAGTGTTGCATTATCAACCGCCGAAGCCGAATACATATCCGCCGGTAGTTGTTGTGCACAAGTACTTTGGATGAAGGCCACTTTGAGTGACTTTGGAATCAAGTTCAAGAAAGTGCCATTGCTATGTGACAATGAGAGTGCAATCAAGTTGACCAACAATCCGGTTCAACATGCAAGAACAAAGCACATTGATGTCCGCCACCATTTCATAAGAGATCACGAACAAAAAGGGGACATTTGCATTGAGTGTGTAGGCACCGAAGATCAACTTGCCGACATATTCACCAAGCCATTGGATGAGAAAAGGTTTTGCAAGCTAAGGAATGAGTTGAACATATTGGATTTCTCAAATATGTGTTGATGCACCCCCACTCATATGACATGCCTCTCCTTCGAGCAATCCAAGGTAAAAGTTGATTGGCATGACATACATCTGTTGACACCGTTTTTTTGCACATGTCAAAATGATCAGAGTGGGCTAATCGGCAGGAGGAAAGTTACTGTATACGCTGACAGTCGATGAAAATCAGCTTGTAAAGATGGTTGCCGATGAATGGTGGTGATCGATGGAAAGGTTGATTTAGACTCGGGCGTTGCCGATAAGGTTGGAGATGTTATTGTCGATGCCGATGAAGGAAGGCTTGAAAACTACTGCTGATGAAATAGGAAGTATGCCGATGGAAAGGAGGTCGGTGAGAATTCCATCGTAATTGAGGCGGACAGGGAAATAGATAGGAGTTGATTTCCTTTTCTATATTTGTTAGAGTATGATTCATGTAAGAGTCACGTGTTTCCTTAGATATGGACTTGGTGTCCTAGTCGTATTTGGTTATGTCTCTTTAGATCAGGGTATAAATATAGATTGAGGGGCAATGTAATAGACATCAATCAATATCAAAACCAATTTTTACTCCTATTTGCATCTACTTACTTTTCGGCGACTTCATCAATTTGCATATTTTTCCTTTTTACGAGTTCTCATTGATTCGGCGAGTTGCATAGCTTCAGTGCGACCTTCGATGATTCTCGAGTTCCGCATGAGTACCTCTTGGCCGTGACTTCCGGGCGTATCGCTGTTGTCAGGACCAAAGTGCTCGTATCTTCATCCTTGTCGATTAACAGGTCAAATCGACTGGCACGCTTTAGATATCGATTCGGGTATTAGCCCTTTGTGTTTGCAGATTCACTTTTGCATCAACACATCTTTTGGCACGCTCGGTGGGACAAATCAATCCGATCAATATGTTCAATCCCGAGATCAATTCAGGGAACATTATCGCGGTATCAGAAGAAGATCTTAAGGAAGACCAGAGGCAGGCTATGGAAAAGGCTATAGAAGAATACATGCAGCTTTGTCTGAGATCGTTTAGCCTGAACAAGAGTGGACAAGTCATCTAGAAGCAAGATTTGCCATTGCCTCGGCAGGTTACCTTTGACTCCAATCCTGGTAAACTTCAAGAGATGGTTAATTCTGCAGTAAATCATGCTTTGATTAATCTTTCCAATGTGCTGTCCAATACTGTTCATAATGCTGTGGTTCAAACTCTCAAAGAAGGACAAGCGTCACCGCATTACGTTGGGCCTGCCTATCACCAACCAGAGCCGGCATCTGTCAATACTCCATCGGCTCCCTCGGCCGTTGTGGGTACAGAAGTTATTTCTCCTCCAGTATCAGCAGGCTTACCTAATATTCAATCTACACCGATACGATCAGATCCGGTACTAACAGGAGGACGAGTTTAGCTTAATACAGATCTATCGGCATCAGCTATGTCAGGCCCTGTGTCTCAGAATAGCCAGATTCCTGCTAATTGGTGGGGATATGGTATGCCTCCGGAGTCATCTGCTTTCAATCCTGGGTTACCTCAAGTGTTTGATGCAGTAGGAAAAGCTCCTATACCATCGGCTATTTCGCCGATGGCTCAAGTGCCTCAATATGCCACAGCAACTACTGTGCAACCAACTCCAGGAGGTTTCCAGATGCCTTTGGTTCAAACACCCAATTCAAGTCCATCAGCAAGCTTACTGTCGATGCAGCAGAAAGCCCCTGCTATGAGTCAAACTGGGGTTCAGTTCATGCCTCAAGCTGGTTATAATTATCCAACAATGTCAGCAAATTACCAGCCATCGGTAAGTTTTGTACCGATGAGTTCTAATAATGGTTGGTCAGGACAGTTACCTGTTCAACATACAGTTCAGCAAAATCAGCAGGTTGCAGGGATTCAACAAGGTCATATGCAAGCTGGTTTCCAGAATCAAGCATCGACAGCTTAGCCGATGAATCCTTTCCAGCAGGTTAATGGACCACAAGTAACGGCAAATATGCCGATTGCTGGAGATCGTGGGCCACAAAGATATGTGGAGGGATATCAGCAGGCACCTCCTGTAGAAATTCACCCAGTTCATCAGCAGGAGGCTGATGCTTTTTGGGCCGATAAGATAGCAGAAATTATGAAGGATCAGTTTGGGATAAAACCCAAGGTCAATACTTATTCTTATCGGACTCCATACCCTCCTGCATATGATTTAATTCCTCTCCCAAATCGGTACAAGGTACCAGATTTCACTAAATTCTCTGGGCAAGATGATACATCAACAATGGAACACGTCAATCGCTTCATTATTCAATGTGGAGAGGCAGCTAGCAGAGATGAATTAAGAGTTTGATTATTTTCATCATCTTTGTCTGGATCGGTATTTACATGGTTCATTTCATTACCACCGAATTCTATTATTACTTGGGCTGATCTAGAAAAACAATTTCATAAGTATTTCTTTGCTGGAATCCATGAAAAGAAGCTTACCGATTTAGTAAAATTGAGACATCGTAATGATGAATCGGTAGAAAGCTTTGTGCAAAGGCTACGAGATGTAAAAAATAAGTGCTACAGCCTGGTGCTGGATGATCGGCAGCTTGCCGATCTGGCTTTCCAAGGGTTATTGCCACATCTTAAAGACAGATATGCTTCTCAGGAGTTTGAAAGCCTCAGTCATCTTGTGCAAAGGATCTCTGATCAAGATACTAGGGTTTTTGAACCTAAAAAGAATTGGAGTAAAAAAGTATCATTTGTTGAAGAAGTAGGAGATTCTGATTCTGATGAAGAACCAATTATCGGCTTAGCTGAGTGGGTCAAGAATAAAAAGCCGATATCTTGTCCCTTTGGTCAGAAAGAGCCAGAAAAGTTTACCTTTGATATCACCAAGGCCGACAAGATATTTGATCTTCTGCTTCAAGAGGGCCAAATTAAGCTGTCACCTAATCATGTGATCCCATCGGCAGAAGAGTTGAAGAAGATCTTGTACTGCAAATGGCACAATGCAACTTCACACAGTACAAATGAGTGCAAGGTGTTCAGGCAACAGTTACAATCGGCTATTGAATCTGGGAGAATTAAGTTTGGTACTTCCAAGGCCCAGAAGCCGATGAAAATTGATCAACATCCTTTTCCAGCAAATATGTTGGAGGCCAAAGGGAAGACCAAGGTATTGACGTCAGAGGCTGCTGAGAAAAATGCATCAGTGGATCCCCAACATCGGATAACTACCGATGATGCAAAAAGTAAGGGTTTGCTGGGAGAAAGTAGTAGTTCCAAAAACCCTCCTCGACCTGGCATTGTGATTACCCATCGAAGGCAGCAGGAGGGTTGGCGTCAGCGTAAGGACTGATATCGACAACAGCAAGAAGAGAGACGTCGGGAAGAGTGGTATCGGCATAAAGATCATTGGAGGTGCCCGTTTTTCATCCATTGCTGGGAAGAAGGTATTAAATTGCCAACTGTTGAAAATTGCCCTGAGTGCAATGGTTATTATGGGGTCAATCGGTCAGAAAGGAGGTTTCAACCTGGCAATCAGGGTTTATTTATCAATGAGCCGATCAGAGGCAGAGCATCAGTGCATGATTGGCTGGGGGCAAACTTAGTGTACATGAAAGGCTTGGTAAACGCGCTGGATATTTTCCAAGGAATCAAGAGGAGCTTGAGGAGATGGCAAACGCAAGAGTTCCCGATGAAGAAATATTCTACAGGGACCCTAATATACGCCATGTAGAATCAACTGGGACCTGTTATCAGCCGGTTTGGAAAACCAAGTTTCCTCGATGGTGCCCGGAGGGTCTGACAAAGACATAGAAAAGGAGGATGCAACGTGAGCATCAGGAGGATTTATACCGAGAGGAAAATTCCTCCAATGAGAGGTCCGGTCATCAGCAGTGGCAGGTAAAACACAAAAATAAGGGTCCATTGGCAGATGTTAATATGGTATTCATGTTGCCGATGGAGTTTTTGGCACTATCTGATAATGAGGAAGAAGTTGTTCTCTCTGATCAAGTAGCTCAGTTGACACTAGATCCAATGATGGCTGTTTTTGAGAAACCTACCGATGACGAGAGACAGCATCTTAAGGCTTTGTTTGTGAAAGGCAGAGTTGATGGGCAGCCTGTATCTAAGATACTTATCGACGGAGGGGCTGCGATTAATATTATGCCTTATGTGATGTATCGGAAACTTGGTAAGGGAGATCAAGACTTGACCAAAACCGATATGATACTGAAGGATTTTGAAGGCAATGTGTCACCGGCTAAAGGGGCAGTATGCGTTGAATTGACCATCGGCAGCAAAACCTTGCTGACGACGTTCTTTGTTATTAATGGCAAGGGTGCATATAATCTGCTTCTAGGGAGGGATTGGATTCATGCTAATTGTTGTGTTCCTTCTACAATGCATCAATGCCTCGTACAGTGGATTGGGGATAAGATTGAGTTTGTCCCTGGTGATTCTTCTTATATCATCGCATCGGCAGAATCAGATACTTATGAGTGAACTAAATGCATATCAGGAGAAGTTTGGAAAAAAAAGTTCCTTAGAGTTGCTGATTATGAAATTCCACCGATCCAAGCAGTCGGTTCTGAAGAAGAGTTTTAATGAATAGGTTTGCCGATGATGGAAAATTAGGTCAAGGGTTCACATCGGTAGATGATTTAGTAGAAGTAGATATTGGTGATGGCGATAGGCCAAGACCTACTTTTATTAGTGCTAAGTTAGATTCCAAGTGTAAGCAGCAAATAACTGATTTGTTAAAAGAGTATAAAGATTGTTTTGCTTGGGATTATACTGAGATGCCTGGATTAGACCGATCGATAGTTGAACATCGGTTACCTATCAAATCTGGATTTCGGCCACATCAGCAGCCAGCGCGCCGATGCAACCCTAATATACTTCCTGACATTAAGGCCGAAATAACTAAATTAATTGAGGCAAAGTTTATTCGGCAGTGTCGATATGCAGAGTGGATCTCTAATGTGGTTCCTGTTTATAAGAAAAATGGAAAACTTCGTGTTTGTATTGATTTCAGGAATCTCAACAAAGCCACACCGATGGATGGCTATCCAATGCCGATTGCTGATTTGTTGATTGATGCTGCAGCCGGACATCAAATTATCAGCTTCATGGATGGTAATGCAGGTTATAATCAAATATTCATGGCTGAAGAAGATATTCCCAAGACTGCTTTCAGATGTCCAGGTCATGTAGGGTTGTTTGAGTGGATAGTCATGACGTTTGGTTTGAAAAATGCCGGCGCTACTTATCAAAGAGCTATGAACTTTATTTTTCATGAATACATCGGCACATTAGTGGAGATCTACATTGATGATGTAGTGATTAAGTCTGGAGATGTCACAAAACATCTAGCCGATCTACGAAAGATATTGGAGTGCACAAGGAAGCATGGATTGAAGATGAATCCTAATAAATGTGCATTTGGTGTATCGGCAGGTCAATTCTTGGGTTTTATGGTGCATCAGCGGGGCATCGAAATCAGTAGGAAGTCTATTGATGCAATTAACAAGGTGGTTGCTCCTGCCAATAAAACTGAATTGCAATCTTTGATCGGTAAGATTAATTTCATTAGAAGATTCATATCTAATCTGTCGGGTAAGATCAAGGCTTTCAGTCCATTACTTAAATTGAAAGCCGATCAGGAATTTGTATGGGGAGCTGAGCAGCTGTTAGCCCTAGATGAAATTAAGAAATATTTAACAAATCCTCTAGTGCTAGTTCCACCTCAACACGGGAAACCTTTCAGGTTGTATTTGTCAACTGATGATACCGTTATCGGTTGAGCTCTTATTCAAGAATTTGAAGGGAAAGAACGTGTTATTTATTATTTGAGCAGAAGATTAGTGGATGCTGAGACAAGGTATTCGGCCATCGAAAAATTATGTCTGTGTTTATACTTTTCTTGTGTCAAATTAAGACATTATTTGTTATCTGCCGAATGTACGGTCATATGCAAAGACGACGTAGTCAAGTATATGATGTCGATGCCGATATTAAGTGGTAGAATCGGCAAGTGGATTTTAGCATTATCAGAATTTGAACTACGTTACGAATCGACTAAGGCAGTTAAGGGGTAGGTTATGGCTGATTTTGTCACTCAGCATTGTAATACAGTGGACTCTCTTGAGGTTGCTCCTTGGACACTTTTCTTCGATGGGTCCACATGTGGTGAAGGAGCAGGTATCGGCATTGTGTTGATTTCACCTCAAGGAAGGAAGTATGAGTTTTCATTGCCGATTGTTGCTACATCGACAAACAATCAGACTGAATACCAAGCCTTGATAAAAGGGTTAGAATTGCTGAAGGAGATACGTGCCGATGCTGTTGAAATCTTTGGTGATTCTATGCTAGTTATAAATCAATTGGCTAGGATTTATGAATGCCGAAGTGAAGTTTTAATTTCGTATTATGAAAGATGTTTGCAATTGTTGAAAGGGTTTAGAGATTTTCGTCTTGAATATATTTCTCGACTACATAATGAAGAGGCTAATCGACTAGCTCAGCATGCTTCAGGGTATCAGCCTATTCAGGAAGTGCTAACATCGGCAGTCGATACTGATGACTGGAGAAAGGATATTGTCGATTATTTAAAGGATCCATATAAAAAGGTTGAAAGACGTATAAGGTTCCAAGCTACCAAGTACGTGCTCCTCGATGATGAATTATATTATCGAACTATAGATGGAGTTTTACTCAGATGTGTTAGCAGTGATGAATCGAAAAGCTTGATGGGTGAAATTCATGAAGGAGTGTGTGGAGCGCATCAATCGGCTTTCAAGATGAAGTGGATGATCAGAAGGAATGGATACTATTGGCCGACTATTCTTGAAGATTGTTTTAAATATTTTAAAGGATGTCAGGGGTGTCAAAAGTTTGGTAATATTCAAAGAGCGCCTGCATCGGCTATGAACCCTATAATTAAACCTTGGCCATTTCGGGGATGGGCTATCGATCTCATCGGTCAGATTTATCCGCCATCGAGCAAAGGACATAAATTTATTCTGGTTGCTACCGATTATTTCACAAAATGGGTTGAGGCAATTCCTTTAAAAAAGGTGACATCGGCTAATATGATCGATTTTGTGAAAGAGCATATTGTTTACCGATTTGGTATTCCTCAAACTATCACTACCGATCAGGGTACTATGTTTACATCGGGAGAATTTGATGAGTTTGCTGTAGGTATGGGAATTAAAGTTTTAAATTCTTCTCCATATTATGCTCAAGCTAATGGTCAGGCTGAGGCTTCTAACAAAGGGATCATCAAACTCATTAAGCGCAAAATTAAAGAAAATCCTAAGAGGTGGCATACAGTATTAAATGAAGCCTTGTGGTCATATCGGATGTCATGTCATGGTACAACCAAAGTAACGCCTTATCAGTTAGTATATGAACACGACGCAATATTGCCTTGGGAAATTAAAACTGGCTCTAGGCGAATACGTTCTCAAAATCAGCTGACAGCCGATGATTATGATACTCTTATGAAGGATGAGTTGGAAGATGTGGCGGGTCATCGGTTAAGGGCTTTAGTTAGCATCGAAGAAAATAAGAAAAGAGTAGCCAGATGGTATGACAAGAAGGTGAAGGTAAAGGAGTTTGCCGATGGAGATCTGGTCTGGAAATTGATTTTACCGATTGGGACTAAAAGTTCAAAGTTTGGAAAGTGGTCTCCTAATTGGGAAGGTCCATATCGGATAAATCAGTCTGTTCCTGGTAACGCATATATTCTAGAAACCCTCGAAGGGGTTGTGTTTCCCAGAGCATTAAATGGAAAATATTTAAAGAAATATTACCCTAGTATCTGGATGGATGCATAAAAGTATAAGTGCCGATAACAGTCCTATCGGCTAGAATTATACAAGGATGTCAATGTCTCATAAAGTGCCGATGCAATAGACAAGATTTACAAGTTTAACAAGGATTGGATAGCCAATATCGCACGCAGGCGAATCTGGTCGGCTTCCTTCATTTCTTTGATGTCTTCATCGGCAGCACCCTCCACAGGCTTGAGTTTTTTCTTCATGGCCAAGGCTTTGCGAGCCTGGATGTCTCTTTCTTGCTGAAGGGCCTTGATGGCATCGGGTAGCTGGCTTTCTTCTTGTTGGGCATGAGTTAAGGCTGCCTCGACTTCTTTCAATTCAGCCAATAGAGCCATCCTCTTTGCCGATAAATCTAAGATTTTCTGCTTAAGTTCAGCGCCCGAAGTCTGCAAGTTGCCGATGCCCTTGTGCTTCTCATCGGCAATCTGTTTCAGTTGTAGCATCTCTTCTTTGAGTTGAACCTGAGCTGCTCTATCGGCAATGCGTTGAGCAGCCCGTTGATATTGCAGTTGGCGGCTTTCTAAATGGGCTGCTGGGAAGAGTGCTTCTTCAACATCGGCAGGGACCTGGCTACGGATTGTTTTGAAAATTGCCTTTGCGGGGTCCGAGTCATCTACCAGTTGGGCGGTATCCTGCTGTAACAAGTCCAGGAGAGCTTCCAACTTGGACTTAATTTCTGTCGATATTGTTCCCAGTGCAAGGGAAGAACTTGCTTCTTCTCCATCATCATCAGAAACGTCAATGGCAAAGGAAAATAGGCTGTTTGGGGAGTCTTGTTCCTAAGAAAAAGAAAAAGAGGTCAGTTAAGGATAAGTATGAATATTATAAATCGACTAGGTCAATCGGCTTACCTGTTTCAAGGCAATTTCCTGTACTTGGCTGGAGGAAGCAGCCTGGAGTATGCCGTGTGGAGGATCGGCTGAGCTTGCCGATGGGATATCCTCTGTGGCCTCATCGGTGGTTGGCCCTTGGGGTATGATGACCGATGGTATGTCCTGTATAGGTGGATTAACTGCTTGCTCAGTTGCATCGACTGATTCTTGCCGGCTTGCAGACGTTGGGGCAGATGTGGGGATCGGCATGGACTTCTGTCGTTTTGGCTATGCCTCGGCATCTGTTAAGGCTTTGCGCTTTGCTTGGGCCTCAGCAACGGTTGGCTGGGGGGCATCGGCACTTGTTGGTTGTGGAGCTTGAACATCTGGTATGCTTGCCGATGTACCCATTTGTTGCTGCAAAACAAGTGTAAGGTATGATATTTAACAGATAAAATGTAAAATCAAAGGAATACCTCTGAAGGTTTGTCAGAGGTAGTGGTGCTTGATGTCGGAGGAATTGCCGATGACGATCCAGCAGCGGCTCTTACACCCTGATGATTAATGTTAATACAGTTTGTGATCGGCATGAGTAGAAATAAACAGGGTTGTTACCTTGAATGCCTTGATCAGGGTTGTAGCAGCAGCCAATGGAGTGGCCCTAGCTGTAGCCAATTTGGACTTGGAGGTGATGGTCTTGGCACGGGTCTTCTGGTGAGTCAAAGCAGCTAAGGTGGGGGCGTTGTAGCCGATCGGTGATATCGGGGAAACAGGCCGAAGATCGAAGGGTTTCCCACTTTTGCTCATAGATGGTGCTGGGTTGTTAACCTGTCACGAGAAAGTTAGTTACCGATATATGAAAGGAAAAAGCAGAAGGGAGTTAAAAGAAACTTACTTCGTCATCGGGAATGGCGTATTCAGGGTCGATCATGTGCCAATATGTGTGAGCAGATGTTGCAAACAGTTGTTCCCTCCACTCTCGCCACCATTGCTTATATGATTCGGTGATGAAAGATGCTGGCGTCCAGATGGATAGATCGACATCTGTAGTATCGGCATCGGGGGAGAGTCGCACTACCCTGCTCCAATCTGTTCCGCAGGTGATTGTTTCTCTGGGTTTGATCACATCGGCAAAACAAAGTTTGATTGGCAGTTGCCCAAAAGCCAATTGACGGGATACTGCCGATGGATTGTAAAATTCATACGTGATATTGGTGTTTTTCCCGCTACCGAATGTGTTTACTGGGATTGCCCTGGGAGTAATGATGGCCATCATGAGTTCATTATCCTGATTCAGAGTGTCATCGGCAAAGTTGAAAAGAAGGGGGAATCTGTTTTCTTCGTCAATATAAGGTACCCAGGCCCTATGATCACGAGAAAGACCATTGTAGAAGCTTTGGAAGAATCTGCCGATCTGGTCTTCATTGGCCTCTGTTCCAGGGAGGACAATTATGGCTTCACCAAAATTGAGGGGTGAGCGTGTTGCCGATTCCTCATCCCCAAGCACGTGGTCTTCAGCAATTTCTCGTGGGAATTGTTGGGCAAAGAAGTCCCATTGCAAATGTTTGTGCATATGGGCATTCAGCCACATGTTGATAAACCACCACGGGCCTCCTAAGTTGCCGATGGGTTCGCCAAGCAAAAGTTTCTGAGACACTTGATGAAGAAGATGATAAGTGGAGCTCAGAAGGTATCGGCCAAGAGGGAACCTTACACCATTGGCCAAGAGTTCAGCCACGGGGAGGAAGGCGTTGGTTGGTCCTAATGATCGACCACAGAAGATAAATTTTTCTAACCACATATTCAAGAATGTGGCATGTTCCGTCTGGTTAACTGTCCCTGTCCTCTGGCATTCTTGAATATATCCCGTCCAACCGCCGATGTTGCAGGTATTCACCCTATATTCATATTTTCTGCCATAGATGGAGCCTTCATCGGCAGTTGAAATGTCCAAGCCAGTGAGCATGTAGACATCGGCAAGTGTGGGAGTAGCTGGGCCATGTCCAAACATAAAAGTGTTTGTTGTGTCTGACCAGAAGTAAGCAGCTGCAATCATCATTGACTCGTTCTTTTGCATATCGGCAATGGATAGCCTAATGCATTGGTCTAGCTTCCGTTCTGCCCAGTGTACTTGCATCGACCTGTTGACCCTCAAGTACCCATCTTTCCACCCTTTGGTGGTTTTGGGCCAAGATCGGAATGTATCTTTCCATAAATTCAGAGAGAAATTTTGGGCTCTAAAAGGGATTCTGTTAACCTCTGCATTAATCAGATCAGTTGGATCTGGGTTGCCCATTGGTCCTAGGCATTGGAAATGTGACTGATCGGTTGGAATAACTAATTTGTTGCGAAGTTCCTAAGTTTAGAGGATCCGAAGAACAAAGAAAAAGAGAAAAAATTACCAACTGTATGAACTCGCAAAGACCAGAGGAATCGAGGTAAAAAGTAACGGAAGTGGAACGAACCGCAGGGACGTCGAAGTTGATTGCCATTATCTTGAGGTAGATGGGGGCACGAGCTGGAGACTCGAGGTTGACGCTGGAGAAAAGTTCTTGTTGGTTGAGGTCGCGCAGTTGTTCGTCAGAGTCGCCGCCGGAAAGAGAGAATGCCAAAGATTGGAGTCTGAGGGTAGAAGACGAGCGTTCCGGAGAAATCTATTTATAAGCCACTTGGAGTAGGGGTATTCTGGACTTATCTCTATGCCGCGCGCATGTGGGTCGAGGTGGTTCAGATGGATATGGTAACTGTTCGTACGATAATCAAGGGATTGTACAGATGATTTGATGGCAAGTAATCATGACTTGGAAGAGATCTCGGTACAGGATATTTTAATTCTGAAAATGGCGGCATTATTATGTTAGGATCTTGCCGATGGATTATTGTTTCGGTATCTTAACCATAATCAGGGCAAGAGTGGTTGGAAATTGTGCGATATTTACTGAGGTGCGTGAATCAGGACTAGATTTTATTAGATTTGATAACAGATCAAGTTTTGGCTTGGAGGATGAGTTACGGTAATTGGGCGAAGGCAAACGTTATCTGGAGTAAATTTTGGAGCATTAATGGTTTTATACTCCGAAATTAGGGGGCATGTGTTGACACCGTTTTTTTGCACGTGTCAAAATGATCAGAGTGGGCTAATCGGCAGGAGGAAAGTTACTGTATACGCTAACAGTCGATGAAAATCAGCTTGTAAAGATGGTTGCCGATGAATGGTGGTGATCGATGGAAAGGTTGATTTAGACTCGGGCGCTGCCGATAAGGTTGGAGATGTTATTGTCGATGCCGATGAAGGAAGGCTTGAAAACTACTGCCGATGAAACAGGAAGTATGCCGATGGAAAGGAGGTCGGTGAGAATTCCATCGTAATTGAGGCGGACAGGGAAATAGATAGGAGTTGATTTCCTTTTCTATATTTGTTAGAGTATGATTCATGTAAGAGTCACGTGTTTCCTTAGATATGGACTTGGTGTCCTAGTCGTATTTGGTTATGTCTCTTTAGATCAGGGTATAAATATAGATTGAGGGGCAATGTAATAGACATCAATCAATATCAAAACCAATTTTTACTCCTATTTGCATCTACTTACTTTTCGGCGACTTCATCAATTTGCATATTTTTCCTTTTTACGAGTTCTCATTGATTCGGCGAGTTGCATAGCTTCAGTGCGACCTTCGGCGATTCTCGAGTTCCGCGTGAGTACCTCTTGGCCGTGACTTCCGGGCGTATCGCTGTTGTCAGGACCAAAGTGCTCGTATCTTCATCCTTGTCGATTAACAGGTCAAATCGACTGGCACGCTTTGGATATCGATTCGGGTATTAGCCCTTTGTGTTTGCAGATTCACTTTTGCATCAACAACATCTTTGCTAAGGACATGATTAGTGCATCTAGTCACATTTTCAATTTTATTAGGACCTTTCAAGTGGTTTTATTTTATTAGGCTCATTCATAAAAATCAAATGATTTTGATTTCTATATGGTATCACTATTGCTTCTATGCTTGACTTGATCTAGTGGTAGCATATGACATGTTTATGGGCTTGTAAACCTAGTGTTTAATCTAGAATATGAGCTCTAAGTGTTTAACTCAACAAGGTACAAGATAACCCTTATTTGGAGGTGTGAAGAAGCTTGTCCTTGGATCAAACCGAGTTAAATATCTTTGGCAAATAATCTAGATTGGACCAAATTTGGGAATATGATCCTCACCCCATTGATTGACATTGATAAATCTCAACCTATCTATAATTTAAGTCTTTGTGGTTATTGATGACAAAGGAGGAGAGAAACAAAGATATAAGTAATAGGGGGAGAGTTTGACATAGGGGGAGAGATATGACAAAGGAAAGGGATCAATTAAAATTTTGAGCACACAAGTAGGGGGAGCAAGCTCATGAACTTGTATGGTGCATTTGAATGTGCATTTCATATGTTTGCTTGCATGGCATAAGTTCTAAAATTCAAAATATCCATGCTTGTGTGATATATGCTAGTTGTAAGATTGAATGATGAAATGAAATCACTAGATAACTTTCATTTCCAAGTAAGTCTTTACAAGTGGTATCTTTTCAAAGTATGTTTACAAGTGGTATAGAACTAACCATGGTGCTAAGGATGATATAATGGTGGACTCCGATTGGTATCACACTTCAAAGGTCCATCTTTTATATCTTAGCATCATTTGGTAGACACTGTCTCCTATATTTCCTATCTAAGCATTTGTGCAAGCTACAATCCAAACTCTTCGCACATATGTAGGGGGAGCAATTGCTACCATATGGGGTTTGTGAAACTTGTCCATATTCTTTTACACATGGTAAATATGCTTGGGCAAGCAACGTGGATTCAATTGAATTTTAATTCATATCTTTGTATAAGGGTTGTCATCAATTACCAAAAAGGGGGAGATTGAAAGCTCTAGTTTGGTTTTGGTGAATTGATGAAACCCAAAGTGCTAACCTAGTTTATCAAGTGATCATGAGATAGGTAGCACACTCCAAGTCATGAAGAAAATGAAGATCATAGCTTGATGAAGATGTTGCCATGGTAATGATCAAGTGCTTCGACTTGGAAAGAAGAAAGAGAAAAACAAAAAGCTCAAGGCAAAGGTATAAACCATAGGAACTATTTTGTTTTGGTGATCAAGACACTTAGAGAGTGTGATCACATTTAGGTTTGATAGCCGTACTATTAAGAGGGGTGAATCTCGTATCGGAATGTGGTTATCAAAGTGACACTAGATGCTCTAACTCATTGCATATGCATTTAGGATCTAGTGGAATGCTAACACCCTCGAAAATGTTTGTGAAAATGTGCTAACACATGTGCACAAGGTGATACACTTGGTGGTTGGCACATTTGATCAAGGGTGGTGAAGTTTGGGAGCAAGGGTAAGAAACTCCACCGGCGGAGTGTCCGCCCGTAGAGTGCGGATAGTCCGACGGTGCCACCAGCGCCCTAGACAGAAAAGACGGAGGTCACTGGGAGTGACCGAACGCTGGCCACGGTTGGACCGGCGCGTCCGGTCAGATGTATCAGCGAAGACGCTGGCGTCGGTCAAACGACCGAATGCTAGGTCACTCTGCGACCGGACGTAGGTAGGGTGCGTCCGGTCAGTGCCGACGTACGCTGACGTGAGGCGCACAGAGGAGACGTTGAATGACCGGACACTGGGTGAGTCCGATCGGGCATGACCAGACGCGTCCGGTCGGGAAAATTCGTGTTTGGAATCTTACTAGAAACGACCGGACGCTGAGGTCCAGCGTCTGGTCACTTTCTAACTGACGCGTCCGGTCAACTGATGACCGTTGAAATCTGACAAATAGTATTTGAAGCAGGGGACACATGGCGTGAATCACGTGACCGGACGCTGTGGGCCAGCGTCCGGTCGATCGGACCGGAGCGTCCGGTCACCCCGCGCTGTACCCAGTGAAGGGGTACAACGGCTCTATTTCGTGGGGGCTTCTATTTAAGCCCCATGGCCGGTTCAAGCTCACTCTCTTGGCCATTTACATTGACATAGCATCCTTGTGAGCTTAACCAAAGCGCTCCCACTCATCTCCATCATTGATTCATCATCTTTGTGAGATTGGGAGAGAATCCAAGTGCATTGCTTGAGTGTTTGCATCTAGAGGCACTTGGTGATCGTGTTTTGCTGCGGGATTCGCTTGTTACTCTTGGTGGTTGCCGCCACCTAGACGGCTTGGAGCAGCGAGGATCGTTGAGCGGAGGGTGGTGATTGTCCCCGGCTCCGATCGTGGTGATTTTGAGGGGTTCTTGACCTTTCCCCGGCGGAGAGCCAAAAGGTACTCTAGTGGATTGCTCGTGGCTTGTGTGATCCTCATCTTGTGTTGGTTGTGCGGCACCCTATTGATGGTTTGGCGTGTGATGCCAATTAGCGCGTGAACCTCCAAGTGAGTGAATCGCCACAACGAGGAGTAGCTTGCTGGCTAGCAAGTGAACCTCGGTAAAAAATCATTGTGTTCATCATTTGATTCTGAGGTGATTGGTCTTCATTGTTATTCATCCTTGTGATTGATTGGTTCCTCCATCTACACGGCGGTATAACCTTCTTGATCACTCTCTTTACATTACCGCAAACTAGTTGTCAAGCTCTTTAGTGTAGCTAGTTGTGAGAGCTTGCTGGCTTGGTTGGTGTGGCTCTTTAGTTAGCCTTTGAGAGCACACTAACATAGGGTAGTGTCATAGCTATTGTGTGAATAGATACTATCTAAACTAGAATTGTGGTAGGTGGCTTGCATTTTGAGTAGGCTAGCGCAACACTTGCTTCGCCTCATAATTGTGGTAGGGGCGGCCACGTGAAGGGTAAAGAAAATAGGAGCCGCAGCACGGTCCAGCCACCACTTAAACACAAATGCTGAACACAGATGTTAGGTACTTAAATTTTAAAAATGGAGCTAAAGGACAGTCCGCCCAGAGCAGAAACACAAAATCCAAACAATACTTTTTGGCCGGACGAAGTGGTTAGCTACTTAAATTTTAAAAATGGAGCAGCAGGACAGTCGGACTAGAGCAGAAATAGGACAATACTATTTGGCCGAACAATCATTTTCAGTAGCGGTTGTTACAGGAAACCACCTCTGAAAATGTTGGCCCGCCTGTTCGCACGTGATCATTTTCAGGGCCGGTTTCCTTTAAATAATCGCCTCTATTGTTATTTTTAGGGGCGGTTATCTTTACATAACCGCCTCTAATGTATTCTGAAAGTTACCCACACGTTATACATGCTCGGTAACTTCTCTTCTTTACTCTCTATGTTCACACGGTTACTCTTTCCGACAAGAGTGACACTTTGCCGGTCATCTCGTGGAGACCGAAAGTGATGCTTTGCTGGCGACTAAGGATGCAGTGCTGGCGACGTGGACTCCTCTTTCTCTTTCCCTGATCTGGTAAGTGACTGCTCTTTCCTGATCTAGATTATTACTATCAAGTTAAGACATGAATGGTATTATTTTTCACTGATTTCATGTATTCATCTTGGATAAAATCATGCACGTGCATAGGGTATGATAGTGTAACTATCACATGACAAATCATGCATGTGCACAGTCTAGGACAAAATAAATAATATTTTTTAAAAATGTTTTGTATTAAGGGATGGACGGAGTAGGACAAGAATATATTATATTTTAAAAAAAATAATAGAGGAGGTTATTATTTTTGTGTTAACGTAAATTTAGGAGAAGAGATAGCCAGACAACTGCCTCCCCCGGATCTCGGCTTCATATATGACAATGGATTCGAACCAATCTTGTCATATGCAGAGCACTCATTTCGAAGCATAGTAAGGAACATGGTTTGAGTAAAATAATATGTTTTAAAGACACCTATGCATATATCTTTTCCCTGATATATATGATTCTTAAATTTATTATAGAAAATTTAACCGCTCCAATGGCTCGAACAGACACTCTCAAAGTTTGGTGTTGACGAGATCAATGTTGAGAGATTCCCCACTATACAGGGTAGCTGGCAATGTCGAATTACCTTTTTAATCGAAGGTAGGTGGGGTGACCAAGGTGAGCTTGTACATATCGGTGAGATGGGCCCACGCCAACCCTACTAGGTTGTGGCGAAAAAATATGTTGTGCTCAACTGTTTAAGGGCGCTTGGGAATGTTGGGTACAATATTCCTTCATTCTCCTCCATGATGATAAGAGCTTTGGATGAGGGTGTTAGACATGATGTGGCAGGTCTTTGTGCAACGGTTGCTCAACACAACCAATTTGATGTGGTAAGCTCGAAGTGAATCTCGTAGCTCATACCTATATTTATTGGTATGTCTATATGCATGGTTCTCATATTTATTTTGAACACTTACAGGTTGAGTATGACTTAACCTTTGTAGCTTGTAGCTTTGAAACCATTCTAAACCAGGCAATGCCTCCATTGGGTCCTTATGAGTGGGAGTTTGCTGGGCCAGCAACCACTACACATGGATTTCAGGAACGTGTGCGTGTGACAATTTTATCAACATCTCGACGAACTTTGCTAACAGTCGTTGGTAGACCTCGTGCTCGATCTTGTGAAGCAAGGGAGAGTGCACTAGTGAATACGCTGCTCTACATCACTGATGGTCTAGCCTGTGAAATTAATGACGTGGACTACAACCTCTACGTGATGCGACGTGGTCCAAATATGTAATTTACTTATGTTTGCACGAACTTTGTTGTGTACTTGAACAATTGCTCTGTAGTGACTTCAATAATTGTTTGTACTAATAAATTATTATGGATTGTACTGAATTCTCTAGTAAATACTGCCTTATGAAAGCTTAAAACCAAAAAAAAAAACAAATCATATCGAACTTACTATCCTAGCGCAGCAACTAAAGACTAAAAGTGTTGTAGCGCAGCTGTTAAGCCTCTACTCTATCTCCACGAAGCCCCGGTTTCGAACCCACTCGGGCCAAATTTTTTATTTTTAATTTTTTACCTAATACTGCAGCAATAAAGACTAAAAGGAGAAAAAGAAGCTATTCTATTGAACTTTCTAGTCTATCAGAGCGGTTAAGATTCTACTCTCTCCCTGCAGCCCCAGGTTCGAACCCACATGGGCCAACCTTTTTGTTTTTAATTTTATTATTTAGTACTACAGCAAGCAAAGACTAAAAGCAAAAAAAAAAAGCTATTCTAACGAACTCACTATCCTAGCGCAACTCTCTCTCCCCGCAGCCCCGTGTTTGAACCCACACGGGCCAAACTATTTGTTTTAAATTTCATTATTTAGTACTACAGCAAACAAAGACTAAAACCAAAAAAGAAAGCTATTATAACGAACTCACTATCATAGCGCAACGGTAAAGCCTCTACTTTGTCAACTAGCCGCCCCGGGTTTGAACCCCACGCGGGCCAATTTTTTTAATTTGTTAACTAATACTAGTCGAGGGACGGTCTGGCAAGACAAAAACAACACTGTCCGGACAATAATTTTCAGCAGCGGTTTTACAAAGGTCTAGCAAGTGTCATTTTGGAATGGCCAGACAATCCTACGGGCTCCCCATCGCCATCGACATCGCCGCCACCATTGCGCTCGCCATTGCCACCCTAGTTACGCTCGTGATCCCGGTTCCTCACGGCCGCACCGCTCCGCACCGCCGTCACCATGACCCACGGTGGCTCCACACGTCCGTCCCTAGTCAGCGCCACCGTCTCTGTGTCGTGCCACCGACACCCCAGCCACGCTGGCGCCATCGTCGCTCACACCACCGTCTTCATGTCATGCGCATTCACCCAAACGTCGCGCACATTCTTCTTCCAAAGGCGGGCCACCAAAACGTCTAAAGAAAGGTGATGCCTTCGCTCTCGCTGATCATGCATGCTACGTGTTCGATGAAATGCTTGTATGATTTTTATGTTGTTTAACCTAGTCTCATGGCTTTCCCCCACCTAACTCATGCAGATGCCTCGAAAGGGGAAGGAGAAGGCTTGAAAGCTCTAGTTTGGTTTTGGTGAATTGATGAAACCCTAAGTGCTAACCTAGTTTATCAAGTGATCATGAGATAGGTAGCACACTCCAAGTCGTGAAGAAAATGAAGATCATAGCTTGATGAAGATGTTGCCATGGTAATGATCAAGTGCTTCGACTTGGAAAGAAGAAAGAGAAAAACAAAAAGCTCAAGGCAAAGGTATAAACCATAGGAGCTATTTTGTTTTGGTGATCAAGACACTTAGAGAGTGTGATCATATTTAGGTTTGATAGCCGTACTATTAAGAGGGGTGAATCTCGTATCGGAATGCAGTTATCAAAGTGCCACTAGATGCTCTAACATATTGCATATGCATTTTGTAACAACCCAAAAATCCACACACCAAAAATCTCAACTACAAATTTTTTTGTCAAAACCCTATGTGATGTTGAGTGACACATGTAGAAGCCAAACCCTAGTTCTGGATTAGATGTGACCCAACTAGGTTAAGATCATAAGCATAGCTTGGTTTTATGCCACATGAGTAATTAAATTCCTAAATAAATAAATCATGCATGCATCCTTAATTCCACTTGTGATTTGGATTCTTTTGCCTTATGTGATGTTTAACTAACTTACTTAATATTTATGATAAATCCTAATATATGGGATGCATTTTGACCACCAATTGAAACACCTTGTGGGACCCACTACATAACTCGTAGCTCAAGTTTAAACTCTAACTAAATTTGAATCGAAGCAAAAGAAATAAAAGAGAAAGGAAAAGGAGGGAGGCAGCAGCTCAGCCTAGCCTGCCTCGTCCGGCCCAATTAGCCCAGCCAAGCCTCGCCTGCCCTTTCATGCGTGCAGCCGCTGACAAACCGGACCCGCCCGTCAGCCGTCACGCACCGCACGTCGCCGCATCAGGACAAGCTGACAAACCGGACCCCACGCGTCAGCCACCCCAGCAACAGGATCATCTTCCTCCCCACGCCGACCTCTTCCTCGACCAGGGGCCGACTAGTGTGGTAGGTGCGGGCCAGGGGGTCACGCAAGAAGCATGACCCTGTTTCCCCTTGCGCCGCGCCTATGCTACCGCACGCGGGCCGTCGGATGCGCCGCACGCATCACCACCGCCCGATCACCGTCCGCCATTAGAGCCCTTGGAGCTCGGCTATAAAAGCCAACGCCCATGAGCCCTAACTCTTAGCCCGTTTGCCGCCGCCGCTGGTGGCACAGCACCACACCATGTCAAGCTGAGAGAGAGGGCAGAGGAAGAAGCAAGGAGGAGGAAGGAAGCCGCTGCGGAACTGGACCTCGCCGGAGCCAAGACCGCCGCCCTGATCGGCTGCAGCGACGTAGCTGCTTGGCACAGCACTGCATCGCCTCATCACGGCCTCGCCTCGCCACTGCACCACCATCCTACCGCCACGAGCCCTACGGTGAGCCACGTCGTTCGCCGCACGCCGCGCTAGCCATACTCACCATGAACGCCACCGCGTCCCCGCACCTAGGAAACGCAGAGGCGGAGCATTCCTGCTCCTGGACACGCTGCACATGCACCACACGCGCACCAGCCCAAGGCCTGACCTCACCGACCCCTAGTAGCTCGGGAACATTGGCACGACCACACCTAGCCTCTCGGACGCCATGAATGGACCATGTCGGAGCACAAGCTCTTGCTCCGGCTTAGCCAACCGGTAGCATAGAAGGACCACCACGACCCTCTTGTTGAGCCAAACGGAAACGCAAAGCAAAGGGAAGAAAGGGGGCGATGCCAAGCCCTCTGCTCGGGAACGCCAGCGCCGAGCGCTCTGCTTATGCCATGCAAATGCATCGCACGCACGCACGCGCTCACCATGGCCAGAGCATAACCATGGCGAGACCACCACGTCTTCTACGTCGTGGTAAAGGCGACGTTGACACCCTGACTAGCTTCGCCATGACGAGAGACACACCACACCCATCTTAGCTGAGGAAGAAGCCCACCGGAGCCCTGCGTTGCCGCACCGCACCTCGTCGGAGTGCCACCGCCTCTGTTTTGCCCCCACCACCGTGGCCGGAGCCACTAGGAGCACCAGGAGCTTCTTCAACACACCCACCATGGCCGTAGAAGCACCATGGAGCTCACACGCTCCTCCAACTGGACTCTCGCTACCACTGTAGCCATGTCCATGCACGCCGATGAACCCACGCCGCCGTTCACCATGGCCAGCCAACTGGAGCCGCCCGACCACCATGTTAACTTCATCGGGACACCCGCTATGGCATGGCCAAGCTTTTGCCCAACTTAATTGCACACCCGCGCCGCTGGGGGGGGCTCGCCGATGAGCTCACCACCGGCGGGAGCACGATGGGGAAGAAGATTGGGATTTTCCCCTCGCCAGCCACACGTCCGTGCACTTGGTGCACGTGAATCGAACACTGGGAAGGAGTAAGTGGACCAAGTCCTTCATAGACCAGCTCTGCGGTCTATGGACCAACACAGGCGGGTTCACCATGAACCGCGCCTCACCTGTCAGACACCGTTTGACCCTAGACCCACCTGTCAGCCGCAGTTTAGCTCGGATGGCGCCATGCTGACGTCATGCCGATGATGAGACCATGCCAGCATCGGGGACTTCGGCAATCTCTCCGACCACGATGGCGACCACTCCGACCACCTCAGCAAGCTCTCCGACCACCCCCACGATCTCTCCGACCACCTAGGCAACCTCTCCGACCACCGAGGCGATCTCGCCGACCACTTCAGCGATCTCACCGACCACCTCGGCGACATCTCTGACCACCACGGCAACCTTTCCGACCACTTCGGCGACCTCTCTGACCACCACACTAGCTGTATCCCTACATGCCACGTGAACCAGTCACAGTGTGACACGTGTCAGCCCTGAATTAATCAGCCTTAATTTAATCTTCAGAAATACATAACTAATTCATACGACCTCAGAAAAATACAAGACCAGGACCAAAATTCATCTAAAATCAAGCTCTACGCAATGAACCCATGTTTGAGTGCATTTGGCTCTTTTGAATTTTCATTGCTTCTTTGTGCTATTCTATAGACGTCGCTAACGTGACTATAATGCGATTGTTTGCAGACTCGGAGGAGAACCAGACGGATGAGGACCGAGAGTACCGTAAGGAGTACGGAGACGACTGCACTAAAGGTGCCACATCCCACCCAACCTCGTAGCACCTATTACGCATGGCTCATATAGAACTGCTATTGCTTTACTTTATTGTTATGATCACACTATGATAGGACTTGCATGGTAGTATGCTTTCTTGATGGCCTTTACCTTGACGCAACCTTACCCCTGCTCACCCTGCTATTAGGCTAGTCACCAGCTTGCTGCTATATTTCATTACTTATTACTTCTACTACGCTTGTACTACATTGATGCGTGGTGGAAACTAGCATTATCTGAACTATGGGGAGAGTGCTGCGTGTGTGACTTGGGTGCGTGGAGGGTGAGGGTTGTGTCGACCAAGTTGGAGTATACGATGAGCCTGGGGCAAGTCTTGCCGTAAGGTGCTACCTGGGCACCCCTGGAATGGATACCTATGGTGGGTAAATGGTAATTGGAGGTGGCCTTGGGTGTGAACCTCGGAGAGGTGGAGCCCGGGGTAGAGGTGCTGTGGTGGCATGGTAAATGGAAACCCTGATGAAGACATTCTGGCTTGGTCATCCCTAAGGACTTACTAGTACTCAGACTCACCGGGAATCCTTTACATCCCACTCGCCCTATATGGTGCGGGACGGTCGGACTACTTGGTAGAGCGATGCCACTACTGCTAGGTGAACGTGTGCAAGGAGGTACGGGGCGCGCGGTTTTTCCCCACACCCTTCCAAGACTTTAGGAGGCCTTGTGGACCCGGCTCTTGACATTCGGAGGGCCCCGGCTCTGTCTACGACTCACAGTATCAGCCATCCCAGACTAGACTTGGGATGTTCCAGGGCTGAGAGGTAGGGTGGCATCGTTCTAGGTTAGCAAGCGATCGGAATTCTGCCTAGGAGATTCTAGACTCCAAAGATGGCTAATCTTGTGGGTATGTAAAACCTCTGCAGAGTGTATGGTTGATCGATCGATACATATGTCGACTTGTCGGCTATGGACCTTTCCTGGGTTTTGCTTAAACTAGATAGCGAGATGAGACCTTCTCTTCTTCCCCAGGGAGAGAGTGTCGGTCGTAGCCAGGGGCTACGGGCCTTGAGACAGTGCCGAGAGGGAGTTGGCCTGTCGACTGAGCGATGGTATGGTGATGGTGTGGAGATGGTGGTATATCGATCCCAGGATCGAAACCTGGCTCTGGACGGAAATGGGGTGGAATGGGTGTGGGAATGGTGTTAAAACTTGACCAACTATTATTATATACTTGGTATGCTAAGACATAGGAAACCCCAGCCTTATAGGTTCCTTTTGATTATATCCAACTTGCATCCAATTTCCACAAAGCAATGCTCATAGGGTGGGAGTGGCCAGTACAAATCATACTGATAAATTTTGGCACACTGGTTCTGCTAAGGATTATAGCTCTGAAGAGTTTGACGGTTGAGGGGTTTGTTCCTACGCTTGAGTTTGGCGATCTTATCTTCAAGCTGTTCTGAATGAATGCTACTTTTGATTCCGCCAATGCAGCGATATAATAACTTATGTAATTCCGCACTATTTGTACTCTGATATTATCGTTGTATGGATGTGGTATTCAACTGGGATTTGGGTAATATGACCTACAACGGTCATATTACACTTTGACTCTGTGGATTTCCCTTCGCGGAAATCAGGTCGTTTCACATTTAGGATCTAGTGGAATGCTAACACCCTCGAAAATGTTTGTGAAAATATGCTAACACATGTGCACAAGGTGATACACTTGGTGGTTGGCACATTTGATCAAGGGTGGTGAAGTTTGGGAGCAAGGGTAAGAAACTCCACCGGTGGAGTGTCCGCCCGTAGAGTGCGGATAGTCCGATGGTGCCACCGACGCCCTAGATAGAAAAGACGGAGGTCACTGGGAGTGACCGGACGCTGGCCATGGTTGGACCAACGTGTCCGATCAGATGTATCAGCGAAGACGCTAGCGTCGGTGAAACAACCAGACGCTGGGTCGCTCTGCGACCGGACGCTGGCAGGGTGCGTCCGGTCAGTGCTAACGTACGCTGACGTGAGGCGCACAGAGGAGACGTTGAATGACCGGACGCTGGGTGAGTCCGATCGGGCTCATGAAAATTCGTGTTTGGAACCTTACTGGAAACGACCGGACGCTGAGGTCCAGCGTCCGGTCACTTTCTAACTGATGCATCCGGTCAACTGATGACCGTTGAAATCTGACAAATAGTATTTGAAGCAGGGGACACATGGCGTGAATCACGTGACCGGACGCTGTGGGCCAGCGTCCGGTCGATCGGACCGGAGTGTCCGGTCACCCCGCGCTGTACCCAGTGAAGGGGTACAATGGCTCTATTTCGTGGGGGCTTCTATTTAAGCCCCATGGCCAGTTCAAGCTCACTCTCTTGGCCATTTACATTGACATAGCAACCTTGTGAGCTTAGCCAAAGCGCTCCCACTCATCTCCATCATTGATTCATCATCTTTGTGAGATTGGGAGAGAATCTAAGTGCATTGCTTGAGTGTTTGCATCTAGAGGCACTTGGTGATCGTGTTTCGCTGCGGGATTCGCTTGTTACTCTTGGTGGTTGCTGCCACCTAGACGGTTTGGAGCAGTGAGGATTGTTGAGCGGAGGGTGGTGATTGTCTCTGGCTCCGATCGTGGTGATTGTGAGGGGTTCTTGACCTTTCCCCGGCGGAGAGCCAAAAGGTACTCTAGTGGATTGCTCATGGCTTGTGTGATCCTCATCTTGTGTTGGTTGTGCGGCACCCTATTGAGGGTTTGGCGTGTGATGCCAATTAGCGCGTGAACCTCCAAGTGAGTGAATCGCCACAACGAGGAGTAGGTTGCCGGCTAGCAAGTGAACCTCGGTAAAAAATCATTGTGTTCATTATTTGATTCCGAGGTGATTAGTCTTCATTGTTATTCATCCTTGTGATTGATTGGTTCCTCCATCTACACGGCAGTATAACCTTCTTGATCACTCTCTTTACATTACCGCAAACTAGTTGTCAAGCTCTTTAGTGTAGCTAGTTGTGAGAGCTTGCTGGCTTGGTTGGTGTGGCTCTTTAGTTAGCCTTTGAGAGCACACTAACATAGGGTAGTGTCATAGCTATTGTGTGAATATATACTATTTAAACTAGAATTGTGGTAGGTGGCTTGCATTTTGAGTAGGCTAGCGCAACACTTGCTTCGCCTCATAATTGTCTAACCATTTTGTTAAGTGTTGTTGTAGAAATTTTTATTAGGCTATTCACCCCCCTCTAGCCATTAGGACCTTTCAAGGCTCTGGAACCTAAGCCAAAGAAGAAGAAGAGTAGGATAGAAAAGCAACGAGAAAGAGAGGAGCAAGCCACTAGGGCTATGTTGGCCCAAGAGGCAAGGCAGGGTCTAGGTCGTGGTGTTGCGTTGAGGATTACAAAGAGGGAGGCTAGACAATCGTCCCGCCTAGCGTGGAGGGGCGAGGAGACCCATCAGGTTATCCTAGAGGGAGTACAAATGGAAGAGTATACTGTGGAGCAGATTCAATGGATGGACACGTTCCACAAAAACACCAAACTTCTATGTTTGCACCGGACTCATGCACACCGCATGTAAGCGGTTGTCGAGGCCTAAAAACTCAAGGAGGAGGTTTAAGTGGTAGAAAGAGGAGCAGAAGTGAGCAGAGTGAGCAGGAGAGAGGGCCTAGATTCTATGAATTTACAAGATTAAGCTCAAAGAAGATAATGGACATCAGGTTCTGCGATGTTGTGTTCTGGTTTCCACTGGTCAGAGAGAAAGATTGCAGTAGGGCTTTCTAAACTATTACTCAGGAGAGCTTCCACAGGAGCTATGTGATGAGAAATATTTCAATAGTAGACCAGAGGCGACTTGGCTGGGATGAGCTTGAGAGAGCAGCATGCATGCCGATCCTCCCTGTGTTTGAGAGGTTCTAGGGCTTTGTTCGCCTTTTCAGCGAGGTACACTGAGTTGTGACTCATTGGGTACATCCATTTATGCTATAGTGTGGATCAACCTGCATCGCCGGTTCATCCTATTGATGGTCAATGAACATATGACACAAATTTACTTGGGCGAGATGAGAAGGCATCTTGGAGTTACCGCCTCAAATAGGAAGCTACACCAGATAGTTTATGGTGATGTGGATCCCCCGCGACATGGGAGAGATGGAGATACCTTCCCTATAGACTAGTAGATACGTCCGCTCTTCAGGCAACCATTCACTGATGGCTCTCTACGTACACCGGACCGACTGCGACCGGAAGTGCAAGTTCAACACATGGCTATGAGGAAGATAGTCCTCCCTCATGGGGGAAACCGGGAGTCACTGACCAGCTTGCAGCAGTGGCTTCTCCTCTCCATTTGGACTGGAGAGCAGTTTTACTTCTTGGACTTCATGTTGTATGAGATTGAGGATGTCATTGCTGATGCTATTAATGTTGGACGATAGCAGGTGTACCCTCATATTATCTGCTACCTGCTTAATGAGACTTATCTAGATTAGTGCCGGAAGGAGTACCAAGCGATAGAAAATGTGCTTCAGACCTACCATCCAGCGTTGAGTGGCGACTGGTGTCATGGACAGCGTACCCTCAGAGCTGCTCAGGAGTAGTTCTCAGTGGAGGAAATAGAGAGATACGAAGAAGAGGATGCATCCCTAGAGCAGGTAGAGCATAAGGGTGGACTAGGAGGGCCGATGAATGTAGAAGTGGTGATTGGTGCAGATAAACCGACAGATTTAGACTTAGATGATAGCGAGTACCTCCCTACGCCACCACGCCGTGCACATGATGACGAGGCCTCAGTGTCTACATTCAACATTGACAATAGCGACATCGAGCCACATGTTACAGTAGCCTCTGCCCCTCAGCTGTTCAGTAGCCATCAAAGCTTACTCAGATACTTAGAGTGTTGACTGAGTCCAATCAGAGTATGGCACGGGCCATACAGGATCAGGCGGCCGAGTCGAGACAGAATCGAGATACGCTTATCATGATGCAAGAGCAGATGAAGCAACAGTCATAGGTTCTTTCTCAAGCCCTAGCAAATCAGCAGGCACATGTGGCTAATATGTACACAATATTTAGTAGCTTTAATTAGCTTTATAGTGCCACAAGAATTGCACCCCTTAATTTTCAAGTCCTTGCCCCACCTCAGGGTCAGTCTCAGGCTATGTTGCTAGCTAGCTAGGGGATCAGTAGTTTCCTACCTGTACCACTCCAGACGTTCCCATCGAGTACTCACATTCAAACAAGTCCACTAGCACGACCAATTGCTCCAACTCCTAGTCTAGCTACCCTGTATGTCGACGAAATATGGTCGGCAGTCTACCTAGGGGTATGCCCAAGGTAGTAGATTATCGGCAGACAGATGCGCAAGCCCCAAACAAGACGGTGACACAAGACAGACATGAGGTTTTATCCAGGTTCGGCCGCCAAGAAGGCGTAATACCTACGTCCTGCGTCTGATTTGTATTGCTGTATGTCAATGAGAGATATTTTTTAGAGGGGTCCCCTGCCCGCCTTATATAGTCCGGGGGGCAGGGTTATAGATCTGGAAACTAATCCTAGTCAGTTACAATTGCCATATGTGGCCGGATAAGGATTCCCATTCTAACCGACCAGGATCCTGCTTGGTCGCCAAATCCGTCTTGATTCCTTGTGCGGGACTCCGATCAGGTTAACTGGGCCGCACGTCATCTTTCGGGTGGACTGAACCCATCGATCCGGGCCAGCCCAAGCTTAGCCGTAAGGGTATAGGGGTTAATACCCCCACAGCTAGTCCCCGAGCATCATGTATTATGCTGCGACACGCCATTTTAACCTTCTCCGACAAGTGAGGCTTGAATTCTTGACGCCTCCGACCACCGTCATCACCGGAGAAGTAGGTTGTCCGAAGAATGTATGGTGCTCTTAAGAAAAAAGAAAAAGATTTCTGTCCTGAGAAGTGTGCCCACTTGTATTTCTGAAAAGAAATGTAAGTGGTCTTGAAGCATAGCATCCTTAAACATCAGAAGCGTAGGGGTCGAAAAACAAACACATTCACCGCAAGGTGAAGTGTGCCCACTTAGTCCCCGAGCTTGCTGGAAGGCAAAGTATGAGCCTTGTAGCAAGGTCTAAAAGAAAAGTCTCTTAACTGTATGTGAGTACAAATCACATGTAGCCAAGAAGAACCATTATTCAAGCAGTGGTCGGGGCAGTCCCCGAGCATACTAATAATCCTCATAATCATTCAAAACACAGGGGTCGATTTAAACAAACACATTCACCGCAAGGTGAAATGTGCCCACTTAGTCCCCGAGCCTGGTAGTAGGTGACGCAGGCACGTGGTGCCAGGGTCTAAAAAAGAAATTCCGCTGTGGTTAAGAATCCAATTGCCGTACAGGCAAAACAAGATACATCGGCAGGTGCATCGTATCGACGTAGTCCCCGAGCTTGCTGGAAGGCGAAGTATGAGCCTTGTAGCGAGGTCTAAAGAAAAGTCTCTTAACTGTATGTGAGTACAGATCACATGTAGCCAAGGAGAACCATTATGCAAGCAGTGGTCGGGGCAGTCCCCGAGCACGGCCGTGGTCGGAGCGATCCCCGAGCACAAAAGTGGTCTGGGCAATATCCAAGCACAGTGTTGGTCTGTGCAGTCCCCGAGCACATTAGTGGTCTGGGCAGTATCCAAGCACAGTAGTGGTCAAGGCAAATCCACGATCACTTGCGCTGCTTGTACTATTATTTTGTGTACTTTTCTCTATTCTCTGCCAAGGCCAGTCTGACATGTCTGGTCAAAAAAGTAAATAGGTATAGTACGTCATTCTGTCTTCTTTTTTTTTTTTTTTTTTGCTAACAGTCGGTTGACACCTGTATTGAGGTGTGTCAGTGTGGGCCCCCTTACACCATCAACGAAGAGGCGCGTACACTATTAACGAAGGAGCGCGTTTATTGGCACAGATTTCGAGGTTGTGTGAACAACCGTCTGCGGCGCGTGCGCACGACTCCCAATATTCTCGGGCGGATGAAACGACGGTGCTCTTTGTTTTATATAATGCAGATCTGGTAAGTTACTCATACCATTCCCCATTGTCATCCGCCGCCACAACCTTCTTCTTCCTCCTGCCGAACCCTATTCCCCCAAAAATCATCACCAATCCCCTCGGTCTCCCGCATCCACCCACTTAGTAAGGACGAACTAATGGCGAAGAGAGACGCCTAGAAGAAAGGCGGGGTCATGGCGAAGGAATGGTGGAAGTCGCGGAGCAACGAGCAGACCATCGAGGACCTCATCGCCATGGGAGTGCTCCACAACAAGGCACTTGCGGGATGGCGTGCACCGGAAGGAGAAAGCTTCCCCGATCCACAACCAGGTGAGATTGTGGTCTTTGAAGATTTCTTCAAACGGGGTTTTGGGATTCCAGTGCACCCTTTCCTTCAGGGTCTCTGCTTGTACTACGAGATTGGGATTTGTAATCTGCATCCCAACTCGATTCTTCTTGTCTCCACCTTCATCCATCTCTGCGAGGCTTATGGTGGCTTCCAGCCCCATTTCGACCTCTTTCGCCACCTATTCTGTCTTCGGAAGAAAGGGAGCGGTGGCTCGAAGATCGCCGGGGGCGTTTACCTGAACCTGCGTGATGGCATGAAGGCTCAATACCTGCACTGCCCCTGGAACACCTCATTGGACGAGTGGTACAAGAAGTGGTTCTACATCCGTGAAGAGCAGAACACCATCACTCTGTGCGATGTGGGACTGATTCCAGAGAAGAAAAGCAGCTGGTCGGAGAGGCCCGAGAACTTGGAGCAGATCGCCGAACTGCTCGGGATGATCCCGTGGGGAAGGCTTGATGGCCCGAGCGTTGTCGGCAACTTCATCAGCCAAAGAATTCAGCCCTGCCAGAATAGGATTCACCCCGGCTTCGAGTACCAAGGAGGCGCTGATCCGACGAGGACCAGGAAGGAGCCGCTCGACAAGATGGAAATCAAGGCCAGGATTGGAGAGATGTTCAACCTGGCCGATCCCAATTATGTTGCACTGAACGCCATCGAACACGCCTTCAAGCTGGCTCGCCCTCCCCCAAAGGTAAATGACACCTCCTTTTAACTGTAGAGTCATGTTGTATCAAGAAAATAACTGTCTTTTCCTTCATTTTGTGTCTTAGTGTAATGGCCATGACCGGGCAGGAGTGTTTGTGTCGCCTCCCCCCGGTGTAGAATGGCCGCAAGCTACTGGGCCAGCCGCCCAGACCAGCGCCAGGACCGACGACGTTCACTGGGCGGTACTCGAGACCGTAGAGGACGCCTCGACCAGAGCCGCTGGCAAGCGTCCAGCTGCCAGCAAACGACGTCAAGCCATCTTCCCCCTGTCGGACGACGAAGCAGAGGATGCGGACATCTTCTGGCTCGTCCCCCAAAAGAGGAGAAGGCAGGTGGGACCGTCGGAGCAGGGTGGCTCCTCTGTGCCAGCAGTGGTCATAGCACCGACCACTGCAACATAGAGCACAAACGAAGGGAACATGCTGCATCATACTCCGACGCCCGTACCGGAGGTTGAACAAGTCTCGGTGGAAACTGCCGAGCAAGCGGAGCAGGGGCGGTCGAGGAGACGTTCCTTCGCCACATCCTTCCGCAAGTCAAAACTGTAAGTATCTATATTTTTTATGTAAGCTTTGCATTTTGCATTGGATGCTATTATCTTCTGAATTTGTCTCTGAATGTATTAGATCGGCGTCCACCGAAAGCCCCGACCAGCTAGCTGGGTGCGGAACGTCCTTACCAACAACGGCGGGACAAACTGCTCAGCAACCAGCCGTGGAGGAGCCCATGGCAGGGACTCCGCCTGGGCCTCAGCAGGCGGACGACCAGACGCCAGTCCCCGAGCAGAATACAAGTGCTCCAAGCACGAACCCTGATGAGGCGGATACCACGGCGCCAAGGGAGCTGGATCTAGCCGAGGGGTAGCAGCCAGAAGTTGCCCGGAACATGGTTGCCGATGCGACGGCTCGTGGGAAAGCCCTGGTGGTCGTGGAGTCTGCGAACTCCGGACCAGTGCCGCCTCCCGAACAGGAGGCTGAAGAGGATGAAGTGGAAGAAGTCCTGGGCCATCCCCAAGATAGGCGACAACATGTATATGTGTCGCGCTATCGGAACGACGAATGGGTCATGCACGAGGAAATCCCAGAGGTCGAAGAGACCTTAAGAGTCGAACGGGCGGCCAAGCGTCTGGTGACTGAAGTCCAGGTATATTTGGCTTTAGTCCTTGACCCTGTTGTGTAGTCGAACTGTCTGACGTAGCTTGTCTGTGTGTAGGACTTGATGAAAACTACAAGATACCGAAAAAGGTGCTTCGACCAGATAGAAGGAATCATGATGACCAATAAGGAGCTGACGGCTGAAGTGGAACGCCTACGGCGCCAACTTGAAGCCGCCGACCAGGAGAGGACAGACCAAGAAGCACAGTACCAAAACCTGGTCGGCCAGCTCGAAAACAAAGAGCAGGAGAAAACAGGTAAGTGTTCACCGTA
The DNA here is from genome assembly GCF_019320115.1 of Miscanthus floridulus. Lineage (NCBI taxonomy): Eukaryota > Viridiplantae > Streptophyta > Magnoliopsida > Poales > Poaceae > Miscanthus > Miscanthus floridulus. Next base: position 98,678,671 of record NC_089588.1, on the reverse strand, counting down.
TCATAGCAAGTGCGGGACTTGTGTTATTTTGTTCTTGACAGTAATAGCTGTAATGCAGGTTTAGAAGCTGAAGTGACCCGCCTCCAAGGGGAGAACAGCCGTGCGCTTGCAGAATGTGGTCGCCTAAAGGAGGACAACGAGAAACTGGCACGCCGCCAGTCGGAACTCCAAGACCACACTAACAGAATGAAGGACGACCTGAAAAGTAAGCACTCCAGACCACCTTTCTCATTCAATTGCCCACATTGCCTTATCGTGTCATCACGTTTGATGTCTTGTACTGTTTTCAGTTTTGAAAGTCAATGCCAAGAGGCACCTTGAGGCCGTGATCAAGGAGCGTGACGACTGGAAAGCACAATGCCTTAAGGCCACTGAGGAGCGGGACACGTGGAGCAAGCGGTGCCAAGAAATGGCAACTGGCATTGTGCCCGTCCTCGACCTTATCGACCCAGGCGCTCACAGAGGAAGAGCTAAGGACGCCTCAGCTCGGACTGGTCGAGAGATGCAAGCAAGCATGGGGATGGTTCCAAGACTTCGTGAAGGAGGCGGGTGAGTACACAGGTGCCCATGTGCTAAGCATGGTGCGTGCTCACTACCCCCTGATCGATCTCAAATGCTTGGAGGCTGGGTACCCGAAGGAGATAGACCCAGACAAGGCCGAAGAGCTTCGGACGGCCCAGCTGGACTTGTCGTCAAAGATAATTGGCGATATTAATCTGTGCGGAGGTGGGACAGCACCTGTGCAGGGTATGCCATCGACAAGCCAGCTGGAAATGCCATTAGCTGCAAGCCAACCAACGAAGCCTGCGGTCTCGACCAGCCAGGCACCGGCGGGGCCATCCCCTTCAGCTTGACTAGCTCTAGAGTCCCCGAGACTCGAGTAGGGTATCAGAGGCGGCGAGCAGTAAATGCCATGCGCCCCGACCAGCCAATGTAATAGGCTTAAAGCTGTAGAAGGAGGACATAGTTGTGTTATTGTAAACTTGAGCCTTTTCAGGCAAGCTTGTAATAACGTAACTGTATATCATTATAAGCTTGTTTGTTTTATACAAAACGCACTTTAAGCTTGAAATTTTTTGTTGGTGTAACTAAGTGGGAACGTGTTAATGTTCTGTTTAGTTGTACCGTTTTGCTCGACACGTCATCCTGAAAAGTTTGTGCGGCCCTAGTCTGGCATGTGGTCGGAGTATGAGGTACTATGACCTGTGCACACGTGGACGCAGACAAGTCAAACCAGGGGGGACCTGCCGAATCACCCGCAACGTAGAGAGCGGATCCCGTGCACGTGTTGGGAGGAACCGGAGACAGGGCCTGCTCTGAAAACCGTAGAAGGAGTGGTGGTCGGCTTGTACTGGCTTAAGTTAGAATAACCATAAAATTCGGAGTGACACATTAGAGTGGTCGGAGAAATCATAGTTGCTTTAGTAAAGTAAATCGAAAATACAAGTAGAGTACATATCTCAGTAGTTAAGCATAGAAGCGTCTAAGCTTGTCGATGTGCCATGAGTTCGGTAGGTCCGTGCCGTCTAGATGAGCTAACCTGTAAGACGTTGGACGTGTGACTTCCTTGATCATGAAGGGTCCCTCCCATGGGGTTGCGAGTTTGTGGACACCAGCCTGGTTCGTCTTCCACTTCAGGACTAAGTCCCCGACCATGAAGAAACGCTCTTTAACGTTCTTGTTGTAGTACCTGCGCAAAACAGCAAGGTATTTGGCCGTGCGTACGCAAGAATCAAGCCTTTTCTCTTCTGCGCTGTTGACTTCTAGCTCCCGTACTTCGTCGACCTTGCCTTCGTTGAAGTTCTCTACCCATGCTGATCTGAAAGCTATATCTGGTGGGAGGACTGCCTCAGCGCCGTAAACCATAAAGTATGGTGAGATGCCGGTGTTACGACTGGGCTGAGTTCGGAGGCCCCAGACAATGGCTGGTAACTCCTTGAGCCATCTTCCAGGAGCTTTATTGTTTTCTCTGTACATCCTCTTCTTCAATGCGTCCAAGATCATGCCATTTGCCCGCTCGACTTGTCCATTAGCTCTAGGATGCGCCACCGAGACGTATTTTACAACTATGCTCCTTTCATCGCAGAAGTCCCAAAAAGCGTTCCCGGTGAACTGAGTACCCAGATCAGTAATGATGCTATTGGGCACGCCGAAACGGTGGATGACCTGGTCGAGGAATGTGACAGCTTTCTCTGAGGATGCCTGTACCAGAGGCATGTATTCTATCCACTTAGAAAACTTATCAATTAGCACGAAGACGCATGTAAATTTCCCAGGAGCTAGGTTTGAAAGGCCCGATCATGTCCAGTCCCCAGCATGCGAAGGGCCAAGAGGCTGGAATCGTCTGGATCTCATGTGCTGGTACATGGATTCTCTTGGAGAAGAACTGACAACCTTCACAGCGGCGGACTAGCTTCTCTGCGTCGGCCACTGCTGACGGCCAATAGAACCCTGCTCGGAAAGCCTTACCGACCAGTGTTCTTGAGGCCGCGTGGTTGCCGCAGGAGCCAGAGTGGATTTGGTCTAGGAGATGCTTGCCTTCCTCCTGGGTTATACACTTCATCAAGATTTCCTCCTTAGCGTTTTTGCGCCATAACTTGCCATCGACGAGCAGATACTGCTTACTACGACGCATCAGGCGTTCATTTTCTGTTCGATCGATATAACCGCTACCGTCTGTTAAGTACTTGATGAAAGGTGTTCTCCAGTCTGGCTCATGAGTGGTCGGAAGCGGCTCGGTTGTGCTCGGCGCTGGAACCGTAGCCACTAATTGCTGGTCTGAAACTTTGTCGGTCGTTGAATCTTCGTCTTCAATGGAAGGCGTGAGCAGGTCTTGGACGAATACGCCATGTGGGATTTTGGCTCGGGATGATCCTAACTTTGACAATGCATCCGCTGCCTGGTTCTTGTCCCGGACCACGTGTATGTACTCGATGCCATAGAACCTGCCTTCCAGCTTTCTTATCGATTTGCAATATGCGTCCATCTTTTCACTGGTCGTGTCCCAGTCCTTGTTGAGTTGGTTGATGACCAGAGCCGAATCTCCGTAGACATAGAGACGTTTAACTCCAAGCTCAACCGCGATGCGTAGACCATGCAGGCATGCTTCATACTCGGCGGCATTATTAGATGCTGGGAAATAAATCCTGAGGACGTACCGGAGCTGCTCCTTGGATGGTGATACGAAAAGAACTCCTGCTCCCGCACCGTCAATGTTGAGAGAACCGTCGAAGTACATTGTCCAATATTCATCGGATCCCGGAGAGGCAGGCGTGCTTAAGTCTGTCCACTCGACGATGAAATCGACGAGTGCCTGAGACTTGATCGTAGTACGGCTTGCAAATTCCAAGGAAAAGGGCCATAGCTCCATTGCCCATTTGACGATGCGCCCGTTCGCATCCTTATTGCAAATGATGTCCCCCAAAGGATACTCGGTCATGACCACCACACGATATCCGTCGAAGTAATGTCTCAACTTTCAGGATGTTATCAGTATGGCGTAGAGCAGTTTCTGAATCTGTGGGTACCTAGTCTTGGATTTGTTGAGTACCTCACTAATGAAATAAATTGGCCGCTGTACCTTGTAGGCGTGGCCCGGCTCATCGCGCTCGACCACCATTGTAGTGGAAACCACCCGATCGGTTGCCGCAATGTAAAGTAGGAGAGTTTCGTCTTCTCTGGGAGCAGTAAGTACCGGAGGTGACGTGAGGTATTGTTTCAGCTGCGTGAAGGCAGCGTCTGCTTCCTCCGACCACTCAAACTTCTCGGACGATTTGAGCAGTTTGAAGAACGGTAGTCCTTTTTCTCCTAATCTTGATATGAAACGGCTTAGAGCAGCCATGCAGCCGGTGAGCTTCTGGACATCCTTCACCTTTTTTGGGGGCTTCATGTCTAAGACAGCTTTGACTTTCTCCGGGTTAGGGCGTATGCCGTCGTAACTGACGACGTTGCCGAGCAATATGCCAGAAGGGACACCAAAGATGCTCTTCTTTGGGTTTAATTTCCATTGGAACGTATTAAGGGCTGTGAAGGTGCGTTCTAGATTGTCAACAAGGGTATGTGCTTCCTTGGTTTTGACAACTACATCGTCGACGTAAGCCTCGACGAGGCCGTCTTTTATCTCGTCGTTGAGACAGGCCTGTATAGCGCGTTGGTAGGTAGCACCGGCATTTTTGAGCCCAAACGACATAGTCGTGTAGCAGTAGGCGCCGAAAGGCGTGATGAAAGATGTCTTGATCTGGTCGTCCTTTTTGAGAGCGATCTGGTGATAACCAGAGTAGCAATCGAGAAAGGAAAGCAGCTCGCAACCGGCGGTTGAATCTACGACCTTGTCTATGCGAGGTAAGCCAAAGGGGTCCTTAGGGCAGTGTTTGTTGAGATCAGTGTAATCAACGCACATTCTCCATTCATTATTCTTTTTGCGTACAAGAACCGGGTTGGCTAACCATTCCGGATGATACACTTCTTTGATAAATCCGGCTGCCAAAAGCCGTGTAACTTCTACCCTAATCGCCTCCTTTTTGTCGCGAGCGAACCGTCGTAGCTTCTGCTTGATTGGTTTGGCTTTGCTGTTGACATTTAAGGAGTGCTCAATCAAGTCCCGAGGTACACCGGGCATGTCGGAAGGTTTCCATGCAAACACATCCACGTTGCCCCTCAAGAACCTGACGAGCGCGTCTTCCTATTTGGGATCCAGGTCGGCCCCGATGAGGGCCGTTTTGCTAGGATCGCCCTCGACCAGCTGGATCGTCTTGTGCTCCTTGGATCTGATGTTCTTGCGCAGAGCCTCGAGCTCTGGGATCTCCAAGTGGTCGGCCGGGGTCTTCTTAGCGTCGAGCATGGTCTCGGCCATGCGAATAGAGAGGTCGTGGGCCTCTGCTATTTCGAAGCTTGTCGTCCTCAGCAGGTATAAGCTGCATATACGTTGCCCCTAAGGGTTAAAACTCCTTTCTCAGTAGGCATCTTGAGCACCAGATACCTGTAATGAGGTATGGCCCTGAACTTGGTGAGCGACGGTCGACCAAGAATAGCATGGTAGGTGCCGTCGAAATTAGCGACCACGAAGTTGACGTAGTCGGTGCGGAAGTGGTCCGGAGTCCCAAACTGCACAGGTAGCGTGATCTGCCCGAGAGGTGTGGAGCTCTGTCCGGGGAGAACGCCCTAGAACTGTGCCTCGTATGGCTTCAGGTCCGCCTGGGCTATTTTCAGAGCGGGCAGGCTGTTCTTGAACAGTATATCAATGGAGCTGCCACCGTCGATCAGTACCCTGTCGAATTGAACCTCGTTGATACAAGGATCGAGGACCAGGGGAAAACGCCCTGGCTCAGGTATGGCGGCCCATTGGTCCTTCCTGCTGAAGTAGATTTCACGGTGAGACCACAGAGGAAGCCGCGGATCGGTGAGAAGGTTGTCGGTGTTTGCCACATTCAAGCAAGCGCGGGCGAGCAGCTTGTGTTCTCGTTTGGTCTCAATGGACACCTTGCCGCCGATGATGGTGTGCATGCGATCAGTTGGCTTGACGTATTTATGACGAGGATCTGCATCGTCGTCGTCGTTGTCCTCGTTGCGCTGTTCCCCCACGTCGTTAGGCTTGTTGGACGTATCCGGAGCCTGTTGACGCGTGTAGATAGTCTTGAGGACGCGGCAATTCTCCATGGTGTGGTTCGATTTAGGATGGAGCTGGCAGGGTCCCTTCAATGCTTTGGCGTAGTCGTCCTCGTAGTTTCGACGTCCGCTGCCCCTTTTTCACAGTATTGACCTCGCCGTCGTCTTCCCGAGCGCGCTTGCTCCTGTAATCGTCGCGGCGGTTGCGCCGCTGATTACGTTGATCACGGTGGTCGCGGGAGTCGTTGCGCTGGTTGCGGCGGTCAAAATTGTCGTTCCGACCACGATTGCCACGGTAATCGTCGCGGTGTGGGGGGTGGTCGGAGCGTGGAACCCTTGCTGCTTCTTCAACGATTATCTTTTTAGCGTCGTCAGTGTCCGCATATTTCTTAGCGGTGGCCAAAAGCGCTATGACCGATTCGGGTCTCTTCCGGAGGAGCTTGTCTCTTAGGGCGTCGTGGAAGCGGAGGCCGGTGACGAAAGCCTCGATTGCTTCATTGTCGGATATTGATGGGACCTTGATGCGCATCTCTGAGAAACGCCGAACGTACTCGCGCAGTGGTTCATCCTTTCGATCTCGGATCCGCTACAGATCGTACTTGTTGCCGGGTTGTTCACAAGTAGCGATGAAGTTGTCGATGAAGGCCTGCCTGAGCTCTTGCCAAGAGTCAAAATAGTTCGCTGGCAAGCTAACCAGCCATTGGTGACCTGCATGACCAACAGCGACTGGGAAGTAGTTAGACATGACGTGCTCGTCAGCCATGGCTGAGCGGCACGCGGTTTCGTAGAGCATGACCCATAATTCGGGGTTTTCCTTGCCGTCGTACTTCTGAAGCTTCTCGAGCTTGAAATTCTTGGGCCATATGACTTGGCGCAGGTGTGGAGTGAACTGCTTCAGACCCGGCGGACCAGTGGGCGGTGTCATACTCCATACGGCGATAGCTTTCATGGGATGCACGATCGTCGGCTCTCTGGTTGATGCGAGCACGCAGATCACGTCCACCGAGGTAATGGCGGAGATCGTTATTGCCATCGCGGCGATCTCGATTGCCATCTGGATTAGCCCTGCGACCGTGGTTATCACGGCGATTGTCGTGGTTATCTCGGCGGTTGTCGCCTCGAACGTCGTGGCGGTTATCCTCCCGGCGGCGGTTGTTGTCCCGACCACCATCATGACCACCGTTTCTGCCTTGACGGTTGTCTGATGGGTCGTTATTGCGCGAGCCACGTTGGTTGAGTGGCTGTGAGCGACTTGAGTATTGGTGGCTGTGGCTTGATTCGACAGAAACGGATGGAGCCCGGGCTTGGTTCATCTCTGCGGTCTGAGCCATAGCAGCCGTCAGATAAGCTTGTATGTCATCACGGATTACTTGAGTCTCGGGAGTGTTGGGCAGCCGCTGCATTGTCGCCATGGCGACGGCTACATTGGCGCTTGGGGTCTTGAAGACTTGTTTATCCCCCACCCTATCGAAAGCATTGTTGAGGTCACGCGGTTGGACCCTTATGCGTCGTGCCTCCTGGTCTGCTTCAGCTTCAGTTTGTCGGCGATTAAACCGGTCAATATTGCGTGCTTCGCGTGCAGTCTTTTCTTGTTCTGTTTCGCCAACTGCTGGCGGCTCATCGTTGCTGACAACATGGATCAAATCCCCTCGTCTTGGCGGGAAAGACGGAAATTGGGGGAAACCCGGGGCGTGGTCTGGTAGATCCAGATCGTATTTGACGCCTTCATCTTTGTGACGCTGAAGCTCGGTGTGGACAGATGCGTTGGAAGCGATGCCAGATGAGGAGCTGGAGTCACCCTCTCGGACTGTGTGCACGGATCCTTCCTGATAATCTTCAATCCAGACCATGTTGACGATGTTGCATGGCTTCGGCCGAGATCGGTGTACAGGACACAGATCCGAGCAGCGTTGTAGGTTGTACGCGTAGCTGGAGGCAGCGTTTTGCAGGCCGTAGGGCTGGACCTGGTGGTTCTCCGTCGAGGCTTCGTACTCGCAGAGTCGGAGACCCGTCGCGATGTCTGGCCGGCGATGAGCGAAACGCCCCTCAGGAGTTGATACGACCACAAGATCTGTTCCAAGTCGCACAGGACGACTGGTCCGAGCTGGTCGGATAGATCTGTCGTGGAGAGCTGTTACCTGCTCGCTAGGTTGGATTTGAATCGTACTTACCAGAGCCAGGGTTTCAGCGAGTTGGATGCCGACCCGATCAACGGAGTCGAGCAGGTCGGTGTTGTCGATCTGCTTCCCTCTGTAGCGGGGAAGCGGACGACGGGTTGTTGGCGTGGCTGTAGGCGTGGTCGGAGCCAGATGTCCCATGGTCGGAGCCAGGTCCATCGTGGTCGGAGCCATGTTCACCGTGGTCGGAGCCGTGTTCACCGTGGTCGGAGCCGTGTTTACCGTGGTCGGAGCCGTAGCCGATGCAGGTGAAGTAGTCGTCGGCGCAGGCTGAATCCATGCCTCCTCCGTGGTCATGGCGATGGAGTCGTCGGAGCTGGTGGTCTAGGTGATCTGGCCGACGGTGAACGTGAGGCCGTTGGGCGTAGCCATGGAGCTGGAGATGATGACCATCTTGTTTGCTTGGAGAGCAGTACGCACACCCCCTACCTGGCGCGCCAATGTCGACGAAATATGGTCGGCAGTCTACCTAGGGGTATGCCCAAGGTAGTAGATTATCGGCAGACAGATGCGCAAGCCCCAAACAAGACGGTGACGCGAGACAGACACGAGGTTTTATCCAGGTTCGGCCGCCAAGAAGGCGTAATACCTACATCCTGCGTCTGATTTGTATTGCTGTATGTCAATGAGAGATATTTTTTAGAGGGGTCCCCTGCCCGCCTTATATAGTCCGGGGGGCAGGGTTACAGATCTGGAAACTAATCCTAGTCAGTTACAATTGCCATATGTGGCCGGATAAGGATTCCCATTCTAACCGACCAGGATCCTGCTTGGTCGCCAAATCCGTCTTGATTCCTTGTGCGGGACTCCGATCAGGTTAACTGGGCCGCACGTCATCTTTCGGGTGGACTGAACCCATCGATCCGGGCCAGCCCAAGCTTAGCCGTAAGGGTATAGGGGTTAATACCCCCACACTGTATACACTGAGTCATCACCTAGGATGGTGCATGAGCAGAGTACAGTGAGGACAACCATGGAGTTAGGTACAGATACTGTCGAAGCTCCTACGGCTCTAGCGGCGACTTCCACTACCACTACAGAGACTATTGTTCCTCTTACAGGTGAGACTAAATTTATAGTTCATAGTGTTACCATTTATGTTTTCAAATATATATTATGAAATTATATTATCTGATAAATTTAATGGCAAATATTTTGTATCATAAATGTTAAACTATTGTTGCCCCTACAGGTCAGACGACCGACAAGGATCATGATGATGTCGACGTCAATCTTGGAGAGAACATCATCATCCCTCCTATGCCTTCTTCGGCATCATCTCCTCCTTCAAGTGAGACTATTATGCTTTCAAATGAATTTATTATCAAGATATATTATCTGATTAATTTAATAGCAAATTTTTTGTATCATAAATGTTAAACTATTATTGCTCCTTTAGATGAGATGAGTGACAAGGTTCATGATGCCGGTGATGCCAGTCACAGAGAACGTCACCGACACTCCTAGGCCTTCTTTGGCAGCAGGTGCTATAGGTGAGACTATTTTCGTACCGAATGTGCAATTATGGGATTCGTGTCAATCAAAATTGCTCAAGATTGACCAAATGTATAGTTTGTTACTACTTATGTTTGCAAGTGAATTTATTATCAAGATATATTATCTGATTAATTTAATGGCAAATATTTTGTATTATAAATGTTAAACTATTGTTGCCCCTTCAGATGAGATGAGTGACAAGGTTCATGATGCCAGCGACGCCAGTCACAAAGAGAACATCACCGACACTCCTAGGCCTTATTCGGCAGCAGGTGCTTCTGGTGAGACTATTTCGTATCAAATGTGCAATTATGGGATTCGTGTCAGTCAAAATTGCTCAAGATTGACCAATTTTATAGTTCGTTACTATTTATGTTTGCAAATGAATTTATTATCAAGATATATTATCTGATTAATTTAATGGCAAATATTTTTGTATCATAAATGTTAAACTATTGTTGCTCCTTCAGATGAGACGACTAACAAGGTTCATGATGTCACCGACGCTAGTCACATAGAGAACATCACCGACACTCCTAGGCCTTCTTCGGTAGCAAGTGCTACAGTTGAGACTATTTCGTATCAAATATGCAATTATGGTATTCGTGTCAGTCAAAATTGCTCAAGATTGACCAAATTTATAGTTCATTACTATTTATGTTTGCAAATGAATTTATTATCAAGATATATTATCTAATTAATTTAATGGCAAATATTTTGTATCATAAATGTTAAACTATTGTTGCTCCTTTAGATGAGACTACCCACGAGGTTCACAATCCCATCGATGGCAATGTAAGAGAGAACATCATCGACCCTCCTATTCCTTCATCGGCAGCAGGTGCTTTGGATTGTTCCTCGGATGTGCGGTCACCATAGATAGATAGGAGATGACGCGAGAGTTAGGGGGTGAGATGGAAGTACAGATGTTAAGATAACTTTTGATGAGGAAGACTTGTTATATTGCTTTTGCCTATGAGACTTGATATTTGGCTTCTGCTTATGAGAACCATTATGTATGACTTTTTATGGATCAACTATCACCTTTTCGTTCTTGCTAGTTGTGCTTGTTGCAAGTAACATATGATCACATTTGAGTTTGTCACCATTGTTTTTGTAACAATATGTATTTTCAATTCACACTTCGTGACAAAACGTGTTATGTGCCAAACAATCTTTTTTGCCATAATAGGACAGTCCGGCCATAAAAAATTTCAGACGGCCGGACCATGCCTTAACAGTACTCTAACTTCTTATTCCCATGATAGGATAGTCCGACCACCTTATAAATGAGAAGGTCGGACTATGGTGGTGTTGTCCAGCTAGCCCTATGTCTCGCACATGAAATATCAAGAGCCAATGGATAGTCGCTGCCACTAGAGTGTACAATTTGTGTGTCTATAGATCTTATACAAATAGGAATACTACCCAAGGCACTATGGTGTGCCCCGCAACCTTATCGAGTTTGTCGTTACTAGCACATGACTTCATGTTAGAGGCGAACATTCTGTGCACGATATGTACAAGCACGTACATTGCTATGGCATTGTGGACTGTAGACTTAGTCTTATGCACCCATAGCATGATCCTACACGAACTCCCTCCCCACTACGTGTCCCAATACTCTCCGTCACATGACTACTTCTTCAAAACCACGGCCACTATACGATCAAACGCTTTCCATCTCCCTAGCCCTGTTTCTCCATAAGTAATGTCTACCTAAACAATGGCTACTATTCATGCTACTCAATATTTCTCAAGATTGATCAACCATTTATGTTTCCCAAAAAAACTTATTATGAAAATATATTACGTGATTCATTTAATGGTAACTACCTTGTACATTTATGTTTCCAAATAAATATATTATGAACATATATCATATGATTAAATTGATGGTGACTACCTCGTATCATAAATGTTAGTAACCTTTCATGTATGTTTGCTCATAGTTCAAAGCATTTGACATTTTAATAAATCGAGAGTTGCCTTGATTATGGTGCGGCGAGAGTTTTGTGTTTCACGTGTTTGGTGACTAAACATTCATGGAGAAAGGTGTGTAGGTATTGGTTTGGTCCTAATAGTACAAAGTAACAAGTTTAACCATAGACCAACCAACCACGATCGATGAATAGTTGCTGAACTCGTTATGCCCATGATAGGATAGTCCGACCACCTTATAAATGACAAGGCCGGACTATGGTGGTGTTGTCCGGCCAGCCCTATGTCTCACAAATGAAATATCAAGAGCTAAGGGACACTCGCTGCCACTAGAGTGTACAATTTGTGTGTCTATAGATCTTATACAAATAGGAATACCACCCAAGGCACTATGGTGTGCCCCACAACCTTACTAAGTTTGTCGTTACTAGCACATGACTTCATGTTAGAGGCAAACATTCCATGCATGATATGTACAAGCACGTACACTGCTATGGCATTGTGGGCTATAGACTTAGTATTATGCACCCATAGCTTGATCTTGCATGAACTCCCTCCCCACTACGCATCCCAATACTCTCCGTCACATGACTACTTCAAAATCACGACCACTATACGGTCAAAAGCTTTCCATCTCCCTAGCCCTATTTCTCTATAAGTAATGTCTACCTAAACTATGGCTATTATTCATGCTACTCAATATTTCTCAAGATTGATCAACCATTTATGTTTCCAAAAAAGTTTATTATGAAAATATATTATGAGATTCATTTAATGGTAACTACCTTGTACATTTATGTTTCCAAATAAATATATTATGAACATATATCATATAATTAAATGGATGGTAACTACCTCATATCATAAATGTTAGTAACCTTTCATGTATGTTTGCTCATAGTTCTAAGCATTTGACATTTTAATAAATTGAGAGTTGCATTGATCATGGTGCGGTTAGAGTTTTGTGTTTTGCGTGTTTGGCGACTAAAGATTCATGGAAAAAGGTGTGTAGGTATTGGTTTTGGTCCTAATAGTACAAAGTAACGCCATAGACCAACCAACCACGATCGACGAATAGTTGCCGAACTTGTTATGCCCTTGATAGGACAGTTCGGCCACCTTATAAATGACAAGGCCGAACTATGTTGTTGTTGTCCGGCTAGCCCTATGTCTCGCACATGAAATATCAAGAGCCAAGGGACACTCGCTGCCACTAGAGTGTACAATTTGTGTCTATAGATCTTATAAAAATAGGAATACCACCCAAGGCACTATGGTGTGCCCCACAACCTTATCGAGCTTGTCGATACTAGCACATAACTTTGAGATTACTCTAGGTACAAGGACTAACACTGAGATTAGACTTAGTACAACTGCAAGCAAGTTTGTTTTGTTGGCTGCATCAAAATAGTTGTAGTTACCTCCTGCATGAAGTGTTAAGCATAGCACCACCAAGTCTAGTACCAAGAGTTGTACTTACAAGCAATGCTAATAACTAACATTACATTAACTTCCAAATTATCCAAACTAAAAAAGAAATGACTAAAGCTTGAGCTAAGATAATGACATGCAGGACATCAAATGCACTCTGCCTCATCTTCTTATCAGGTGCTATAGGCTCAAGCGGTGGTGCTGTAGGCTCAAGTGGTGGTGCTGTAGGCTCAAGTGGTAGTGGTCTGAGAACATCCTGATGACCATAGAAGGCTGCATAAGCTTCTTGTTCCGTCTGGTATTTTTTGTAGCAAGCTCCCTTGAACTTATCCACTTCAGCATGTGCATCATGCCAGTTGGAGTAGACACCAGGGTCCGACCATGATGCACAACATACCACGACATAGCTTGCTAAGCTATCAAACATATTAGATTAGATTAGAAAGAAAAAAAATCAAAGTTATTTGTTAGCTGCATATAAAAATAAGTAGCAAGGGACACATCACTAGCAAAGAGACATATATGTGCTCACTTCATTGGTTAATTAATGAACTAGTTTGCAGCAATAAATTTACCCATTTAATTATGAAAAATGATTTAAAGTAACACATATTGTTACTCCAATTTCACCCATTTAAAACAATTTAAAGAACATATCTATACAATTATACAAAATAATAAAAAGAAAACTCCTAAAATTTGGTTTAATTACCAGACTCCATTATTATTTAAATAATCTCTAAATCTACATCTGCATATATTATTATACAAGATATATTATTGTATGAGATAATTAATAAACTAGTTTATTTCAAGGAAACTATATCCATTAGGTAAATGCAAGAAGTTAATATTGGTGAGAGAAACAAATACGTACCAGATCTGGCATACTAGGGCGTGGAGGAGGCTTGGAGAAGCATGTGGAGGAGGCTTGCCGGCGTGCCAATGAGACGAGGGGGAGGACGGCAGGGTAGGGGCTGGGTTGGGGTCGAGGAACGGTGGGGCAGGGGATGGGGTGGGGGAGGAATGGTGGGGGCAGGCCTTGGGGACCGGCCGGGTAGATTTGGAGCACTGGGCAGTGACAATGGTGACTGACGATGAGGGTGAAGGCCAACACAGACGACATGTCCTAAATTTTTCAAAATGGACCGTAGGACTATCCAGCCGAGCATTACGTCAATAGGCCAGACAAGGTGAGCAGCGGTATTTCTTTGTGTAACTTGGTAGGACGGTCCAGCCGTCCAAATGTTGAACGCGATGCACAATTTTGCTCGGTCGCCCGGGTACGTATTTTCAGTGGCGGTTGCTTATGTCAGCCGCCTCCGAAGATCATCTTTATCAGCGGTTGACTTAAGAAAACTGCCACTGAAGATGCTTGCCCTATATATGCGCGCTTGGGTGAAATATTTCTAAGTTTCTGGTGCGCTTGTTCGAAATTGCAGCGAAGCACTGCCAAAATTTTCCTTGGCGCCTATTCATCTTCACCGTCCAGCACCGTCGGCCGCCTTCGCCTCCCACACGTTCGTCCGCCGCCGGAGATCCCGACATTCCCCTGTGGTCCCTCGGCGCTCTCGGCCGTCCTAGCGCTCCCACTGTGGTCCCCCGGTGCTCCCACGACATCCTTGGGGTCCCTCGGTGGTCCTGGCACTCCCACGACGCTCCCCCGTCCTGTCTTCCTTGGTGCTCCCCCATCTTCCTCCATGCAGCCGGTGCTCGCACCTCTTCTTCCTCGGTGCCATAACCTACGCCAGCCTTTCACCAAAGGTTGATTCTTTTTAATCTTATTAGAAAAGAAATGCTACATATATATATATATATATATATATATATATATATATATATATATTGATGTTTATTACCCCTATATATATATATATATATATATATATATATATATATATATATATATATATATATATATGGTAAGGCTATTGCTATTCTATAGCTGGCCACAGAATAACTTATTCTATGGCCACCTTGATTTACGATAATGTTTGTACCAATTTACAATAATGACAATACACATTTACAATACATGGGTTACTATAATTCAAGATGATACTTACCATAATGCTATAGTAAATCACTTATGAGGGAGTTTCCATAATCTCGTAAATTAGTATAGTAATTATCGTAACTCAAAGTGGCTACAGAATAACTTATTCTGCGGTCAGCTACAGAACAATACGTCTATATATATATATATATATATATATATATTCATATTTAGAAATGCTATATATATTGATGGAATCTATGAAGTTTAGAAATGCTACATTTATAGTCCACATTGATTCTTTTTAATCTTATTTCGAATGTGCACTACAAAAAATATTTATAACAATACGCCCTTCCGTCTTGACTTAGATAAATTCATCCACATTCATTAGCGATGGATAAAGAAATGACAACAAATGAAGCAGATAAGTTGGAGTGGTTGTCAACGGACGACGACGGCAACGACACATCGTCGACCTCATTGGAAGAAGCTTCGGATCCTATTCCTAGGCCTGACCGCAGGCTTTGAGGGCCGAACTTGAGGACCCAGAATACGATCCGATCGAGGATGTAACCCTATACGTGCTATCACTTGACCACATTTATTTTTCACCTAAGTGTGTGAGCATTTTACTTATTTTTTTATATCTATAGGTGCATGTGTCTACCTGTATGCCTGGGCAAACCATAGAGCAATCACAGACATAGATAGAGATTATAGTTACATCATCCGCTCCTTAGAGAGAGAAACGGAAGCGAGGGCAAAGAATGCGGAACAAGTTCCCTAAAGGACAAACTATTGTTGTAGAAGTGGTTAGCCCTATCGGCAAGCCCATACAACCTGATGGCATATGCTCCCGCTTGGCGGTCCAGGACATTTTGGATTGCTCAATACAGCATTGGAATGATGTGCCCGATAGTGAGAAAAGCAAGATATGGAAGAAGATGATGGGAGCATTTAGTTTCCCCTTTGATTCGGAAGAGCTCGTCAAGAAGTTGGCAATGAAACAGGCAGCAAAAAGTTTCCAAGGTTGGAGGTCCGAACTAAATACTAGTTTTCGAATGAAGGGTCGTACCCCGAACTAAATACTAGTTTTTGAATGAAGGGTCGTACGCCGTTCAAGGAGTTTGGGAAGATCAAACCTGATCAATGGCAAAGGTTTTGTGAATAGAAGTAGACACCTGAGGCCTTAACCTTGAGTGTCTTGAACAATGAGCTCACGAAGAAGAACATTCACCCTCACCATCTCTGCTCAGCTAGATATGGTCTGAAGGTTGAAAAGTGGAGAGCAGAGGTAGAGGCTACTAGGGAAGCTGGCGTTCCGTATAAATATGAGGGCTTAGAAGAACACACACTGAACTGGGTTAGAGCTAGGGAAGTTAAGGACAAAGAAAGTGGGCAACTAGTAATCCTAGATGCACGTATTGAAGTAGCAACGGAGGCCATAAAGGCACATGCTCAGAAGAAAATTCAAGGCAAATTTAAACCTAGACAGGAGGTGGATGAGCTTAGTGTCGCCCTAAGCAACAAGGAACACCCTAGCTGTGTGTGGGGCATCTCCTCCAAGCTAGGACTTGAGCATGGTTTTCCACAGGAGGCGAGTAGCTATAGAACAAGGCAATGCTACAAGGACAACCTTTTTGACACCCTTTGCAAGAAGGCCGATGCATATATTGATGAAAAGATTAATCAGTTGAAAGCTTTCTACCATGGAGCCAACATTATCTGCAGTGCCAGTGTTGCATCAATCATGCTTGAGACTTTTCCTATGGACACCATTGATAGGCCTACATCGTGTGCTCTACACATTCTGTACAATAGGAAGGGGAAGACGGTAAAGGTTGCCAGCGGAACTGCTTATCCACGACGCACTATGCACAACAATGTACTTCTAGACGATTATGCTAGGGTTGAAGTGCTCTCAGTTTCTCTGAATCATCTCGATTATGAAGTTGAGATCCCTACTCCTAATAGTGAGATGGTCTTGGACAACCCTGTAGGCTATTTCATTGCCTGGCAACGACGAGACATTGTGTAGTTAACCACCCCATCGGGCGCACCTTTTGCTTCGCGTCAGCTTCAATTGCGTCAGGTAGAGGAACAAGCAAAAACAGGCCCCACGGGCGAAGCATGTGCATAGTTGTCATCGACATATGAGCAGTAGATGATGGATCCATTCATGGATGTTTCAGTAGTCTAGGCAAACCCCAATCTCAGCTTCTCCTATGAATAATTCATGGAAGATATCATCATAGGAAGGAGAGTACCTAAGTTTGAGAAAGCATGCAATGAAGAGCACATCAGGACCAGACTCAACAAGGAACACAACAAGTATTAGGGGGCAGTGCTCCACCATCTCTGCCACCACCACCCCCACCCCCACTGGAACCGCTTCTGCAAGGAGGAACTGCTGCGCCAGCACCACCACCGCCACCACCATCACCACCCTAGCCGGCACTACATCTATAGGTACAAACTGTTGTGCCAGCACTGCCATCGCCACTGCCACCACCACCGCCCTCCCAACCGCCTTCGTAGTCACAAACGGTTGCACCCCCACCACCACTGCTGCCACAAACAGCGACGCTGCCACCACCACCGCACCTACAAATGTTTCCTAAGATGGTGAGAGAATTTGAGAAGGGTGGCAACCTGCCCGATGCTGGCATATCTACGATGTGGAGGTCACTTAGCAAAAAGAACCCCTAGGACGCTTCTGTAACCAAGGGCAAGGCGGTGCCTTTGTCAACTCGAAATGCCATGACCAGCATGGCTAAGGAAGGATCTGGAACAATCTTTGGTGGCCAACAGTACTACAGAACCGTCTAAAATAACACGCTTCTGGAGGCGCTCATCTTCCACTAAACACTAAGCACCTTGAAAGGGAGTATGATAGGCAATATGGGTTTGTTGTTTTCTTTTGTTTAAAAAAAGCATTACTAGAAGTAGTCCTTAAGATCAAGTTGAATTAGCAGTCATGATTACTTCATTAGCTAACCATTCTAGATAAGCACCTGTTCTACTTTCAAGCAGGGGTTGAGCAATCAGAACCAATTTTCCATCTTTCATCTTCCAGTTCTTACTACAGTGCAAGACCATAGCCAAGTCGTACCATCTCACGGAAACGGTGATTCATGAACCAATGTATCCTAGCTGGGTACCCTGAAACACACACCCCATTTGTACCCCAGGCACAAACAAGACCAACCCATTCCACACCTATCACGAGGTCCAGGTCATCGTCCAAACTTGGACTCCAAGCCCCCACACTTGAGACACGGTCTCAGTACGGTGCTTAGACCTCCACCTTTCCCCACCTCCAATCAGTCGGTTCGGAAAGAGCCAGAACCCACGATAAGAGCGTAACGAGCCTTCTCGCTCCCATAAGCAAGTATGTCCTCAGGATAATAAGTCTGTGACCGGACTACCATCCATAGCAATGGACAATTCTTAATTGACATGAACAGAGAAAATAGTGTAACCAAGCTAAGCCCCATTGGCCACGGGACACACCCTGTTACACCCACCAATACCCATACCATATCCCTGCCATGTCTCCATTTTTCCTTTTATCATTTTATTATGAGAGTAATAATAATCACCTTTTGTGAGTAATGGTAGGTTACTCACGCTACTGAAAACCTAAGTATATCAACTACTCAAATCTATACTAGTAGGACTCATAGGACAGTTATATCTATGCAGATGGATTTCATAAAATTCCTGTAACATAAATGCACATAACATATATAAACAGTGATTATCAAAATAAGGGGTTTTGCATTGGTGCTTGCCTTGGGTAGGCACGGTGTTAGCTGGGTCAGTCAGTGGCGGCTCCTAGACCTCCTCCTACACGAGAATCTTCTCGAACTTGTGATCACCGGTGGTCACGATCTCCGCCAACTTGTTCTCTACATGCATGCGATGATGATGCAACACTTAGCATTTAAGCAATAGCAACTCCTAAACTAAGAATACACATACTAAGCTACTAAGCTAGCTCTAATGACTAAGGTACTAAGCTAACTATCATCTTTACCAATCAAAGTGTTGGGTTCAACTAACAAACACCTAGCTTTACAAATGAAGGATATATCTTTATTTCTACTAATGATTTAATGTATATTTGAAACAAAGATCATTTAACTACCCGAATGTTTAGTCTATTCTAAAGCTATAAAAATTACAGTGAGCACATAATAATACAATGAAGATATTATAAAAATTTCAGGATTAAAGCTATCACCAATTTATCACAAAAATTCCTACAACATTTAACCTAATAATATTAAGCACTCTCAAATGATTTAATAGCTCCTAGTATCCACATGTATATATATGAACTAAATACACTAATAGATAGAGCACAATTTTAGGAACCTAACAAAATTTGTTTCACAATTTTTGGACACATGCACGATTTTATGACTTACCAAAGATCAACTCAAAAATTAAATTAGAAAATTATTTATAATTCCTTAGGAAAAGAAAAACAAAATCTCCTACACGGCCCACACACGTAGCCCACGCGACACAGTGCGCATGTGGTGGCCCACAGGCATGACCCATGTGAGATGGCCCACGCGGGGGAATCCGCGCTCATCGATGACTTTGCAAAAGAGACCTCAAACTCCTCCCAGTTTATAATTAAGTACTAACACTATTTTCTCCTCTCTCAGAACTTCTCACTTAACCCCCTAGCCATTCCCTAATTCACTAGCACGCACCCTTGGTGACTCAGTGCACAGCGGCGCGGTGAGCGGCGGCACTGAGCGCCTATGTTGGCCACCTGGGACCTGCGCGAACCCACCTCACAGGTCGGTCACCATCTCTGACCCAAGCGGCTACGCTAAGTGGCGGTGCAGGATGACACAACTGGCTAGGGAAGGCTGCAGTGGTGGGCTGGGGTAGCTATAGGCCTAATTGGCTAGCGCGTGAGCATCAGGAGGCTACCATGGACTAGGCCAAGGTGACTTTTGGTGCGGAGGATGACGGAGGAAAGCTGGCTACGTGCGGTCGAACCATGCGGTGGTGCATCACGGCAACATGGTCACGTCAGCGATGATGGGGAGGCGGTAGGAGTTCCACTAATGTGCGCAAGGTGGAGAGGGAGGCGAGGCAAAGCTAGTGGTGCAAGTGAATTGGCTCGAGAGGCACGGTAGGAGGGCTACTCTCGTCATTGGCTGGACGTGGCCTTATCGACATGGCGGCGGGGAAACTCCAAATTGGAGCTTGGCCTTGCATGGTTCAAAGTTGGGTGGGATCGGGCAGTGAGAGGACGTGATGGTGAAGCCGCGGATGAGCTGAATTGAATGGAGGTGATCACACGATGGCCAATTGATGGCGCGGCTCGACGGTGGCAGAAGAGGGAGAAAGAGAGAGAGAGACAGGGCGCGGTAGGTGGGGCTCAGCTTGGTGGGATGCGGTCAACGTGATCGTGGAGGTCCACGTGCAGGCGCTAGCAGACAGGTGCGTGCGTTCACAACTGGCATGGCCCACGTGCCGCAGTGCCATTAATGATAAGGCGACGGTGAGCCCGACCACGTGCGCGCGATAGAGGCGGCAATGCACTGGGCCGCCAGCGGCACAGAGTTGCAGAGGGAGGCACGGACATGATGGTGAGGCGATGGCTCCGGCAATGGTTGCGTCATGGCGTGGGGCATCGGCAGTGCGGCAGGGCTAGCGGCAGCACTGCCCGGCTGTGTAAGCAGCAGCAGCAGCTCCGCGCGCTAGGAGCCAGCGGCGGCCAGGCCACAGCCAGGCTAGAGCAGCCGTGGCCAGCCACACACCGCAATGCGCATGCACGCGGGACAGTCAGCGTGGTGACACCGAATGCCCGAGCGTGGTGACCACGCCCACATGGCCAACCAGCCCAAAACTGTGTCGTGCACTAATTTTAAAGCGCCTATAAAAACTAAACGGTTGCTTCAGGAGCCAAACAATCTTCACCATGCTCAAGATGGCATATGAGACTACCAAATTAAGATATAATACTACACCACTCCTTAACCCAATCTCTCAAAATAATTTGCTAAACATAGCATTGTCTAACTGTTGACAAACTTGAAATTTTTCTAAGTTTTTGAGCTGAACTAGATTTCAATTTGCAATTTCTAGGCTAGTAGAAATATTAGTTAGTAATATCATTTGTTGACAGCAAGTATTTCACTGTCATCTACAAAGTTTGTACTTCAAACATTATTTAAGTATCACACACATGTTCTATAGTATTTTTGTTTAATAAAAATTGGTTTTCAACCCTACTTGATATACATGAACTATTGAATCAACTTTCGTTTAACATTTTTATTGATCATTTTAAGTTACAAGAAATTTATCTACACATCCTATCACATGTATTAACACATAAACATGATGCTCATGAAATGTTTTAGTAAATGATTTAGGGTGAAACACCAAGGGTGTTATAACTCCCCCCCTTAAACAAAATCTTGTCCTGAGATTTCATGTGAGTGCCTAGTGTAGGAAAAATGGTAAGAGTGAACTTTTAACATAAACAATTACCTCAGCACACCGGGGAGAAGATGGGGATAATGCTCCAGAATATAACTCTCCTATTCCCAAGTTGCTTCGTCCTCCGAATGGTTTTGCCACTGGACTTTCTAAAATTTCACATCTTTTTCATCCAAGATTTTGACAGGATGCTCAATATAAGAAAGATCAGGTTCTAGAGGAAGTCCTTCAATTTACACCACTTCCTCAAGAACGTGTAAACACTCCTTTAATTAGGAAACATGAAAGACATTATGTACTGCTGACAAAATGTCCGAAAGTTGGAGACGATAGGCAATAGTACCACACCGTCCCAAAACTTTCTAAGGTCCAACATAACGAGGAGATAACTTTCCATGGACTCTGAACCGATGCACACCTCTCATTGGGGATACCTTTAGGTACACATGGTCACCAACTTCAAACTGCAAGGGTCTTCTTCACTTGTCCGCATAAGCTTTCTAACGGTTCTGAGCTGCCTTCAAATGACTCTGAATAACACTAACTTGCTCTTGAGCTTCCTTGATAAAATTAGGTCCAAAGTAACCACGATCACCCACTTCAACCCAGTTAAGAGGTGTTCTACATTTCTTACCATATAGGGCCTCAAGCGGTGCTATTCGAATGCTCTCTTGATAGCTATTGTTATAGGAAAACTTAGCTAAAGTCAAACATTCGTCCCATTTTTCTGGATAAGAAATGGCACAAGCTCTCAACATGTCTTCAAGTACTTGATTGACCCTTTCTGTCTGACCGTTAGTTTGTGGATGATAAGCTGAACTTCTGAGGAGACGAGTACCAAGACATTTCTGGAGTTGCTCCCAGAAATGAGAGACAAAGACCGACCCTCTATCGAAAACAATGGTAAGAGGAACTCCATGTAGGGTCATGACCCGATCAAAATACAACTTGGCATACTTCTAGGCTAAATACCTTGTATCCACTGGGATGAAATGAGTGGACTTGGTAAGGCGATCAATAATGGCCCAAATAGAGTCATACCCCTTTGTCGTGCGGGGAAAACCCACAACAAAGTCCATGGAAATATCCTCCCATTTCCAAACAGGGATAGGCAAGGGCTGTAGAAATCTAGGTGTACGCATATGGTTCGCCTTAACCCTTCCACAAATGTCACATTCTGAGATGTATTTGGTAATGTCCTGATTCATATTTGGCCACCAATACAAGTGATGCAAATCGTGATACATCTTGTTACTTCCTGGATGAATGGTTAATTTGGAGTTGTGAGCTTCATCCAAAATTTTTCTCCTAAGCTCATCACTTGAGGGAACCACCCATCGGTTCTTGAACTTCACCACACATTGATCATCAACACTGAAATGAGGACCATGCCCTTTAGCAATTAACTTCTTGATATGCGGAATTTCCAAAGCATCTTGCATTTCCTCTATAATAATTTGCTCAAGTAAATCTGAGACTAGAGCAATATGGGCTAACACCTCAGAATGGTTGAGAGACAAAGATTCTTCTTCAACTTGATGCGACTTCCGACTTAAGGCATCAACCACCACATTAGCTTTTCCAGGGTGATAATGAACATCTAAGTTATAATTTTTGATTAACTCAAGCCACCTCCGCTGCCTCATATTCAACTTGGATTGAGTGAAGATATATTTGAGACTCTTGTGATCCATAAAAATGTGTACTTTATTTCCCAATAGGTAATGTCTCTAAATTTTTAGAGCGTACACCACTGCAGCCAGCTCTAAATCATGAGTGAGATAATTCAACTCGTGTTTTTTCAGCTGACGTGAAGCATAAGCGATCACACATCCGCCTTGCATAAGCACACATCCTAGTCCAGTCCTAGAGGCATCACAATACACATCAAATATGCCCTATCAATATCTAGTTTGACAAGAACAGGAGCAGAGGTAAGAAACTTCTTCAAGGCTTGGAAAGCTTCTTCACAAGCAGGACTCCATACAAATTTGACATCCTTCTAGAGCAACTTGGTCATTGGTTGAGCTATTTTAGAAAAATCAAGGATGAAGTGCCGATAATACCCAGCAAGACCAAGGATTTGTCAAATCTGATGCACTGACTTTGGAGATTTCCAATTTAACACGTCCTGCACCTTACCATGATCCACAGAGATGCCTTCAGGTGTCAGGACATGTCCCAAAAATTGCACTCGATCCAACCAAAACTCACACTTGCTGAATTTGGCATATAGCTTGTGTTCCCTTAATCGAGCCAGTACTATCCGAAGATGCTATGCAGGCTCTACATTGTTCTTGGAGTATAACAAAATGTCATCAATGAACACCACTCCAAACTTGTCCAACTTCGGCATAAAGACTGAGTTCATGAGGTACATGAAGAATGGAGGAGCATTGGTGAGACCAAAAGACATGACTAGGTATTCATAAAGCCCATTCCTAGTAGAGAAAGTTGTCTTTGGTATATTTTGTGGCCGGATCTTAATTTGGTGATACCCAGAACAAAGATTGATATTTGAAAACACCTTGGCACCAGCCAACTGATCGAACAAAGTATCTATACGAGGTAAAGGATACTTGTTCTTAATGGTTACCGCATTGAGAGGGCGATAATCCACACACATCTGAAGAGTGTCGTCCTTCTTCTTCACAAAAATAGCTAGAGAACCCCATGGTGAAGAACTAGGATAGATGAATCTCTTCTCCAACAATTCTTCTAACTATTTCTTCATCATAGCTAGTTCCTTTGGAGCCATGCGGTAGGGACACCACAAAATAGGAGCATTACCATGTTCTAACTCAATGGAAAACTCCACATCCTGATCCAGTGGTAACCTAGGTAGATCTTCAAGAAAGACATCTAGAAACTCACAAACCACAAGAATAGAAGCAAGATCAGGAGAAGCTTAAGTATGAGCAACAACTGGCAAGGTGGGGACTGAAGGCATAATGAGATACATTCTATCCTCAGAAGAAGAAAGCTTCAACTCAACAATTCTCTGCCTAAGGTTTAGGACTACCCTATAACTTCTCAAGCAGTTCATTCACAGAATTGCATCTCTGCCTTGCCAGGCAATAACATGAAGTAGAGACGATAAAAGTGAGTTGCTAGCACTTGTCTCACTATGTCCGTCCGAGTGTTAACGCACAACTGCACACCCGGAGCTTTGATTCTATAGGCAGTAGGAATAGCCATAGTAGATATATTGTGCCTTTGTGCAAACCCCATACTCATGAATGAATGTGATGCACCAGAATCAAATAATACATATGTTGGGTAGGAATCAATGGTGAACATACCATCCATCACGGGCTCTCCCTATGGAATCTCCTCAGCCTCAGTGAAGTTAACCTATCCTGAGTGGCTCATGGGCACCTTCTTCCTGATGATAGTCCTCTTGACCAAACGAGAGTTGGCTAAAAGCTGAGAAGACTGAGTAAGCTGGTTCAAGGGGCACTCATGAGCATAGTGGCCTTCCTTGCCACACTTGAAACAAGCACCTGGCTTGTTCCCCTATCCCTGACGAGGAGGAACCTGCTATCCCTGAGGCTGCTACACCTAATGCATAGGTGCACGATCCTGAGTGGGAGGTGCCTGGTGAGTCTGCTGAGTCTAGCGAGACGACTATCCACCCAAAGAGTGATAGGACACCCTCCTCACAACTTGTACCTTCTAAGACTATGCGTGACTAGAAGACCCAGTGATCACCCTCTTGCGCATCCACTCAGCCTGAGAGTCACGCTGAAGTCCCTCCATAGCAAGGGCAGCGTTTATCAAAGCGCCAAAAGTCTAATAGCCCCCTATATACAGCTTTTCTTGCAAGATGCAAGAGAGACCACGATTGAAATGGTCCATCTTCTTCTTATCAGTATCCACATGAGTCCTAGAATACTATGCAAGATGGTTGAACTTGTTCACATACTCCATCACAGTCGTA
This sequence comes from Miscanthus floridulus, assembly GCF_019320115.1. Classification (NCBI taxonomy): domain Eukaryota; kingdom Viridiplantae; phylum Streptophyta; class Magnoliopsida; order Poales; family Poaceae; genus Miscanthus; species Miscanthus floridulus. The sequence goes on along the minus strand of NC_089588.1, from coordinate 98,653,608 downwards.
TTTCCTTGCTTCAGCTCCAGAAACCGGGGTAGCTTCCTGTTCAGCAAACAACAGGAATATAGTACTGACAGAAAGCAGTGGTAAACTCCCGCCAAGTCACATGGTGGTCCATAGGCTGCATGGCATTCAAAGTGTCCCACCAACCACTGGCAGATCCTAGAAGCTGCTGTGCAGCAAAGCGCACCTTCTGCTCATCAGTCACATTGAGCAGCTAAAACTTCTGCTCTAGAATATGAAGCTAATCCTCCACGTCCAGAGGCTTAGCAGTTGGTGTGAATGTGGGTGGGTGTGTCCCCAAGAAGTCCTGATAGGAACAGTGCCTCTCAAGACCACGGGCACCACCCTCGTTCTCACCATTGCCACTAGGGTCTCCACAGGCAAAGCCACCAATAGGCTATGCTAGCATTTCCAAGGCATGGGCCAACTCGCGATGAGCAGGCAACATCTCAGCCATCATCTCGGCATGGGTCATTGGGGGTGGTGGTGGTGGCGGCGGAGGAGGAGGACCAAGGAATGGGGCCTCATGGCTCTCCCCATTGGCATTGCCATGACCATTTTTGCCCTGGTCTTCACTGAGACCATGGCCCGTCCCAGCACTGGTGCTCCCATGACCAGATCATAGGTTCATCTATAAACAGATAGGAACCCACCATTAGGGACAAGGCCTCCATAGAAACAAAAGGCTAAAGAGATGATAATGCCCAATAAATGGTTACTAGTGAGACTTTTCCTTAAGAGTTAAAACATTTTTCTTTATTTATTACCCTATCAATTTACTACCCAAAAATTATATGTGTGGGGGAGTTTAATTTAAGGAAGATTCTCTTTTCATGATGCATGGATCGACCTATTCGTTCCCTCAAGCTAGAATATAGCGGCATTCGTATAAAATTTTTGGCACAGCGCACAGTGACTTCCCATACGCTAAATGGTTATTACGCAGTGTAAGGTAGTGTACCTATAGAAGATTGATTAGATAAGACTAGTACCGCTATCCTAGATAGACCATATTACTAGGGCTTATACTTATTTACGTAATTTATTGCATTATACTTTTCACAAAGCTTTTATTGGTCAAATTTTAGGTTTTGAAAAGAGTTTTTAAACTCGTAGTCATTATTGGGCTCTGATACCACCTGTGGCAGAACGGTCCAAAATAACACGCTTCTGGAGCTGCTCATCTTCTACTAGACACTAAGCACCTCGAAAGGGAGCTATATCGGACAGTTCCGTCAAGCATACCCCAAGGGAGAACTTGAAACAATCCACATTTTATATCTAGAATCCCATAATGAGTACGAGTTTACAATACTTAGTCCATTTCATACAACCAGAGTTCTTAGAAATTATTTATTACAATACCAGAGTTTAGAGTGCAATAATTAAACAACGGAATGAAAATAAACATCTAGAGGAAATGATACAAGGATCCGTCTATGCCCACCAGAAGAATACTCCACACAAGAGCTACTCCTCAAGCTACACCTGTAATAGGGGTAAAATAAACCCTGAGTACACAATGCACTCGCAAGACTTACCCGAATAGTGGGAATAGTTTCCCCACTCCAAGGAGTATGATAGGCAATATGGGTTTGCTGTTTTCTTTTGTTTGCGAAAAGCATTACTAGAAGTACATCCTTAAGATCAAGTTGAATTAGCAGTCATGATTACTTTATTAGCTAACCATTCTAGGTAAGCGCCTGTTCTACTTTCAAGCAGGGGTTGAGTTCATCTTCCAGTTCTTACTATGGTGCTAGACCATAGCCAAGTTGTACCATCTCACGGAAACAACAATTCATGAACCAATGTATTCTAGCTAGGTACCCTAAAAAACATGAACTGTTTGTACCCCAGGCACAAACAAGACCAACCCATTCCACTCCTATCACGGGGTCCAAGTCCCCATCCAAACTTGGACTCCAAGACCCCACACTTGAGACCCAGTCTCAGTATGGTGCTTAGACCTCCACCTTTCCCCGCCTCCAATCAGTCGGTCCAAAAAGAGTCAGAACCCACGACAAGAGCGTAACGAGTCTTCCCACTCCAATAAGCAAGTATGTGCTCAGGATAATAAGTCTGTGACCTGACTACCATCCATAGCAACAGACAGTCCTTAATCAACACGAACAGAGAAAACAGTGTAACCAAGCTAAGCCCCGTTGGCCGTAGGACATAACATGTTACACCCACCAATACCCATACCATATCCCTGCCCAGTCTCCATTTTTTCTTTTATCATTTTATTATGAGAGTAATAATAATCACCTTTTGTGAGTAACTACAGGTTACTCACGCTACCGAAAACCTAAGCATAGTAGTTACTCGAACATGTACTAGTAGGACTCATAGGACAGTTATATCTATGCAGGTGGATTTCATAAAATGCCTATAACATAAATGCACATAACATATATAAAAATGATTATAAAAATAAGGGGTTATGCACCGGGGCTTGCCTTTGGTAGGCGCGGTGTCAGCTATGTCAGTCAGTGGTGTCTCCGGGACCTCCTCCTGCACGTGAATCTCCTCGTACTCCTCAGCGATCTCCTCGAACTCGTGATCGCTGGTGGTCATGATCTCCGCCAACTCGTTCTCTACATGCATGCGATGATGATGCAACACTTAGCATTTAAGCAATAGCAACTCCTAAACTAAGAATACGCATACTAAGCTACTAAGCTAGCTCTAATGACTAAGGTACTAAGCTAACTATCATTTTTACCAGCCAAATTGTAGGATTCCACTAACAAACACCTAGTTTTATAAATGAAGGAGATATCTTTATTTCTACTAATGATTTAATGTATATTTGAAACAAAGAGCATTTAACTACCCTAATGTTTAGTCTACTCTAAATCTACAAAAATTATAGTGAGCACATAATAATACAATGAAGCTACTATAAAAATTTAAGACTAAAGCTATCACCAATTTATCACAAAAATTCCTACAACATTTAACCTAATAATATTAAGCACTCTCAAATGATTTAATAGCTCCTAGTATCCATATGTATATATATGAACTAAATACACTAACAGATAGAGCACAATTTTAGGAACCTAACAAAATTTGTTTCATAATTTTTGGACACCTACACGATTTTATATGACTTACCAAAGATCAGCTAAAAATTAAATTAGAAAAATATTTCTAATTCCATAGGAAAAGAAAAATGAAATCTCCCGTGCGGCTCATGCTACACAGCGCGTGTGGTAGCCCACAGGCACGGCCCATGTGAGATGGCCTGCGCCGGGGAATCCCGCGCGTCGACGACTTTGCAAAAGAGACATTGAACTCCTACCAATTTACAATTAAGTACTAACACTATTTTTTATTCTCTTAGAACTTCTCACTTAACCCCCTGGCCTTTCCCTAATTCACCAGCACGCACCCTCGGCAACTCAGTGCACAGCGGCGCGATGAGCGGTGGCACTGAGCATCTACGCTGGCCACCTAGGACCTTGTGGGCCCACCTAATGGGCCGGTCACCATCTTTGACCCAAGCGGCTATGCTAAGAGGCAGTGTAGGGTGACACAACTGGCTAGGAAAGGCTACAGCAGTGCGCAACCATCCGCGGTAGTGGCTCCACGATTCTAGTGGGCTAGGGTAGCTACAGGCGTAATTGGCTAGCGCGTGAGCATCAGGAGGCTACCATGGACCAGGCCAAGCTGACGGTTGGGGCGGAGGATGACCGAGGAAAGTTGGACACGTGCGGCTGATCCGTGTGGCGACGTACCATGGAGGCATGGTCGCGTCAGCGACGATGGGGCACGTGCGGCCGATCCGTGTGGTGGCATACCATGGCAGCACGGTCGCATCAGCGACGATGGGGAGGCAGTAGAGGTTCCGTTGACGTGTGCAAGGTGGAGAGGGAGGCGAGGCAAAGCTAGTGATGCAAGTGAATTGGCTCGGGAGGGGCGACAGGAGGGCTGCTCTCGTCCATGGCTGGATGCGGCCTTATCGGCACGGTGGCGGGGAAAACTCAAAATTAGAGCTAGGCCTTGCACGGTTCAAAGCTAGGTGGGATCAGGCAGCGAGAGGACGTGATGGTGAAGCTGCGGATGCACTGAATTGAATGGAGGTGATCACGCTGTGGCCAATTGATGGCACGACTCAACGGCGGCAGCAAAGGGAGAAAGAGAGAAAGAGAGACAGAGAGACGGGGCATGGTAGGTGGAGCTCGACTCATCTCCGCCTTGGCGAGACATGGTCGATGTGATCATGGAGTCCCATGCGTAGACACTAGCAGACAGGCACGTGCGTTCGTGACCAGCGTGGCCCGCGCACCGTAGGGCCATTAATGACAAGGCGATGACGAGCCTGACCACATGCGCGCGGCAGATGTGGCAACGCACTAGGCCGGCAGCGGCATAGAGATGCAGAGGGAGGCATGGACATGACGGCGAGGCAACGGCACTAGCAATGGTCGCGTCGTGGCGTGGGGCGGTCAGCAGTGCGGCAGAGCTGGCGACAGCACCGCCCGGCTGTGCAAGTAGCAGTAGCGGCTCCACGCGGCAGGAGCCAACGATGGCTAGGCCACAGCCAGGCTAGAGCAGCCATGGCTGGCCATGCATGGTAGTGCGTGTGCACGTGGGACGGTCAGTGTGGCGACGCCGAATGACCCAGCATGGTGACCACGCCCACGTGACCAACCAGCCCGAAACTATGTCGTGCATGAATTTCAAAGCACCTATAAAAACTAAACGGTTGCTTTAGGAGCCATAAAATCTTCACCATGCTCAAGATGGCATATGATACTACCAAATCGAGCTATAACATTACACCACCCCTTAACCCAATCTCTCAAAATAATTTGCTAAACATAGCAATGTCTAACTGTTGACAAACTTGGAAATTTTTCTAAGTTTTTGAGCTGAACTAGATTTCAATTTACAATTTCTAGGCAAGTAGAAATATTAGTTAGTAATATCATTTTTTGACAGCAAGTATTTCACTGTCATCTACAAAGTTTGTACTTCAAACTTTATTTAAGTATCACACACATGTTCTATAGTATTTTTGCTTAATAAAAATTGGTTTTCAACCCTACTTGATATACATGAACTATTGAATCAACTTTCGTCTAACATTTTTATTGATAATTTTAAGTTACAAGAAATTTATCTACACATCCTATCACAAAACACATAAACATGATGCTCATGACATGTTTTAGTAAATGATTTAGGGTGTAACACCGAGGGTGTTACAAACACCGTTTGAGCCAAACCCTAGTGAGCGTTGAATTCGTTAAAGACATGTTGGAACAAAACAATCTTGAGTGCCCCCATGAATACGTGCCAGGCAAGGAATTCCTACCTGATTTTGCCATAGAATGCAACAAGAGATTGTTACACATGACCATCTTTCAAATGTGGTATTTGGAAGCAGTAGAACTCGGCTTAGAGTTAGTGCCGGTGAATTACCCTGCTAACGATATATTTGCTACCGGTGTAGAATTTTTAAAACTGACCATATCTTTTGAGGACATTTAATTTTTATACCGACAAAAGAGACTCGATGTAAGTCAGATTACCCTGTGGTGCATGTAAGTAATTTGTTTCTTAAACTCATCCTCAAATTTTGTTTTATGTGCTTGTGCTATCCTTTTAACCACACATTTGCCTTACTTTCATGTAGAAAAGAGTGGATGGATTCGGCCAAGTTGAACTTGAGGAACGCATACCTTGACCCAAATCTCATTTGCGAGGCATGTCACGCTGGACCTCTATTGTGGCAAAATGATCGTCCTGCATTTAAGGGTGCCAAGGGCAAGGCGAGAGAGGCAATTGGGAAGGTTTTGTATAGGGAAGCAAGGAATGAAGCTGCATTATATATCGGGAAGGCGTTCATAGCTTATTAGAGATTCCAATATACAAAAGCCCCGTACAATTTCGGGTAAGATCAACTACTATCTTTTTTCATGCTATTTGGTAGATGGTTTACATGACACTATTATCTTTTTTGCACTGATGCAGCGATCACTTCATCTTAGCAAGCATCAATTTGAGAGTTGGTAGGTTTTCCATCTTTGACTCTATGAGAAAAGATAGAAAAATGTACCAAAATTTCATCAACATGTTACAAACGTAAGTAATTGTAGTTCATTACTTGTGAAACTATTTTTCATCCAATTATCGTTATAGTGATTATTTTGTTCCTTAAATAGCGCGTACAGATGGTATGTTAAAGAAGGTGGGTGCATGACCCAGCGAAGAAGGAGAAGATGGATGTTTGTGTAAATCAATTGGTACGGCCATTTTCTAACTCAAATAGCTTCTCATATTCCTCATATAGAACAATGTGTTTCACGTTTTTATTTTTGTGCATGTCACCGACCTGCAGTGCTCTAGGCAGCCTACCAGAAGCGTGCTTTGTGGCTACTATGTATGTCAATGGATGAGAGCCAACGGGACTTATCACAATAACCCTGAAGATGTAAGCTACTCCATTGAACCATATCATATGCATATGTTCATTATTATGAATCTAGCTAATGTGTTCCTTTTTTTGTGTAGCATCAAGTAACGAGGCCAAATGAAGTAATTACCCAAAGCGATGTTCAACTTGTTCAAGAAGATTTCTACAAGTTCATGGTGCTGGAAGATCTTAATCCGAAGGGGTTATTCTATGATCATGACTCGGAGTATGCAACACATCCCAAGTTTGAGTCTCTTCACCTAAAATGCATGTATCCCTCCTTTTGATTCTTTGGGCAGGAGCACAATTAATGTTGACTTGTAATTTGTAATGTACAAATACTTTGTTGATCATGTGTGTATAACTAGTGCACTATTATCTATTTATGAAGTTAATTTGAATCATTTGCAATCGGGTATAAAATTTGGTGGGAAAAGGCGATTTCAAATTTGGCGGGAAATTTCAAATTCAAAATTTTGAAACTGATTTTCAGAGACAGGTGATAACACCGTCCTCAAAAAAATATTTTCAGAGGCAGTTGCATTGCCACAACCATCCTTGAAAAACATTTTTAGGGGGTTCATGTATTGGAACCGTCTCTGGAAAAAATTTAGAGGCAGTTTGCCTATTGCAACCGCCCCTGAAAATATATTTTCAGAGGTGGTTCACCTAATGGAACCGCCCCTAAAAATACATTTTCAGCGGCAGAGATCCTAACAGAATTGCCCCTAGAAATGCATTTTCAGGGGCGGTTAAAAGCCCGTCGCTAGAGACGCCCCATCTTTACAATCGGTGGCATTGTAGCTGTTGCGTAAACAGCCCCCTGAAAACCCAGTGTACCCGCCTCTAAAAATGATTTCTATAGTAGTGGTAGCTGATCAAAACATGATTTAAAATGTTGGGTAATTGGTAAAAATTAGGTATTAATCAAATACTGAAAATAGGATAGTATAGCTTTTTCAACTCGTGTTGCTCTAGTAAAAAAATAAGTACTAGCCATATTAACAAAATTCAATCATAATTTTACTCAAAATCAACATTTTAAAGCAAAAAATCTAGATGAGTGTCTGAAAAATAATGTTGGTAATCAAAAGCCATTGTGCATTCACATTTTACACAGATCATGGAGCAAGATCTCAACCAAGATAAATCCTGGTCCTGATTTTTTAAGAGATCGACTAGTCCATCCTCTAAATCTTGACAAACTATGCTTAATCTAAAGGTTGCAAGATGAATGATTTTAGGATGTAATGTTGCAGCAGCTAGCCTCTACACTAATTCATAGTTCTGAACCTAAAATATAGTCCTTGTGTACAAAGAATGAGTTACTGAATCGTGCTTATTATGGAAGCTAGAAAAGGATGAAATAATCCGGGCCCATTCAGTTAATTACCTTGTGGAGATGACACAGACATTTATTCAACAGGATCTAAACATCCATGCTGCACCGCTTCTCCCAATCATGTTCTAGCACTCCTCTCTAGTCCAGTCACAAGCTACTCTGCTCCAAATCAATCAGCTAGCACTAGATCAGAGCAGGTATTGAGCAGAACTAGCACTAGAACAGAGAAGATATTCAGCCTCTTCGCTTATGATGAAATTTGGCTTATGCCAATGCTTGTGCTGAAATGTTGTGAGATGAAAACACTGTTCCATGGCTAAAAGTAGCTTAAGCGAACAGGGCCATTATTCAGATCGAAATAATAGATCCACTCTACTCCCTAGAAATAAATCTCATTGGGCATGAGAAAGGAGAGGCAGCACGACTCACCTTTTGCTTGTGCTTCTTGCAGTCGACGCGAGAGGGCATTGCCGGCGGCTCCTGCTTGCAGCCGCCACGGGGGGGGTGTCAGGGCCGATGTAGGCTTCACCGGCACTAGATCTCCTGAGAGGGGGTGGCCAAGCCAGTGTGGAGAGGCGGCCACGGCTCGCCCGCGCGAGCCTGTGCCGCGCACACCGGCCGCTGCGCATTTTGCGCATCAGCAGCCACCACCCGCACGCGCACCCACATCTCGCCGCTGCGGGGGATCCACCACCCTGAAGGGCCGCCATGCCGGCTGCACCTAGCATCGATTAGGGCCACCCACCGCTAGCGCCTCCGTGCACGAGAAGCGAGATAGCGGCGGCCGACGGGGAGAGAAAGAGATGAGTGTGAGGAGTGGCTTCCTAGGGTTTCATTGGCTTATATATATATATATATATATATATATATATATATATATATATATATATATATATATATATATATATATATATATATATATATATATGAGTTTTTCGTGTCTGGATGAATCCTGGCCATTAGATTGAGATCAACGGTTGCTATTGATTTGGCATTAGGGTTTCCAGTTTGGGCCTTTGCTGGGCTTCTGGGAGTCACCTGGGCCTTAGCAGGCCGTGCACTTGCAGCATGAATCAAGGTCTGTTTTGGGTCGTTTCTTTTTTTCAAAGGCCAAGTTAAGATATATTTATTTTCAGATATAAGCCTGCTTGGGAAATAATATTTTTCAGTAAATTTTAAGTATGCTTTTGGAAACAAAGTGTAGTACCACTTTTTTTTAAATCATTTGAATTTTTTATGCAATGATTATATACCAAAATCATGTTGCCATTTCATAGAACCGTGAATATACATGATTTACAAAATGGATGTGCCATTTCCCTGATGGTTATGTGCACTCACTGCTACACAAATTTTAACCATGACAGGCATTTTAGCTTAACCGAGGCGGGCAAGCGAACCGCCTTGGCACAAAGGTCATGATTAATCGTGGCCTCAACTGAGGCGGTTGGCCGTTAATAGATTAACCGTGGCGGGCATCATAAGATAACCACCTCAGTTAATACATACCAACCGAGGCGGTTGTCGTAACGTGCCCGCCTCGCTTAAGATTTTAACCTTGGCGGTTGAATAAAGATGCCCGCCTCAGTTATAATTTTAATCGAGGCAGCTTTTATTACTTGGCCGCCTCAGTTAATGATTTTTTAGATTTAAAAAATGCTTTTTCAAATTAGAATTTAAATTTGAATTTAAAATTTTGCTAATGAAAACACGGATAAAGCAGAAAATAGATGACAAACATATATTACATTCATTCTCATTCAACGAACCAACATTAAGTTGTTACATTAGTGATGTCTTCATCATTGTTTCACAAACACCAGAAAAGAGGTCTGGCTGAATGTAATCCGAGATTCGTAACATGGTGCTCCAGTTTCTAATCCTATCGAACTTCGGATCCCGCGCTAACTCGCTTTCCCAGTTGAACAACGTATTCCCTTCATGCGCGCTCTCTATGACAAACTTACATATGTCTGCTAATGTTTGTATAAAATCTTGGTCAACCTTCTCCCTTCGCCACCATCCTTGTGCTTTCTTGAGCTGCCGCCAGCTGCTGTTGAATATATATATATATATGTTCCAAGTATCTTTTGGACTTACCTAAACTAGTGGGCGGCCATGCACACCCATTTTCCTAGACCTTCTTTATGGCCTCATAGATGTACGTTCCCACCCGATACTTATATTCGATTACTAGATCTTGCCTGTATTTCTTTCTCTCCTCCCGGTTCAAGTTCACCAGCTTTTCATGAGTGTCTGGTATATCGTAACCAGTGATGGTTCTCTCTATAATAAGCATTAGAGAGAGAGATAATATCCTTGCCCAATTCCTTGCATACATAGGCTTGTATCCTGCAAGGAAAAGTCATCATGGCATTATTAGTTTGTACCTAAAGTACCTACAGCGATGCAGTAGTGTCAAAGTCATAACTAACTTACAAGGCAAATAAGGTGACTTGGGCGACGTCGAGGTCCTTTCGATGCAATACTCTATGCATGTCGTAGAAATCTACGATAACTTCACCATCCGTGAGCGTGTGGAAGTACTCCACTGGAATGTTGATGACGAAGTTTTCTAGGCCCACTTTCACCGCTTCCATGTACCACAAATGGAACCTCCTTACCTTCCACTTCTCTTCAAGGAGGTCGCCCAAGGTCAACATGAACTTCCCATGCACGTAGTTTTTGAGGCAATCATCCGACCGGGGCCAAAACGACGGCGTTGTTTTTGGCCTGCAACATCGAGGCTTGAGATGTTAGCGAGTGGAAAAAGTAGATAGCATCTCAAGATGAATTATAGATTGACTATGCTTGCTAGTAACATACCTTTCAAATGTAGTTGAGTATGGGTGCTCATCGGCCAACTTGACTTGGTGTGGTTCGGGGGTATGGCCTCCTCTTCATCTGTAAGCTTCCTTGGTGGGGGTGACATTGGTTTGAGCCCTACTTTGAACCACTTGTAGGCGGTGGTGTCACATCGCCCGATGTTGCCCCAGTGCTTCCTTGTGGATTGCTATTGCCGGGATGCGGACTGCCTAGAGGACTATTGCCTGGGCTGCCAGCATTGTTGTTGTCATCGCCATCGTTGTCATCACCACCACCGCCGCCATCGTCATCATCGTCGTCACCTAGGTCACCTGAGGGAGACAATGATGAGTGTGAGGGCTGTGACACCAGCGTTAGCATGTCCAAGACAATGATGCTCTTGTTCCATAGCATGCGCATGCCGATAGTAGCGCCGATGAACCCATACCCCTCTTCAGTGGGAATGTCGATTTCATCCTCGTCAAAATCTTTGTTGGTCCACGTCACATCGACCCGGGCATAGTCGGGCGGAATTGGCTTGCCGTCATACATGGCGCTGCTTTCGGGCGGGAGTGCCACTCCTGTGGCCACATCCTTCTTCCTCTGTGCCCTGCCGAAGGGAACCTAAAGCATGCAGCTCATTGGTTCAATGATGTTGTCGACCGGGTACCTAGGGAGTTGTCCAGTCCGTGGCACTATCTGCCCTTATACGACGGCTTGACCTTGTGGTAGTACCACGCCAGCCTGGCAAAACATCTGTGTCCTCAGCTCCACCATCTTAGGGTCAGTGCTCGTGAAAGCGTATTGTATCTTTCCCATGATCATGTCCTTGAATGGTTCATCATGGCCTTTCTAGAGGATCCCTTCCTTGTACCTCTACCTCGTGAGGTAAGAGTTGGTGTCGAATTCCTAGGCCTCCACTTACTTGCAGCACTACCTCGAGGAAACCCCACGTACACGGCCATGGTGCTCGGGGTTTCCTAGTGCCTTGGTTAGTACGTCCCTCTCTCGACGAGATTTGAAGGACCCGCTCTTCTCAGCCGCAGAGACCTCGAAGATCCTCTTCTCCACCTCCTCGACCTTCGGCTCATTGTACTTGGTCCTGCACCCCTTTAGCTTTTTTGGCTTGCGGGCATAGAGGTAGTTACATGACCTCTCATCGACAACCTATAATGGATTCGGCTGCCCGGACTCAGCTGCCTCCCTTTCTTCCTACTGCCACTTCTCCATCTTTGCGGTGTACCCTGTCATACCTAGGTGGTGGTGGAGCTTGTTCCTCTTTGAGAGCTCAGAGAACTTCTCGCCCTTGGCCTTTGCTTCTTTGGTCGATTGTTTCATGACGAACTCTTCCCAGACGTCACGCTTGATGAAGTTGTAGTCTTCGAATGGTGTCCTCAGTTTCTTCATGTACTCCCTATTGAGCATGGACCTGAAGTTGTGAAGCACTTTTCCTGCAACAAACATCGCATGCCCCATGCACTTGTCTTCATCATACCCCTCTGCTGAATACGTGAACCGCCTCTTCACTTCTCCCCACATATTTCCCTTGATGTCCTTGGGTACTTTCCTCCAATCATCATATGTTATAGGCACCTTCTCCCTGACTATATAGGAACACTGGTTGCTAATAGTGCCAATGATGATAGTTGGCTCTAAGGGCTCTCCTTTCGGCCCTATGTTGTGTATCACATGCACTTTCTACTTGCTAATCTGATGCCTCCCGTGTTGGCCCCTCTTCAAGTCTGACTTCTTGCTACCTGTCATTGCGGTTGAAGAAGTGCCCGAGGAGGGACCGGATGCTTCATCCTCCTTCCCTTCTTCACCGTCGAGGTACTCCAAACGAAGAGGCACCATCAGTATCTATCGAGGACAAGAAGTCGCATTAGTTATATACTTGCGCGAGGCCCGCGAAAGTTGTGTCAATTAACTCGCACTAGAGGAGAGTAGAAAAATTTGGGGAGGGCATCAATGAGGGCATCACAACCAGATAATAAGCCAATAGTAAGCAACAAAAATAGGCAGCATGTGCTCAATTCAAAATAGGCCGGCCAAGTAAACATGTGCTCAATTCAAGAATAGGCAGCATGTGCTCAGTTGAAAATAGGCATGTGCGCACTCAGATAATAAGCCAAAAGTAAGCATCACAGGCAGCTAGAAAACAGTAGTAGATAGAGTAGTATGTAGTAAGTAGTAGGAGTATAGGAGTAGTAACTAGTAGGAGTAGAGGACCACCAGCAGTAGTATATAGGAGCAGTAGTAGTAGATGAGTAGTAGTAGTATATAGATGTAGGAGTAGATGAGTAGTAGTAGTATATACCAGTAGCAGCAGTATATAGTTGTAGGAGTAGCAGAGAGCAGTAGCCAACAATAGCAGTATATAAGAGTAGTAGCCAACAGGCATAGAAGAGAGAATTAATTAGACAAGTAGCATATATTTCGTCAGATTCATCTCAAATTCATACCAATTTACCTCAAATTCATTATAATTTATCATAATTCATCTCAAATTGACCCCAATTTAGTCAAATTCATTTCAAATTCATCTGAAAGTGGAAATCTCTTAATAAATCATTCAGACAGCGACAAGTGCTCAATTGAATATGAAATTAGCACCATAGGCAGTGGCATTGCCATAGTTAAAAAATTGCATCACAAGCGGCAGTTCATCAAATTGGCATCATAGGCAGTGGCAAATGCTCCGTTAACCAATAAATTAGGCATCATAGGCAGTGGCATTTGCATTGTGACAAAAAACGCATCACAGGCAGCATTTAATCAAAACTGGTAAATTAAAACAAAAAAATGCATCACAGATCATAGGCACGGGGACAAGAACATCACAGCCAGTGCACCAGGGAAGATGGAGCCGGGGAAGATGGAGTCAGGGGAGAAGCTAGGAAAGACGGAGCCGGTGGAGATTCTCGGTGCGGAGGAGGGAACACAAACTAACAGTGGACAGCGGCAACGCTAGGGTTTAGTGAGAAGACGGGTCCAGGGAAGATGACATGGTGGAGCTAGGGTTTGGCGAAGATGGGTCCATGGAAGATGACGCAGCGGTGAGGGACGGATCTCCTTAGCGCTGGGGACAATGACGCGGGGTGCGGGGTGGATCTCCTTGGCGTTGTGGCCGACCAGAGATGAGGACGGCGCGGTAGAGCTAGGGTTCATGGCACCCCGGTGGATGGCGCGGTGGAGCTCTCGGGGCTGGGCCTGCGACAGTGCTCTGGGCTCTCGGTGGCAGGGGTTGGAGGGGTATATGTAGGCCATGATTTACCGAGGCAGGTGGCTTAGGGTAACTGCCTCGGTTAATATTAACCGAGGTGGTAACGAAGGCGGGTGACTTAGGGTGCCCGCCTCGGTTAAGATTTTGCATTTTTTATATTTGATGAAATTCCTCGGTTATTTTGGTTTTACAACATTTTAAAATTGATATTTAATTTGTAATGTTTTTTAAAATTCATAGGAGTAGTAGTGTAGGAGTAATAGAGTTGTAGGAGTACTAGGAGGAGGAGTAGTTGTGTTGTAGGAGGAGTAGTATAGTAGTAGTAGTAGGAGTAGTAGTAGTGTTGTAGGAGTACTAGGAGGAGGAGGAGTGTTGAAGGAGTTGTAGTAATAGAGTTGTAGGAGTACTAGGAGGAGGAGTAGTTGTGTTGTAGGAGGAGTAGTATAGTAGTAGTAGTAGTAGTAGTAGTAGTAGTAGTGTTGTACGAGTACAAGGAGGAGGAGGAGTAGAGTTGTAGGAGTAGTAGTAGAGTAGGACTTGTTAATGAAATACTTGTTTCATTCCTTTCAACAAATATCAAATTATTTTTAAAAATCAAACACTTAACACGTACAGATTACGATCTCCCATGGTCATATATATATATATATATATATATATATATATATATATATATATATATATATATATATATATATATATATATATATGATTCCATTACAATAATAATCAGTTACATAAAAGTTCTTGTTAATCAATAAGTGACTACATTATTACATATTTGTGTGGCACACATATCATTTTGCTGCAAGTATTCCCACGACGGTCTTCTTATCACCGTCGGGGTGGAACCAGGGCATCATCGTGGTCTTGTTGACGCGGGTCTCCACCAACATGATCTTCTATGGATGATTGGTAAAGAGCGAGAGCTCAGTGTAGTTCTTGTATTCTTCGAGGCTCTAGACTCCATCAGCTCCAACAATCCTCTGCTTTCCGGACACAACCACGTGCTTTTGATGCCTTTGGGCATCGACCAGTAGGCTACTTGCACATAGTGGCTTGCTAGTACCCACTGATCATCTTTGTAGCCGACACTTTAGAGCTCCATGGTGGTTAGCCCAAAGTCGTCCATGACAACCCCCTTGGGTTTGACCCACTGGCACCGGAAGACAGCTAACTATAGGTCACCGCCATAGTCAAGTTCCCATATCTCTTCAATCTACCCAAAGTATGTCTTGGTCTGCCCCGTTGATTCGTCGATGCCCTCATATCAAACACCATTGTTCTGTGTCGTGCTCTACTTGTCCTTCTCCTTTGTGTGGAACCTATATCCATTGATGTCATACCCTTGCCACGTGGTGATTTGGGTGGATGGGCCGAATGCAAGCCTCGCTTCAATGGAATCTCCATGGGGTATGTCCTACAGCTCTTTGATCCACATCGTGAAATTGATCTTGTGCTATTTCTAGACCCATGCCTCCGTGCGTTGTCCGTCATGAGTGGCGTGGATCTCCTCCAAGTGCTTGTCAACATATGGTTCCATAACTACTAGCTGATTGAGGACGCTGTGATGAGCTTCTTGCATCATTTCGTATTGCACATTGGTGCATAATTTCCTCCCCATGCAACCCATTCCCAAGGTTCTGCCTTCGTGCTAAGGGATGGGCAAGCCAATCGCCCTTCCATCCCGAATCTACCTGGTTGAGCAGTTAACGACCTCCTCGATTGTGTATGCCTCGATCATAGAGCCCTCTAGGTAGGCACGGTTAAGGACGTATCTGTTAAGGGTCAACATGAACCGCCCATATGTCCACATTTGGTGCAGGTACATGGGGCCTAGTTCTTGTATCTGATCAACCATGTGCATCATTAGGTGTGGCATAATATCAAAGAAAGACGGAGGGAAGCACATCTCGAGCTGGCAAAGGGTCTCCGCGATGAACTATTTCAAGCCAGGAAGCTTAGCTTCATCGATGACCTTCTATGTGATGCAGTTGAAGAAGTAGGACATGCGTGTGATGACCATCTTCAAATACTCTAGACCGATAGCCCTGATAACAATTGGAAGGAACACCGTGAGCATAACGTGGCAGTCATGTGCGTTGAAGCTGGTTAGTGTGAGGTCCTTCATCGAGACTAGGCTCTTGATGTAGGAAGAGAAACCGGAAGGCACCTTGACACCCCTAAGCCACTAGCACATGACCCTCTTCTCATCTCTCATCAGGTTGTAGCACGCGTCTAGAAGGTTGACTTTCCTGCTCTACATCAGCGGTGTCAGGTGAATTTCAGACCTGATGTCTAGGTTGACAAGATCCATCCATGACTTCAGACCATCCTTCGTCTTAGTCTTGATGTCTAGCAGTACGCTAATGGTGCCTTTGAAGACATTCTTCTCAAGGTGCATGCATTCGATGGCATGGGGCATATCTAGCTCATTCTAGTACGATAGGTACTTGAAGAAACACGACTGCTTCTTGAAAGGAGCAGGGGCGACAGGTGATTCCTCCATCTTATCCCGCTTCCTCTTCCTTGTCGTGGTCCCATCTTTCTCTTTCTTCTTCTTCCTAAACTCAACGTCTATGCCTTCAGCATGTCAAACACCTTTGACTCGTACCTCGTCCTTTTTGGCTCATCTGTTTTAGGCTCATCCTAGTTGTCGAAGTACTTATTCATCATAGTTGTCTGGTACCTGTTCTTTTTGACGAGGAATCACCTATGCCTCATGTACACCATCTTCTTGGATGCACTAAGGTAAGTGTAGCATGTACTGTCAATGCAAACTATGCAACCTAACCTACCTTTGATCTGCCCCGATAGTGAAAAAAGACCAGGGTAATTGGTGATGGTGACAAAAATGATGGCTTTTAGAATGAACTCCTTCTTTAGGGACGCATCAATCATCTTGACCCCATCTTCCCATAGTATCTTCATGTCCTCCATGAGCGGCTCTAGGAACACATCTATATCATTGCCTGTTGCCTAGGTCTAGAAATAACCATGGTTACTAAAAGATACCTACACTTCTGACATAGCTAGGGAGGTAGGTTGTAGATGGTGAGGATGACCGGCCAAGTGTTGTGTGAGCTGCTGAGGTCACCGAACAGATTCATCCCATCGGTACTCAGCGCGAACCTGACGTTCCTCGTCTCGTCGCCAAACTTCTGGAACTTGGCGTTGAAGCGCTTCCACTACTTGCCATCCAAAGGGTGCCGCAGCTTGCCATCATCCTTCATGCGCTCATCAGATGCATGCCAGGACATTAGCTTGGCATCCTCGAGGTTCTCGAATATAGCACGTAGGCGATCGATCATGGGCAGGTACCACATCGACAGGGACGGACTTTTCCTTTGCGTGTAACCCTCTTCTTTCTTGTCCTCAGGAGACGAGATCTGCTTCTTCGTGGTACTCTTTTTGGTCATATTCTTCTTCTACGACCCTCTCTCGTCGTTCGCATCCGTGCGATAACCGACATTCCTCTTGTACCAACTCGTGCCATAGTACGGACAGCTCTGCATGTTCTCATACTTGCCCCAATATAGGATACAGTGGTTAGGGCAGGCATGTAACTTTTTAAGCTTCATCATCACAAGCTGGATCAGCTTCTTCGCTCGGTAGGTATTGGCGGGCACCTTATTACCCTTTGGGTATGTGTCAGCAAGGATACGTAACATGTCATTGAAGCTAGTGTCAGACCAGCCATGGCAAGCCTTCAGCACCAGCATCTAGAGGTTAAAACGTAGCGCCGTCCAGTGCTTCAGATAGTCCTTATAGAGGGGATCAATTGCCGCCTGCTTCATCTCTCTGAAATTCTCCAGCCACCTCGGGATCCCAAACAGAACGTTGTCGTGGTCAAGACAGTTAGCGATTGACTCAAAAATATCCGCAGTCTCGGGATCCCTCACTAGCTCACCGCCATCCCCATCATCGTCGTCAGCCGTGTCTTGGAGTAGATCATCCATCGAGATATAATCACGATCTGCATTGTCGCCAATAGTAGCATTGCCGTGCCCGCCGGCCGCTGCTGATGAGGTTTGTTGTTCGGCATTCACCGTCGCCGTCGTCATTGTCGACGAGTTCCCTCCTCCAGATGCACTAGCACTCGGATCCTCTGCTTCCCCATGAAACTTCGAGACGGTGCAATCCTTGATGAAACCGTACCGGATCAAGTGAGATTTCACCATGTCATCTCCATGGGCAAGAAGGTTCTTGCAGCTCTTACACGGACAGATGGTGAGTTCACACTTTAGACTTAGACGATGCCTTTTCGCAGCGGCAATAAACTTTGTCACATGACCTAGGAAAGCTGTATGCAGCCTCGATGTCTTGTACATCTATTCCCTATCCATGACCGCCAACACCTTGCACACACAAACAACGAAAATGGCGCATTTAAGCATAGTATTACGAAAAAAAGACAGCCGGGTAGCTCTAGATCTTATTATTTCTCTCTCCTCCAAATAGATCTAGATCTAGATCTTGAGAAAAAGTGCCCAAATCATGGGAAAGAGAGATGATTGAGGATTTGAGAGCCAGAATCAACCTCTTGTGGTGCCCTCTTCACCAAATCCAAGGGTAAAATCTCTCCCCCTAGAAAATGGCAATTTTTTAGGGTTTTGAGGTTGAAACCCGGAAAAATGGAGGAGAAGCAGTGGGGAAGAAGGGTTTGTGAGGCTGTATTTATAGCCCGGACTTAACTGAGGCGGGCACTATAAGCAAACCGCCTCGGTTAATGCCGATTAACCGAGATGGTTGCGTTAGGGCAACTGCCTCGGTTAATCCACATTAACCGTGGCAGTTTCTTTATAGCGCCTGCCTAAGTTAACCGAGGTGGTTGCTGGCCCGGCTGCCCAGCCTCGAATAACCGAGGCGGGCAACTAGGCCGCCCGTCTCGGAGCTCCAAAGTAAAATGTTGTGCAAAAGAAATCCTATAGTAGTGACTCACAGGTTAATTAGAAATTTCCCTGATGGTTAGTTAATTTCCCTATGTGTTTTTTCAGGAGCCATCAAGTTAATATTATTTTCCCTGTGTGTTTTTCGGAAACTGTCAAAATAATGTATTTTCCCTGAAGGTTTATATGCAACAACGGTCAAAAAATTCGAAAACGCTCCCTTTGTTCCATGAGATTTGACGTGGTACAAATTTGTCCCACAAAGAATGCCAATGGCCTTGTTCGGCCTACCATATATTCGGCTTGTTCGGCTTCTTTTTTCAGCTAAAACAGCATTTTTCTCTCACAACAATTTGGCCAGAACAGTATTTTCAGCCAAGTTTTAGATCAGCGAACGTTATAGCCAATTCACCCTAAACCAACCGTCCCGTCAGTCCATCTGTCCCCTGCTCGACTACTCCTATTGGTCAACAAGAGATGGATAAAAAACTCAAAGGTGGGTCGCTCTGTGGACCTGTGGTGGTGTTTAGCGGTGGGCGTAAGGGAAGGCTGCTATCATCGTTCTTCTTGTAATGCTTATGCGGGTTTTTTATCCTCAGCACTTGATCTGCGTGATCAATTCTATAACATCCATCTTTCAGCGACGGAGGGAATATCAGATAGATTTTGGTCCTGTTCTGCTTGGTCCTATTCTGTTGTACTACTTTAGCAGTATATTTTAGCGAATGAACAGTATTTTCTTCTCACAATATTTCAGCATAAGCCAAATTTCAGCGAAATGAATGTAATTCTAGAATGGGAGAGTGAAAACCAATGTTAAACTAAACCACAATAAGGGATCCCATCAAAATTGATCCCCGGAATTGTTCCCGGCGGAGCCAAAAGGGGGCGCGTACGCAAGTTCTCTCTCACTCGTAGTCCAGTCTGGTGATCTCTGGTGATGCCCGTACACACATGCTTTTATCACACAAAGTTGAGACAAAACCAATTTTGGGGGTCGACATGCTTTGTACTTACGATTGCTGGCGGGGCGGGCTCTTCACCGCAACCTGCATGCTCGCTCCGCAAACTTTCGCTTTGTGGCTCTTGTGGACCAGCCGCGATTTCTTTGTGCCCAGTGTTCTCTAACCCACGAAGCGATTTCTTTGTGCCCAGTGTTCTCTAACCCACGAAGACCGTTGGGCAAAAGCCAGAAACCGCAAGAACCCGCAACAATTGCAAGCCAGAATATCTAACAGTATCGTTGTGCCGCTAGCTGTTCAGCCCGTGCGGCTATGGGCAGCGGCGGGGGTGCGGGTGCAGTAGGCGTGCAATGGCGTGGGTGTCCATGAGCGCGCCAGTGATGTTGCTGCAGCGCCGGCGGGCAGCCACCCTGATCGCCTCCTGCAGCCGCTTCGCCGCCGTCGTGGCGCCGGACCCGCAGAAGAGCAGCGCGTTGTCGGGGCCCGCCCGCATGCACACAGGCTTCCTTGCCATCCGTATCGTCTCGCTGCCGACGTAGCTGACGTCCGTGTGCGTGTTCCGTGCACACAGCCATATACGCATGCGTCGATGGTGGTGCATGCGATCGTAGAAGTGGAGGACGTGCTTGAGGATGTAGTCCTCGATGTAGCGGAGGCTGCGGCCGGACGCGGTGTGGTCGGCCTAGAGGAGCGTGCGGCGGCCGAACGGCGTCGCGGCCATGCGTAAGGGTTCGGTGCTTGCTGTACGCCAGGCGATCCTGCTTGAATACGTGCTTGCTGTGCGTAAATGCTTGCGGACTATAGTGGGCTTCAAATGTTTGTCCGCCAGTTCCACAGCCCATTCGCGGCGATAGCCTCGCGGCTGGTGGACGGTCCACGACCCACGTCGCCTGCAAGCTGTATTCCTTTCGCTCCAAATTATAAGTTACTTTAACTTTTTTAATATATCTATTTTATTATACATTTAAATATAATATTATGTCTATATCCATAGTAAAATAGGTGAACCAAAAACTTAAAGCTGACTTATAATTTAGAACGGAAGGAGTCGTTACTGCGTAGTAGTACTCTATGGTAGTAGCACAACGTGTAATTGCTGGCGCATCTCTCTAATACTATAAGCACACACAGTAACCGAGTTTAATTACACAAGTAATGGCAGCTAGCACGTGCTTCAAACGCGCCGAACTTTTTTTTTACCCGACAGGCGACAGCAGGCACGTCAGGCTGGATGAAGGCCCAGATCGGTCTCAGGCGAGAGAGAGCCCGTGATAGCAGTAACGTGGGCCGGCCGGGGGAGCGCAAGAAGATCCGCCGCGGTACGGGTACTAGGGCGAGGTGTCCGGGCGCCGAGAGCGAGTCGTGCCAACAAATGGCTGACCGCCGATTCGATCGCCCGCGACGCCGACGCCCCGACACAGAACCGCAGAACATGCGTGTGCGTGCGTGGGAAGAGAGAAAATTTCAGGTTTTCCTCATCCAAGCCAAGCTGACAGAAGAATCTCTTGTGAATTTGTATATGGACATTACCCGTCTTCACCGAGAAAAAGAAAAGAAGAAAGAAGACTAGAGAGTATGCGTGCACATACGCCGCACAGGGAGTCCAGAGGGACAGCTGATGAGCTGGGGGCGCTCAGAGCGCATCGAGGAAACACGGTGGTGGTTCCGTCGGCGTTTGGTGCCCGCAGTGCAACCAATGGAAAGCTAGGCGCCAGCTGGCTGATCCATCCATCCGGGCATCTACGTTTTCTTGTCGCGCGGCTGCCACGTAACTGAGCATGAGTATTGTCGTCTAGCGCAGCAGTTTCACGATGCACGTGCGTGCATGTCCGGGACCGGCTGTTGGGCCTACAGTGCTGCCACACGTGTGTGCGATGAAGAATCAGTCCGAAAGAACCGAAGGCAACTTGGAAAACTATCTCCGGCGCCCAGCGGGCAGCTCAGAGAACTAGTATATATTATATTATATTATATTATATTATATTATATTATATTATATTATATTATATTATATTATATTATATTATATTATATTATATTATATTGAGGAATCTACGAATCATCCCCAGAACAACCCCGCTTGTAGTTGTAGCTGCGACAGAGAACGGAATTGCGGAAACAAATTCACGGGAGCATCCGATCCATACCCGGGATGGGCCTCTCACTATCAGCTGCTTTACGCTCCTAGTTGGGCTGCTGAATCAGGCCCAGTATACGCGTTCATACCAGGGAGGGCCCATCAGGGACAGGGATTCGAGGGCCCAGAGCGGCCTGCCCGGGTCGCAAGGGTGACCGTGTGACCATGTCGTCGCACTCGCACGCACGTCTGGGGAACATGCAGGAACGAACGATCCAGCAGAAGCAAACTCTTTCACGCGCGTTCGTGTCCGCCTGCAGGTGCCTGGTCCCTGGTGCCGGCCACCTGCAGCAGCTCCGACGTACGGATGGGGATGGCACACGGCCGACTGATGCTTGGCCGATCGTGACAGTCACGGGACCCGGCAGGCTGCTGCGGCCGGCTAGGCGCTCCCTGGGCGCCCACCAACGAGGGACCTGCCTTCTGCTGTCCTCTCTCCTTAGTTTTGCTGTTTCTTTGGGGTTGATTTTACTATTCTCTTTAATTATATACTTCCGTATTATTAGGCTCTCCACTCCGAGCGGCCAGACTGCCGGGCGCGTGGCAGCCGGCACCCTCGTGTGCGCCTGCCTGGCAGCAGGCGGCGGCCGGATCAAGGCTCTGGCCGGGGGCCCGAGCGTCCCAGGAAGCCCTCGCCCAAACGGCGGGGAGGGCGGCGTCGGCGGCCCACATGGTGTCGAGGGATGCTTGCCAGGGTTAGGGACGGCAGTGGTTTGCTTCTGCGTCCGTAGCGTCGTCCGGTCCTACGCGGCTCCCGCCCGTCTCCGGTATGGCGTCTTCGACGTGGCCTGCAGCGGCAGCGGCCAGGCCGGGAGAGGTTCGGGCGGACGCGTTCCAGCTGGCCTGGAGGGTGGCGGCCAGCGCGGCGCTCGCGCTGCACGTCGAGGATGTCCTTCGGCTGGCCGGAGGCTACTCATCGACGCCAAGCTTGCAATCGTGTGGAAACTGTTATAGACACAGTGCCTCTGAAATGTAGATCATGGGATAAACATCTTACTTAGATGAAGAAACTGGTGGAGTCCAGCGGAGTGGTGATGATACAGAGGCGACGGTGACACGAGGTGCCGCTATCCGGTGGTGACGGCGAAGTCAGTGGGTCTTTCCGTCGCTGACAGCACTCTCTTTAGATCGGATTAGGCTTAGTTATTGGTGGGTCACTGCGGCTCCGGTCAATCTCGTAGTTAGAGCCCTGATCCCCACCTCTCTTTATAGTTCTGTGCGATAGGGGCCCACCAACCATATTAGGATTGGGCGCCCCCGATCAGGGCGCAGATCCAAGGGCCCAATAGACCGTTGGACCTATTGGTGGAGATCAACTAACATTCTCCTCCTTGATCTCACTACCATCTTTCAATTTCATATCATTTAATTTTATTCATTCCATTACAGATTAGCGCATAGAGCATGTTTCATCGTCACGGTCAATTACCGATAGATTTAACAGCTACAACACACCACTCTGTTCTGAAATAGATACTTAACTTTGGACCTTCTTTTATTTAGGAATTTTAGGTTTTTCCTTAAACCCATGCTAGCTACATGTTCTCTGAACACGTTGGGTGATAAGCCTTTTGTAAGCGGACCCGCGAGCATCTTTTCGATACTTATATGCTCAAGACTTATGATATGATCCCGGACTTTATCTTTCACAACATAATACTTTATGTCAATGTGTTTGGCAGCACCATTTGACTTATTGTTGTGAGCATATTGTACTGCCGGATTATTATCGCAGTATAACTTAAGTGGTCTATAGATGTCGTCAACCACCTTCAAACCGGGTATGAACTTCTTTAGCCAGTTCACCTGTCCCGTTGTCTCATAACACGCTACAAACTCGACATACATTGTGGACGATGTAATGACGGTTTGCTTTGAGCTTTTCCATGAAATAGCTCCCCCTATGAGAGTGAATACATATCCAAACGTGGATTTTCTATCATCTCCCGAATAATCAGAATCAGAATATCCCACTATATGGAGTGAATCTGATCTTCTATACGTCATCACGAGGCTTTTTGTTCCTTGCAAATAACGCAAGATTTTTTTTACCATTTTCCAGTGTTCTGTTCTAGGATTGCTCTGGAATCTGCCAAGTAACCCGGTAACAAATGCCAAGTCAGGGCGCGTACATACTTGAGCATATTGCAAGCTTCCGACAGCTGAAGCATATGGAACCGTTTTTATTTGATCGATCTCATACTGGTTCCTGGGGCATTGAAAATCCTCATATCTGTCGCCCTTGACTATAGGAGCAGGTGAGGGACTATATTTGTGCATACTGAATTTTTTTAAGATCTTTTCTATGTATGCCTTTTATGACAGTCCTAATACCTCTTTACTTCTATCTCGGTGAATCTCGATCCCTAGAACGAACGAAGCTTCACCAAGATCTTTCATATCAAATTTTGAGGACAAAAACTTCTTTGTCTCCAGTAGTAGACTGATATCACTACTAGCAAGTAAGACATCATCCACATACAGGACAATGAAGATAAACTTCCCATTCTTAAACTTTGCATAGACACAATTGTCCTCTACATTCTTTTTAAACCCAAAATTCCTTATTGTCTTATCAAACTTCAAGTACCACTGTCTTGAAGCTTGTTTTAATTCATAAATGAATTTCTTTAGGCGGCATCCCATTCGTTCTTTTTCTTCCATGATAAAACCTTTCGATTGTGCCATGTAAACATTTTCCTCCAAGTTCCCGTTGAGAAATGTCGTCTTTACATTCATCTGATGTAATTCTAAATCGTAATGTGCCACTAATGCCATTATGATTCTAAAGGAATCCTTACATGAGACTAGAGAAAATGTCTTATTGTAATCAATGCCTTCTCTTTGCGTAAAGCCTTTTGCCACAAGTTGCACTTTATATCTCTCTATATTCCCTTGAGAGTCAAGTTTTGTTTTGTAGACCTATTTACAGTCTACTATTTTGGCTCCTTTAGGAATTATTTATAAGTCCTAAACTTTATTAGCATTCATAGAATTCATTTCATCTTCCATGGCATCAAGCCACTTTGATGAATGATCACTTCTCATGGCTTCTTCAAATGAGGTGGGATCATCCTCCATTTGAAATTTCTCAGTGTTGTATACTTCATAGTCAGCAGGAATAGCTGATTTTCTAACTCTTTGAGACTTTCTAGGGGCCTCCACATTTGGCACATTTTCTGTTTGAGGCTGTTGTTGCTCCCCCTCATGTGTGGCAGTAGGTTCTATAGGATCCTGAAGAAAAGGTTCCTCATCGTCATTCATTGTTACCACAGGCCGAATAACAACAGGTGCTGGCACCATAGTATCTTGCACTGTCGGTGCAGCGACTGCTGGTAGTGAGAAAAATGGCTCATGAATCATCGGAGTGGGCACATACACTCGCTTCTCTTCAAGGTCAATTTCTCGAGCTACCATGCTCCCCTTCATCATTTCATCATCTAGGAAGACAGCGTGTTTCGTTTCCACAAACTTTGTATGTCTCTCTGGACAGTAGAAATAAAAACCTTTTGACTTTTCTAGGTAGCCAATAAAATGGCAACTTACTGTTTTGGGATCTAGCTTCCCAATGTTTGGGTTAAATACTTTAGCCTCAGCAGGACTCCCCCACACACGTAAGTGGTTTAGTGAAGGTACTCTTCCTGTCTACAACTCATACGGTGTTTTGGGCACCGACTTACTTGGTACTCTATTGAGAATATGAATGGCGGTTTTTAACGCCTCCATCCACAAGCTCAACGGTAAGGTGGAGTAACTTATTATACTGCGCACCATATCCATTAGGGTACGATTACGTCTTTCAGCTATTCTATTCTGCTGAGGTTCGCCCGGTGTAGAATACTGGGCTACTATTCCATTCTCCTATAAGAACCTTGCAAAAGGTCCAGAAACTTGGCCATATGGGGTATGCCGACCGTAGTACTACCCCCATGGTCGGACCTGACTATCTTAATCTTTAAATTGTGTTGGTTTTCAACTTTTGCCTTAAATATCTTAAATTTATCCAATACTTCTGTTCTTTCTTTGATCGGATAAATATAGCCATAACGAGAGTAATCAACTGTGAATGTTATGAACGAATCATAACCATCCACACTCTTTACAGGAAATGGACTACAGATGTCTGTGTGAATAATCTGTAAAATTCCTACGCTTCGTTTGGCATCTTTCTTAATTTTCTTTACATACTTTCCTTTTATGCATTCTCTGCATTGTTCTAAATCTGAGAACTCTAATGGAGGAAGAATATCATTCTTAACTAGTCTTTCAGCTCTCCCCCGCGAAATATGGCCTAAACGACAGTGCCATAATTTCGACGACGCATCGTGAGCTCTCTTATGCCACCATTTCCAGAGTAACTCACTGTCACCAGCTGTTGGATAAATGTAGCCATAACGGGAGTAATCATCTGTGAATGTTATGAACGAATTATAACCATCCACACTCTTTACAGGAAACGGACCATAGATGTCTGTGTGAATAATCTGTAAAATTCCTGCGCTTCGTTTGGCATCTTTCTTAATTTTCTTTACATACTTTCCTTTTATGCATTCTCTGCATTGTTCTAAATTTGAGAACTCTAATGGAGGAAGAATATCATTCTTAACTAGTCTTTCTATTCTCCCCCTCAAAATATGGCCTAAACGACAGTGCCATAATTTCGACGACGCATCGTGAGCTCTCTTATGCCACCATTTCTAGAGTAACTCTCTGTCACCAGCTGCTTTATCAGTTGGGTAGCATATGTCTTTGAAGAGCCAGTGAACTAACTCTTTATTCTATTGAGGTACTCGGTGACTGTGTCACACTCTGGGATTGAGCCCATAATTGCAGGCTCAATCGTGTTCTTTATCACAGCCGAACATTTATTATTAGCAGTGACCCACTTCCTATGCTCAAGGTCATAGGACATCTTTTGGGATTCAAAATCCCTCTCTTTAGTTGCCCAAGCAGCATCAGCCTCGTTTGTCTCCCTCATCGGTGCCACTGGCTCAGTGAGACACGATGAGGTGACTACCTAGTCCACCTCAGTCAAGATGAAGGCCAAGTCAATCTTTTTCTTCCACTCCGTTTAGTTGTCACCTTTAAGAGTGGAGATATCTTTGATACAACCCATCAAGTTATATCCGCCTTAAAACATAATTCATATAGAGTGATAACATAAATAATAACAACAATTGCATGCCTTGATTCCAACGTTGGTCAAAATTAAAACATACAACTGTTCTTATACACTAATTCTACATCACCATTGGGCAGAAATAGAATTAATGCATAAAATCATTAAAATTATGATATTGTTATTAACAACGTTGGTCAGAAAATAACAACATCATAATCATGTCAAAATCTCTTTTTCTCCAATTAAATATCATGTTGGTTCAAAATAACTGGAGAATAAACAATTTCTTTAGCAGCGCAAACATGAAAAAAATCATTATCTATTTTTCAGAAGCATTAAACTTTTCTCAAATATTCTCTGAAAAATTATCCCGTTGGTTCAAATTTTCACAGAGATATTAAACTAGACAAAATTCATCGAAATCTGCTTCTGAAAATAATAAAAACAAAACTCGATGTTTACTATTCATTCGGCCTAGCAATAGAAAATTTTCCCGCGGCCTAGCTGGCAACAGCAGCGCACGCGGCCCAGCAATGCTCGCAGCCTACGAAGTCGGCCCGGTCTAGTCTGCTGACGAGCGCACTGTGCCTCCCAGGGCGCAACCTGGGCCTGGGTCGGCAAAGCCGCCTGCCCGCGTGCTCCCGCCTAGGCCGGACCCTGGTCCGATCAGCGCTGGCCGTTCATCTGAGATCGACGGTCGTCCGCGCATCTCGGGTGATCAAAAGCGCACCGCGGCCGGTGCCCCAAAACCCTAATTCCATTTTGACTCCCTCCATCTCCTCTCTCAGCGCAGCAACGGAAGAGAGAACGAGCAGCGCAGCAGCCATGGCGGCCGGAGGAAGTGGCGGTGCCGCTACGTGCCCCTTCGCTAGTGTGTGCGTCCACCCTAGGGTGAGCGCGCCACCGTCGAAGGGCTACGCTGTGGTGCCCTTGACACCCGAGCCCGAGGCGGAGCCACGCGGTGGCTTGACCTGCTCGGTCAGTGCCTCTGTTTCTTCCTGCGCGCCGGCCATGGAGATGACCGATGGCGAAGACAGGATGGCCGGGCCCTAGGTAGGAAGTCCCTTCTCTACTGTCCCATTTCTCTTTCTAGGGTTAGGGTTTCTTTTCCTGATTTGTTTCGTTCGATTCGGTTCATCTCTTTCATTTGATTTCTTTTCTTTTCTATTTGTACCGAATCGCTCTCTTCCCCTTCCTCATCACGAGTTAGGGTTAGGGTTTCGTTAGGGTTTGGATTAACCTGATTCGGTTTTTCTCGTGGTTTTGATTCGAGATCGGCGAGATAAGCCCCTTCCCCTCTTCCCCTTCTTCTCTTTTGGATCTTCTTTCTTTTCTTTTCGGAGTTGAACCGATTTGGGGTTGGGGTTAGGGTTAGGGTTACTATTCTTCTTCCCCGATGGGTTAGGGTTCGGTTGAATTCTCTGCATCTCGATTTCTTTCCCTATTAGGGTTAGGGTTTGACTCATTGGAGTCACTATTCTTCTTCCCCAGCGAGTGCTTTGTTGGTTAGGGTTCGGCTTCGCGTGCCGAGACCCCTTTCTCTTCTCTTCTTAGATCCGAGTGGGCTCTGTTCTTTTCTTGCCGCATGCCAACAAAGACGGCGGTGCGTCACCTTTCCCCGCGCGGTGGCGGTGGTGACTGGTAGTTGAGTGACGCCCGCCACCCTCCCAGTCTCTTTTCTATTTTCTTTTACCTAGTTAGGGTTAGGGTTTCAATCCGAAACAGATCGAACCCTCTGATATTCTTCGATTTCTTTTCAATTCTCTACCCTATACTAGATCAACACACTGTTAACCTAGCTCTGGTACCATTGTTAGAGTCACAGTGCCTCTGAAACATAGATCATGGGGTAAACATCTTACTTAGATGGAGAAACTCATTCCTCTATTTCACCCTGGTGTAGTTGCGCCGCAGCTGCATGAATGTTGGTGTCGTGGGAGCTCGGCGCGGTGGAGTCCAGCGTAGCGGTGGCGATGCAGAGGCGACGATGACATGAGGTGCCGCTGTCCGGTGGTGACGGCGAAGTCAGTGGGTCTTCTCATCGCTGGCAGCACTCTCTTTAGATCGGATTAGGTTTAGCTATTGGTGGGTCACGGCAGCTCTGGTCAACCTCGTAGTTAGAGCCCTGATCCCCACCTCTCTTTATAGTGTTGTGTGATAGGGGCCCACCAACCATATTAGGGTTGGGCGCCCCTGATCAGACCAAAGATCCAAGGGCCCAATAGACCGTTGGGCCTATTGGTGGAGATTAACTAACAGAAACAGGGTAAAAACCCTGCCTTGTTGTTATACTAGGCCAACGACGATGGTGCATTTGACGTGATATCCCTGGCTAGAGGCATCGTTGTAGTTTTCAGCTCCTGCCACCGCAAACGCCATTCCGTGTAGGTCTCGAGGCAAAAGCCATTCCGAGCAGGTGTTGGGGAGAAAGCCATTCCGAGCCTGGTGATCCAATCGTCGATGGTGGCGTCCGTGGACGTCATTCCCCTTCTTGAAGGCATCGACACAGGCATGCCCGCTCCCCCTCTGCACCCACCATGTCCTTGTGCTCTCCCTGGTTGTTCCACCCCTGCTACTATTCGCCCCCAGCGTGTCCTTGTGTTCTCTCTGGTTGCTCTCCCTTCCATTCTTGTTATTGGTCTGACTACCCACCTACCCCCTGGTTTTTGCGCACACTGCTTGTCGGCAGGTGCTCGTCGAGTGCTTCATCTCATCATATGCTAGGCTGCGGGGACCTTGATCTCCTCTCTAGATCTCCTCGTTTCCTCCTTACGTTCCTCCCCCTTTGAGGCTTCCTTTGCCTCAAATGGCATTGGTGGACGTTGGCCGGAATTCAGATACTCTCATAGGCGATGCCACTCATAGTTGTCACTGGTTTTGTTTCCACTTGATTCCTTATAGCTTCTTAGTTGTCGTCTATCTGACCCGACTCTCTTACAACAGCTTGTGGTTAGAGTTCTTCAGAGTCTGTCTTTAGTGGGGGCACAGGTCGGGAACATGGTGCTCGCACTAGCTCTAGATGTAGGTTGAGCCTGTAGCTGTACCATGTTATGGTTGTTTGTTTTGTTTTTGCTGGTGTTGTATTCCTTCTCTCTTCCCCTATGTCATATACTTTTGTGACCTCTAAGCGTCGTCTCTTTAACAGGTGCATTGTACCCTTTCATCCACCGGCTTGCTGGGATTTGTGGAATGAAATCAGGTGGGGATCGGTTTGATCCCCTGTAGTTGACCTAAAAAAATTAGGCTCTCCACCAGATTCTTCCACTAGATCCAATTTTATTTCATCTGACTATTCTTGATTTCTCGTTTGCCAAAAATAAAATGTGTAGACAATATTATTTAGACAATGAATTTAGGAAAGACAGTTGGAGATCACAACTCTTAGATAGCGTCGAAGGCGAGTGTTGCCATTGGAGCTAGGGGCGGTGGCACCAGGCATATAACCTGCCTCTTCCATGAGCCTGAATCTCTAATCTGCGCTTGTAACATAGTGTGTAACTGGTTACATGGTGGGCAATTATATCATCATCCAAATTCACGAGAAGTTGGAGACCAAGTTTTTTTTAAGACACTTTAATGAAGCTTCACCAAATCTTAACCAAGGTTTTTTGAGCACCAATTAAGCAGATTCACCAAATCTATAGATCGATCTTGCCCTTTAATTAGATTTGGATTTGTTCCGTTCAATTTGGAGTTTGTGTAGCTAGAGTGTTTGGCTTAACATTGACGGGATAGAACTATTTTTCTTTTCTTTTTACTAGGTAGCGTGCCTGTGCGTTGCTATGGGACAACTAAACTTTTGTACTAAAACACACATGGATCACACGATAAGATAATAATATTATGAAATCAAATACCAACGTTAAAGTGATATTTAATCTAAAAAGCAAAGTTTGTGAAATTAACACAAACACGCAGAATGCGGTGTCGTAGGTTCACCAACTCTACTAGATAGACCTTTCCGTGCGTTGCAATGGAAACAAATAATGCCCTAATATTTTAAGCATGAACGTGTTGTATTGTAAAAAAACGATAACGCAAGCGTGGCGTTCGGAACGTCAATATTACAAATTGAATTTTGTGCATGGCTAAAATTTTCATTGATGGTTTGCAATCACCAATGTATGTATTTATAGTATTGTTGGTATATTCCTAATAGAAGCAAATAGAAAGAATGGAAATCGAAAGTAGGAAGCCAACACCCAAGATTAGTTATATGGTCTCACAACTTAAAAACTAACATAATATATTAGGCATGTTTGACATACTTAAAGAGTGATGTTTTTATGAGTGATGTGTCCAAATATTTTTAATACAATAGATACTCTTCTCTGTTAAATGAACTTAGTAGTTCTGTGCCAGTTAATATAGCTCGAAACAACCTAATGACACGTTTTTATGATTGGACGGAAAAGTATATTTTATACAAATAATTAAAAGAAAAATTGTCCATGGATCCTCATTCTTAATTCAGTAGCTAACTAGACATATATTGCAAAGTAAGATGTACTGACCCGACAATGACAAGCTGCCCTTCGACCAACTTGTCTAAAGTCAAGTGCTCAAAGTAACACAAATTACAGCAATGCAAACTGAAAATGCAAAGAGCTTGAGCACTGAAGAATGTGCATGGAAGTTCTCTAAAAAGGGTACCTAGTTGTTTCCTCCTCTTTGATTAGATGAATATGCTAATATTTTTCATGAATAATAACATCATACCTGCAAAAATAGTCTGTCAATGGGGTGACCAAGAGATCAGTCATTGATTTTTTTAAGGGAATAAAGGCCTACCAGTCAAAATCTTTGCAAAAATACAACCAATGCTCCACATATAAAATTATAGCAGGCAGCGATATCTAGCTCAAATTGCATATATTATATTGTTTAAAACTAAAAATTGGATATATATATATATATATATATATATATATATATATTAGAGAATAGAGAATGTACGAGCACCGCAAAAACTCGGATTGCATATATTACATTGTTTAAAACTAAAAACTGGATAAAAGATTTAAAACTAAAACATGGAAATTCAGACTACAAGATAACCCGGAGATAAACAGCACAACACTAAGAAAATAATGACGGTCTGAAGTTTCATGGACACAGATAAGAAAAACAGAGAATGTTCAATTCTGCACATTCAACATTGTAACTGATTTTTTTAAACTCGACATTGTAACTGAATTGAAGCCACATACTTGATAATACTGCATTGCTTCATATGTGTTCAGTTTTGAAACAAAATCAATATGTGCTATATTGCAAACTGACTATAAGCCTATATGTTTCTATCCAAAACCAGCACAGATTGGGGTTGAAAATCTAAAGCTTCCAGCTAAGTAGGAAATCAAGAAAATTAGCACACAAGTGGACCAGCAGAACTTGAATCATATGTATACTTTGCTTGAGTAGACCTTAATAAATTTCACATGGCTACCAATAATAACTCTGTAGACTAAACATTACATAATCCTAAGCTTAGGTTAGCATCTAATACCTTCAATTTTGGCATACACCGCCTTTAGTATGGACACTGGACCACATATAAACATAGAAAAATTATTGATATTATAAGAAAGGAGCATAACCATTTATCTCTTGGCAATTTCCAAGAGCAAATTCATACATGTCATCGCTGTCATAGCTAGAATAAAAAACCGATCCATCAGTGAGTGCCCCCTGCAGCATATCAAGCCTTTTAGCTAAATGAGAGAGAACAAAAAAGAGGAAAGCGATGATGCAGGTGAAGTATCAAGTAGTGCTTTAATCAAACATGAAAAGTCAAACAAGATACTGAATCTACAAAGATCGTAATGCCAAGCAGCTAGCACACTTCTTCTGCATAGCTATCTTAATTGGTTCGAGTTAAGGCATATCCATATATATGTAGCACCCATGAGAAAATCCCTTTCAGGCTACACCACTGAAAAATCAATGTGTAAAATGAAGCTCAAAAAGAAGATCAGACCTAAGAAATAATGTTAAATGAAAGAAAATTCAAGTATCCATGGTCTGTTTCAACAAATTAACATTTAGGAATTGTAGATAGGTATATATATCAGTTCAATTGACCTAAGTTAACAAGGATAATTTTCTATACGCCGTTTCCAGATCCCTAAAATGCCACTGAGAAATGCATGCTCATATCATGCCCTACCCCCTTAATCAACTTATTGTTGTTGTGTAAGCTGGGTCAGTTTGATAAATACTACTAAAAACCGCCGGTGACACTTGTAGGGTAGGAACAACACACAATAATATTTGCCCCTTTATGAATTCCATTTCAGTTAACTACAGCAGAACTTTCAAAAATTAAACACACAAAATTATTCATGCTTACAGTAGCACCACCGCACATTACAGAGGCAAAATTCAGTACAACAAATTGGAAGTGACATGTGAGCATCCTTTAAAATAGATATACTTAATAGTGTCATGTCAATACAATGTCAATGCATAGACTGCTGGATACAAAATTCAATAGAGTGCAAAGAATACTTCTGAATGAATATTCACCATCACAAACTGAGCCTCAAAATAATCTAATTTGCTAGGGACTGAACCACATGCATGTCAAAGCTAAATTTCCAGTGACTGAACAATGCGCATACAAGTAAATTCTTCAGGACGCCCCATTCATTCCTAAGCTAAAAGCAGGGGCAGTACTGATTTTTTGACTGGACAATGCGCATAAAAGTAAATTCTTCAGGAAGCCCCATTCATTCCTAAGCTGATAGCAGGGGCAGTACAAGTAAATTCTTGGTGCAGTGGCAGTGTGCCACCAAGGATAGCCAGTGGGGACATGAAGTGGTTGTCCATTTAGCGATCTAAACATGACAGTTTGATTTTGGAGAAAGGGTTCACTTCTATCTAGCATATTATTATCTATAAAATATTTGTCCAATGGAACTTACAGAAATGTCATGGACAGAGTGCTGGTTTTGGTGGCTTTGCCGCTGCTATGTCCAAGCTTCCAGTTTGGGTAATGAATGCTGTTCCTGCAAATACAATAGAAAATAGTCTTGATGTCATCTATGAGTGTTGTTTGATTGGAACATACACTTAATGGCAATGTTAATGAAACCTTTTTCTAGAAATAAATTGATACTTCATAACTATACAGTCAGATATACAAAACAACTCTACATGTTGCTTCTTAATATAGTTTCAGGTGCCTTCTCTACTTATCCATGAACATAACATCTGATACATGGTAATGGAATTTTCAGCACGCATTGCAGTAGCCGCCGAGAAAGATTTGGGGTCCAATGAACACGTCAGTACGTGAACCGACACCATGGGACGAGACCAGGGATCTACGCAGACAGAAGGGATCCTAGCTCCGCGGTGAGTGATCCGCGAGAAGGAGAGAAGGAATGCAGAGATCTCGGCGTGGGGGCGGGGTTATCTGATCTGGATAGCCAATTTATAAATACTTACAAATCGGTGACATTGAGGTCCTTAATTTATTTCCAAAGTGTTTTATCAAAATTAGATATGTCAGCTAGCTTAACTGCAATTGAGACACATTAATGTCAACCATTTGCACTAAATAGAGAAGAATCAGATAAGGGCATGATAGTTCCTAAAATTACGAGTAAGTAAAACTGGGACAGGAAAACTGATTCTTCAAACAGCTAGCAATTAGTCATCCATACAGTGAGAGAGCAGGACTTTGTTTCCAAGCCTAAATGACATAACGCAAGAGCCCAAGCCAACCAACCATACCAAGTGACACGAATGAGCTAAGTTTAGTGATGGATTTGGGTAACAATGAAAAAATATACAGGAGACTGACACATAGGATGTGATATTTCCATACAAAAACAGTAGGATTAGATGATAGAAATGAAGCAAACAACTAGAATGCAAAATCAATGTAAACTTGGTAACCTGTTTGTCAATATGTGGCGCTTTTTTTTCTTCATACATACCCCTCACCAGACTTATGTGGAATCGACACATCCAGACAAACCCTGCTGAACTAAACATATCCACGATCTTGTTCTCTGTAACCTGCAATTCACATACACACAATTGGCTTATCTGCTATGGAGAAAGAAAAAGAAATTGGAACAGTGACACTTAACCAAGCACTCTCTGTACTGTATATATATCTAAACTCAGAGACTCTGTAGCTTCTCATGTTGCACCCCTGAAACAAATTTTTGGAAACTACTAAAATTAATGCCCTGTATATTTAGAAAGTATTTTTTGCTTTCATATTGTTGTTACCACTGACATTACAAAATGCAGAAGGAATAACCAGGATACAAAGCAAAAGTCTCCAAAGGTGCAATCACTAGTAGAGAACAGACCTTTGATCCTCGGCCAAAATGGGCTCTAGTCCCGGAATTTTTTGCGCCCGGGACTAGAGATACCTTTAGTCCCGGTTAGTGGCTCCAACCGGGACTAAAGATCCCTGCCCAACGGCTACTGCGCCAGACAGAGGTGGCAGGGACCATTAGTCCCGGTTGGAGCCACCAACCGGGACTAAAGGTATACTTTTACTCCGGTCCCGGTTGGAGCCACCAACCAGGACTAAAGGTATACTTTTACTCCCGGTTGGTGGCTCCAACCGGGAGTAAAGGTCTACTCCCGGGCTGTGGCTGCGCCCGGGGTTGGAAAGTTACCTTTAGTCCTGGTTGGAGCCACCAACCAGGACTAAAGGTCCCTCCTTTATATCCCGGCCGTCTCCTTCCTCCCCGAGCCCGAGCTCAGCACATTTTGAAGCTCACTGCAGTAGTGTTCTTGCTTCCTCCCTCCCTCTATTGTTCCTCCATCCATTCTTCGATTCCTCCATCGATTTCTTTGATTTCTCTGTCGATTCTTCAGTTGTAAAGGTTACCAATCTCATACTCTCATTTTTCACCATTGTCTTATCTCATTTTGTTCACTATATATATATGGTTCTTTATTGTGGTTTTTTTCATTTGTAAGCAATTTGAGCTCAAAATCACTTCAAGCTTGCATATTTACATGAAAGAAGGTTAAAGTAGCTAGTTGAACTTGCGGACCGTGTTCATCTCGACGACCATGTTCTCTGCCGAGCGGTAACAGACGTCAAGAAGGAGCTTTGATTCTACGAGGGAGAGCGGCAATGGTCGTGGAAGACCGTGTTCCCTTCCTCGTAGAATCAGAGCTCTTCCTTGACCAAGTACGATGCCATCCGGTGGAGAAATGCTCACCGAGATGATCACGTAAGCAAGTTCAACTAGTACGGATGGATATTTATTCACATGTCCCGATATCGTCGCAGTAGTCTGTCAATCACCGTGCTTTTTATTTTAACTTTTTATGAAATGAAAAACTTAGAAAATAGTTAGAAAATTATAGAAAATCCGTACTAGTTGAACTTGCGGACCGTGTTCAGCTCGGCGAGCATGTTCTCTGTCGAGCGGTAACGGACATCAAGGAGGAGCTTTGATTCTACGAGGGAGAGCGACAACGGTCGTGGAAGACCGTGTTCCCTTCCTCGTAGAATCGGAGCTCTTCCTTGACCAAGTACGGTGCCGTCCGGTGGAGAAATGCTCGCCGAGATGATCACGTAAGCAAGTTCAACTAGTATAGATGGTTATTTATTCACATGTCCCGATATCGTCGCAGTAGTCTATCAATCACCGTACTTTTTATTTTAACTTTTTATGAAATGAAAAACTTAGAAAATAGTTTGAAAATTATAGAAAATCCGTACTAGTTGAACTTGCGGACCGTGTTCAGCTTGGCGAGCATGTTCTCTGTCGAGCGGTAACGGACATCAAGGAGGAGCTTTGATTCTACGAGGGAGAGCGACAACGGTCGTGGAAGACCGTGTTCCCTTCCTCGTAGAATCGGAGCTCTTCCTTGACCAAGTACGGTGCCGTCCGGTGGAGAAATGCTCGCCGAGATGATCACGTAAGCAAGTTCAACTAGTACGGATGGTTATTTATTCACATGTCCCGATATTGTCGTAGTAGTCTGTCAATCACCGTACTTTTTATTTTAACTTTTTATGAAATGAAAAACTTAGAAAATAGTTAGAAAATTATAGAAAATCCGTACTAGTTGAACTAGCGGACCGTGTTCATTTCGGCGAGCATGTTCTCTGCCGAGCGGTAACGGACGTCAATGAGGAGCTTTGATTATACGAGGGAGAGCGGCAACGGTCGTGGAAGACCGTGTTCCCTTCCTCATAGAATTGGAGCTCTTCCGTGGCCAAGTACGGTGCCGTCCGGTGGAGAAATGCTCGCCGAGATGATCACGTAAGCAAGGTCAACTAGTACGGATGATTATTTATTCACACATCCTGATATCGTCGCAGTAGTCTATCAATCACCGTACCCAAACGTAGTATATATATAAATATAAACGATAATCGATTGTTATGTGTGTACACTCCCATTCTTCTGTTAATTTGCGGAAATATCATGTGAATTACTTACATGCCGCAGTAAAAGACGAGAACACAATGACCATTAAAAATATCATTGTTTAGAGATATAGATAATTTTATAGTTTCTTAATTTTATTTGTTTATAAAATGAGAAATTTATAGTGTATTAAAAAATGAGTTTAGAGAGTAGATGGCAACTGCTTCCGAGTCCTCGGCCTCTCATGGGTTTCCAAAGCGACTTAGGCTGGGCCTCCCTCTCATTCCATGCGGCAAGTGTCGTGATGAGACGAAGATTGTGATGGAGTACCGAGTGAAGAAGGAGGGTCCCAACAAGGATCGTATCTTCTACACGTGTCCGGATCGCAATGTGAGTTATTTTATCGTAT
Source organism: Miscanthus floridulus (assembly GCF_019320115.1). Classification (NCBI taxonomy): domain Eukaryota; kingdom Viridiplantae; phylum Streptophyta; class Magnoliopsida; order Poales; family Poaceae; genus Miscanthus; species Miscanthus floridulus. Next base: position 98,615,934 of record NC_089588.1, on the reverse strand, counting down.
TTAATGATTATGGTTAGTTTATACCTATTTTCATGATGGTTGTGATTAAAGTTCTAATTTTTTGTTTTAATTTTAGTGGGATGGCAGTGGACGATGTTCAGGCTTCTACTGGGAGGAAGAGTATGTTGAACTCGTGCAAAAATATCTTGCACAACAGGCAGATACGGCGGATAATAAGGCAGTGATCTAGCCGAAGAAGCCCAAAGATGTTGCACAATCGGAGGATTTGTCTGTTTTAGTTGAGATTGGTCGTGAAATCCTTGTGCTCCTGAAATGTATTTTAGCTTTAGTTCTTTTAGTGGTAGTTGGGATTGTCTACATTATAGCGATGCTTTCATAAATTTGTACCTTTTGTGGTGGCACGCATGTTGTATAAATAATTAATTATGATCTAGGTTTTAATATGGTATTTATGTCATGTAATGCAGATGAGCTGGCATTGGATGGACAATGCTGATCGCCGCTCCCAAGAGTTCATTGACGGCATGCATTCTTTGTTACGTGCGGCCGAAGCAAACAAACGCGACGGTTTTATGTGCTGCCCATGTGCCATATGTAAGAATACGGTGGAATATCCTTGCTCAAAGACTCTTCATTCACACTTGTTCAAGTCGGGTTTCATGTCAAACTATATTTGTTGGACGAAGCACGGAGAAACCGGTGTTGTAATGGAAGAAGGTGAAGAAGAACAATGGGACGACAATGATATTATTCCCGATGGTGCGTGCTTCAATGATACTGCAATGGGAGAAGTTGAAGAAGAGGTAGCCGCAGAAGATGATCCGGCTGATGATCTTTGTCAGGTCATTTGTGACGCACAAAGAGAATGTGAAAGTGAAAAGGAGAAGATCAAGTTCGAGCGGATGCTAGAAGATCACAAGAAATTGTTGTACCCAACTTGTGATGCAGGGCAGAAAAAGTTGGGAACCACACTAGAATTGCTGCAATGGAAGGCAAAGAATGGCGTATCTGACAATGGATTTGTAGAGTTACTAAAAATCTAAAAGAAGATGCTTTCGAAGGACAATGAATTGCCCGCCACTACCTACGAAGCAAAATAAGTTGTCTGTCCTATGGGGCTAGAAATCGAGAAGATACATGCATGTCCTAATGACTGCATCCTGTACCATGGCAAAGCGTATGAGAAATTGGATGCATGCCCGGTATGCCATGCATCGCGGTATAAGATCAGGCGAGATGACCCTAGTGATGTTGAGGGCGAACGTCCGCGGAAGAAAATCCCTGCCAAGGTTATGTGGTATGCTCCTATAATACCACGCTTGAAACGTCTGTTCAGAAACAAAGAATATGCAAAATTGTTGCGATGGCACAAAGAAGACCGTAAGGTAGACAATATGTTGAGACACCCTGCTGATGGGTCCCAGTGGAGAGCAATCGACAGAGAATTCCCGGAGTTTGCAAATGACGCAAGAAACTTAAGGTTTGCTTTAAGTATAGATGGTATCAATCCTTTTGGAGAGCAGAACAGTAGTCATAGCACTTGGCCTGTTACTCTAAGTATCTACAACATTCCTCGGTTATGCATGAAGCGGAAGTTCATTATGATGCCTGTGCTCATCCAAGGCCCGAAGCAACCTGTCAATGACATCGATGTGTACCTAAGACCACTTATTGACAAACTTCTCATTTTGTGGAATAAAGAATGTGTACGTGTGTGGGATGAGTACAAACAGGAACACTTTGATCTGTGAGCATTGTTGTTCGTAACAATCAATGATTGGCCTGCTCTAAGTAATCTTTTAGGACAGTCAAACAAGGGATATAATGCATGCACACACTACTTCGGTGATATTAGAGGTGTATTCTTGAAAAAATGTCGAAAGGTCGTGTACCTTGGCCATCGTCGATTTCTTCCTGCAAATCACCCCGTAAGAAAGAAAGGCAAGTATTTTAAAGGAAAGGCAGACCACCTGACCAAGCCTCGCAACCGAACCAGTGAGGATGTACTCGATATGGTCAATGATGTGAAAGTCGTCTTTGGAAAAGGACATAGCAGCCAACCTATTCCGAACGACGCTAATGGTCACGCACCCATGTGGAAGAAGAAGTCCATATTTTGGGACCTACCCTATTGGCAAGTCCTAGAGGTCCATAGCTCGATCGACGTGATGCACCTGACGAAGAATCTTTGTGTGAACCTGCTAGGCTTTATGGGTGTGTATGGAAAGCCTAAGGACACATTTGAAGCACGACAGGACCTGCGTTGTTTGAGAGAAAGAGACAACCTGCATCCAGAGAAGACAGATGATGGACGACATTACTTACGTCCTGCCAGCTACACTCTAAGCAAAGAGGAGAAGGAAATCATGTTTGAATGCTTAAACAACATCAAGGTACCATCTAGATTCTCCTCGAATATAAAGGGTATTATAAATGTGCCAGAGAAGAAATTCTGTAACTTAAAGTCCCATGACTGTCACGTTCTCATGACGCAATTACTTCCAGTTGCATTAAGAGGAATTCTACCTCAAAATGTACGTCTAGCCACCGTGAAGCTATGTGCATTCCTCAATGCAATTTCTCAGAAGGCAATTGATCCAACTGATCTAGCTAAACTACAGAATGATGTGGTTCAATGTCTCGTCAGCTTTGAGTTGGTGTTCCCTCCTTCCTTCTTTGATATCATGACACACCTCCTAGTTCACCTAGTCAAGGAGATTTTCATTCTCGGTCCTGTGTTCCTACACAACATGTTCCCCTTAGAGAGATTCATGGGAGTCCTGAAGAAATATATTCACAACCGTGCTCGCCCAGAAGGAAGCATCGCTTAGGGCTATGGAACAGAAGAGGTCATTGAGTTCTATGTTTACTTTATTCTCGACCTTGACTCGATTGGTGTTCCTGAATCGAGACATGAGGGGAGACTAAGCAGAAAGGGGACACTAGGGAGGAAAACATATATTGGTACGGATGATGATTATTTCAATAAAGCGCACTACACAGTTCTACAGAACTCCTCTTTGGTAGATCCGTATATTGAGACACACGAGGATCTCTTATGATCCGAGTTTCCAGGGAAGACTGAAGCTTGGATTACGCGTAAGCACATGGAAACTTTCGGCGGTTGGTTGCGAAAAAAATGTCAAGGTGATGAGAGCATCCATGAGCAACTGTATTTATTGGCTATGCAACCATCATGGCATATCATCACATACAAAGAGTACGAGATAAATGGGAACATATTCTACACAGTAGCCCAAGATAAAAGGAGTACCAACCAAAACAGTGGTGTCCGCATAGATGCCACAGACCCGAATGGGAATAAACAGACATATTATGGACGCATAGATGAAATATGGGAACTAGAATATGCACCTACTTTGAAGATCCCATTGTTCAAGTGCCAATGGGTCAAGGTGACCGGAGGCGGGGTAACAGTAGACAACGAGTATGGAATGACAACAGTAGACCTTAGTAATATTGGGTACAAAGACGAACCATTCGTCCTTGCCAAGGATGTGAATCAGGTGTTCTATGTCAATGATATGTCTACCAAACCAAAAAGAGGGAAAAACGATAATGACTCAACCAAAGAGCCAAAGCGCCACATAGTTCTTACAGGGAAAAGAGTCATCGTGGGAATTGAGGACAAGTCGGACATGTCAGAAGATTATGAAAAGGATGACCGAATTCTGCCATTCAAAGTGAACAAAGACCCTAGCATCTTGGTAAATGATGAGGACACTCCATGGTTACGACGCGATCATAACCAAGGGACATACGTAAAGAAGAAGTTCACTGCTGTGCCCACTTGATGATATAGTGATTTAATGTAGTGTGTGTTTGAGATATTATGTAATAATTGTGAATTCAGATGTTTATTATGTCATATTTCAAATTAAATCAATGTTTGATTTGGTGGGATTTCTCTCTCAAAAAGGTAAATTAGGATATTGTGTGATGAAAAATTAAAATATTAACGTTAAAATGATGTGAAAACAAATTTCCTGTCCAAAACCAATAGTTTTAATAATTTAATTAAACACTACATTTTTGCATTAACGAAATAATAAATATTAGTTACATTATGTTTTATAATTGTAACAAAAAATAAAAAAAGTTAGGTTATAGATTTTTCCTATGTGCAATAAAGAAAAAGAAAATCCATATTTTTAACAAAATAATTTTATGCCTTTTATTTAATTTACTATGTATTTAACAAAAACTATTGCATTTCTATTGTATTTAACAAGACTATTGCTTAAAACACGCGGGAAACGAAACTGCAGCCCACCTTTACTCCCGGGTTGGAAGCCCACTCGGGAGTAAAGGTGGCCTGCAGTTTCGTGGCCCGCCAAAAAAACCTTTACTCCCGGTGCTTATTACCAACCGAGAGTAAAGGTAAACCTTTACTCCCGGTGCGTGTTACCAACCGGGAGTAAAGGTATACCTTACTCCCGGTTGGTAACACGCACCGGGAGTAAAGGACCTTTACTCTCGGTGGGGGGATGGCACCGGGAGTAAAGGGATATGGCACATATATAGCACTGCCATCTTCTTCCTTGCGTTCTTCGCCGATTCCTCTCCCCCTGCGCCCACGCCACTCGGCCCGCCACACCGAGGACGTCGCGCCGCCACCTCGCCCGACGTCGATCGTCGCCACCGCCTCGCGCGCGTCCGCGGTCCCCACGCCACCCTGCGCGCTGATGACCTCGCGGCGCCAGCTGCTGCCCGGCCGCCCTGGCCAGACGCAAGGCGCGCGCCACACCGCCGGTACTCTCGCCGCCCCGGCCAGACGCGCGCGCGGCCACACCGCGCCGGTACCCTCGCCCCGGCCAGACGCGCGGCCACAGCGCCGGCCGCCCCGAGGTACGCTAGCTGTGCTTGCTCCGATCCTATTCCATCGATCTCCATGCATGAAACACTACGTACATATGTTTTAGGCAATGATCATGGTAACCGTACGTACATGTTGTTCACGTTTTCTTTTATTCCTACGTGCATGCTTTGATACAGTAGCGAAACTTTGTTGGTTGTCACTTGCATACGTACGTACATCAATAAATGTGTGTATCGATCACAAACCCAAACGTATACTTAGCTAATTTTCATGGCACGTCGCACACGGCGTTCAGACGGGAATCATTCTCTGTCGCGCTAACTATTATAAGAAAGAAAGCGCCAAAGGAACAGATCGAAAAAAATTCCAGTGTATACGCGCCATCTATAAGCGCCATGTTTTTCTATGTATAAGCGCCATGCGTTTCTACATATACGGCGGAGCACCGCCGCCCTGTTCGCCCTAGGGTTTATACGGCGGAGCACCGCCGCCCTCGTTCGCCCTAGGGTTTAGGGTTTATACGGTAGAGCACCGCCGCCCTCGTTCGCCCTAGGGTTTAGGGTTACGCCGCCCTCGTTCGATCATTTTTGGTGGGTGAAGGTTGGTTTGCAGGTGGTTGTGGATGATATAGCTGAGTCTATGAAGGGTGTAGCAGATGAAGTGGTTGAGAGTGTGCTTGAAAATATAGTTATGGAGATGGCGAGGGATATGGCATGCGAGGTGTGTTTTGAAGAGGATGCTCCCGATGTTTGGGAGTTCCAACGCCAAGGGTCGACTTGATGTCTATTTTTTTTATCGATGTAACGTGTGTTGTTGTATTTGTTGTAAATTTGGCGTGTTGTTGTGAACCTCTTCGAGGGTTCCAATCATTGTAAACATTATTTGGAGCTGTTTACTTGACGAGTCAGGATGCAGTGCGATTTTGTTGTCACTTTGGTTTGCAGCAACGCCCCCCTTTTCTTTTAGGCGAGGCTCATCGTTTATTGTTCTCAGAAACTTGACGCGCAACGATGCCCCTTTCTCAGAACTGTAGCGCTACTGTAGCACGGAGCCGGAGGAGCCCGAAATCGTGGCTTCTCCGGCTTCTCCTTTTCTCAGTTCATTTTCTGCCTCGATTTCTGAAATGGCTCCTGCTACAGTGTCGCTACAGTGTTGCCAAAGAGGGCCTTAATCTTATCAGGGTTTACGATAGCTGTTTGTTACTTTTACTCATTTATGTCATAAATTGTTGACAGCTAGTGGAAAGGTATTCGTTTATGAAGGTAACTTGATTTCCAAATTGTTTGCAGACCTCCTGCATGTTTTTTCATACCTACCGAAGGATCTCAACTTCATTCAGCATACTAGCTATATTGGTTGGAAGGAGTAAGGGCACTTTATCATTTTTGGTTCTAGTCTCTCTCTCAATTTAGGGCTGGAAGTTATTTACATTGTCTGTCTGTCTCTGCATCCAGGGAAAGACAAATAAGGCCAATCATCGTTGATCCTGGTCTATATCTCTCATCCGGGAATGACATTTTTTATGCCACCCAAAAGCGTGATCTGCCAAATGCTTATAAACTGTTTACAGGTGAGGGAGTACTGTCTTTAATCTATCACTACCGCATGACTCACACAGTTGACCAAGAACAGTGGTGACACGGTCCAATTATTCTGTTGTTGATGCCTGTTATATGATTACCAGAGCAAAGCATGCTTTTGTGAAAAACTACCTCTGTTGTGACCCAAAAAATGATTGCACTCACTTTTTTGAAACTTAGCCACAAATATACAAAAGGGATATTTAGATTTATAATCTGGAAATTCCATCATTAGATTTTTCACCAAGTAATGCCCGAGGTTTGTATCGTCCAAATTGGTAATTAAGTGAAGATATTTTGGGGTGGGCATGTGTTTGTTACCAGTTAACTTTCTTACGTTGATTATCATTCCTTTACCCAGGTGTGCATTTGTGCTACTGAACAGGGGAGGGGTGGTGATAGCAAAAACTGTAGTGATAATGACTCCCACAAGCAAACTGAAAACATTTTCTCTGGAGGGTACTTAGATGAAGCTGATGATAGTTTTCCCTGCCTCACTCGGAGACATTGACATATTGCTTCTTTATTTCAATTTGCTTGTCCTCGTTGTATTTTAAGCTTATCTGTTGATCAAATTTAGGATCTCTGTTATCTAGTATTTTTTGGACACTGCAACTATTCTTGTTTAAATCTGTGCCTGATTACTTAATTAGCAAAGTAATGGTGAATGACTCAAATCGATTTGCATATCTGGTCGAATTTGAATTGTAAATTTGAATTTTTTTAGCCGAAAAATGTATTGTAGGGGCGGTTGGTACTGTAGCCGTCTCTACAAATCGATTTGTAGGGGCGGCTACAGTACCAACCGCCCCTACAAATCAATTTGTAGAGACGGTATGGTAGGGGCGGCTGGCTGAGCCGCCTCTACAAACGATCTGCAGCCGCCCCTACAAAGCGTTTTTCACATAGTGCGCCGCTGCCGCTATGCCCTTGAGGTCGTGACTCGCGACCAGGTCGCTGAAGCCACCACATCACTTGTCTGTCCAAATCCAGCACCCAATTTCTCCATTAGCAGCAGCATTAAGCACCAAATTCATCTCCCAGGCAGCACACAAATTCCCTCCACCATTGAAGCCTCTAGACATAGTGCTTAACTAGATCGTTCTGTCTTTCAACTGCTCAAGACCCAAGTGAAGGCTAAGAAGCCCCATGGTTGAAGGTAATATGGGTAAGTTTGAAAGTCATATTAGTTTATTCTAATCCAGAGGAGAATTCTTAATTGAACGCATGTGTACTTTTGAGGAGTAAAAAAATATTGATGCAACTCCTGATCTATTGCTGAGTTTGGCATTGCTCAAGGATGAGCAAAGGTTAAGTGTGAGGGAGCTTGTTGACTGTCGTTAACATCAATCATAAACCGTCAACATAATCTGCATATATACTTAATTTCATCACCAAACATAAGTTTAGGAGTTTAAATTAATAAATTCTATGAGTTTTGATGAATCTGTGAACGCAGGAGGATTTAATAAGAAAACTATCAAGGAGAACCTATTCATTAAAGAAAATCACGTTTATCCACGACGATACCGACTTGGGAAGACTCTAGAACACTCTAGAAGACTCTTCACCGAAGATCAAGCCAAGGGGATGCCAACTAGGGCTAGCTAGCCCCACCTGCAGGCTGGCCGGCCTAGTGGGTCCACCTGTCGGTCTCTCCTTCGTACATCCATTTCCCACCGCCTTAAAGATCAAATCTACGTCGTTACTTCAAGTCGATTTGATCCGAGGGCTCAGAATTGATGGTTCCCCCCTATATATAGCAGCCCCTACCCCTCTCCCTAAGGCCATCCTAAAACCCTAATTCATATCCTTATCTCAGGATCAGGGCATCGCATTCAAGAGAGATTAGTCCTCTAGTTAGGATCTATTCTTTGTACACAATAGAGAGAGAGAGAGAGAGTAAGGGAAGAGTTTGGGGGAAGTACCGGCCTGTCGGTTCTACCTCTACGGCTTGTACTTTGGTGGATCTAGGCTTTTCCAAGTCTACATATGAGATACTTCTGGTAACTAATTTCTATTTAGAGTAAGTTTTGTGCTCTTTGCTCACGGGTTCACAGTTCTTTTGAGTACTCTAGTTCTTGCTAGCTGAATTAGAGTAGTAATCGTTAGCATAAGCGTGGTGCTTAGGCTATCTGGTTGTGTGGTAGTAGTGGGTGGTGACAGCCCCATCTATCCTCTGTAGTCCACTCCGAATTGAGCAGGTTCTTAAATTACTAGGACTATAGTCGTGTCGGTAGAGTTATCTATTAGCGGTGCTTTACAATCTAAGCGGTGTCCCAAAGTGAACACTAGAATCATATGCCTTGCTTTGCATAGGGTCATAACCATAGGAATCCTCTCAACTCATACTTATACCTTGATTGCTATCCCTTGACGAACTAGTCTATAGACAACACACGTTTCCCTGTGGATACGATACTCAATAATACTCTGGATGAAAACTACTTCGATACCCGTGTACTTGTGGATTTTATCTCTGTGTGCCACCACAGGTGTCAACAGAGAGCAAGGTTCTTTTTCATCTTACTATATCACAAATTCCAATTGCATAGATAACATGGGGTCCCTATGATATGTTGTTCACAAGTTATAGGAATTTTAGCAAGGAATAGAGAGTATGCAAATTTTCATCAAAGGATAGCATGGAGATTGAGTGTCATTTGTTCAATATTTTATATTTGTTCAATTTTAATCTTTATTTGAATGTAGGGAGAGAGGATGCACAAACCGAGTTTGGAACTGTTGATCTGTTGTACATCATTTGCAGGGGAGGTTTTGAGTGCTAGTGTGGATCGTCTCCCCCAAATTTATTCTTGTACCTATTTATTCAACAAAAAGAAACAAAGGTGGAAACAAACAAGGGCTCTGCCGGTTTGAACACTAGGGAGCCTAAATCTTATTATTATTATTTTCCTTTTTATTATTTTATTGCTAGTATTATTATCTATTAATCTATTTCATTTTTTTATTTATTTGTTCACTGGACTTTGTATACTCAAACAAGGCTAATGTAAAGTTTGCAAAATAATCTCAGCCTTGATTCATCTCCAACATGAGTTACCTCCATTGTTTATGAAAGTAATACTCCAAGTTCATTAACCAAAATTAAACACCATGTCTAAGTTTGATTAAAGAAGGCGGTTTTAACCTAAGCACCATGCTTAATTCAAAAAGGCCTATGGGTGTGCTACATAGGCCTATGTGACAACACCCAAACCAGAGCATATGACATAAACTAGGAATGCATGAACTTTGAATGAGCTAAATTATATGGAGACAAATATCAGTAAGGGAGTTGGTGAACTTTTTATTTATCTTTGCATACCTGAGTGTTCTTACCAGCAACATGTGTAGATGGAAGCTTTGAGGCTACTGCAGCGGCGACTTGTATATAGTTGTTGACAACCAAAATTGTCCATTTCATGAAGTTGTCAAAATAAGAAACGAACATCACCATTATGTTCCTCTCGTCAAGATGATCAAAAAACATATATGGAATGTTCAATTTGGAGTCCATATGAGAGAGTTGTGCTTTCAAGAAGATGTCTCAACATCGGTACTACCGACCCAAACCAGTACTACCGATAATTGGCGAAGACCAATCAGAACTTTTGACCCCTATTGGAACTTCTGATTATCGCCTGGAAGTGCTGGCTTTGCGCGGAAATCAGAACTTCTGATGTTCGCCTGGAGGTGTTGGCATTGCGCGAAAATCAGAACTTCTGACTCATGGGAAACTTAGAAAATAAGTCTCGGAGAGGTTTCCTACTGGGATAAGACCAACCTCTCTCTATATATGAGACGATTATGGCCGATTGAGTTCCCATCTATCCAATCGACACAAAACATAACAAATCAATCTACTACCTCTCTTTTACCTTGTCTTCTCCTATACTTATCCTCATTCTTTGTCGGTGCTACATGGATGGTGGATCGACGACGGGGAAGCTCTAGAGTGGCCAGGCCGGCTAAAGCAGCCCATAGCCGCTACACACCCCAACGGGGTCCCTCCCGGGCGTATAGGGTTTTGGGTCTCAAGAGACCTTACTGGCGTGTCTTGCGTATTGCGCTCCCGGCGAGGCTGCTCCGTCGACATGTCTTGCGTATCGCGCTCAGCGCTAGAGGCACAAGGTCCAGGTGTGGACATTCCCTCGGCGCCGGCCGATCTAAAAATCGATTAGGCCCACATCGAGCGACCTAGCTCCTTATCGAGTGTGTGACCTAATTAAGCGCCAACACATTTTTTGGCGACTTCGCCGATACAACTACCAATGTCCCAAATAAGGAAACAACAGATAATCTGATAACCACAATCAAATTACACTAATACACATACACCAAGCTAATAATTGGGATCTCTAGAATTCTTTCACTGCTCCATCTCACATTAATTCATGATATTCTGGGAAACATCTTTGCCTTCTCCTAGGGGATTTTTTAATATTTTTAATCCTTTTTATTCAATTCAATATTTTAATAATAACCGCTCCTATTTTTTTTGCAGATACGTCCCTTTTGGTCGCGCCAGTGTCGCTGTTTCGACAAAATAACGTTGTCATACCAGATGCATTGGCACGGCAACATCTACCACGTTAGACGGCGTTTCCGACATGAAAAACCTTGTCACGTCACTTCCATTGGCGGTATTGTTTTGTCGAGCCACTAGGAGTGGCGTGACAAGACTGAATATTAGTAAAATCATAATTTTTTGATACAACATCCGATGAAGATGAATTTTATATGAAAATTTTAGATCTCGACGAGATATACAACTTTTTAGTTTTGAGTTTTTTATCTTAAGACGTTAAAATGCTAAAAAATAATATAAAATTTTAGGAGCATAATAATCGCATACTAGTGCTCGTCGCGTTAGAAAAATAATATTTTTTCTTTATGCTGTGAAATGAAGATATTTTTTAAATCAAAGTTGTAGCTCTCAATGAGATCTACATCTTTGTAGTTTTGAGTTTTTACATTTAAGATCGTTAAGATGCTCAAAAAATAATATAAAATTTCAACAGCATAATAATCACATACTAACGCTTGTCGCATTAGAAAAATAATATCGTTTTTGTATGGTGTCAAAGCGTAGATAAATTTTATATTAAAGTTGTAGTTCTCATTGAAATCTACACTTTATAATTTGAGTTTTTATATTTGAGATTGTTAACGTACTTAAAAAATATAAAAAGTACCTTCATTTGACACCATATAAAGACGATATTATTTTCTAATGTGAGAAGCACTAGTAAGTGATTATTATGTTGCGAAATTTTACATTATTTTCAAGCCTCTTAATGACCTTAATTGTAAAACTCAAAACTATAAAGTTGTACATCTCATTGAGCACTACAACTTTGATGTAAAAATTATCTTTATTTGACACCATACTAAAAAAGATATTATTTTTCTAAAGCGACAAGCATCAATACCAATTATTATGCTACTAAAATTTTATATTATCCTTTTGAGCATCTTAACGGCCTCAAGTGAAACAATGCAAAACTACAGAGTTTTAGATCTCATGGAGATCTACAATTTTCATATAAAATTCATCTTCATCCGACGTCATAACGAAAAAGTTATGATTTTTCTTAGGTTTAGCCTTGTCACGCTATGATTTTTGCACGTTGAAAACACCGTCTAACGTGGCAGATGTTACCGTGCCCCAAAAGACTCAGATCTGCAAAATTGTTTTAAGAGTGGTTATTATTAATATTGAATAAAAAGGAATAAAAATAAAAAGCCTTCTCCTGGGTGGGCCTCTTGAATGAGGTCTTGGTAGTGATCTAACAAAAACACAAAAGTATCAAATAAAGTCAGACATATTTCATTTAGTCGGTGGTTGACCAACTAGTCGAGCATCAGCAAAGAACTGAGATGGGAAAGAGTAACAGCAGACCTCCTTGTATCTTATAATAAGATGGAACAGGGGCATCTATTATTAAGCAAATGTATTGATACAAGCCAAATAATCAGCCTGATCGGTTGAGCTTGCTGATGCACGCTGCAGCTACAAAGCTCCAGCTAACCAGGACCAAATTAAACAACATAGAGGTTGGTGGAGGACTAGGGGCGACCGATGTCCGGCGGCGAGCGATGACTGGTGGAGGACGCCGCCGAAGCCTGCTCGGGTCGCGGCGTCTGGCGGTTGGAAGTCCTCATGGTTGCCAGAACAGTTGCGACTCGCAACTCGCAGAACCCTGAGCGACATGGCTTCATTCTGTGCATGGGTAATTTAGTCTTTTTTCGAGGCCCGAGTAAAGAGGAGAGAGAGTTTCGGAGATAGAAAATGAGATAAATCCCTCTTATCCAAAAAATTTGCACGTGCAGGGTTAAAATTTTTAAAGGCGTATCAATTGAGTGTCAAATGTAGAGAGGCACACGTGTTGAGGGTCAAAGATTGAAATTTCTCACCAAGGCATGCACATAATCGGTGTGAGGGCGGTGTGAAGGAGTAGCTGCCGGGCGAGGAGCAGACCACCTGGCGGTGCATATCCATAGGGTCCAAATTGGAGGGGTACTACCCTTAAGAGGCGACATCTGTGCCAAATCTACGACTCCACTAATTAGGGAACGATTAGTTCTAAAACCAGTGATCAATCTCACAACTCCTGTGACTTTCCTTTTTTTGGAAAAAAACCATTCCTAACTCTTTCTTTTTTTTTTCTTTTTTTTTAAAAAAAAGTCACCAAGTTATACATATAACTGATGTGCATAACTTTTTATGTTACAATTTATCACCACAACTTTTTGTCATAACTATTTTTTCTTTTTTTTTGGAAAAACTTATAATTTTTCATTTTTGAAAGTTACAAAGTTATACACACAAATTATATGCATAACTTTTTACGGAACAACTTATCAACATAATTTGTCATCATAATTTTTTTGAAATTACTTTTTTGAAAAAAATAATTTTCACAACTTTCCATTATTTGAAAATTACAAAGTTATGCTCACAACTTATATGCATAACTTTTTACGTGACATATTATTACCGCAACTTCTTATCATAACTTTTGTGGATTCGTGGTCATAAGATTCAATTAGATCGGAAGAAGAGAAAATGTGGAAAACAGAGAAAAAACAGTGAAAAAGAAAAAAAAACATTGTGCACGACATCTTATTATACGTCTACAACTAGTATATGAATACATATACAGTCATGTAAAATAGATATATTAATGCACAAAAAGAAAAAAGGAGAAAAATAAATAGAGAAAGAGGGACCCACCTAATGAGGCGATGGGATCTTACTCCACGCGGGTCGAGGCGTATGGTGGAGAGTGACCACAAACACGCGCGTGAGAGAAGATACGCGCGACTCGGAAGCGCGTAACTTTACGTGAAAGATTAGGAGGATGGATTATGAGTTGTTGGGGATGAGTTTTTTTCTCATCTTGCTAAAAACCAAGGATTAGAAAGAAATTTAGGGAACTCTTAGAGATGCTCTTAGGAAGAAACTACAGACGATGGTATAAAAAAATAAGCACAAATATCTATTATATGAAAGTATATTAATTAGATATGCCATTAATATATATATTATATGATCTTAAATTTATTTGATACTGTTAATATAGTTTTATATCTTTACGAAAATTAGACAATTTATTTGAAACAAGTCAGGGTTTCCCCCCTTTCCCACGTATAATGAGGGACCCTGCCAAACGGTCACCTACTTCGCAGATGATGTAACGCCCCTGCTTCACTGATGTAGGCCCCACGACACGATAACCGATGCGCCACATCCCTCGTCTCCCGCAGGGACGTGGAGCCGCGACAAAAAACCACACACGACGCAACGCAAAAGCACGCTTCGCGGTTCAAGCCCCCCTCCCCGCACCCGTGTCGCTCGCGCTTTCTCATCCACTGACAGGTGGTCCCGCCGGACGTCCCACCACCACCACCTTGCCAGTTGTCCGGCACCGCGCCACGTGGCTCCCGCGCCCTTACTGAGCCGCGTGAGCTGCGTTGCAACGGCTTCCCCGCCCCGTTCACACACACACCCTGCTCAGAAACGGCGCACCACGCCTGCATCGAGCGCGCAAAAGCCTGGCCCCGCCTGGAGCGCTCCCACGCCTATAGCGGAGACCCCCTCCATCCCACCCTCCCACCCAAAACCCCAGTTCCCCCAAACCCCGCCCCCCGAATCCCGTTCCGATCCCCAATGACCGCCGCCGCATCCGGCAGCGCGCCGCCGCCGGACGCCGCCGGCGCACGGAGGGGGCGCGGCCGCCCCCGCGGGAGCAAGAGCGGGCGCGGGCGCGGGCGCGGGAGCGGGCGCTCGCCGAGCCTGAGGCGGAGCAAGCCCTCGAAGAGGCCCCGGCCGTCGTCGCGGTCGCCATCCGGGTCGCCCGACGGGCCCCATTCCTCGCCCCCCCGCGGGGTGGACCTTTCCGCGCCGCTGCCTCCCGGCACCGACGTCGAGGTCCGCGTCGACGACGACGGCTTCCACGGGTCCTGGTTCGAGGCCACCGTGCTCGACTTCACGCCGGCCCGCGGGTACCGCCACCCGGCGCGGTACACCGTCAAGTACGCGCACCTCCTCGCCGACGACGACGAAGGCGTGCTGGCCGAGCCCTTCGCGCCGTCCCACATCCGCCCGCGCCCGCCGCCGCCGCCCCCGTCGCCCCCGCCGCGCTTCCAGACCCACGACATCGTCGAGGCGTTCCACAACGAGGGGTGGTGGTCGGGCATCGTCGTGTCCGCCCCCGCCCCCGCCGGCTCCGGCTCCGGCGCCGCCGGGGTCACCGTCGCGTTCCCCATCACCCGCGAGGTCATCGAGTTCGCGCCCGGCCTCGTCCGCCCCCGCCGCGACTACGTCGACGGCGACTGGATCCCTTCCCAGGTCGCGATGGTTGTCCGCCCCAAGCGCGCGGTCAAGGTCTACGAGGTCGGGGACAAGGTGGAGGTGATGAGGCAACGGAGCGCGTACGGCGAGTCCTGGTTCCTCGCCACGGTGAGGGTCGTCGTCGACGACCTCAGCTACGTCGTCGAGTACTTCGATCTGGAGGAGGGCGAGGGCGGGCCGGAGAAGGCCACCGAGTACCTGCATTGGTGGTTCATCAGGCCGGCTGTCGAGCATTCGCCAAGGGAGAGCGAGTTCAAACTCCAGCCTGGCGCTGCTGTGGAGGCCTACTGCGATGGGGCATGGTCACCAGGTGTGGTGCGAAGGGTCCTCGGCGAGGGTGAGTATGAGATCCGTATTGTTGCCAAAAAGTCAGAAATGCTGGTGACCAAGGTGGCGCCATTGCTCAAGCCGCAGTATAAGTGGAATGGCAAGCAATGGAAGATTGCGACCCGTAAGGTACTGCAACAGATCTGTCTGTTTGTCATAGCTGTCTTTATTAGCTCATTTCTGATTGTCTGCTGTTGTACTCTTGTGAGATGCAGATACTACATGGTTCCTTGCTGATTTGTTGGGACTGGCCCTTGCTGACTTTATTGCATATCTTAGTTCCTTCATTGTCTCGTTGTAATATATGAATATGATTGCCTGTAGGCCATAGCTATTCTTAGAAAGACAAATTTGTTAGAAATACAAATCTGAGATAAGTACAGCTAGTCTAATTAAGTCCATCACTGACACAGGGATACTGTGCTTCACATGATTTGTAGTACGCTCCAGCTTCAGCCAAATGGCAATATTTCCTCTCCTTGAGTTTGTGCCTGTGTCTGTCAAATTGTTTTTTGTTTTATGGGTAGGATGGAGTTTCTGGCACATGATTAAGTTCAGACAAGCTGTTCCATTTGTGTTTTGCGTGTTTGGGCTGCTAATTTTGTATGATAGGACCCTGAATACGGGTATCATCAACCTCATGTTTACATAAGGTCCTCTAGGAGTAGGGATAAAAACTGATGGGAATGGGTGGGAAAACCACTCATCATTTCTATGTTCACATTTTGTCACCAGGAACGGGAACGGGAGCTGGAACAGGATATCCAGGAGCAGGGATGACATGGGATATACGGATAGAAGTAAACAAGTAAATATGGGCGGAAATTCAACAGAAACAGAAGGATACAGAACTCACATTGATTTAGAGTTCACAAGTTCACCCTATATATCAGTCGCAGCATAGGTTCACAAATCACAAGTTCACACACAGCACTCACTACCTCAATCTCAAGGGTCACAGCTCATAGGAAGCACACCACTGCGCTCAATACTTGGACTGCAGCAGTTCACACTTCACAGCACTGTATGGCTGCATCAAACCACACACCACACCACCAATTCACTGCATGGCTGCAGCAGTCCACAGCACCAATTCACATCACAGCACCAGTTCGCAAGTTCAAAAGTCACACAAACACATCAACTAGTAGTAGAGAACTTCTGAAAGAAAGTGAATCGAAACCGAGAAGCGGCAGAAGTAATTACTGATTAGAAGTGTAGGAGATGAAGTGATTAATTGAGAACTTATGGACATGGATTGCTTTGGCTCAGCCACTGCCTACCTGCAAGGCACATGAGCAGGCAATTCTCGTTGCACCTGTGGGCCATGGTACAACACGGTGCCCCTTCTTTCAAATACCTTCCATCTGCAGTCGTACATGCTGCACTCCACGAACCTGAATCACCTGCATACCTCGCGCTTGCTCTTGCCAATGTGGCATTGAGCACCTGCACCGATGACAACAGCTGTCCCTCCTTGTGAACCAGATCACCTGCACTGCGGCCCTGCATGGCATTATCTGATTTGTGTCCGCTAAGCTGAGGGCCGAGGGGGGTCTGAGGCAGTCGATCCCAATGCTGTGTGGTGGCATGACAGCATAGGCATGGCCTTGCCTCATTTGCTGCTCGCTCATGGGTGGTGGTGTGACGTGGCCTCGCCTCGTACACAGTGATGGAGCAGCTGCATTGCATTGTGTAGATACAGGGAGCCACAGGAGGATGAATAAAGGATGCCAAATTACTATTTCCGTCCTGAAATATAAGTATCGAAGGTTCTCCCATGTCAAATTTTCCTAAGTCTGACCAAGTTTATGGAGAAAAGTATTACTCCCTCCATTCGAAATTATAAGACGTTTTGGCTTTTCTAGATAGTGATGCTAACTTGATGTCATAAATATTATTCTTATTTTCTATAATCTCAGTCAAACTTATGATAGTTTGACTTTAGGCAAACATCGATCAGTGACGGAAGCGGGCTAGCCCACGAATCTGCATATAGGCTTAATTTTGTGGTTTACCACGTGTAAACCACAAAATTAAGCCTATATGCGGGTTAACGGGCTAGCCCACTTTCATCCCTAACTTTGATTCCTTATTTCACGATGGTGGGCAATATCATAGGATCCCCATGTGGTGGCAGTTGGGGGAGTGTTGGTAATGGGGTGGGGGCTGTTCAGCATGAATTACGTTTTGTGATAGATTCAATGATACTCAAGCATTATCCTATTTACTAGTACTCTGTTTCTGGCGTATTTATACTTTGATTGAATATTGTCACTTATTTATGACTAGATTGAATATTGTCATTGCTATAAACTTAATGTTGTATCTAAACATATATTGGCTACGAATACAGTGGTACAACTTTTGCACACACAACATGGATATAATTTGGCTGATTGTTAGGCAAGAGTTCTGAATTTTAACTTTTTAGAACTTAACATGCCCTATAAAAAACGGAGATAGTATTATTGATCATGAATAGATCTTGACCCTGGAAAATATTTCACTATGGGTATCTATGAAGTTTAAGCCTATTGGCTGTCAGCTGTTTTGCGAGTTTAAGACATTTGTTTTAACCATTGGCATGCAATATGTATATAGCACATTGCTAAAGAATGGTATCTCTTTGAAATTTGAGCATATAGCAATAAAACATCTTATCATTCAACTTGTATGATCTGTTCTAAATATTTCCTTGTGCAGAGACGGGCTAACTCGAGGCGTCGGTCTGTGTCTGGTAATAGTCCAAGGTCACCAGTCGAGGTGTCATCCAGTGATGAAGAACACAGTCTAGGAAAGAGCACATTAGCCGAAGGTTCTGGACATGCTTCAGTCTCTGAGATGGACATTCCTTTGTCTGCTCTGTGCAAGTCACCAGAAAGCACTCATTCACCGAATTCTTTTGTCTCTGAAAAGAACAGTCTTCAAGGTTCACATGGGATAGTGAATTCGGTGCCAATGAACGGACTCATTTGTGCTTCTCCAGGACATTCAGCACCAGTGGACAATCAAGAAATCCTGTCTGATATGGTTGTTACTGATGGTGAGCTTAATGAACCTGTCTCTGGAAGAAGTGTTGATGGCCATGATATGCTTTCCATTACTGAACTAAGAAAGAAAATGGTTTCAGGGCGCAGAAATAAGAAAATGGCTTCAGCGCGCAGAAATAGTGCTGTCACACGCAAACAGGAAAACCCTGCCAAATCACTCAGGGTGAAGAAATGTGTATCGGACATTAAAGCGGGGAAAACGCACCCTATTCAAGGACTTCAGGGAAAGGTCGGTCCCTCTAATAATTTGAGTCCCATTCCTTATGTTTTGTAGCTGGAGTAAGGATGCCTGCATATAATTTATTATTTCTGTTAATGTTGATCTTTTTGCTTGTGCAGATTCAGTTGAAGGGCAACATGAATTTCTCTACTCCGGACATTGTTTTAGCTTTGAGTGTCTCTGGGACTGGCCAGACTATTTTATCTCCAGATAGACTGGTACAGACATATGATTGGCTTTTAAAACATCCTTTCTGTATTCATTTTCACGTGTTTTGTTCTGTTCTGTTTGTCAATCTATATTAGGTGTCAAAAAGGACAAAAAGGGGTTCAAGTACAAAGGTTCTTGCCTCTAAGAAATGTAAGTGTTTTCTATGGAACACATTCATCTTTATAGGTGGTAATTAAAATCTAATAACAGTTGCCGTACAATCTGCAGTGGCTAACAGGAGAGGATCCAAAGAACTGTGCAGTTCAAATAGCTCATTGGATGTGACTAGGACTGTCCAGCAGAGAGGAAGCAAGGAATTGGCAGAGACAATGGAAGAATGTCCCGTAGCAGTAAGAGCATTCTTTTGCAAACTAATACTTATATTATTCATCACGTTCTCACCCTTGTACTATTTTGCATGTAGTTGGAGTGTCTGAATTCTGATACTCAAGAACAGCTTGATAAAACTTTGGAGGATGCACAGAACATAACTGAATTATCAAATCAGGACCTGTTACCGATGGTGCCTCCTGGCTTTAAATCAATGGATAATGGGATAGGTATGAACTGTGGAAAATCTACCCATGCGCATAGTTTGCTACATAATTGAAGGCATACATACATGATAGTTGCAGACCAATGATTAATGACTGGATTTTTGTGTGCAGGTACTAACATACATGATACTCAATTTGATGAAGAGCCAACTGGTACGATCAACAGCCTTATTGAACCGAAGGGAAATGATGACATGTGCACAGACCATGCTGCTACCAAATTAGCTGAAAGCAACCATGTCATGGAAACAGCTATCCTATGTCTTGATTGTCCGGCTCAACAAGCCCGTGGGAAAGTGGATGAGAGGTCAGTTTTACAGAATGCTGGGAGTTCACAGTGCATCATCGACAGTTCTCCATTGAGGAGCTGCTCTGCTTTTGAGAGCTTGTTGCCTTCACCACAGCCTTTTGAGGACCAGGCTTTGTTCGTCAAGAACTCACCTATGTGGGATCTAGTTGAAGCAATGCATGTGTTTAAGGAGCTTCCTCAACAACCTCATTTCCTTCCACTCCAAGAACATGCCCCATTACTACGTGAAGGAATGGCATTAGGTATGATGGTGTCATTTGCGGACTTAGTGAAGGTTACAATGGAAGCAAGCATAGACAACAGCATGGAATGGTTCGAGGACAAGATCAGGACAATCTCCCATCTAGAGGCAAATGGATTTAGTGTGCAATTTATGCAGAGCGCCATGACCGATTTGGTCAAGATAAAATCTGAGCGCACCAGTTATCATGTACAAATTGGCAAGCTGGATTCGAAGTTTGTGGAGAAGACAGCGTCGTCCTCCCGAGTTGGTGCACTGCTTGATGAAAAAGATATAGCTGCAGCAGAGCTTGAGCAAGAACTTGGGCGCATTCGCCAGGAAAGTCAGAAGATTGCAAAGGAGAAGGAAAAAATAGATGCAGAGCTTGCTAGTATCAAGACATCGCTTAGTGGGTATGAGGTTCTGTGCAACGGTGCGGAACGAAAGTTTAAAGACGTCTTGTCTGGGCTGCGGCTGAAGAGGCTAACCTGATGCACAAGCTTTGGATATCGTTTTGCTGCTTCTAACTTGACATCTGTTCATGCTGTTGGGCTGTAGGTTATCTATGCATCAAAGTGGGTTCAGATCGATGTGCATTATGTTGTGCAAGTCATTCGGTACCGTTTATGTATCTGTACGTATCTATGGCTTAGGGAGCCTGATGAAGTTTCGACTCTTATAATTGCTACTGCTATATTAATTGCCAGCTAGTTGGACTGTACTTATTTGCCTGTAGCATATTTAGTTTGAAGGCAATCTGTTTCCGTTCTTGTGAACTTTGATTCCGCTGACATCTGTTGTCTGATGGTAGTGATCCAACTTGATATAGGACCACTTTGTGTTTGGTTTGGGATCAAGGAGAGACGGTATAGACTCATTTCACTTTTGTTCACTTTTGTGGGATGAGGACGTCTCTGTTCTATGTTTGGTTAAGGGGACAAGAACGGAAACACCAAGATGCGTGTTTGGTTCAAGGTTTCCTAGATGCATGTTCGGTGTTTTGTTGAAGGTTTCTGTGTTTGGTTGAGGGGACGAAGATGTCTCTAGATGTTTGTTATGCGTTTGGTTTATGGAATAAAGCTATAAAAAAAGATAAAAGATGGATCGGATGGAGCATATTTACGCAATTAGCTTCCGTTAATTGTGGTGCCTATTTGTTAGGGCACGTACAATGCAAAGATGTTTATATGGCCGCTTAAAAATCATCATCATTAAGCATCTGTATAAGGCTCCTAGCCTACAATGGAATCAACCATTTTACTGATGCTTAAATGTTTTGATAATTATAGGAGCCTATTTGGGCGTCTATCTTTGCAATGCGTGCATGACCTATTTAGGCTAATATTTAACTAGCCTTCAAGCGTCGGCTCCTGATTTTACGAGATGCACGTTCCAAGCGCCGGCGCCTGGTCTAGCGTCTTTTTGACATGCAAGCGCCCCTCATGCTTCCACGATGTCAAGAAAATTTGTTAACTGACTCTTAGCGCCGCCTAAGCGCTCCGCGATGCTTAGCAGCCACTTACCACACACACGTGGGACTGTTGTGTTGGTCCAAATAGATTTTAGATTCTGATTTAGGAATTACCATAGAGCAGCTTGGCTCTTGGCCACTTGGATAAAAGGAAATATAATGGCTTAGTTTTTTACAATGACACTTCCTTACCCTTTATAGACAGGGGAACTCTCACTTGCTGCACCATATTCTAACCACTAAAGTGGATGCTGAGCATATTACTAACACTAGGCTTGTAAGCCAAGGAAAGTAAAAGTGCTAAAAAAGTAAGATACAAGTGCTTTAGCACTAGACTTATCTATCATTTCTTTCCCTCGGCCTTGTGCCGAGCACTTGAGGTGATCTGCTGTAGCCCAATCTTCTCCCTCATCTTCTAGAACTTGGACTTCCCAGCGACTTGGTGAGAATGTCAGCCAACTGATCAGTAGTGGCAATGTGGTTGGCCTTGATGCTCCCATCCTCCAAGCCATCCCTGATGAAGTGATACTTGATGTGGATGTGCTTGCTTTTTTCTTGGAAGAATAGGGTTCTTGGCCAGAGCTAGAGCAGACTTGCTGTCCACCTTCAGCTCAACCACATCCACCTTCCTGCCAAGCAGCTCTACCAGTATCCTTGACAGCTATAGCGCCTGAGTTGTTGCAGTGGTAGTAGCAATGTACTCCACTTCACAGCTTGAGAGGACCACCACCTTCTGCTTGAGTGACTGTCAGCTGACCAAGCAATCAACGAGGAAGAACATCATCCCGGTTGTGCTCTTGCTAGTGTCTACATCGCCGGCGAGATCGCTATCGCAGTAGCCGACGAACCGCACCGTATCAGGGGTCCTTCCATAGTGGAGACCATAGTCGAGGGTGCCCGCCACATAGCACATGATTCGCTTGACGGCCTACAGATGCTCCATCGTCGGCCGCTCCTTGTACCGGCTCATGTACCCGACAGCGAACGCGATGTTCGACCGGGTATGGACCAGGTAGCGCAAGCTCCCGATTAGCCGCCGGTAATGGGTTGGATCGACCTCATGTATCAGAGTGTGGGCCGGATTGCAGCCAGTCATGCCGCCGAGCTCGAGGATGCACTTGGCATAGTGGGATTGGCAGAGGGCGATCCCGCTGGCATCCAAGCGCACTTCGACTCCGAGGTAGAAACAGAGGAGGCCGAGGTCGCTCATGTCGAACGCTTTCTTCATCTGCGCCTTGAATACCTCCACCATTTGCTCTTCAGCACCGGTGATGATGAGGTCGTCGACGTAGACGTCGACCAGTAAGACGTTGCATCCGCTGCCTCGCCGGTGCACCGCCGCCTCATGCGCACTCTGCTTGAAACCCATTTTCTTAAGCGTGGCATCGAGCTTCGCATTCCAGGCGCGCGATGCCTAGCGCAGACCGTAGAGTGTCTTGCACAGGCGGTACACCTTCCCCTCTTCTCCGGTGATGGCGTAGCCAGGTGGCTAGCGCACGTAGACCTCCTCCTTGAGGTCGCCGTTGAGAAAGGCAGACTTCACGTCCATGTGATGGACTTGCCACCCCTCTTGAGCCGCCAGCACGAGGAGGACACGAACTGACTCCATGCGTGCCATGGGGACAAAAGCGTCATCGTAGTCGATCCCCTATTGCTGGACGAAGCTACGCGCTACCAGCCATGCCATGTGCTTGATCACTGCTCCCAACTCGTCCTTCTTGAGCTTGAACACCTACTTCAGGGTGATGGGGCGGTGGTCGTCAGGTAGTGGCACCAGCTCCCAGGTGTGGTTCTTCTCGACGGACTTGAGCTCCTGCTCCATTGCCGCCCGCCACGCCGGATCACCCTGTGCCTCAGCATAAGTGTTTGGCTCACCGGCGTGCGTTAGATGTAGCTGGGTGAAGAGCCTCTTAGGCTAGTTCGATGGAGACTGCTCTCCGAGGATGTTCGCCACCGTGCGATATTGGAGGGGCTCATCGTCGTAGTAGACGTCCAAGCGGTCTTCATCATCCTTTAGCGGCATCGCGTACTCGACCTCCGGCTGCCCTGCGTGCCCTGATGTCGTAGCGAGCAAAGTAGAAGATACTAGAGTGGTCGGCTGGTGCGCCGGAGAGATAGGCTATGGTGCTGGAGAGGTCGGCGCTGCTGCCAATGAGCTTCCGATCACTGCTGATGGGCTGCCGACTACCACTAATGGGCTGCCAAGCTCCCCCGGATGTGGTGATGGCGAGCGTGGCATAGCTGATGAAGAGGTCGGCGCTGGTGATGAAGACCCAGACGTCGATGAGGATGCACCTTGTGCTCCCTCAGCACCTCCTGCCCACGCATACTCGACGGTGAAGTCGCAGAGCACGGCCGCCGACCCATCATCCACTGCCTTGTCCCATGCCTAGCCATGTCCTTCATCTAACACGACATCGTGCGCCACACACATGCGTCGTGTCGCCGAGTCGAGCACGCTGTAGGCCTTAGCCCCCCCTGCATAGCCGATGAATACCCTTGGCGAGCAACGATCGTTGAGCTTGCTGACATGGTTCAGTTCCTTGATGAAGGTGAGGCAGCCAAAGACGCACAGGTAGCTTACCGCCGGCTTGCGCCCATGCCAGGCCTCATACGGCGTCTTGCCATCGAGAGCACTGGTCGATGAGTGGTTGAGCAGGTGTACAGCGGTCATCATGGCTTCCCCCTGTTGACCGCCGGCATACCACACTGCTTGAGGAGGGCGCGTGCCGCTGCCACCACTGTTTGATTGTGGCGTTCGACCACGCCGTTCTACTACGGTGAGTAGGGCATAGAGTAGTGGTGTTGAATCCCCTCGTTGGTGTAGTACGCCACGAACTCGGACGCCATGAACTCCTCGCCATTGTTCGTGCGGAGCACCTGGAGCTTGTGGCCGCACTCCTTCTCTGTGGCTGCCTAATGGCACTTGATGGCGTCTACAACCGTCGCCTTGAAATCGAGAAGCACGGCCCACATATAGCGGGTAGCGTTGTTGACAAGCAGTAGGAAGTAGCGCCGACCTCTAGGAGTGGTCGGTGACACTAGACCACAGAGTTCGCCATGTACCAGCTCGAGTTGCTCGGTGGTGCGGTAGGAGGCTTGACGAGGGAAGGGCCGGTGCTTCAGCTTGGTCACCACACATGTGTCGTAGAGCTGCTCGACGTGGTCGACGCAGGGCATGCCGCGGACCATCTCCTCCTTACCAAGCTGCTTCAGGTCCTCAAAGTGAAGATGCCCGAAGCGCTCGTGCCAGCACCAAGCCTCATCGTCCCGGCACATGGCAAGGCAAAGGGGGTGCGCCACCTGCACATGAATCACGTAAAGGCAGTTGCTTCCCCGGTTCACCTTGGTGAGAAGGCGGTGGCTTCTATCCCAAATGCGTAACACACCATCCTCGATCTCCACCTGCGAGCCATTCTCATCCAACTGCCCGACGCTGATGATGGAGTTCCTCAAGGCCAAGATGTAGTCCACGCCGATGAGGAGGCGGTGCTCCCCCGTCTTGGCCTTGAAGATGATCGAGCCGACTCCATTGATCTCGACGGTGGAGGCGTCACTGAACTTGACATAGCCCTTCATGCCATAGTCTAGGTCGGAGAAGAACTCACGCCGACTAGTCATGTGGTGCGTGGCACCGGTGTCAAGGTACCTGCCGTCGATCTTGTCATCATCTGCGCCTTTGCCAAGAAAGGCATGGGCGCGCGGTTCATCGAGGTGGAGATGTGCGGAGCCAGCCGACAAGGAAAGGAGAAAGCTTGGAAATTTCACCCCCTCCTCTGCTTCTCACTGCGACTCGATGCACCCATGCACCAGGAACAGACCAGCATCCTCCTCCCCTACTTGCGTGACGAGAGCCTACCCACCGTGGCGTGGAGGAAGGCGGCAGTCCTTCGCCTAGTGGTTGGACTTGCCGCAGTTGTTGCAGGTGTCATCCCGGGATGCCTCGCGCTCGCTGCCGGTGCTGCCATCAGCTCCTGCCTGACCCCGAGGCCTCTTCTCCTCCTTCTTGTCGCCATGAGGACGCCGACGACGTTCGTTGGAGGAGCCGGATGGTCCGGATCCTCCCTCCTTCTTTTCGAAGGCGCGCCACTGCTCCATCGTGTACAACAGCTTGCCTCCAGTGGCGCTCAGCTCGGTGTGAGGCCCCTCCTCACGGTCCTGCATCGCCTTGAGCCTCCCAGTCACATCCTCGACGGTGAGCTGCTCGAAGTCCAAGAGTGTCTCAATCGACATGACGATCTACGCGTACTTCCTCGGCATGCAGCGGAGGAATTTCTCCACCGCGCGCTCCTCCATGAGGTCGGTGTCGCCGTTGTGCGCCATATGCTCCATCAGGTTGGTCAGTCACATGGCGAAGTTCTTGACTTGCTCACTGGGCTAAAAGGCAAGGCTTTCCCACTCCCCTCGAAGGCGCTGCAGCGTTACCCGGCGTACGTGATTTTCCGTCGATGCGTGCCGCAATGATTGACTAGTACGGCCAGTGGCGGATGTGGGATGCGGGATAAGGGGGGGCTAAAACAACAGAGATGTTGATTTGCACGAAGATTTAACGGTGAAATCAAGTTTTTGCTACAGTAATTAGCATTGAAATCAAGAAATTAGGGGGGGCTGGAGCCCCCCCAGCCCCCCCTTTGGATCCGCCACTGAGTACGGCAGCTTTGCCGTGGCCTTGTTGGTGATGGAAGAACCAAGCTTAGTGGGGACGGTGGCGCACAATGCCTCCAGTGCCCGGCGATCGTCGTCGCAGTCGCCGCCGCTGATGTGAACTACCTCTCACGGCCGCTGAGCCTACAGCTTGGCCTTCGTCAGCAAGGTCCACTTGTGGTAGTTCAACTTGGTGAGCATCGGCCATGCCGTTCCCGCTCCGGAGTCATGGTAGACCTTCTGCAACACCAGGGAGCGCCCGTGGTGACCACGACGCCGCTCTGGTGACGGCGATTGGCGACGGCGCCCGCCCGGGCTGTGTGACCCTCCCCCCGCTGGCTTCGGCTCCTGCCGCTCTATCTCAGCACGCAGCGCCGCGGCTGCAGCCACCGCGGCCTAGGTCGCAGCCGCTGCCTGCCTGGCCGTCTTGGCCGCCGCCGCAACCACCGCCTCTACGGCAGCAAGGCGCATCGTGCGGTCATCGGCTCCTGCTCCGGTCCTGGTGCCGGCAGCAGCGCAGGCTCTGGCGATCTGGCTGGCGGTAGACATGGCTTTCTGCTCACTCAAGAACACAAGGTTCTGATAACAATTGTTGGCCCAAATAGATCTCAGATTCAGATTTGAGAACTATTAGAGGCTAGCTTGGCCCTTGGCCGTTTGGATTGAAGGAAATGACACTCTGTTGCCCTTTATAGGTAGGGGAACTTCCACTTGCTGCAATATATTCTAACCACTAAAGTGGATGCTGAGCGTATTCATAACACTAGGCTTGAAAGCTAAGAAAAATAAAAGTGCAGAAAAAGTAAGATACAAGTGCTTTAAGCACGTGGCTTATCTATCAAGTTGTGCCTACTTGTGACATACATGGGACCCATCAATCAGTCTCTACGCACCTCCCCTTCCCTGCTGCCGACACAGACGAACGGCGTCAGGAGGATTGCCCTACGATTCCTGGGGGATTGGGTTGTCTGGTAATGTTTGGTTGGAAGACAAGATAAAATGAGATAGTCCAAATGGATGGCAGACGGGTTTATTTTAGTGACAAATATTCTCTCTTACCTAAAAGAATATTTCCTTCTAGGAGCGACTCCGTCCCCAATATTTCTGAATCGAGCACTACCTTGGATTGTCTCATCCGTTGCCTCGCTTGAAACCTTATTAGGGTGCCTGCAATACAAAGACGCCAGTGCATACTCTTAAAGAGAGTAAGAACGAGTGCCACGTCGGCAAAAGCACTCGAGCCAATGTAGGCACAATGGAACAACTACGACCATACATACATACATGGTTAATCAGCTTTGCAAATTTAGGAGACTGTTTAAGAGCCCGTTAGCATCAGTGCACGGACGACATATATAGCTCAACTATTTTTATTAGCTTGTGTTAACATAAAGATTGGTCACACACTAGCTAGAGTTAGATCGTCCGGATCGTCACATATCGAAGAACGTAGCAGGTAATCAGCACTCTTTTCATGGTGAAGAACAATGAGGTTTTATGAGCAAACCACCAAAAGATAATCAAACGTGCTTACGTGATGAAGAACCGTCAAAGTTCTCGCCCGGGAGGGACGCCCTTGAGGGAAGTACGTCGCCGGGTTGCCCTAGGTCGATCGACAAACATAGGACGCCATCCATGGTCATTGGATCAAGCGATGAACAGATCGAAACATGGGGTTTGAAGAGATTAGAAAAAAGAAGTAATAATGTAAAAATGTTCGATTGGACGTTGGATTACTCAATTGGCTATGATCGATCCTCTAGTATATATAGAGGGGGTCGTGTTATCCCAGCAGGAATCCCTTTCAAGACTTATTTTCCAAGTTTTTTAAGAGTCCAGAATAGTTCGAATCGGAATCCAAAAGGCTAGATCCGAACATGATCTTTTTTTTAAGTCTGTGGGAAGTTCCGATGTCTGTTGGAACTTCCAAACGTCGGAACTTCGGACTTCCATCGAAACTTCTACAAGGGGATGACGTCGGGCACCCAAGCAAGATTTTTAGTTTTCTCGAAAGTATCTTTCTGAGGGTGTAACTATTTCATCCAGACTCTGAATTGGATGTTTTATATATGTTTTTTTTACCATCTCGATGAGAGGAATGCAATGGTGATGTCCATTTCATATTCTGATAACTTCACAGAATGGTTGTCAACAGCTTGGTTGGAGTAGGGACGCTTGGTCCAGCGGTCACGCATGCCATCAAGCGCCCACACCACAGGTTTGTGTGCACTGGGTTCCACCCGGAGATAAAATGGATTAGCTGTGGTAAGCGGCTAAGCGCCCTGTGTGGTAAATCCTTTGTAGATAGTAATAAACTATAGTACTTCGAAGTATCTCGACCACAGTACACACAAAACGATGCAACTTGTTTCGTACAATCCTCAATTAAATGCCCGCAGTCAAAACATTAATATAAAATTCTCAATTGATATTGTTGCCACATAACTCCAATATTGTGGTGGTACATCATGCATGCGCACATGGTAGTTGATGTGGCGAGGACATTCATCGGTAATTCGTTGGCCTCTTCTTTATTTTCGAAGATTAATGTGAATTATCGATCAAAATGTGGATAGCCATTATATTCACCTAGATCAGATATACGCTATGTGCACATATAGGAGAAACTACTCCTTCCGTACTAAAATAAAGACTTTTGAAGTTCATTTATTTTGGGACAAGGGAGTATGTATTTAGAAAAAAAAAATTAAAACGATCAAATTTGTTTGGACGCGATTGGCTAGACATGAGCAGATCGGTGGATCAAAAGCCCTGATTTTCATTGCTCGATAAGCCTCCTACTACCTAGACGGCCAAAATCCGGCGCGGCGTATAATCAGTTGGCCATTCCCATCCCGCCGGCGTCTCCGTTGCCGGCCCGCTGCTCCTCCGCCAGAGCCGCCGTCGTCGATTGCGCAGCGCAGGGGGTGCACACGCACGAGGGGTCGCCCACGACGTGCTCCGTGGAGCAGTAGCCGCCGGTGTAGCCGCCGCCCCTCTGCAGGCAGATGGCCACGCACATGTCGTCGGACGTGCACACGATCCCCGTCCTCGACTCGCAGGCTGCTGTCGCGCCTGCATCCATGCATGCAGCCGGTCACAACAAGTTTATTGTATGGCTGTTTTCAAGAATGATCTACTACATACGATGAATATATTGTTGTTTTTCTGGGACTTACGATGCGACGCGACGATGAGCAGCAATGCCATGGTGAACCCAGCCACCAATAGATTCTTGTTGTTGAACGACGACATGGTTGTGTTTGGACTTTGGAGGAGTGCTATGTCTATTATTATAATATATATGTATATATATACACACGAAGAGAGCCTTTGTACTCTATGGATATGCAAATCCAATTATATTGTTTATTATATTCGATATTTGTACTCTGGATATGCAAATCCAATTATATTGTTTAGTACTAATATACTTTGGGTATGGTGTGATGTGGAGATCCAAATATGGTGTAAATTAAATCATGGGAGTGTCCAGTTAACTATCGACATGTTTTATGTGGTCAAATCTGTTAGATTTTTTTTCTATAAATGTGACCCAATAGTTACAGACCCGGTAAAGTGACAGCTGGAGCAAAAATCCTAAAGCACAATGGAAATCTGACAGATTTAGTATAAAATATCTGTCAATGGATAAATAGCGAAAGTCTTAAATCATTTTAACAGCAATCTAAGCATCCTTTTAAATACGGTGCAATATCAATGTACCAGCTATCTACGATCCTTTAAGTATATATATATGGTATACAATCATTGTACGTCTACACTTACCGAAACGAGTTTTAGTCATCGGGCCAATTGTGATTTTGTTATGATTTTAAATTTGTTATTAGTTAGCTGGCCATTCATTACTGAGGCATGCTTGCACTACCCTAGAATGGGCCTATTTGTTTCCGATCAAAATCAGATATACGGTGGCCCAAGAAAATACTACCAAACATCTTCCGGCACCAATGATTCTGTCCACACGACAAGACACAGGACCACGAGATTGAACTAGCACTTACGTTTTCCGTGCCGCGGGGTGGAGGTTGCGATGCTATATCATCACATCGCTTGGCCGCCACGGCTTTTGTCTCTGAGGATTTAAGTCCGCAATATAAATATATAATGAGACAATATCTGTTTGTTTACTTGGCATAGTGCACTTAGAGCATCTTCAAGAGTCTTTCTAATATTTACTCTCTAAATTATTATTTAGAGAGTCATTTGAGTAATTTTTTTTATATCTTTGTATATATCGACGAAATCTGGTCGGCAGTCTAGCAAGGGGTATACCCACGGTAGTAGATGATTGGTGGAGGTGCGCGTAATAGGAACCGGATGGTGACACAAGGCGCAGAAACAACGATTTAGACAGGTTCGGGCCGTCTGATCGACGTAATACCCTACGTCCTGTGTCTTTGTTGAATTGTATTGAACATGAGAAGAATTCGAGGGGTCCCTACCCGCCTTATATAGTCTGAGGGTAGGGTTATAAGTCGGTTTAGGCCTAGATATATTCGGTTATATGGTAAGTATTTACAAGGAATACAATATCTATCATATCCGAAAAGATCTTTCTTCATCGTCAAGATGTCATCTGATTGCCTTGCGGTACACGCCGACCAGAACTGAGCACCATAGGCCTTGATCTTATGGGCTGGATCTCCCCTGGCGGTGTGGCCCATGTCCATTGCCATGGGTACCTGGGTTATACCCCCACGGCTAGTCCCCGAGCGCCTTGTATCCGCTGAGCAACGCCATTTTGAGTAAGTCCGAGCAGTTTAACTTAGAGTCAGCCAGCAAATCTGATAATCTGACCAGTTTAACTAGTAATCCAATCAACAAAACGAAGTGCCGACCAGTTTAACTGGTAATCCGATGAGTTTAATGGGTAATCCTAATCAACAGAACGAAGTGACAACCAGTTTAACTGGTAATCCGACCGGTGGAAATTGAAACCAGCCAATTTATCAGTTGACCGATCTCGGACTTAGCCAAGTAAGGCTTGCCAGAAGGATGTAGGAGCTCAAGTTTAAAATTTTAAAATTCTCAACCTTAGGTGAAGTGTACACACTTAGGCTTTGTTGGCGAAGTCAGATGATCATCATCCATGACCATTAAATTTGATACAAGCACCGCTAGGTGCAATGTATACATTATAGTCCCCGAGCCTGACAGTAGGTGAAGAAGACACCTGGTGTTAGGATCAAAGAATTTCAACGATCACTTAGTTTAAACAACCAATTCCCAGCTCAGCCGAGCACACAGCTAGTCCCCAGCTTAGCTGAAAAACCAGTAAGAAGAAAAACAGTACATTCACCGCAAGGTGAAGTGTACACACTTGGTCCCTGAGCCTGCTGTAAGATAGAAAACATCTTGTACTAGGATCAAAGAATTAAGTGTAAAGGACGAAGGCCCCGCACTTAGCACTGGACATCTGGAGTAAAACTTGATAATATCGAGCGGTAAAACATGGAGAAAATGAAAAGTGCTTAGCACTAGATTGCTACGATAGATATACTTATCAAAGCCCCTAACGTGCCACCCAAGATCAGCCCCCTGATCTGGACATCATGGAAAACCTTGATATTACACATGACATGCAGCGTCGGCAAAACGTAGTAAGCCAACAAGTGAATCGGCAGACGAAGTCCCCAGCTTAGCTGGCGAGCCCCCAGCATAACTGACGATGAAACCATAGACAATCCGACTTGGTGAAGAATAAAGTGTCGAGCAACCCAACCAACTGGCCGGCGGCGAAGTGAGCGCCGAGTAGAAGTGAATGCCAAAAGGTCCAACCAATTGGCTGGCGACCAAATCATGAACCTAGTGGTCTAACCAGTTGATCGGCGGAGAAATCTGAAGGCCAGATGGTGCGACCACCCAGACGATGATACTGCAACACAAATATGTAGGATGGGTATTACATGATTTAAAAATAAAATATATGAACTCGGTGATGAAGAAAACAGAGCGAAGTTTATCAAGAGCAATGTATCGGTGAATTTTATATCCTGCAGAGCAGTTTATGTTTTTTTTGGAGTTTATTCATAATTGTATAAAGGACTAAATCTCCATGCTTAGCACCGGACATAGGAGTAAAATTTGGAGAGTGTTGAGCACTTAAAAATGGAGAGAATACTTAGCAATTAACCGTGGCAGATTTTGGAGAGACCGTGACGCCTAAGAGGGGGGGGGGGGGGGTTGAATTAGGCAACTTAAAATTCCGATTCTAAACTTTGGCCTCTTTTTCTTACCTTAGCAATACCTATGCAAAAGATAAATTATCTAAATATGTAACTATGGTTTTGCTAGTGTATTGCTATCTGTATCGTAAAAAAAGTTATGTAAACTATGTAAATGCCGAAGCTAAAGAGCAAGGTAGAGATATGCAAACTCCCGTCAATGACTCTGGTATTTTTACCGAGGTATCGAGAAGCACACATGCTTCCCCCTAGTCCTCATTGGAGCCCCTCGCAAGGAATCCCTTGCAAAGGCAAAGCTCTCGGTCGGGTAACTCCATGGATAGCTCTGGACCTTCCCCACGCGCAAGTGGGTCTCTGGTGTGCCTTCCGGCAAGCCTCTCCTAGACCGCTCCCTGCCGTCTTCAATATCAATCTTCTGTCCGAACCACTGTGGGCCTTGTTCCCTTCGGTACACGGTGGCGGCCACACCACAAACGCGGTTGGTGTGATCTCGCAAGACTACATGCCCCTCCGATGTACAACAATGGTGCGCGCAAGCACCGAGTAGTAAGATGTATGCAAACCTTACTAAACACTAGGCCTAAACCTAGAGCAAGTGCATAAGCGGTGGTCTAATCAACATAAGACTTCGTAAAGCACCTACGCTAATCACCTAATGAATCACTAAGCACTATGTAAGTGAAGATCGCTAAAATGGTGTATCAACACCCTAGATATGTTTCCTCAGCTCCACTATACTCAAATGGCCGGTTGAGGGGTCTATTTATAAGCCCCACCGAGAAAGTAGCCGTTGGAGACGAAATCTCGCTTTTTCTGCTACTGACCGGACGCTGCTTTCATCCTGATCGGACGTGTCCGGTCGTCCCTACCGTTAGAGCACGTGATCAACTGATCAGACGCTGATGGTGTCTGGTCATGATAAGGACATGAGCTCCATGCATACGACCATGCTTGGAGATAGAGGACGAGGAGATCAGTGAGGGTGTCTTAACCGAGAAGGAGGCCCGAAGCTCATCCGTTTCGAGTCACCAAAGTGGAGGCCCAAATCAAGTTCGAGCCCATCTCGGGTTCTAGGACCAGTCTGTCATAAAACTGGTCACATGTGCGCGTCTGGGCTCCGTTTTCGACGATCTACATAGGGATGGAAAGCTAATTAGATAAGGAAGCCAATGCAAGTGGTCTCACGTCAAAAGCCCTTCGGAATCAACGGGAATCGTCGAAACAAGTCAGCATCCAGAATCTACCAGGGTGCTGCGACACCGTCTTTTGGTCCGTTGGGCCGTGTATTGTCTTAGAGCCCATTAGGGGCACGTCTAGGGAGGGTGACATCCGGGGCTCTATAATTAGTAACCGTCACTCTCATTAGGGTTTAGGTTTTGTTCAGTTCTTGATTTCCTATTGTAAGATAGAAAACATCTTGTAGTAGGATCAAATAATTAAGTGTAAAGGATGAAGTCCCCGCACTTAGCACCGGACATCTGGAGTAAAACTTGATAATATCGAGCGGTAAAACATGGAGAAAATGGTAAGTGCTTAGCACTGGATTGCTGCGATAGATATACTTATCAAAGCTTCTAACGTGCCGCCCATGATCAACACCCTGGTCTGGACATCATGGAAAACCTTGATATTACACATGACATGCAGCGTCGGCAAAACATAGTAAGCCAACAAGCGAATCGGCAGACGAAGTCCCCAGCTTAGCTGGCGAGCCCCTAGCACAACTGATGATGAAACGATAGACAATCTGACCAGTTGGTTGGCGAAGAATCAAGTGTCGAGCAGCCCAACCAACTGGTTGGCGGCGAAGTGAGCGCCGAGTAGAAGTGAATGCCGAAAGGTCCGACCAACTGGTTGGCGATGAAATCATTAACCTAGTGGTCTAACCAGTTGATCGGCGGAGAAATCTGAAGGCCAGATGGTGCGACCACCCAGACGATGATCCTACAACACAAATATGTAGGACGGCTATTACATGATTTAAAAATAAAATATATGAACTCGGTGATGAAGGAAACAGAGTGGAGTTTATCAAGAGCAATGTATCGGTGAATTTTATATCCTACATAGTATTTTATGTTTTTTTGGAGTTTATTCATAATTGTATAAAGGACTAAATCTCAGTGCTTAGCACTGGACATAGGAGTAAAATTTGGAGAGTGCTGAGCACTTAAAAATGGAGAGAATACTTAGCTATTAACCATGGTGGATTTTGGAGAGTGCTTAGCACTATACCATGGCGAAGTTGGAGAAGATGGAAAGTGCTTAGCACTATACCATGGCGAAATTGGAGAACATGGAGAAATTTGGAGAACATGGAGAGATTTGGAGAATATGGAGAGATTTGGAGAACATGGAGAGATTTGGAGAACGCGGAGAGTGCTTAGCACTATACCATGGCGAACATGGCGAAAATGGAGAACCGTGGCGAAAATTTGAGACCATGGCGAAAATTAGAGACCGTGGCGAAATAAGGAGACCGTGGAGAAATTTGGAGACCGTGGAGAAATTTGGAGACCGTGTTGAAATTTGGAGACCGTGGAGAAATTTGGAGACCGTGGCGAAATATTGAGATTGTGGCGAAAATTGGAGACCGTGGAGAAATTTGGAGATGTAAACCGACGAAGCAGGCTTGAATGTTTAGTATGCCCGGGGGCCCATTATAGTGGCCCAAATAACAATTGATGGAGAAGTTGGAGAGGTGCGAAGGAGGTGGCGCAAATATTGCAGAGGGGGGCGAACAATGTGGCGTGGTCAGCGCAGTTTCCCAAAAACCCTAAAGATAAAGGGTCAGGGTCAAACTGTTTCAATCCACCCATAGCGGCACACTCTCCTCATTCTGCATTAGCACACCTTCTTCCTCGCAACCGTAGAGTACTCGGTGCTTTGCCTTCTTGCACACTGCTATAGCCACAACCGCAGCATCTCCGCAATCAAAATCACAACCAAATCGAATCAAATCCGATCCATGGTGAAGGCGGGAAGAAGCGTAGCCGCTGGAGCCCGAAGAAGCTAGGGAGGGAGGTGGCGGAGAGTACCGGCAAAGTCCGCTGCGACCAGCAGTGGGTCAAATCTATGACCACCCAGAAGATCCTGGAAGGAATGGTGTTCGAAGGCGTCCTGCACGATCAAGCAACCGCCGGATGACGCCTCACTGTAGGTGAACCATTCCTGACCCCCGATACTAGCGAACTCTTTGTATTCATGGCTTATTTTGTTCGTGGATTTGGGATTCCTGCTCATCCTTTACTGTGGAAACTTTTTGGTTACTACGGCATTAGCCTGTGCCATCTCCATCCCAACAATATCCTTCATATCTCCCTCTTCATTAATCTGTGCGAAGCGTTCATCAGAATCGCTCCGCACGTCAATCTTTTTCGCTATTTCTTCTGCCCCAAACCCTTTTCTGGATCTAGGTCCCCCAAAGTGGTCGGCGGTGTTTATCTACAGTTAAGGGATGGAATGGTAAGAGAATACATACAAGTGCCTCTCAACATGTCGTTGAAAGGATGGAATGCTAAGTGGTTTTATATTAGAAATGTTGAACCGAGCCTGTCTGCCGGCATAGACCACTTAGCAGTGCCAAGCGCAAACTGGTCGGCAAGACCCAGGTCACTGAGATTTTGCAGATCCTAGGTCAGATGCGAAACAATCTTAACGGAGTTGGTGTAGCCACCAACTTCATCTGCCGCTGGATTCAGCTGAGCAAGGAGAGAGTCCACCCTGCGTATGAATACACAGGTGATGAAGATACCGCTCGGGAAGCCCTCGAGAGGATAAGTTCAGACGTCGCCTATGCTCGCCTCCTGGAGCTTTTTTCAACTAACCCCCAACTGGACAATGTGGGGCAACAGAAGGCATACAACATCATGAATCCACCACCACGGGTAAGAGTGTACCATTTGAAGTCCTTATAATGTCAAATCTTGATGATGTTCAAATGTCTTCTTGAAAACTTGTGGGCAAGATCGTGCTGTGTATGTCTCCGATGTGCCGGATGGCACCTGGCTGAAGGGCGTAGATGCCCATCCGACCCAGGCTCCTGCCATTCCACCATCGAAGAGTAGTTCGTCGTCCTCATCCGAGGACGTGGTGGAGAAACCTCCCAGGCGTTGGCAGCCGCCGCTGTAGGAAAGAGCCACCCCTAGAAGAGCCGGCAAAGAAGAAGAAGAAAACGAACAATCCGCTAGCACCCAAGGGTGGAATCTTGATGAGAAAGCCTCCGGCCAACTGACAAGTCATCGCGGACTGGTCGAACAATGATGAAGACACAGGCGAGATGCTGCAGCGGCGAGCTATGTGGATGGCCACTCTAGCACCCACCACCAGAGCCTTCGACCAGCTAGCCCAAGGCACCGCCGGCTAGAGATCTGCTCAGGGTGAAGTCCCTAAGCCTAGACGAGAGGCTTCGGCTGAGAGGGCCACCACGGCGAGGACAGAAGCACCGGATGCGAACTGGCCGCCTCCAGTGTTCTTAAGATTTGTACGGCAACTGGAGGGCCAGTGAGCTACAAAAAGCCCCGGCCATTTAGAGCTACACACAGGCGGTCCAATGAGTAAGTGTTTCTTCTCTAGACTTAGTCCAAGCAAAACCATTGTGGAAGTATCGATGATAAGACATCATGTTGTAGGGAAACATCGGCCGAGGAGCTTCACTTAGTCAACATCAGCACTACTTGGTGGGCGGCTAAGCCAAATGCTCAGGGTGCTGAGGCGGGATGGCCAGAAGAAACATGAGAGGCACCTGCAAACCAGGCTAGTCCCCAGGATGAAGTCCTTAAGCACCCAGAGGGAATGAACGAAGATGTTGCTGCTGAGCCAAATAGTCACTCAAAGCCAAGGGCCAGTCCCTAGGCTCAGACGCTAGGGATGGAACTTATCCCCTCTGTCTGACCATGAGCTGGTCGAGCACCGAGGCAGGCAAGGGAGTCCCCCAAAGTGATTGAAGAAATTGAGCATGAAGCGCCAAATACCTAGGATCCTCCTCCTCAGCTTTTGTGGACCTTCGTATGCCATGGAGATACGATGGACGTGGTGGAGGATGAGGAGGCGAGCGAGCAGGTGAAGAAGCTCAGGGCTGGACTAGCGTTCGATGTCTGGCCAAATTGAAGTAAGTCAGTCTGTGCAACCAATTGAGATTGCAGATTATGCCTGTTAAGTACTGGTCACCGCAGGAGGTAATGAAGATCTCCGAGAGCCGCAGACGCCAGCTAGAACGGGCGGCTCCGTCGGTTGCCAAAAACTAGAGGTCACACGAGTCTGTGAAGACTCTGGAGAAGATGCTGGCTACAGCACACGCCGACCAGGATAAGCTACAAGCAGAAAAGACTCAACTTGAAGTAGAGAACTGGAAGCTGAAGAATTAGCTAGGTGATGGCGTAAGTCGAGAAAAAAAGTAAGGCCTTAGGTCCTTCGGTGTATTTCTTTTATATCTTTAGTTTGCCCATGCTAACCGAAATCTTTTATTGGTGTAGAGCTTGTTGAAGCTCTAAGGCAAGCGGAGGCCAAAGCAGGTTTGGTGCGTGCTGCCAACATGGAGGTGGAAACCGAAACGCGCTTGGCGTGTGACGCCTAGGCGGAGGCGGAGACCCAATCTCTGCTAGCGCGGGAAGCCACAACGCTAGTGGAGAAACAAAGGGATGAAGCTCGGACGGTAGAAAAATGACTCACCGATGAACTGCAATGTGAGTTATTCTTCATGTTAATACTCATCTTGCTATGAGAAACTTTTTAAGACGATTGCCCTCCTTGTCTGCAGTGATTCGAACCAATAGTCAGGTGTAGTTCCATGACTTCTCGCTCCTGCTTGAGGCCAGTAAAGAGACAATGAAGGCCATGACCGACGGGATAAAGCCCGTGCTAGACCTCATCGACCCATAGTTGTCAGAGCCCGATAGGCGACCGCAGTCAGATGTCATCGTGGAGAGGTGCAGGTCGGCGCTGGAGAACTTCAAGCATTACGCTCAAGGCATCGCTTGTTTTGCCGCGGGCCATGCACTGGCGGTTGTTCGGTCATGCTACCCCTCAGTGAAGCTCGAACGAATCGATGCTGGCTTTGCCCAAAATCTAAGCGACAAGCAAATCACCACGCTGGAGGAGGTGTCTAATTTGGCAATCAAGATGGCGGATGACTTGGATCTATTCGGCGATGTTAATCCTCAACCATGATGACATGTAACAAATTTATCTATGTTATGCCGAACAGCTATGTATGAAACATTATGTTTAAGATGTACGAAATGTTAATATTTAATATTAACAATGCATTGTTAGTCCTTTATCTTGTTATCTACCCTGGCTATTCCACACCCCATGGCGTTAAGAGCTTAGCTCCTATGCGTGCTTAGAAATATAGGTATTGCCGAGGAGCCACTACCGACTACCCATGACGCAGAGCACTATTGCCCTTGCATGTTTAGGTGCTAGACCGAGAATAAGACTTCTTCTGGATAACGCAAAGGAGAACGTGGTTGGTCGGCGAATCGAAGGGTGATAGTATATGTCATCTTAAAGATGTTTAGCATGGAGAA
Source organism: Miscanthus floridulus (assembly GCF_019320115.1). Classification (NCBI taxonomy): domain Eukaryota; kingdom Viridiplantae; phylum Streptophyta; class Magnoliopsida; order Poales; family Poaceae; genus Miscanthus; species Miscanthus floridulus. Next base: position 98,576,942 of record NC_089588.1, on the reverse strand, counting down.
ATAAGTAACTTGAGAAAAATTATGGAAAACAAATGGAGAAAACGTCATAGATATAATTATTATTAAAATACATAAAAAGGTACATATCTTTAGTAGAACATCTCAAGGATAGAAACGCCTAAGGTGTTCAATGCACTATGAATTAGGGGTGTCGATGCCGTCTTGATTGTAGAGCCTATATGACACTGGTCAGATCATAGCTTTATACGTATGGACCTTCTTAGAGTCGGCGATGCAAGCCTCCATTCTGGCCGAGAGGTCCATTGCTTCGGCGATGGCGAGTCCTTCTCTTTCACATTCATAGGCGGTGGAGACGTTGGCGCATAGGGTGAGGACGCCCCGCTCCATTGGAATCTTCAACACTAGATAGACATAATGGGGCATGACCATGAACTTGGCGAGAGCTGGTCGGCCAAGGATGGCGTGGTAGGTGGTGTCAAAGTCTGCCACAAAGAAATTCACGTACTCAGTACGGAAGTGGTCGGCGCTGCCAAACTAGACTAGCACGGTGATCTGCCCCAAAGGTTGGGACGCTCTGCCAGGTACAATACCCCAAAATGGAGAATCAACATGGACGAGATCGTCCTTTGTGAGGCCTAACTTAGTTAGGGCTCCGGCGAAGAGGATATTGAGGGCACTCCCACCATCGATGAGGACCTTCTTGAATTGCACGTTGTGGATGGTTGGATCCAACATGAGTGGGAAATGCCCAGGGTATGGGATATTTGCCCACTGGTCAGCCCTACTAAATGTGATAGGATGCTTTGACTAGTCTAGATATTTGGGATCGGTGACCATGTCGTACTTGGTGATCGACATGACCTGCCGAGCGGTGAGCTTCTACTGGCGTTTGCTCTCGGAGGCGGCACATCCTCCGAAGATTGTGGCGACCGTCTTGTTTGCATCCTGGAAAGGAAGTCGTGCATCCTTAGGATGCTCCTCCTCCTTGCCATCATCGGACTCATCGTCCTTACGCATCTACCGTTTCTGCTATTCATCGCAGAAAGCTTTGGCCATGCCATAGCATTGTCGCATGGTGTGCTTGCTGTTCTTGTGAATTGGGCATGGACCATCAAGGAGCTTTTCGTAGGCAGCATTAAAATTGTGCTTAGCGCGTGGCTGCTCTACGTTGTTGATGAAGTTTTCTAGTCGGCGGCAACGTGGCTGTGCAGTCCTCTATCCCTCTGGCCGATCATTATGCCAACATTCGCGATCATCGTAATGCCTGTCGTGATCTTCATAACGCCATTCTTCGCGGCGATCATCATCACGACGTGGGTGGCGATGCGAGCGGGAAGCACGAGCAACGTCGTCCTTGAACTGCCGATCAGCTTCTTCGGAATCTATGTATGAGTTTGTAACCTTGAGGAGTTCGCCGATGGTCAGGGGCCTCTTGCAGTAAAGTTTGGAGCGTAGCTCCTGATGGTGATGGAGTCCTCTGGTGAAAGCAAAGATGGCCTTGCTGTCCCCGATGTTGGGGATGGTGTTCCTTGTTTCAGAGAAACGCCCGATGTAGCTTCACAGAGGTTCCCCAGAAGTCTGATGGTGTTTCTCCATATCATATTTCATGCCAGGCTGCTAGCACGTTGCCATGTAATTCTCGACAAAGACTTTCTTGAGATCATCCCAAGATTTGATGGAATCCTCCCTTAGGCCAATAAGCCAATTGTTGGCTATCTAGGAGAGCATGATAGACAAATAATTTGCCATTACATTGCTGTTTCCCCCGGCAAAACGTACGGCGATCTCGTAGAGCTGCATCCACTGCTCGGGATTAGCCTTGTCGTCATAGGGATCAACCCCAAAAATCTTGAAGCCTATGAGCCACTGTACAGCTCGTAGCATTGCTGTGAAGGCATGGTGTCCCATTGGCTCGATAGCGAGGAGTCATCAGAGGCTAACAGAGTCTCCGTGTTGGTCATCGTACTCCTGTCGGCATTTTAGTTCTGCCTAATGTCGTTGGGCACGACTGTTCTTGATGTGATTGCAGGCATTGAGATTGGCGTTGATGCGGTCACGGGTGTCACCGCGCACGGGTTGATTAACCTCCTGGTTGGCGTTACGAGCTGGTCGCTGATTTCATGGTCCTTGTGATCCAGGATTGATGGCAACATTGCCCCTGGACCCCCTTGGATGATCTGGCCGCTATGGTAACGACTCCCCCCATCACGGTGAAAGCTACGGGGGTTATGACTGCGTGATATCACTGTCGAATAAGATAAAGCTAGGTTCTGGATGTTGTTGACTTGGACCTGAGCTGCTTGAAGCAGTGCTTGAATCTTGAGTACCTCCGGCATTGGTGGGAGTAGAGCCAACTCGTGGGTGGCCACAGCCAGATTGGCGCTCGATGTCTGCTCCACTTGCTAGTTGTCGACCATGAGGAACTCTTATTGGAGATTATGAGTGAGAGGCGGTGGGTCACCTCTAGCAACTTGGACGACATCTTCTTCATTGCGACGCTGTTAGCGATCGACGTTCCTGGTTTCATGTTCATGGTGCTGGACATTGGTCTCTCCATCGAGAGCAACGCTATCATGGCTAACCATGAAGAGCTCTCTCCCAAAGCCTAGAGGGAAAGGTGGGTAGGTGCTGGTAGAGCCCTCAGAGTATGGCTCGGGGCTTTCCTCTAAGATTGTATGGAGCGTTTCATCCAAAAGACTTGTTCAGATTTGCACCATGTTTATCATTGGCATAGGCTGGTCAGCCTCAAGGAAGTCGATCTGATAAAGGTCATTGACATGGCTGCGCTCGGCGTGGTCGGTGAAAAGATGGTGCATGGTGTCCTGACAGATTGGATCTACACCCACTAGCCCAAAAGGATAGGGCCTCAGCATGCTCTCTGTTGGGGCAGGGAGTGGTCGGCGTTGAACGGTATGCCCTTCCGGAGTTGCCGTGATCACCAAATCTTCATCTTGCCACCTCGGACGGTGTGCACAAGCAGGGCACTCGATGTTAGTGGCATGGTGACCTTGGAGTGCAGGAGGTTCATCACTCGCTCTAGATCGATCTAAGACCAAATCCATGAGGAGCTGACATTCCGCTAAGCGGTCCATGACCCGATCGATAGCTTCAATCAGATCATTATTGTTGATGGATCTCCTAACCCAGCGGCAAGGCGTCAGGATCAGAGATGTTGTTGTAGATGTTAGCATGATCAGCGTGGGGTGATGCTGCACCGCCTCCATGATTTCCCCTCTGCCGTCAGGGCCGATGACCCAAGTCATAGATCCAACCGTGAAGATCTGGCCCGGCTTAGGAAAGGCCATGGAGCTCAAGAAAGTGACCATCTAGTTGGCCATGGAATCAGCATGCACACCGCCTACCTGGCAGGCCACTGTCAATGAAATCTGGTCGGTAGTCTACCGAGGGGTATACCCACGGTAGTAGATGATCGGTGGAGGTGCACATAATAGGAACCAGATGGTGACACAAGGCGTAGGGACAATAATTTAGACAGGTTCGGGCTGTCTGATTGACGTAATAACCTACGTCCTATGTATTTGTTGGATTGTATTGAACATGAGATGAATTTGAGGGGGTCCCTACCCGCCTTATATAGTCTGGGGGGTGGGGTTACAAGTCGGTTTAGGCCTAGATCTATTCGGTTATATGGTAAGTATTTACAAGGAATATGATATCTATCATATCCAAAAAGATCTTCCTTCATTTCCAAGATGTGTTCTGATTGCCTTGCGGTGCATGCCAACTAGAACTGGACACCATAGGCCTTGATCTTATGGGCTGGACCTCCCCTGGTGGTGGTGCCCATGTCCATTGCCATGGGTACCTGGGGTTATACCCCTACAATATGCTCCAATAGTTTTTTATATCTCGTTGGCACTCTAGAGAGCCATCGAGATATCTGAGAGGGCGTCTATACTTGGAGATCCAATTAAAGATGTTATTGGAGGGTATTTTTTAATCAAAATCTCTATTTCTATAAATTAGAAAGGATATAGAGAATCTGTTTGTTGAATTGCTCTTATGTGAGTTTCCAGAGCCAACAAAGATACTATGTCACACCCAAATTTTTTTACTTTGGATTGTGACTAGAAAACACTAAATAAACTAAAGGATTTAATAATTTTCTAAAGTTTTCCAAGATTTATTTATTTTTTGACAATTTAAAGTGAGAAAATGTGACTTTAACTTTTATAAAGTTAATGTAATATGTTTGTTGCATTGATGCCTTTGCATTGGCTTGTTGAGTGAAAAATGAATTTCAAAAATTCGATCAAACCAAGATTAAGACCTCCTCTGTTTTTGAAATAAGCCTTCAAATTATATTTAAAAACTAGTTCAAATTTGTGAAAACCCTTGTCAAGTTTTACTTTTCAAAAAATGAAAAGCCTTTTCTTTTTCACTCCTCACCCCTTCCTGGCTTCTGGCCCGCAGCCACAGTAGCCTGATCCAGCCGGCTTCCCCTCTTTCCATTCCCCTGCTCCAGCACCGACCCAGTCGCAGCCCAGCTGCAGCAACAGCCAGCCCATGCGAGGTCCCCACTCCTCTCTCTCTTTGTCTCTATGATAGAAGGGCCCCGCCTTTCACCTATCTCTCCCTCGCTACAAGTCGGACCCCACCATTCCCTCGCCGTCTCAGTCGCCGATGGGTGGGCCCCCAGCTATCATCCCCCACCTCCCGCATGCTCTCTCTCTCCTCTTCCCTCCTTTCGCCATGGACACAGTGGACCAAGCCATGAGTTCGACCAAGTCCCTCCCTTCCATCAGCCGGTCAAGATCCACGTATCACGTCGAGATCCCCCGCCGCTGCTCCTTTCCTCTCTTAACCCCCAACGAGGTCAAGTTCGCACCACCCCTCTCCGCGGCCACCATTGTCGGCCTGGCCACGAGCTCATGACCGAGCTCCTCCTCTCTGCCTAAAAAAGGGGCCATTGACACCGCCCCTCCACGCCACCACCTCTTACCCCTCCCCGTGCCCTCTCTCGTTACATGGCCGGAGATCCACCCGCCGCCGCCGATATCCCTCATCCGAGCATCTCCCCTGCCTCCGTTGAGTCCTACGGCCTCGCATGAACACGGCGAACCTGACCCTCAAACTTTCCTCATTGATTCGTGGCCCCAACCACGTCATTGACCTCACCGGAGCCAAGCTCTATCTTCACCGCCGCCGCCACCATCGTCTCATCAATTAACCACTGCCATCGGATACTCCCTACCACCAATGACTCTAACTCTAGTTCGCCATTGCCCCTGCGTCATCCACCGCCGCTCACCGGAGACCCCTGGTCGCCAGAGCTCCATTTTGGCTGAAGTCCGGCGAGCTCCTGGATGTGCGCGGCCACAGCTCCTTTGAAGCCAGCGATGCAGCACTCCGCAGCTGTCAGGTCGGGAATGGGTGGCTACGATTCCATCCTGACCCTAGTCAACGACCGGTCAAAAGCTTGCCACATCGTCAGCTTCTAACCAATCAGCACATGCCACATCATCGTAAACGCCACAACAGCAAGGTCAAATCTCCGGTCAGCGCTCTTTTACGACTAGCCCCTATCTTTTTATCTATTTTATCCATTGTTCTCTGAGTCATGCTATTCTTCCAATCTAGCCCCTGCACTTCTTGGTAATAATGCCCGCCATCCTGGTCTCTTCAAAATCAGGTTTTTTATTTTAATTTCAACATTGAGTTTAACTTATTTACAGAAATACCATCAAACTTCAAAAGCTTATAACTTTCAAACCGTAGCTCCGTTTAAGCCTGTTTTTGTTACGTTAGCTTCGTAACAATGTAAACTACGTGTTAGCAGAAACGTTTAGAATGTCCTATGCTTTTGAATTTGAACATAAATGTTAATTTGTTTATTGTTTATGCAATTGATTGAGTTTCTAATTAACACCAACCTAGTGTTTTCATAAATCAAACTTAACCTGATTAATACCAACTCAAGTGTTTCTTCATTAATTATAACTTTTTTAGTTTAAACACAAAACAAATAATGGTTCTCTTAGATGTTCTCACTCGCTTTTAAGTTTCTAAATTAGTGACATAAGTGATATGAAATATTTATAACTAAAATATGACTAAGGTTTAACCTCATCCTTTCTAATTAAAACATAATTTGAATTAATTCAACTTTAGGATGTTTCTCTGAGATATCCTTGATCTTATTTTGGTTAATTAAAATAAATCAAGTATGTCGGCTTCTCTTTTATACTCTCGGTAGTCGTTTATTTACAATCGTAGCTTTGTTTTTGGTGTTTCTTGCGTTCTCTTGATCGTAGCAATGAGCCCTCTTTTAGCATGTTCTTTATAAAGCTTTTTACTATGATTTGTATAATGTGCTTAGCTGTCTTTGGTTTGCCTATTTGTATGTTCCTCTATGCTTGGTGTTTGCTATGAGTAGAAGAACCATACTCAAGCGACGAAGGCCGAAAGCTGCAGAACAGAAGATTGAAGAATTTCTATGAACAATTGTCTTGAGTGGAAAGCAAGTTTAAAAGGCAAGTATAGCATGGGATCATCCTTGTTACCTATTCACCTTTAATCACTTAATTCATACTGCATGCGTCTACCTTGATTACCACTAAGGATTTCCTAGCTCTGTACTTGTACCTTGTCACCTATGGGTTTATGCATTGGGCAGTATGATGCTAGTGCTCAATTAAATGACCATGATCTATAACTTGACTAATGGTATATGCAATAAACGTTAAAACATGCTTTTTAGAAACATGGAAATAAGGATGCTAGAGTATTTGGCTACTTTCCAAATGCTTTAGTTTCTCTCCCTAAGGACTTATCTAGAAGTGACAACCAGAGACTTAAAGTATAACCATGAGTGCTATATGGCTATGGTTTTAGTCAAGTATGAGGACCTTTTTCTAGCTTATTAGTGGTTACCAAAAGGCACAAAAGGGGCTTGTCACGATGGGTATAGTGCAGCCTCTGTTCCTATGAGTACTTTTGCGTGAGTGTGCCATTCGAAAGGGGGGCTCTATATCTACTTGCCATGGAAACCTAGTGGCTACTAACTTGTTAGACGAACCTTTGAAAGGCTTCATAGTGAACCCTGCCGACCTTCCTTGGAAGTGGGTCAAGAGGCTGATCATCTTGGGAGAAAGGGCAAATCACGGATCATGGGTAAAGTTGTACAACATTAGCAGAGTGTAAAAAGTATTATAACAGCCGTGCTCACAGAAACGAGCGGTCTGGACTCGTTATAGAAAAATAACAAATGATCGATGATGTTTTTAAATGCTCTCATTAATCATGTTATCAGTTTCATGTGACTAATTGGGGCATTGCTAAACTTGTTGCTACTAATGCTAAATTTGACTCATTGAAATGCTTAATGCTGTAAACATGTGTCGCCTTTTGAGCCTCATGAACCCTATGTTATAATTCTTAAGTACGAGATGTACTTATGCTTGTTTATTTTCATTATTTGGACAAAAATCCTAGATGGGTAACAGATTATGGCAGTTATGCTGACTTTCCCGAGGATTACTACATTTGTTGTTCACCAATTGACCGTCCCTGTGGCTTTTGGAGGCTTTACCTGAAGAATAGAATTTATGTTTTCGCTACTTTGATAGATACTTGTTCCTTTGTATGGATTATTATTCGATATGTAATAAACTATGAGCTTGATACAATGTAATTTGTCATCTTATGTGTGTGACTGATTCTTAGGCACACATAGGATTCTACATCCGATTTTGTCCTTAAAATCGGGTGTGACAATGCATTGTTATGGTCGACAACTACATTGTTGGCAGCGAAAGGGCAATATGATGGTGTTTCCTAATTAACGGTGGACAAAACGCTTACATTGTTTTCACTGAGAAGAGCCAAGCTACAATACAAATGTCAGTTTTATAAATATGCACACATATACATAGAGGATGTATCATCACCATAGGCTACTACGTTCTTCTTCTTCTCCAGAGGCTGTCATGTATTTCTTTGTTGGTTGTTGCTTTCAAAAATTCTCCTTTTAACATTCTAGTAGAATTTTTGCTGCTCATTTGGTATATGGTGCAATCGATTAAGACATCTGCTTAGTTTGAATGTAGGATGTCTATCACAGTATCAAGTTTATTCTTGCCAAAGTTGATAGCATTAGTTCCAAACAACATGTTATGTTTCTATTGATTATGTCAATGTTGCTCTATTGATTGTTATTGGTATTATAACAGTTTCAAAAGAGAAAAGCTAAGGATACTACGTGATCATGGCTGGTGCGGTGCCAGAACAACAGTGGCTGCTCTGGATACTTGTGTTATGGCTGCTCTGTAAGGATAACATCAAATGCTTTAGCAATGTCATAGCCAATGACCTTGATGAGGCAGTGATGGCCTTGCTGAAGCAGTTGACATTATCCTTATAGAACAGCCAGACATAACATAGGTATATACAGTAGCTACGGGCGAGATGCCATCCCCACTCCAAGGAGCTGTACGTCTTTGTATCACCTACGATGTCAACACTGAAGGTGAGAATACATTGCTGACCTAGTTCTCTATATTATCTAGGTTGCATAGCAAAGGCTACCTTTATACTTTTTTATGCCATGGTATATGAAAGGCAAGCATCATTACACCAGTACCCATTCAAACCGTTGGTTGATATGAGAGCTACATTGAGGAAAGGTCAGAACCTTGAGACAACCCTTATCCGGGCATGGGTATGGTGGTTCAGGTTTAGTGTCCATGTGGGTACAGTTGTACACCTTTGCAAAGATCTTTTTGAAAGCCTGAAGTCTTTGGATAGACTTGTTCGGTTGTTCTCTCTTCTAGACTCAGTGTAGTGAGAATGATTGAACTTGATGATGAGATGAACTATATAATGTCGATGACTTAAAAATGTTCTCACATGCTACATGTACATTTAATAACCATTGTTAGGGATTGAAATATGATTCATGAGCATATTCTCATTAACAAACGCCATGCTTTTATGCAAACTTACAAATGCCTTTTAATCCCTACATCCACTTGAACCTTTGAAAGACTTCATAGTGAACCCTTGGTGCCGGAACAACAATGACTGCTTTGGATACTTGTGTTATGGCCGCTCTGTAAGGATAATGTCAACTGCTTCAGCAAGGTCATAGCCAATGACCTTGATGAGGTAGTTCACATTATCCTTACAAAGCAGCCAGATATAACATAGGTATATATAGTAGCTACAGGATAGACGCCATCCCCACTCCAAAAGGAGTTGTACGTTTTTGTATCACCTACGACGTCGACAATGAAGGTGATGAATACGTTGCTGACCCGGTTACTTATATTGTCTATGTTTCATAGCAAAGGCTATGTTTATACTTTTTAAGCCTTGGTATATGAAAGGAAAGCATCATTACACCAGTACCCATTCACTGGTACCCATTCAGACCGTTTGTTGATCTGAGAGCTACATTGAGGAAAGGTCGGAACCTTTAGGCAACCCTTATCTGGGCATGGGTATGGTGGTTCATATTTGGTGTCCATGTGGGTATAGTTATACACCTCTGTAGAGCTCTTTTCGAAAGCCTAATGTCTTCGGATGGACTTTGTTCAGTTGTTCTCTCTTCTAGACTCAGTTTAGTAAGAATGATTGAACTTGATGATGAGATGAACTATATAATGTCGATCATTTCTCACATGCTACATGTACTTTTAATTACCATTGTTTGGGATTAAAATATGTTTGATGAGCATGTTCTCATTAACAAATGCCAAGCTTTTATGCAAACTTACAAAAGCCTATTAATCCCTACATCCACTTGAACCTTTGAAAGAATTCATGGTGAACCCTGCCGAACTTCTTTGGAAGTGGGTCAAGAGGCTGATCACCTCAGGTGAAAGGGTAAATCACGGCTCATGGGTAAAGATGTACGACCTCTGCAGAGTGTAAAACTGTTATAACAACCGTGCTCACGAAAACGAGCGGCCTTGGGGTCCTTATGGAATAGATGACCACTTATACTTATTGTTTATTGCTATACATTATTCTTGTTTACATGATCATGTGGTTATGTGGGCTTGTGCTAAACTTATTGCTACTCAATTGCTAAAATTATGACTCACTAAAAGCTAATCGCAGGTAAACCAGTGTCAACCTTTTGAGCCTCATGAACCCCATGTTATATTTGCTGAGTATGACATGTACTTACGCTTGCTTTACTTTTCAATTACTAGGACAAAATCTTGGATGGATAACAAAAGATGGAGCTTGATCAAAGTTTTTGAGGAGTGCTAGGCGTATGTACCCCTAGTCAACAGTCCCTGTGGTGTTTGGAGGTTTCACTTGAAGATTAGAATGTTAAGTAATTTCTGCTGCTCTGATAAATATCTTGTCTCTATGTGATATCATTGTTCGTTATATAATAAAGCATTATCTCTTAATACTGTTGTAATTTGTCATCTTATGAATGTGACTGAATCTTGGGCAGACATAGGATTCTACATTTGATTTTGTCCTTAAAACTAGGCGTGACGTACTAGAACAAAATAAAAACAAAAACACATTTAAACCTAAATTTTTCATACAAAAGCAAGACACCAATCTAAACCTTGTGTCGTGCTCACATGACACGTCATTTTATCCATTGTTTAGATTCTTTTTAACATTTGGACGACCTCAAGATCTTGTTTCAACCTACATTTTTCATATAAAGTTTGTCTCTGTTCATGTATGAAAAGTTACAAAGTTTAGAAACAAATGGAAATTCAAATTACAACCGTGGCAAATTAACATACGTACACCAACATCACACATGAGTTGGCACAAAATGGACAAATGTTGTTATTTGTAGCCATTATAATCTTGCTCACAAGAATATCTCCATATTGTAACAAATAGTGCATTAACCCACAATCACCATCTTACAATGACATCAACACTTGATAATAGCAATTTAAATGAGGTATAATTGGGCGATCTTGCGGGTACGTAAACTGTATTATTATTCTAGACATAATGTACTCCATTTTTTGTCTATAAAGTGTAGTTTGGAAAAAACCAAGAAGAGAACAATCTCATGAAAGTAGGGATGATGCAAGTTCTGATGTTAAAGGGTAGTAGCTTGGGTCAGTAGTCAGGTAGTTCATTTCTATTCTATTTCCCATGCAATGAGATCTTAATTAGCTCATTGAATTGGAGTTTAGGTTAACTTAATGACCAAAAGAAAACAAGTTAAACTTGCATTCCCAAATGGCAGCTTCCTTGCTATTGCATAGCAGCCATCAATGCGAGAGACGTTTCACACCAAAACTCATTGCTAGCTTGGCCGCCAAGCCAAGAAATTTGGCACCTGTGACAAACCACTCAAATTAGCATCTACTGTTTGGATTCTTTCATGTGGCCATGGTTGGTTTCTCTTTCTCTCTTGGAGGGTTCCAAATTGGCTTGACTTGCATTGTTTAGCATTCAGTCACTTCCTGTTGTTGATTATGACATGTGCTCAATTTGCAGTTGGCAACTGGGATAATGCATTGCTGCATACTATCGCACAAGATCCAAATACAGCCAAGAATGGATTACTAAATCTGCTGTTTTGACTTTGTTTGAAACGGCGGCGTCCATTATTCTGTCCACTTTGTCTGTTAATGTTGTTAAATATATGTTGCCTTTCGACCGTGAGGTAATCGCTGACAAGTGACAAACACCGTGGAGGGTTTGGTGGTTGGTGCCTGTAGCAAGATAAGCAGAGTATATTTGAGGGAGGTGCAGCAACTGCAAAAGGTTTGCTTTCGGATTACGATGCTGTATGACTACTGTTAGCATGTTAAAGTGTCACAAGAATACATTAGAAAATTTATAAAATTGTGTGTCATGGTGTATCGCAAAATTTCATATTTATTTGTTTGTTGATATATCACAAAATATAAGTAACACATCATTTTGGATTCTAAAACGAATTGGACTTTAGAAACCGTCAGATTTCTGATGGGTTTCGGAATTATTGAACCATATTTCAGTTTCAGGATTTAAAAAATCATTCAACTTTCTTTTATAATTTTTAGTACATTTTTTTATCATGAAAATGTTGATAAGTGTTCCCTAACTATTTTCCTGCATAAGTAGTCACAAATAAATGTTGTTTTGGATATCGAAGCGGTCTCAAAACAAAATTTTGATTACCAAAACCTGGTGGTTGTTGCATCTAAACTTCTTCTTCAAGATGACCATGAAGAAATGCATTTTGTACATGCAAGTTGGCGAAGGCTCCACCCTCGAGAGACGGCGATGGACAGAACAATACGAATAGTAGTAGCTTTAACAATAGGACTAAAAGTTGTTGGGGTTTAGTCCCACATCGTGTAGCGATGGTGGGAGAGCACAACATATAAGGCGGGAGAACCCCCTCACCTATCAGACTAGTCTTTTGGGTTGAGTAAGGTCCAAAGACCTTATATGTTGTAGCTCCGATGAACCTGGGACCTGTGAGAGCGTAGGCTTGTGGTAACGAGCCAGGCCGGCTATAAGCCAGCTCCAAGATCGTGAACTCGGTGGTCACCACCGGTTCCAACAAAAGTGTCTTCCATTTTGAGGTGGGACAAGATGCCAGGTCTTGTTATTCATCAAGGCACTATATTCTGTCTCCATCGCTTGCTTCCAGTTTACATCGGCTAGTGCATCATTAACACTGCATGGTTCATCAGTTGACGTTAGAAAACTATATTTAACAGTACCATCGGTGTATACCTTTTCTTTTCGGATGCCATTCTGTAGCCGAGTTCTTGGACGAGCTAGCATTTGTTGTTCTTGACTTGCAGTACCTGCTGCAACTTCTGTGACCGGCGCAGAAAGTCTAGGAGATGCAGGAGGTGTGGGCGGAGGTGTAGAAGATTCAGGAGACAACTGCGGTTGTTGCTCCCCACCTGCAGACTCAGTCTCTTCCCCTTGGCTCCTACCACGCGGAGTGGACAACCTTGCATGCGAGTTGCTGCATGCGTGTTGCCGCTGGTCTGCATCAGAGTTGCCGCATGGGAGTTGTTGCTGATCTGCATGGGAGTATGCATGAGAGTTGCCACCCGCTAGATCTGCATGGGAGTTACCATCGGTGCCTGTTGACTGAAGCAGATCAACCTCATGTCCAGTGCCGATGCATGGCTGTATATTTGCTGTGTTCCCTGCGTTAATTGTTCCTAAATTTTCTTCAACAATTAAATCAGTAGGGTTAGCAGGAATATTAGCAAATTGATCAACGATATGTGCGCCCCCAGGATTTATCAAAGTTGGATGAAGGAGATTGATTTCAGACCAAAGGCGTGCGCCTGCATTGGAGTGAAGTTCAGAAAAAGGAAAAACTTCTTCATCAAACACAACATCCCGAGATATATAAACACGCCCGGAAGCTATATTGAGACACTTGAATCCCTTATGGAGGTGACTGTATCCTAAAAAAACACAACGTTTGGATCGATATTCAAGTTTGTGAGAATTATATGGGCGCAAATTAGGCCAAGCACACCCGAAAACACGAAGAGTATCATAATCCGGTTTTTGTTGGAATAAGCGTTCTAGAGAGGGGTGGAGTTTTGGATAATACGACTTGGAACACGGTTTATCAAATAAGACGTTGTGAGAAAGGCTTCATCCCAAAATTTTAGGGGAATAGAAGCATGAGATAACAAGGACAAGCCTACTTCTACGATGTGGCGATGTTTTTGCTCTGTCGCCCCATTTTGTTGATGTGCATGGGGACATGACACTAGATAGGTGATCCCTATTTTGGTGAAGAAGGAATTGAGTTTTTTAAACTCTCCTCCCCTAACGGTTTGCATTGCAAGAATGTTTCGATCAAAGAGTCTCTTAACAAGAGCCTGAAATTCTTGAAATTTATGAAAAACTTCAGACTTATACTTCAAAAGATGGATCCAAGTGAATTTACTGTAATCATCAATAAAACCCACATAGTATTTTTTTCTACCAACTGATTCTGGTGCAGGCCCCCAGACATCCAAGAACACAAGTTCTAAAGGAAAAGTAGACACACTTGAAGATCTTGAATAAGGCAACAGATGACTCTTAGCTTGCTGACATGCATCACAAACCGACCTACTAGATGATTCATCTAGGCAAGACAAATTATTGCTACTAATAACTTGTTTAACAATCAGTGGCGGAGCTTGAGGATAAATACAGAGGGGGCAACAAGACAATATGCATGGTTTAGGAAGCGTTAGGGTGTCCATTATAAAGTTTTATACTAGCAAAACATACATAAGTACTGTTGCAACCTCTATAAAATTGCAAAAATGAGGGGGGGGGGCATGGCCCACTATGGCCCCAATGAAGCTCCGCCGGTGTTAACAATAGCTGAAGACGGATGACCAAAACGACAATGCCACCGTGACAAGGGAATCCTAGCAGCACCACAAGCCTGCTTTATTGGATATGAAGGAAGAGGATAAAGCCCATTGTGACATCTCCCTCTAAGAATTGTATTCTTCGTTGCCTGATCCTTGATCAAAAACAAGTTTGGATGAAATTCCATGAATGCAGAATTATCAGAAGCTAGATTCTTTGTTGCTTGGGGACGAACATAGAGAACATTTTTAAGATGAATATCACGATTTGGGGTACGAACAGTAGTATGACCAATATGACTAATATTCATACTTGCACCACTTGCTGTGTGGATCTGATCTCCTCCGTTGTACTTGTTTCTGAAGGATAGCTTCTCCAGCTCACCAGTGATATGGTCGGTGGCGCCGGTGTCAGTGTACCAATTAGTGTCAATGGTGTAGGAGTTCATTACAGCCGCTACTAGCGTCGTATCCGGCACGTAGGTCTCATCGAACCTGTGCCAGCATCAATCCGCCGTGTGCCCGAGCTTGAAGCAGACTTGGCATAGAGGGCGTTCATCAACATCAGATGGCGGCGCACGGTGGTTGTTGTACCCACCGCTCCCGCCGTCCCTTTGCGACGCGTTGTTGACGTTGCCGCGACCACGGCCACGCTATTTGTTCTGGCCGCCGTGTGCTCCTTGACCACGGCCTCCTCCTCTTGCGAAGCCACCATGTCCCCGACTAGTGGCGTTCACCGACCCAGACCCGGTGAGAATACACTCTACCAGTTCTTCATCATCAAGCCGTCGTCCGGCTGCAGCCATCTCATCGCCAAGTGCCATCATCTTCGCGAAGTACTCAGCAGCGGTGGAATTTCCCGTCTTGGTGTTGGCGAGAGCGATGCGGATGTTCACGATGTGTGCACGCGTCTGAGACGCATAAATCTGCTCGATGGCCTTCCAGACCGCCGCCGCAGTCTCACATGTGGAGACTTGGATCTTCACCTCCTTTGCGAGCGATGACAGAAGAAAGCTCAGGACCTGTTGGTCCTTGGCTTCCCATTCCTCAAAGGCCGGGTTCTACCTCTTCTCTTGTTTTCCATCAACGGTGGCGACGAGCTCCTCTTCGGGTGCCTTGGTGTCGCTGGTAATGTGCGCATGGAGATGAGCGCCGCGTATGGCTAAACGAACTTTGGCTTTCCACAGCGCATGATTCAGCTTTCCCAATTTCTCCGAGACAGCTTGGCCAGAGAGAAAATTGGTTGATGAGTTGGAGCTAGACATGGCGCTGGATTTGGTGGATTGGATTTTGTGGAGATTAGGCTCTGATTATCATGTAAGTGATATCAGAGGCGCAGATGGTGGAAGCACCAGGCCCGATCTTGGGTCCTTGGTGACTGCGTGTTTCTCATTAGATGGAAAAGCCCCATCTGTAGCACTTTACATAAATAGCCAGCTGACAACCTTTGGGAGATCACCCAATATTCTTTACATGGACAATACTCAATCGTACTCCTATTCATGCGTGATCTATTCTAACACATGATCTAGTCTACCGCAAGATCTGGTCATAACACATATGCACACACACTTGATCTAGTCTAACGCATGATGTGGTCATAACACACATGCACACGCATGATCTAGTCTACCATGGTTGTTGCCGAATGTTAAGGTTATCCTTTAACAGCCTGTTCCACTGATTTCCTTGACGTCCACGATTCCGACCACCTCTGTCTCTCCTCTCACGAGGGATCCATCCACGATTGCCATGACCATTCCAGCCGCGTCCACCTCTGTTTCCCCCAAATCCCCTGTCAACGAAATCCACAATCGTGAGGAAGCCGAGCCTTCACCGCTGTGCCATCCCCCTTCACGGTCGTAGAGGAGCCGCTAGGGTTCCTGGGAGCATCTCTGAATCGCCCAAGCACGAAGAAGCGGAGAGAGGAGAGAGGTCGATGAAGAGGCATGGGAAAAAAGTGGTGGAGAGAAGGATGCCGTGTAAGACGGTAAGACACTAACTCCAGAAGCATCTGGAGTTCGCTTCAAATTTTGCACGAGCTGACATGGATCAACTTATTATTCGCTTCAAATTTTGCAACTCAGTTGGCAACACATGAGCTGAGGCATCGATCCATCAAAACATTGTGCTTCGGTTTGCACGCACGACGCCAGCTAGCCGGCGCCACTTAGTAATCAATTACTGATAAGCATCCCGCCGCCTCTATGGCCGCCGGCTGCTTCTCCTTCGCCATCATTGGCTTCTCCCCGCACGACGGTTCTGTCTTTGATGCATTCGCAACTTGAGTCAGTGCATTTGCCGCTGGTGAAGCCGCAACCCGGTTCAATCGAGCAGAGGTTCTAGCACATCTCGTCGTTGTAGCACTTCATCCCCCACGTCAATTGGCAGTCGAGGTGGCGTGCTGTTGCGCCTGCAACCACAAGATCGATCGAGTTTTATTTATTTATTTATTTGGAGATTTCCAAGCATGATGCATTAATATTAGCTGGTATGTAGTGGTAGAAATCACGATATGACAACGCCATGAGCAAGGCCAAGGTGACCAAGGCAGCGCCCAAGTGTTTCTTGTTCATCATCGGCATGGTCACGACTTGAGTGGACAAGTGCTTGCGTATGTACCAACAGAGAGCTAATGTGTTTGATATTTATAGAGAAGTATAGGGATAGAGGTATAGAAAAGAGATAATGTATAGATATTGTTTTAGTTAGAAGCTAATGATTTCCCCACTAGCCAATTAATGATTTCCCCACCTAGCTTCATCCTGAAATATAAAGGATTTTCATTTATTCTAAGTTAAACCATTCTTAGTTTAACCAAGTTTATGAGACAGAATATTAATATCTATCACATCAAAGGAGTATTCCAAAATTGTAAGTCATTCTGCCTTCTTTAGAGACATAAATTTTACCATTTATCGAGACATACTTATTGCATCGTAAAACATATATATCTATACAGGCCAGAATGACCTATAATTTTCAATGAAGGGAGTACATTCTATAGAGTATCAAATGAAGCATCAAGTTAAATGGTTCGGCCGAGGACAACTGAAATCATTTATTTTTTTAGATTTTAAATTAGTAAATACATTTTTTATCTTGATGGCCCATATCTTTTCTCTGGTATCTGACTCTATCCCTTCTGTTTTCTCTCTGCTCTCTTTCTACTGCATACTTTAAAGAAACGGTTCCCATTTTACTCCTCAACATCTGCTTCTTGTTCCACTTCTACCTATAAGGGCCCAACTCTAGGGGCAGGACAGGACATGCGACCGCGCATATTGGAGAGGGGCCTATGACCTCAAATATGCAGTACCTTACATGCATATGCATTGTCACACTAGAGTTGAGGCCCACATACCATCTAGTACGTGAGGTGATCACAAATGCAAAACACTGCATCGACAGACAGTCAATATATAGACGGATTAGGCTGAACCATCTTGGCGCACCATCCTTGTGGATCACTGTCCGTGGTGACAAATCACAATTATCACTTTGTCATAAAAAAATCTCTTATCATCTCCTCAAGAGCTTGTCGGTATCCATGCAAGATTGTGCTTTTTTTCTCTTGTCCCTACACTCCTAGTGCTTAATCATTTATTGTTGTTGGGCCTGAGTATAAAAGTACTAGATGTAGACTCTATGCTCTTTTCGAAAGGATTTGAATTGTCTTCATAAGTTTTGGTTTCACTAGATTCGGCTCAAGATATTCAAATCATAGTTTTGCGATCTTGGCCAACAACATTAGAAACTGGTGTATTTTTTGCAAGGTTGGATATCATCCGACCTTGCAGTAAGTAACATTAACAACAATTGACTCTTCTACTGATTTACTTCCTCCAGTACCCTAATTTTGAATATTAGAAACTAGATCTGTGCTATTATCTTCACCAATAGTCTTATCAAAAGTACAAGCATAGCATTAACGAGATTGGATTGATGACTGGATAAAGTACCTCAACTGTTCATCTCCCTCGGTACATTGGTGTTGTTGGGTGGATGCAACTTCTTACCTTAAAGACACTAACATTCTTTGGTTTTTGGTGATAGGACCAGGGGCGGACACATCGGTGGGGCGGGGGAGAGGGGGGGGGGGGGGGGGGGGGGGCTCAAGCCCCCCCTACCCATCTCGGAGCAGTGGAACCCCCTGTGGAGCCCCCATAAAATTTTAGGCAAAGTTCTATAGTGTAGGGGGGCTGAGA
Organism: Miscanthus floridulus; assembly: GCF_019320115.1. Taxonomy (NCBI): domain Eukaryota; kingdom Viridiplantae; phylum Streptophyta; class Magnoliopsida; order Poales; family Poaceae; genus Miscanthus; species Miscanthus floridulus. The sequence goes on along the minus strand of NC_089588.1, from coordinate 98,558,479 downwards.
CGTAAGATCGAACAACAGTGTTGTTCAGCCCCCCCTGAAATATTTCTTGGGTCCGCCGCTGGATAGGACAGAAACAATCTTGTAGTTGTTTATTCAAATTCTTGCATGTACTACTTATATAGCGTCTTTATAAAGTGTCAACATATTGCTTCAGTTGAGTTTTGCCATGAAAAACAAAACAACGTCGTCTCCAGTGAAGTCACTGAAAAGTGTATTGATGCAAATTTGGTCCCACACTCAAAGGAAAAGCACACCTAGATCACATGAGAATTGTTTAGACTGCTCGAGGAAGCAGGGAAAACCAACGTAGCTAGTTTCAGCAGATCTACCACCGCAAAGATCCTAGAAACGCCTCTCAGGAAGGTGCCTGGAGAGACACACCTAGGTTGTTCTAGTGTTGATAAGGGCACCTAAAACACCGACAAAAATAGTCGAGATAAGTAGGCAATGTTAGGGCAAAGAGAAGTTAGGGCACCTAAACCAGCTTATTGAACAACAAATGGAGGCTAGAAGATGTTAGAGCAAAAAGAGTAAAAGAGAAAGGTAGTGTCCCTTTATATTTAAGGTTGTGGTACACTTATCCTATGGGGGTCGGTATCCTTTATATATCGTATTGAAATACAACTCAAATGGATCTTGGCTGCTTTAAAATTGACTTAGCCGGTTTCCATGGGCTAGATCTTCCATGGAGCTTAATTTCCTCATGTGGACAAAACAATTATCCTTCTATATATCACAACATCGTTTAAGGGTTGTGATTCTTACCCAGGCTCTGATATTAATTGAAGGGCCGAAACAGGTGACCAGAGGGGTGGGGTGGGGGTGAATGGGAGCCTCAAATTTTTCTTGCCAACCAAACGAGTGATATGTAGGCAATGTCCCAAAAACCAACAAGACCCTCTCTTCTAGCTACTGCTAAGATCATATAGTCACAATGGATCTACTGACCTTAGGAACAACGATAAGCTTATTTTTGCAGCCTATGAACTTTTGTAGAAAAGTCAAAACTTAGGCAAATGAACTCCAAAAATTGTGAAACTATGCACAAAGCTTGTCTACCCCCATTGGGAGAAGATATTCCCAAGAGGTCTTGACCAAAAGAATAAGACTTCTTCACGAATTTTGAGTTTCCCTAGTCAAATTGGGGTTTTGTCGAGAAAGCACAAAAGGATGAAATCTGGACGCTCGTGGAAAATCTATTGAAAGCAAGGCTTAGGTATGTTCCCAAGAGGTCATTGCATACCGATTGAGCACATGAATCAATTGAGAACTCTCAGCTCAAATAAATTACAAACAAATGGACTTGAGGCAATGAAAAGAGGAATTTTGGGAACGAATCTTGAGGGTATGAGTGCTAGGGGTATACCAGTGACTTAGAAAGCAAGCTATTGGCTACAAAACCTTGGAAGCCAAGATTTCTGAATTGATCCGGTAGGAACCGATTAGAATTTTCTTGTAACAAACTAGGAAACCCATGTGTAACCGATAGGGATTCTATTTGTAACCTTACCTTCCGGACTATATAAGACGGGGTAGGGGACCCCCAATCGGTATCTCATTTGATGACATCATACGTAGTAGACAATCACATCAGTGCCCCTGTAAACCACCAAGCACACAACATAAGAGGTATATTCCCCACTGGATGTAGTGTACCCCGTACTTGAGCCAGTATACATCTACGTCCAGTGTGCTACCCCTCTGATTCCCTGTGCACAAAACACTACTGTCCATTATCGAGGACAAAACCTATGACAACGTGACTAACTAATGTCAACACGTGTCCAACTTCAGCCATGGTTGACTCCTTCGCCTTCCTTCTTGACTTGACTGACGCCACCTTCATCACACATGTAGATGCATGTCCAGCCTCCGCCAAGTGCCACGATGCCATCATCCTCCGCCTTGACTTGTTCGACACCGTCTTGCTCTTCTTGTGCCCAATGTGAGCCGCCCATGCTCCGTCATTGGCCTCTTGGTCCTTCAGTCCAAGCCTAATCATCTGTCCTTCACCGCTCCTGGTCCACCCGGCACGGACTCTGCATTTGACCTTCTCTGTCGCCGTCGACCATCTTGGTGCACCCAAAACTACACATTCACAAGGCAAGGGAGATGTTGCGCAACACACTCAACACAACACAACACAACATGACACCCGGGTTAGCCATTATCATAATCAAGCAGATATGAAATACGAACTTAACTGGAAAGCCTCAAACCTATCAACTCTTGTGTCAATCATTGATCACACATGGATGCGACCAAGGCATTTCTCAACTCGTCTCTCAACATTTCAGTTTACTCTTTTGTGTTTAAACTTCTTTGTCACCATTTTTTCAAGAGAGTAAACCATTCAAAATATTTGTTTGCTAGCATTTAGTTAACTGTATACATAAGGGGATGGTGAATGCTGTCCATTTCTACTTGGTAGTTTTTGACAGAGAAACTTTTGGCGCTGCTGACGCGACTGCTTATGCTGTCCATAGTGAAGAAGTATTCTCTGGTTCGCATGCATACAAGTTTCCTTGCATTTGTCCTTCATTTTGTCTGCATTGACACACTCCACTGCACCGGGAAAAAAATGTCTTGTTTATGCTTACTACTACACGTACATTCCTGTGCCGTGCACCATAGAAGTTCAGAAGAGGGGTCCAAGGTAAACAAATGGACAGCATATGCCTGAGAAAGGTAAACAAATTACAAATGGCATCAATCATGCCGTGATATTATAACTACCTGTCTTCATCAGATAGCTGCGAACTAGATTAGACAAATCATGCATCAATGGCGATTACCATGACCGTTGCAGATAACTACATCTGAGAAGAAACCGAGACCTGACGCCTCCACTTCATCATCATCTGAGAATAACAAGGCCGGCATGCTTTTGTCCTGTCGTCCCTCGCAGGCGGCGGCGTTCACGGAGCAGCAGCTGAAGCAGCTCCGGGCACAGTGCCTCGTGTTCCTCTCCATCAGGTAATTAACACAGTTATCGAGTTCCTCACTTGCACAATTTAAACTGTTAATCCGCGAGGTTGCATTTTTCCATTGATCAACAGATCCCTGTCTCCTGTTTCTGTTCATTCAGAGAGACGGGTCTGATTTGGAGTTTTGGACGATGGCTGATGGGGTTGTGCTTGTTTAGATAGGTAGATGATCAAGCCTAAAGTTGTGTAATTACTAGTACTAAGGAAATAAATGAATTGTTTGTTATGTAGAAACAACATGGTGCCCACGAAGAAGCATCTGGAAATTGCACTCGGCGAATTTTCAGCGGAAGGTAAGAACTGGAACCAGTAGGTTACATGTGGATTTCAGGCTGCCACACAAACATTTTGTGGTTTCATTGGTCATCCTGTCCTTGATGAATATAACGTGAACTAACCCCATCTCGACGACCAGGCAGCAGTAGCCATGGCGGCAGCGGCGGCGGCGGAGACAACCGTCTGGACATGTCCAGGCTGGCAGGCTGTCGACCTCCGGGTGGAACAACCAGAAGAATTGTACGCCGAGGACCGCGCAAAATGCAGTGATCGATAGGGATTGCATATCATTACTGTTTTACCACTCCTGTTGTATAGGGCATAGGCATTTCAGCATGACATTTTCTTCGGAAATCGGAGTCGAATGGTATATGTGAATACAGCAGATTCATTGCTCTGTTATGCACAAACTCTTGTTCTTGTCTTGTAATAGCTGGTAACCCAGAGAATGATATTCGCTTTCAGTATTTCGAACTATTGACTCAGGACCAATTCTCTGGTCTAAAAAACAGTTACCTTGTATTTGATTTCTGCATTTGTTACTTTATGTTCAAGAAGACATGTCACACGAGAACTTTGTTGCTCGCCATACCTGAGCAGCTCCCTTTTCTTGTGTATGCATGAATGAAGTTAATTAATTTTTTCTCTACATAGAAACTACTATGAAAACCATACCCATAAGTCGAGAAGGTTAGTTTCTACTCGATATTTATTGCTCTCTCAATACTCTAAAAAATATCTATGGAAGCTGTGGGATGCATGGGACTGGCCTAACACCTTTAGAAAGTTGCACCACTTATTTGGTCCGGGCCTGGGGAGCTAGCAGTTTGACTTGCTTTCAGTTGTATGTGATCAACAGTGCAAGCCACGTAATTTAATAGTAAGATTTGGAGAATGGATTGCCTTTTATTTACAATATCAATTCTTGGGCATTAAACTACATTTCTTTATAACCATATAATTGGATGTAACCACATCAATTTATCTTAATGGAATATGATTACGGGTCTATGGGGTGTGATTGCTATATGTATATTGGCTGTAATGGATAATTAGTAAGGTGCCATATGGTTGATTTTGTCCTGGGTGTCTCAGTGGGTTGATTCTGTCCTAGGTGTCTACATAGGCTGGTTCTACTCTATCCTAGTGCATAAATAGACCAGGACTAGAAAAAAGAGAAGGCTGGTGTAAACTAAAGGAAAAAAGTCTATTTTACCTCCTCAACTGTCGCGAAAGTTAGATTTTCCTCCCTTAACTAGAAAACCGGACACAACTCCTCCCTCATCTTCTAAAACTGGACATATGACCTCCCTGGTTGTTTCTCTAGGTCATTTTTCTCTCTCTTTTATCTTTAATTCGGCTGAATCTTCAAAAAATCATAGCAAATCACAGAAAAATTATAAAAGAAAAAATCTAATTTTTTCGGACTCCACATGAGTAGATCTACACAGTAAATCTATGATATGGTATGCTTTATAACAAATTTTTTGCTCTAGCTTTTGATCTATGCTTTTCATAATTAATTCATAGCTGCAGTTTTGTTGGTTCAATTGTAGTGAAAATTTTATGGTGGGCCAATCCTTGTATGCTTGAGCTGTAATAAAAATTTCATGCTTATTGGATCATGTATGACTGAATTATGGATTTATTCAAGTTTATGCTTGTTAAATAGTTTTCAAATAGTTAAATGAGTGTAAAAATAGAAATTGTGTGTTCTATGTGTAATGTTCTATGTGACAACAAGATTATGTTAAGTGTTCATAAGATATAACAATAGTAACATTACGTAGAGAACACATATTTTCAACTTTTACTCACTTTTAACTATTTAACAAGCATAAAACTGAGTAAATCTATATAACTCAGTCATACATGAATCATTGAGCATTAAATTATTACTATAGCTCAAGCATACAATGATTGGTCCACCATTAAAATTTCACCACAATTGAACCACAAAAAACTGTAGTTTGAATTAATTACAGAAAAAAATAGATCTAAAGCTAGAGCAAATATTTTGTACTAAAGCATACCATATCATATGTTTACTGTATAGATCTAGTCATGTGGAGTCCAACAAAATTGGATTTTCTATTTTACAATTTTTCTGCGATTTACTATGATTTTTTCAATAATCCAGCAAAAATCAATATAAAAGAAAAGGAGAAAAAACACCTACGGAAATAGTTGGGGAGGTCACATGTCCGGTTTTAGAAGATGAAGGGGGAGTTGTGTCCGGTTTTCTAGTTGAGGGAGAAAATACTGACTTTTGCGATAGTTGAGGGAGACAAAATAGACTTTTTCCTAAATTAAATGGGCATGGTATACAATTAATTGAGCCTAGGCTGGTGTAAATTAAATGGGCTTGGTCTACACTTTGGGCCCACAAATACATTTGGCTCACTAAGACTCTAAGAGGATGCACATTTGGCACGTCACTACATGGGCCTTACTAGGCCTCAAGGTATTTAGCGATTTTTAGATCAGATCATGACAAAATGCAAATACCACAAAATTATTAAATACTAAGGATCACAAAATCTATGACGAAAACACACATTTTCATCATAAAGCATTGTTTAACACACATAATTTATGACGAATGGGTTTGTCTCACAAACGTCATAGATGGTGCTACTATGATGAAATTTTTAAGATTCATGATGCAAATCGTTCATCATAGATCCCCATAATTCTTGTAGTGAGATCGGTGAGAGTAGAACACCATGAACCCATGTTCAATAACCAGATCTAGAATTAAAACCATGGTATTCATACTTTAAAATTTTGTTAGTGAAATTGACACAGTTTTTTTTTTTTTTTGGAAATGACTCGATAACAATATGACAGCCTACAAGTTTACGCAGGTTAGTGTAACTAGATTAAACATGGCCTCCACTTGAAAGGCGAGGACCTAGACTAAACATTACTAAAATTTCTTTGAATAAACCGGCACAAGACAGGGCCAATTTATACTAATAACGAAGAACTGTACTAAAAATGACTAAGTATCTCTTTTAATAAAATCCAGGCGGGGAATCTCTCACCTCTGTAGTTCTTTCTAAAAAATAATGACTAATATAATAGTTGGCTGTTTTGTGAATATTGATTAGTTGGGTAAGATTAGCATTTGGATCCCCCCCCCCCCCCCCCCCCCCCCAACCCCATATTAGAAACACGATGGAAGGAAATTGAAGGCCGCTCTCCATCTTACCCAAAAGACACCTAATAGACGCTAGAAAATTTGACGCCTTAGTTTCTTCAATGGATCTTGGATCACATTGTGATAATAAATATCCAGTCCAAATGCAAATGAATCAAGTCTAAGTTTATCCAAAGCACTAGGGTTTGATTGGACTTTGAACGATCCACATACTACTAGAGAACAGACTTTAGAACGATGTCCCAATTTGGCATTAGCCTCGGCATTTTTTGCCCCCGGGACTAAAGGACCCTTTAGTCCCGGTTGGTAATACCAACCGAGACTAAAGGTCCCTGCCCAACGGTCGTCCGCGGGGCAGGGGCCTTTAGTCCCGGCTGGTAATACCAGCCGGGGTGATGCCCCGGGAATAAAGATTAATCTTTAGTCCCGGTTTGGACCCCTAACCGGGACTAATAATCCCGGCCTATAATTCAGCTCATTTCTTCCTCCCCGAGCCCGAGCCATTCCATTCAAACTCACTGCCTCTGTTTTTCAGCTTGCTGTTGTTCTTGCTCTCTCCCCCTCCATTGGTGTTGCTCTTCGATTTTGGAGGTAACAAACTTAATCCTCTTATGTTTTATCAGTAGCTTATCTCATTTTGCGATGTAGATGCATGTGTAACTTTATATGTTGGACTTTATTATGATTTTATATGTAAACTTAGAAAATTGTAGAAAATCCGTACTAGTTGAACTTGCGGACCGTGTTCAAGTCGGCGAGCATGTTCTCTGCCGAGCGGTAACGGACGTCAAGGAGGAGCTTTGATTCTACGAGGGAGAGCGGCAACGGTCGTGGAAGACCGTGTTCCCTTTCTCGTAGAATCGGAGCTCTTCCTTGGCCTAGTACGGTGCCGTCCGGTGGAGAAATGCTCGCCGAGTTGATCACGTAAGCAAGGTCAACTAGTACGGATGGTTATTTATTGAAACATGTTTTTGAGCTATAATTTGATGGATATTTGATAACTTCAGACCTACAAATGTCATCTACAAATGTTACTATCCTCGGCAACCTAAACGTCCGCGAGCTCGCCGATATCGAGCAGGTCACTTAGAATTATTTTTTCCATGAAATGAACTACTTAGAAATCATGCCTTTTTTTAGAATTAAATTTTCCATGAAATGAAAAACTTAGTAAATAGTTAGAAAATTATAGAAAATCCGTACTAGTTGAACTTGCGGACCGTGTTCAGCTCGGCCAACATGTTCTCTGCCGAGCGGTAACGGACGTCAAGGAGGAACTTTGATGCTACGGGGGAGAGCTGCAACGGTCGTGGAAGACCGTGTTCTCTTTCTCGTAGAATCGGAGCTCTTCCTTGACCAAGTACGGTGCCGTCCGGTGGAGAAATGCTGGCCGAGATGATCACGTAAGCAAGGTCAACTAGTACGGGTGGTTATTTATTGAAACATGTGAAATCCGTACTAGTTTTATTTAAATATATCATTTTAGAAAATATGAAATTTACACTAGTTTGCAAAAATAAGTATAGAAAGTAGATGACAACTGGTACCGGATCATCGGCCTCTTGTTCAGTTGCGAAACGACTGAGGCCAGAACTCCTTCTCATTATCTGCGGCAAGTGTAAGCAGAAGATTGTGATGGAGTACCGAGTCAAGAGACAGGGACCCAACAAGGGCCGTGTTTTCTACAAGTGCCCGGATCGCGATGTGAGTTTCTTACGCATTTTATCTTTATGGCTAATTGACCTGCTTTTCTTGAATATTTTTGACTAAATATTTTTTGGCTTTAATTACAGTGGGAGGGCAATGGATGCGATGGTTGGTACTGGGAGGAAGATTATGCTACATACGTGCAGAATTTGGGTGCGCTTGAGGTAGCGGCTGCTGCTGATGAGGCAGTGAGCCAGCAGGAGAAGCTTATTGATATTCAACAGAAGAATAATTTGTCTGTTTTAGTTGCGTACGATCACGAAATAATTATGTTACTAAAGTGCATTGTAGTTTTAGTTTGTTTAGTGATAGTTGGGATTGCTTACGTTGTAGCCAGACTTAGTTAATTAATCAACCGTGTGTGTGTCATTTATGTTGTGTAATAAAATACTAAATTATATTCAAGGTTTTCATAATTTGTCGTGTAATACAGATTATGTCACGCCATTGGATGTACAATGCCGATCGCCGCTCCCAAGACTTTATTGAGGGCTTGCACTATTTCTTAGGTGTGGCCGAGGCAAATAAGCGGGATGGTTTCATGTGCTGTCCATGTGCCCTATGTAAGAATTTAAAGGAATATTCAAGCTCAATGAGTCTTCATTCACATTTGCTTAAGTCAGGTTTCATGTCAAACTATATATGTTGGACTAAGCATGGAGAAAGCGGGGTCATGATGAAAGAAGGTGAAGGAGAAGATTTAGACATTGATGATATTATTGCTCAGTATGGTGCCTTTGATGATACTACAATGGGGGGAGATGAAGAAGAGGTAGCGGTAGAAGATGATCTCAGTGATGCTCTTGGCGATGTCATTCGTGATGCACAACAAGAATGGGAAAGTGAAAAAGAGAAAGTTAAGTTCGAGCGCATGCTTGAGGATCATAGGAAGTTGCTATACCCGACGGCCGAAGAGGGGCAAAAAAAGCTGGGTACAACACTGGAATTGCTACAATGGAAGGCAAAGAATGGTATATCCGACAAGGCATTTGGGAATTTATTGAACCTCATAAAGAAGATGCTTCTGAAGCCAAATGAATTGCCCACCACTACGTACGAAGCAAAAAAGGTTGTCTGCCCATTGGGATTAAAAATCCAGAAGATACATGCATGTTCTAATGACTGCATCCTCTACCATGGCAATGAATACGAGAATTTGGATGAATGCCCGGTATGTAAAGCATCGTGGTATAAGATCAGGCGCGATGATCCTGGTGACGTCGAGGGTGAACAACGTCCTAGAAAGAAAATCCCTGCCAAGGTTATGTGGTATGCTCCTATAATACCACGCTTAAAACGTTTGTTCAGAAATAAAGACCATGCAAAGTTGTTGCGGTGGTATAAAGAAGACCGTAAGGTAGACAATATGCTGAGACACCCAGCTGATGGGTCCCAGTGGAGAGCGATAGACAGGGAATTTCCAGAGTTTGCAAATGAGGCTAGAAACTTAAGGTTCGCCTTAAGTACAGATGGTATGAATCCTTTTGGAGAGCAGAGCACTAGTCATAGCACTTGGCCAGTTACTCTATGTATCTACAACCTTCCTCCATGGTTATGTATGAAGCGGAAGTTCATTATGATGCCGATCCTCATCCAAGGTCTGAGGCAACCTGACAACGATATTGATGTCTATCTGAAGCCATTAGTTGAAGAACTTCTAGTTTTATGGAACAAACCAGGTGTACATGTCTGGGATGAGTACAAACAAGAACACTTTGACCTACGAGCAATGTTGTTCGTAACAATCAATGATTGGCCTGCTTTAAGTAATCTTTCAGGTCAGACAAACAAAGGATATAATGCATGCACACATTGTTTTGATGACCTTGACAGTATATATTTGAAAAGATGTCGAAAGGTCGTGTACCTTGGCCATCGTCGATTCCTTCCGTTGAATCACCAAGTAAGAAAGAAAGGGAAGCATTTTAAAGGTAAGCCAGACCATCGGAAGAAGCCTCATAACCGAACCGGGGAAGATGTACTCGCAATGGTCAAGGATGTGAAAGTAGTATTTGGAAAGGGACAAGGCAGTGAATCTATTCCCAAAGATGCTAAGGGACACGCACCCATGTGGAAGAAGAAGTCCATCTTTTGGGAGCTACCCTATTGGCAAGTCCTAGAGGTCCGCAACGCAATCGACGTGATGCACCTAACAAAGAATCTTTGTGTGAACCTGTTAGGATTCATGGGTGTGTACGGGAAGCCAAAGGATTCACTTGAAGCACGCCAGGACTTGCAGGGCATGAAAGAACGAGACAATCTTCATCCAGAGAAGACAGATGATGGGCGTCATTACTTAAGTCCTGCTAGCTACACGCTTAGCAAAGAAGAGAGGGACAACATGTTCGAATGTCTAAGCAGCATCAAGGTCCCATCGGGATTCTCCTCCAATATAAAGGGTATAATAAATGTGCCAGATAAGAAATTCCTAAACTTAAAGTCCCATGACTGCCACGTGCTTATGACGCAATTGCTTCCAGTTGCTTTAAGAGGAATTCTACCTCCACATGTACGTCTAGCCACCGTGAAGCTATGTGCATTCCTCAATGCAATTTCTCAGAAGGCAATCAATCCAGTGGAACTAGCTACTCTACAGAATGATGTGGTTCAATGTCTTGTCAGCTTTGAGTTGGTGTTCCCTCCATCCTTCTTTAATATCATGACACACATCCTAGTTCATTTGGTGAAGGAGATTAGTATTCTTGGACCTGTGTTCTTACATAACATGTTCCCCTTTGAGAGGTTTATGGGAGTCTTGAAGAAATATGTGAAAGTCCATTCTAAGCCTGAAGGAAGCATCGCCCAGGGCTATGGAACAGAGGAGGTCATTGAGTTCTGTGTTGACTTTATTCCTGACCTTGCCCCGGTTGGTGTTCCCGAATCACGACACGAGGGGCGACTCAGTGGTAAAGGAACTTTAGGGAAGAAAACATATATCGGCATGGAAGACGATTATTTCAATAAAGCACACTACACAGTTCTTCAGAACTCGTCATTGGTGTATCCGTACATCGAGATACATAAGGAGTTCTTACGATCCAAATTTCCAGGGAAGACTGAAGCTTGGATTAGGCGTCAGCACATGGAAAGTTTCAGTGGTTGGTTGCGAAAAGAATGTCAAGGCGATGACAATATTGATGAGCAACTGTATTTGTTGGCTAGGCAGCCATCGTGGCATATCCTCACGTACCAAGGGTACGAGATAAATGGGAATACATTTTACACAGTTGCCCAAGATAAAAGGAGCACCAATCAAAATAGTGGTGTTCGCATAGATGGAACAGATCCAAATGGGAATATACAAACATATTATGGCCGCATAGAAGAGATATGGAAACTAGACTACGCACCTAATTTTAAAGTCCCTTTGTTCCGGTGCCAATGGGTGAAGCTGACCGGAGGAGGGGTAACAGTCAACAAAGAGTATGGAATGACAACAGTGGACCTCAACAATATTGGGTACAAAGAGGAACCATTCATCCTTGCTGCCGATGTGAGTCAGGTGTTCTATGTGAAAGACATGTCTACAAAATCAAAGAGAGGAAAAAACGAAGACATCAACTCAATGATCAATCAGCCAAAGCGCCACATAATTGTTTTTGGGAAAATAAATATAGTGGGAATTGAAGACAAGTCAGACATGTCAGAAGATTACGAAAGAAATGTCCGAATTCCACCCTTCATAGTGAAGAAAGATCCAAGCATCATGTTAAATGATGAAGACACTCCATGGTTACGACAAGATCATAACCAAGGGTCATACGTCAAGAAGAAATTCACTGTTGTGTCCGCATGATACAACGATGCATGTTTAATATATTATGTTTTAGAGACAGATATTATGTAATATGTTATGACTTCACAATTGTAGATCTTGCTGAGATGATCAAACTTGGTATTCAGAGTTTTCGGGACCCTAGATTGTCTCAAATTGAAAAGTTTTGAATACCGAGTTTGTTAAGCTCATCAATATATACAATCCTTATATAGGCCATTTTTTCATTTGAGAAAGCTTGAACAAAATGTAGTTCAAATTTCACAAGTGTGTGACATAGTTTTAGAAAGTATATATGAGATTCAAGAAGTTGTGACTAGTGTTTGATAAAAATTTCTCAAATGGGAAAATGAGCTATGTAACAATTGTAGATCTTTCTGAGATGATCAAACTTGGTATTCAGAGTTTTTTCATCTGAGGTCATTTAGTGTCTCATTTGAGCAAGTTTGACCAAGTCAAATTTGGTCAAATAAAAAAACAACACTTTGACTCTAGTATTATGAACTCTAAATGACTTCAAATTGAAAAGTTTTGAATACCAAGTTTGTTAAACTCAAAAAGATATACAATTGTTGTTTTGGTCAACTTTCCATTTGAGAAAGTTTGGACGGTTCAAATTTGTGATTTTTAAATTTCGACGCCTACAAACTAGTTTTCGGGACCCTAGATTGTCTCAAATTGAAAAGTTTTGAATACCGAGTTTGTTAAGCTCATCAATATATACAATCCTTATATAGACCATTTTTTCATTTGAGAAAGCTTGAATAAAATGTAGTTCAAATTTCACAAGTGTGTGACATAGTTTTAGAAAGTATATATGAGATTCAAGAAGTTGTGACTAGTGTTTGATAAAAATTTCTCAAATGGGAAAATGAGCTATGTAACAATTGTAGATCTTTCTGAGATGATCAAACTTGGTATTCAGAGTTTTTTCATCTGAGGTCATTTAGTGTCTCATTTGAGCAAGTTTGACCAAGTCAAATTTGGTCAAATAAAAAAACAACACTTTGACTCTAGTATTATGAACTCTAAATGACTTCAAATTGAAAAGTTTTGAATACCAAGTTTGTTAAACTCAAAAAGATATACAATTGTTGTTTTGGTCAACTTTCCATTTGAGAAAGTTTGGACGGTTCAAATTTGTGATTTTTAAATTTCGACGCCTACAAACTAGTTTTCGGGACCCTAGATTATCTCAAATTGAAAAGTTTTGAATACCGAGTTTGTTAAGCTCATCAATATATACAATTCTTATATAGACCATTTTTTCATTTGAGAAAGCTTGAACAAAATGTAGTTCAAATTTCACAAGTGTGTGACATAGTTTTAGAAAGTATATATGAGATTCAAGAAGTTGTGACTAGTGTTTGATAAAAATTTCTCAAATGGGAAAATGAGCTATGTAACAATTGTAGATCTTTCTGAGATGATCAAACTTGGTATTCAGAGTTTTTTCATCTGAGGTCATTTAGTGTCTCATTTGAGCAAGTTTGACCAAGTCAAATTTGGTCAAATAAAAAAACAACACTTTGACTCTAGTATTATGAACTCTAAATGACTTCAAATTGAAAAGTTTTGAATACCAAGTTTGTTAAACTCAAAAAGATCTACAATTGTTGTTTTGGACAACTTTCCATTTGAGAAAGTTTGGACGGTTCAAATTTGTGATTTTTAAATTTCGACGCCTACAAACTAGTTTTCGGGACCCTAAATTGTCTCAAATTGAAAAGTTTTGAATACCGAGTTTGTTAAGCTCATCAATATATACAATCCTTATATAGGCCATTTTTTCATTTGAGAAAGCTTGAACAAAATGTAGTTCAAATTTCACAAGTGTGTGACATAGTTTTAGAAAGTATATATGAGATTCAAGAAGTTGTGACTAGTGTTTGATAAAAATTTCTCAAATGGGAAAATGAGCTATGCAACAATTGTAGATCTTTCTGAGATGATCAAACTTGGTATTCAGAGTTTTTTCATCTGAGGTCATTTAGTGTCTCATCTGAGCAAGTTTGACCAAGTCAAATTTGGTCAAATAAAAAAACAACACTTTGACTCTAGTATTATGAACTCTAAATGACTTCAAATTGAAAAGTTTTGAATACCAAGTTTGTTAAACTCAAAAAGATATACAATTGTTGTTTTGGTCAACTTTCCATTTGAGAAAGTTTGGACGGTTCAAATTTGTGATTTTTAAATTTCGACGCCTACAAACTAGTTTTCGGGACCCTAGATTGTCTCAAATTGAAAAGTTTTGAATACCGAGTTTGTTAAGCTCATCAATATATACAATCCTTATATAGGCCATTTTTTCATTTGAGAAAGCTGTAGAACAAAAAATACTACATTTTCTCTATTTTTATAGGTTCAACAAAAAATTCCTGTCAATTTTGGTCAAAAACCGAGAAAAAATTGAAACATTGACGTTACAATAATGTGATAATAAATTTCCTATCGAATAATATTAGTTTTATTAATTTTAAGTTAGAAATATATTTTTGCATTAACAAAATACTTAGTATTAGTAACATTTATATTCTATATTCATAAAAGAAATTAAAAACTTTAGGTTACAAAATTTTCCTATTTACAATAAATAATTAGTTAATCAATAGTATTTTTTAAAATAAATATTGCAAAGTATTGAAGTTGCTGTGGAATTAATTGATTAACCTAGTATTAAACAAAAACAAAATCCCAGGCCTTTTCAATTACGCTGGCGGGTTGGCAAATTTTTCAGGGCTTCAGTCCCGGCCCAGACCAAGAACCGGGACTAAAGGGTGGGCGGCAATTTCGGTGCCCGCCAAAAAAATACCTTTAGTCCCGGCTGGCAACACGAGCCGGGACTAAAGGACATTTAGTCTCGGCTGGTAAGACCAACCGGGACTAAAGGGTTGGACCTTTAGTCCCGGTTGGTGTTACCAGCCGGGACTAAAGGGTCGCAGGCTATATATATCGAAGTCTGTTCTGTTCATCTTCGATCTCGCCTCCGTCGCTCAGCCGCCCGCCTGGCCGCGCCATCCGCCGTCGTCGAGCTCGTCTCTGCCGCGCCGCCGTCGTCGTCTACCCCCGCCCGGCCGCGCCATTCTCCAGGCCCGCATCGCCGCATCCCGTCTCCGCCGCCGCACCCGACCCCACCATCCGTCGCCGACGCTTCCCGCGCGCCCACGCCGTACGGCCTCCGTCGATCGAACTCGATATGATCTGCTGCTCTCGATCGGCTTTTTTTTTAGATTTTTTTTACAAAGTCTCGGCTGTATGTTAGATTAAAATAAGTACATGTAGTTTATTGTTAGTTTTTAGTTATTTTTAGATAGTTTTTGATATATTAGATTTAAATGTATTAAAATTTAATTAGTATTTTATTTAGATAGTTTTTTTAGATAGTTTTTTATTATAGTTTTTGATATATGTTAGATTAAAATGTATTATCTTACTAGTTTATCTAATTTCATGTTAGATTTATTTAATTGGATTTAGTAATTATATATTCTATCTCTCTATATATATTATATCTAGAGATAGATTCTATATGTATACATATGTACTTAATTATTTCTATATGTATATATACATGTACTTATTTTCATGTGTTGAGAGAGAGAAAATTGTATCTAGAGAGACATTCTATGTGTATCACATGCATATCTAGAGATATATAGACATATGCACTTATTTCTATGTGTTGAGAGAGAGAGAAAATATATTGTATCATTCTATGTGTATATATATACATGTACTTATTTCCATGTTGATGAAATATTATGTGTTATTATATTTAATTGGATTTAGTAATTCTATATGTGTTATCACATGTACTTATATTATGTACCATAGTAATTCTATCTATGTGTTATCTTGAAGATACAAATGGCTGCTCCGAATGATAACTTGAGTGATGACATAATGGCGGATATTATCAACGCCGGCACCAATGTGGATGTAGATGACACGAGTCAGTACTTTGCTGATTATGAGGATATCCTGAATATGCCAGTGGTTGAAGATCAACAAATTGTCGCGCAAGAAAATACTGGCGAGGTATATTCGATTATCTATCATCTCTTATAGATGCATGCGTACGTATATTTGTTGTTAATCGTTGTGTTTCTACTCATGTAGCCGGTCTCTGGATCTACATCAACCACCGACAAAAGTAGGAAAGTCCGAGGGCCAAAAAAGCCATTAGAGGGCCGTTTCATAATATCAGAATTCGACACCAACACCGGCAAACCATTGGGACCACATGCTCAGACATATGTCAATCAATGTGGGTTCGTTGTAAGGGATAGGATCCCAGTTAGTGCTCGTGAATGGAAGCAGAAGATATCCGCTCCTAATGTTAGTTTTGTATCTGATCGTGACAAGAACCTAGCTTGGAGAGATATCACTCAACATTTCACATTACAAGCAGATGATGCTTTGAAGGAGCTAGTGAGGGATTGGACAATGAAGAAGATGGCAACATTGTTCCAGAGTTTGAAGAAGACATTGTATAAAAAGTTTATCTTGAAGAATGCTACGCCGAATTTCAATGCTAAGGCGTTTGTCAAGTTGGAGTCCCATTGGGATGCCTTCGTAGAATACAAGACATCCCAAGACAGTGAGGAACGTGTGATGAGGAATCGGCAGAATGCCCGACAGAAGCAATACCATCATCGCATGGGATCAGGTGGTTATAAGAGTGCTATTCCCAAGTGGCAGAACCTAGAAGCAGAGATTACTGCCAAGGGAATCATACCTGAAACAATAGAGAAGAACTGGCCTCAACGCGCGAAAAATTGGTTCTACGCTCATGGGGGAAGCCTAGACCTAGACACTGGCAAGCTAATTTTCGGCCAAAAAATTGAGAGAGCAACACAGAGACTAGCTCGTGCTAGGGAAGAAGCTGATAGTGGTGTTTTCAAGCCCAACAGAGAGAAGGATGAATTAACATATGCACTAGAGAATCCCGAACACGGTGGTCAAACAAGAGGCTATGGGGCGGTTCCGTGGCTACACGCATTCCCAGTAGACAAGGATACCTACAGAAGCCGCCAAAGAAAGAAGGATGAGGAGGCAGAACGAATCCGTGCATTGGAGCAATTTGTTGACGAGTCACGACAAGCATTGCTTGAATCACGTGAACGAGAAAAATCTCTTGAGGCAAGAATGCAGGAGGAGATCAAGAGGCAAGTGCAGCTAGCAATGAGTCAAATGCAATCGCAATCAACGCCGGGAGTCACCATTAGCCCCGTTGGTCAGATGAAAAGTAGTTGTGCTTCTACGGAGCTGCCAGTTATTCAAGACGACGCTGGGTTGCGCTTCCCTGTTGATGACATTACCGAGCCTCTAACAACATGTGAGCTGCACATTCCAGATGGTAATAATGCATCAATCATGGTGGCTGTCGGGGTTGTATCTCCAATAGACCGAACAAAGACACCAAGAATCCATAGGTCAGTTATTCAACCTGGATATGCTAGCGTCTCGGTCGATAGAGTGCTCAAAAGTTAAAGCAATGTTCCTCTTGACATTGAAGGCGGTGATGGGGAGAAGACACTAGGAGAAGCAGAAAAGACATTTATTCAATGGCGCAAACGCTTCATCATCATTCCTGGGGCGCCACCGCTTCCCCTACCTCACCCTAGGTACGAATGAAAGTGAATGAAATATTATTTTCCATTAATTTTCTATTGGCTTAAAAAATAATTGACACACAACTTGTTTTTGTAGCAGGGTCTCCCCCCAGCCTAGCCTAATCATTCATTCCCCATCTCATCACAGCGTCGCGGGGGGCGAGACGACTTCATCCCCACGGCGATCGCCAACTCCTACACCGGCCCCATCGCCTCCACGACGATCTCCAACTCCTACACCGGCCCCACCGCCTCCACAACGATCTCCAACGCCTCCACGCCGGTCTCCACCAACACCGGCCACATCGCCTCCACGTCGGTCTCCAACACCGCCCCCACCCCCTCCACAGCGACGCACTACAAAGACGTCTAAGGTCCCGGCGGCAAAGAAGACCCCGAGAAAAAGAGTTATTTCTCAAGAAATACTTTCTGAAAAAACTGATGAGCAAATAGCAGCTGAAGAAGACAAAAAAGTGAAAGATTTTTTTATAGATACCAAAAAGAAGAGTCAAGCGAAGCTTAAGGAGAAGCCGTACTTTTACCTACCACGAGAGGTGCTGAGGCAGAAGGTCGATGCTCACAAGAAAAAGATGATTGAACTTCGTAAGCCGTCGCCACTATCAGACTATGACCGCTCCCTCGTGAAGTCACATGATGCAGATAAGAAAAGGAAAAGAGCATCAGGGAAGGATGTCCCACAGCTCGGACAACAGAAGCAACCAATGCAAAATCTTGTTGTTGCTAATCAATATGGTTCCAACATAGAAGTCTATCGACCAGACAACTCTGGAGAAGTGTCGGTTCAAGCCCTTAATGCTTTTTTTCAAGATACTGGTTTAACCTTGAATCAATTGACAGGCAAAGCTCCAATCCAGAACCTGGAAGTTGATACCTGGAAGACTTATAAATATGGCAAAAGTCTGTACAACCCTGCGGCTCTGAATGAATTGGGTACGCAAATGTACTTGCTCAACAAGTGGTACATGCAGGCGTGTGGCAGGGGTGAGCAGTGGATCTTTGTCAGATTTAGAGACCATCATTACTTCCGTGGCGATGACATCTTACATATTAGTTTCGAAGAATTGCATCAACTATACCACATGGACGCTCTGGACAAATCAATCATTAGCTCCTTTTGTTTGTAAGTGATTCTTACTTTTATTTAATAAACTCACTTCCATGCGTACGTGTATATAATTATCCTCACATGTAACTTATATTTATATACAGATTCCAGATGTCAGAGCTCCAAAGAATACAAGACACCAGTGTTGGCTTCATTGATCCTTATATCGTATTCAAAACCGGTATTATTGTCAAGGAGCGATGGGTATCTGAAGCACAGGAGAATATCATGATGTTCTTCGTGAAGCAGCACGACAAGACAACAATACTTTTCCCGTACAACTTTGAGTAAGTGTTAATAATAATGTAGTCTACACATTTTATGTAATATCAATACAACTTATATGCATGTACGTGTGTGTATAAACCAATGCAGTTTTCACTGGATACTCATTGTCATTGAGTTAAACTCAAGTCGGTTACTAATCTTTGACTCGTTGAGAAAAGAACGGGCACTATACCAAGATATGATAGACATTATCCAAGGGTAATTTCGATCTCTCGCGCACAACTATTATTGAATAGACTTTGCCATAATTTATTAACGATCGTACATTATTGGTCGCACAGGGTTTGGAAAGAGTTTATTCGGCAACATCGTAAGGATTGCAAGGCACCACTTAATGTAGTTGAAATACCAGTAAGTTGTACTATATACACTTCCCCACGTGTTTAATTACTATATCGTACTTCAATTTACGTGTGAGATGATGAGAATAATCTTCTTCTCGTACAGTGGTGTTTGCGGCAGGAACCAGGAAATAACTTGTGTGGATACTACGTTTGTGAATTTATCACTGCGCACATAAGAAGAACTCCTGAAGATGTCCTCAGAGTACGTATATATCAATTTTTATTTATTTTTAAATGAATATATATACATATATGTGTATTAATACTTTTCCTTTTATTTCAAATGCAAGACTGAATGGTTGAAACGAAGGGTCATGCAAAAAGACCATCTGAAAGCAGTTCAAGAGTCAATAGCAGGATATCTTCTAGAAAAAGTGCTAAATCCCAACGGCAAGTTCTACTTTGATCTTAAGGAATAAATGATGTAAATTAAATGTTTATTGATATCGTTATTTTCGAGAACAAGATTATGAAAGTGTTGTATATATACATATATATATATCTATAATATATATAGTTTCATACTTTATTCGAATATAATAATGCTCAAGATGAGAATTAGATGTAATTATACGCATGCGTGTATTTATATTAGCAGCGTAGAATACGTACATAAAAACATATTATATATTAAACAAATACGTGTAACTGAACTGAAAACAAATTAAACAAAAAAAAAAAGGAACCTTTAGTCCCGGTTGGGGTTACCAACCCGGACTAAATGTTGAACCGTTAGTCCCGGTTGGTGTTACCAACCGGGACTAAAGGATGCGCCAGGTTCGCTCGGCTGGAGGGCCTTTAGTCCCGGTTGGTGTACCAACCGGGACTAAAGGTCCCTCTTTAGTCCCGGTTCGATGACCCGGGACTGAAGGTTCCACCTTTAGTCCCGGGATCGTTGTCCCGGCGCGGTAACCGGGACTAA